>NC_084489.1:3128750-3752500 GCF_030035675.1 Rhineura floridana | reverse complement strand
GGAGAGATTTGTTCCAAACTACCCTCCTCAGCTCCTGTCAGCTTTTCCATCAACATTCAGTTTAAAAGCTGCTGTGCCATCTTTTTTTTATTTTAAACACCAGAAATCTGGTTCCATCCTGGTTGAAGTAGGGCCCATCCCTTTTATACAGGCCCAGCTTCTTCCCAAATGTTTCCCAGTAGTATCTATCAAATCCAAACCCCTCCTCCCAACACCATCACCTCATCCACACATTGAGACTACAAAGCTGCATCTAATTGGCCCTGTGCGTGGAGCCAGTAGCATTTCAAAGAAAGCTACCTGGGAGGTCCTGGCTTTCAGCATCCTACCTAGCAACCTAAATTTTGCTCTCAGGACCTCATGACCCCATTTCCCCATGTCATTGGTGCTAATGCGCACCATGACCACTGACTCCTCCCCAGCACTATCTACCAAACCATCTAGACCACTGTTCTTCAGCCTTGGGTCCTCAGATGTTGTTGGACTACAACTCTGATCATCCTTGGACATTGGCTAAGTTGGCTGGGGTTGTTGGGAGTTGTAGCCCGACAACATCTGGGGATCCAAGGTTGAGGGACAGTGATCTAGATGACAGGCAACATCCTCAATGTTGGAGTTGGAGTCCCACAAAATCTGGAGGATCACAGGTTTGTCTGGAGTGAGTTAAATCATGAGCCCAGGTTCAGACAACACACTAAGCCAAGCACTGGCTCAGCACAGTGGAACAGTAGGATGATTGGAGGAGGGGCAAAGCAAGCATGACCTCCGCTCTGGGAGCCTGTATGTTCATTCATTCTTGCTAAGCCACAGCATATTCTGTCTCCTGGCTCCTAACAGAGCAGAGCAGAGCAGAGCAGAGAGAGCTGTCTCAGTTGGTCTACAGGTGAGGAGATATAAGCAAGCCAGCTTTCAGAGAGCGAGCAAATGGAGAGCAAACAGGAGTTTGACAAAGGAGCTGTAGCGAGGAAAGGAAAAAGGGCAAGAGGGCTCTGAAGCCATGGGCTCTAAAGGGCTCCATAGCAGCTTGATTGGAAGGGGTGTGGCTTGTTAGCTATTGGCTTAAGGCCTGAGAACTGCTGAGGGCAACAGGCAGCTGCTGTGTGTGCTGGGACTCTCATTCTCCTTCCTGACTCCTAACAGAGCAGAGCTGTCTCAGTTGGTCTACAGGTGAGGAGATATAAGCAAGCCAGCTTTCAGAGAGCGAGCAAACGGAGAGCAAACAGGAGTTGGACAAAGGAGTTCAACAAGGGAGGTCAAGGGGGAGGGTCCTAAAACAAAGAAAAAAATTACTAATTCTCCTTGTACAGCAGACCGCATACCAGTGGGACTCTCAAGTTTACCCTAGAGTAGGATAGGACAAAATACAGGCCACTCCAAAAGAAGTAGTTAGAAAGAAACAAAAGATAGAAGAGAGTATGAACGGGAAGGATACTCCAGTGGTTGTGACCTGCAAGGAGTGTGCCATGTTCGTTTTTTTGTCTGAGAACACCATGGCATACATGTGCAACAAGTGCAAGCTCATGGCACTGTTGGAAGAAAAAGTGAGAGGCCTGGAATGGCGTGGCCACACTGAGAATTATAAGAGAAGATGAAGAGTTCTTAGACAGAACGCTGGAACAACAGCAGCAAAGAGAAGTGGAGGTGGAAGAGCAACAGCATGTGGTAGCAGAAGAGAGACTGCTTTGGAGAGGAGCAACAAAGTGGAGGAAACTCCGTGGGAAAGGGTGACAGTTAGGAGCAGAAGAGCTAGAAGACACCCTTCACCAGTGGAACTATGGAACCGCTTTCAACCACTCAAGGATGAGACTGGAGGACAGCCTGTAGTGGAAGAATTACAGGAGACCCCGTGCGACAACGAGCAAGAGGCTGAAGCTCAATCAAGCAGGGCCAATGAAACTTCACATCACAACAAGAAGAAGAGAAGAGCACTAGTATTGGGAAACTCCCTACTGCATGGGATTGAAACCCAAGTATGCAGAGAAGATCCGTGGACTCGCCAGGTATGCTGTCTACGGATTAGAGATGTGACGGAAAGGTTGCCATCACTCATCAAGCCCACCGACAGGTACCCCTTTCTCCTCATCTATGTAGGAACAAATGATACTGCCAAATAGTGCTATGAAAAAATCACATCAGACTTTGAAGCTCTGGGAAGGAAACTTAAGGACTTTGGGACCCACATAGTTTTTTCATCCATCCTTCCAGAAGAGGAGTAGAAAGGGAAAGAAAAATACTCCATGTGAATGAATGGCTATGAAGGTGGTGCCGACATGAGAGATTTGGATTCTGGGACCACAGGCTATGCTTCCTGGAAGATGGATTGCTGGCAATTGATGGGTTGCATTTCACAAGGACTGGGAAGAATGTATTTGGCCACAGCATGGAGAATTTCATCAGGAGGGCTTTAAACTGAATCCTAAGGGGGAGGGAGACGTAAACTTGGTGGTAACAACTGATGAAGTCTTCTGCACAGTAACGGGAACAGAAAGATCGGCTCTAATAGGGCCCAGTGACAGTCCTCAGAAAAATGTAGTAAGGAAGCCAAGCCATAAATCACATGGTCTTCGATGCCTGTATACTAATGCGCAGAGCTTGGGAAACAAGCAGGACGAACGTGAACTCTTAATACAGGAGGGTAATTATGACTTGATAGGTATAACTGAAACTTGGTGGGATGACTCCCATGACTGGAATACAGCAATTGAAAGATATAACTTGTTCAAGAAGAACAGAAGGAATAAAAAGGGAGGTGGAGTCATGCTATATGTTAAAAATATATATCCCTGCACAGAAATACAGGAAGATGAGCTTGGTAGCTCCACTGAGAGAATCTGGATTAAAATTAATGGGACAGGTAACAAAAGGAATGTCGTGCTTGAAATCTATGAATGACCACCCAATCAAGGAGAAGATGAGAATGTAACTTTTGAAAAGCAAATTGCCAATGTTTGAAGGAGGCATGATTTAGTAGTAATGGGGGACTTCAATTATGCCAATATCTGTTGGGAGACAAATTCTGCCAAACACGGCCCCTCCAAGGAATTTCTGACTTGTGCTGGAGATAACTTTCTCCTACAGAAAGTGGAGGAAGCAATGAGAGGGTCACCGGTCCTTGACTTGATTCTAACCAACAGAGATGATTTGGTGGATGAAGTGGCAGTTACAGGAGCTCTGGGGGAAAGTGACTACACCATACTTGAATTCTTAATTTTAATGGAAGCAAAAGCTGAGAGTAGCCATACGTGCACCCTGGACTTCAGGAAACCTGATTTTAATAAACTCAGAACAATTGTATGGTTCCATGGCAAGCAACCCTAATGAGAAAAGGAGTCCAAGATGGGTAGGATTTTCTAAAAATGGAAATTCTAAAAGCGCAATGGCAAGCAATTCCAACAAGGAAAAAAGAGAGAAAACAACAGAAGAAGCCAATGTGGCTTCACAAAAAGCTTAGAGCTGACCTGAAAACAAAAAAGGACACATACAGGAAGTGGAAAGAAGGCCAGGCCACAAAGGAAGAGTACAGGCAGGTATCACGGAATTGCAGGGATGGCGTCAGGAAGGCTAAAGCTGAGAATGAGCTGAGGTTAGTGAGGGATGCTAAAAGCAACAAAAAAGCTTTCTTCAGGTATGTCCATAGTAAAAGACAGAGAAAAGAAATGGTGGCACAGCTACTCAATGAGGATGGCAAAATGATGACAAAGAAAAGGCAGAAGTCCTCAATTCCTACTTTGGCTCAGTCTTCTCCCAGAAAAGGATCTGTGACCCTCCCGGGAAACATGAAGTAAAAGGGGCAGGATTGGAGCTTGAGATTGATAGACAAACAGTCAAGGAATACCTAATCACTTTGAACGAGTTCAAATCTCCAGGGCTCAATAAACTGCATCCTAGAGTATTAAAGGAACTGGCTGAACAACTCTCAGAACCGCTGTCTATTATCTTTGCAAAATCATGGAGTACTGGTGAAGTTCCAGATGACTGGAGGAAAACTAATGTTGTCCCTATCTTCAAAAAAGGCAAAAAGGAGGAACCGAGGAACGACAAACCAGTCAGCCTAACATCAATCCCTGGAAAAACTCTGGAGCAGATTATAAAGCAGTAAATCTGTAAGCACCTTGAAAACAATGCAGTGATTACTAGAAGCCAACATGGATTTATGAAGAACAAATCCTGCCAAACTAATCTTATCTCATTTTTTGACTGGGTAACCTCCCTTGTAGATTGTGGGAATGCTGAGGACATAACAGACCTGGACTTCAGCAAAGCTTTTGACAAAGTGCCCCATGATATTCTGATTAGCAAGCTAGCTAAATGTGGGCTGGATGGAACAACTGTCAGGTGGATCCATAGTTGGCTACAGAATCGTACTCAAAGAGTGCTTATCAATGGTTCCTTTTCAAACTGGGTGGAAGTAACAAGTGGGGTACCACAGGGCTCGGTCCTGGGCCCAGTGCTCTTCAACACTTTTATTAACGACTTGAATGAGGACGTACAGAGCATGCTTATCAAATTTGCAGATGATACAAAATTGAGGGGCATAGCTAATACCGTGGAAGATAGAAACAAAATTCAAAGGAACCTTGATAGGCTGGAGCATTGGGCTGAAAACAACAGAATGAAATTCAACAGGGATAAATGCAAAGTTCTACACTTAGGAAAAAGAAACCAAATGCACAGTTATAAGATGCGGGATACTTGGCTCAGCAATACGACATGTGAAGAGGATCTTGGAATTGTCGTTGATCACAAGCTGAATATGAGCCAACCGTGTGATGTGGCTGCAAAAAAGGCAAATGCTATCTTAGGCTGCATTAACAGAAATATAGTTTCCAAATTGCGTGAAGTATTAGTTTCCCTCTATTCAGCACTGGTTAGGCCTCATTTTGAATACTGCATCCAGTTCTGTTCTCCGCACTTCAAGAAGGATGCAGATGAACTGGAACAGGTTCAGAGGAGGGCAACAAGGATGATTAGGGGACTGGAAACAAAGCCCTATGAGGAGAGACTGAAAGAACTGGGCATGTTTAGCCTGGAGAAGAGAAGACTGAGGGGAGATATGATAGCACTCTTCAAGTACATGAAAGGTTGTCACATAGAGGAGTTCCGGGATCTCTTCTCGATCGTTCCAGAGTGCAGGATACGGAATAATGGACTCGTTGCAGGAAGCCAGATTTCAACTGGACATCAGGAAAAACTTCCTAACTGTTAGAGGCATACGACAATGGAACCAATTACATAGAGAGGCAGTGGGCTCTCCGGCACTGGAGGCATTCAAGAGGCGGCTGGACAGCCATCTGTCGGCAATGCTTTGATTTGGATTCCTGCATTGAGCAGGGGGTTGGACTTGATGGCCTTGTAGGCCCCTTCCAACTCTACTATTCTATGATTCATTAATTTACTAATAAGGAAATAATAATAATAATGTTCAAGTTGGGCCATTGTATTATCACTTTTCTTCTTGTGAACCTCTTTCCGTAGGCATGTATTGTGGCCTGCAAGGTGCAGCAAAAACAGGACTATTGTTGAGCCCTTCCTGAATCACTGTACATGTTGAAGATAACAACTTGTGCAGGTTTGATATAAATGTGTAATGGTACGCCTCAGAACATGCCTTGTCCTAGGGCTGACTATTTGTCCATCTAGCCCAGTGTTGTCTACTTTGACTGGCAGCGGCTCTCCAGGGTCTTAGGCACAGATCTCTCCTGTCACCTGCTACCAGATGCTATTATAAAAACTAGAGTTGGCGGGGACTGAAGCAGGGACCTTATACATGCAAGCAATGTGCTTCACCACTGAGCTGTGGTCCTTTCCTACATTTCTACACCACCTCCACCCCTGGGAATAAAGTCCATGTAAGACAATTGTAAAATGTTTGCCTGCCCCAACTTCACAAACAGCCACAGAAAGGGGCACGAGTGTCCTTTCCCCATAATCCTGGATCTCTTTCTGCATTTGGCAGTGAAAGTGTGTATAATTCCCTTTAGCAAGACCTGGAAATGAGGGGAGAAGAAGAAGAAGCCACTCGACTCTTCTTTGGAGCCTCCAAAGCAACCCATAATTAGGTTACGCCACAGTGAACTGTTTGGAGTTTGCAACCTGAAAGTAAAATCCATCACTATGGATATAATACAGCTATTGTGCAGGTGGAGCAATTTGGGCATGAAAATTTTTTCCCCTTGTCAGTCTATGCACCTGCTCAGTATTACAATGTGTCCTTTGGCAGTTTGGCATTTTCTGTTGACATTAATAGAATTAAAAGTTAAGTTTTATCCTGATTCTTCCTTGAAAGAGCATCACCTATCTGCTGCATTGTATTTGCTTTCTGTACAGTTCATAGAACTGGGCACCAAAATAGGTCTGGGGACAAAACAAAGCTTCTGGACTGTTATTGTGGTCTTCAAAACTATGGTGATTCTTATTCTTTTTGCAGATGTCTTCTGCACATTTCACCATTTCATTTCTAAATGCTGCTGAAGCAGCAGTATGGATTCACTGAGGTGAAACCCTGGGCTTCTTTGGGTTTCAAAAGCAGATTTGCACAGTTGATACTGTCTTGAGGAAGTTTGCTTAATAACTTTACATATTTGATAAAGCAACCAAATAGCCTTACTCTGGAAACTATAAAAATACAATTTCTTTTAATATCAGAAAGTTCTTGATAAACTAGAACTGCAGTAAGTACAGATCTGGCATATTCTTCTATAATTGGTCAGTTATAGAAGAGCCATCTTTGTCACTAGACGCCCCGGTGACTCCAGTGGCTAGGAGTGCCTTTTATAAGCTTTGGCTGGTAGGACAGCTGCGATTATTTCTGGACCGGGATAGCTTGACCACTGTTGTCCATGTTGTCCAGGCTGGATTACTGTAATGCTGTCTATGTGGGGCTGCCCTTGAGGTTGGCCCAGAAGTAGAGATGGGGGTGAATTTTGGCATTTTCAGATTTGTTAACGAATTCTGTCAGAATCCGTAAATGCTGTATGTCTTTGGATTGGGTTTGACTAATGCTTGCTACTGTCAGTGACACCGGCTTTTTAAAAAAACAAATCCACGGCTAATTTGACATTGTTATTAACTTTAACAGCTTTGCTCCGAAGTGCTACAATGTATATTCTTTTGAAGTCCTGTCTCAATGAGGTGATAACAATTGCCATTAACATATTTGGTCAGCATAGCAGTAACCTGAGGCAAGAGGCAGGATTGACAGACAATGATCTGCCTAATTTAAATTTACATAGAAAACCAAAGAGACCATTGGTAGAAAGATCGCCAACAGCATTAGCAATTTCATTCGCTATGACAAGCAGATCATTAATAGTAAAAAAATAATTAATCGGGGGGAATGTTGCAGATCAGCACCACAAGCCAGTTGCAAAAACTGAAACATGGACCAGAACCAAAGAGTGAACCCCATCCCTACCCAGAAGCTGCAGCTGGTATAAAATGTGGTGGCACAATTACTCACTTGCTTGGGTATCACCAACATGTCACCCTACTGCTGAAAGAATTACAGCGACTGGCCATCAGCTACCGGGGCAAGTTCAAGGTTCCGGTTTTGGTGTACATAGTCCTATACAGCTTGGGACCAGGATACCTGACAGATCACCTTACTCCTTATATACCCAGTCAATCACTGTGCTCTGCTGTTGAGGGCCACCTACCCTTTGGAATTCCTGCCCCTTAAATATTAGACAGGCATCATTTCTGTTATCTTTTCAGTGCTTACTGAAGACCTTCCTCTTTCAACAAGCCTTTTAAGTTGAGACCTTATCCCAGTCTGTATCTGTGTTGGAATTGCTTTTTACAATTTTTTGTTTAAAAGATGTTTTGGAGGTATTTTGTTTTAAGATGTTTTAAAAAATGCTTTGTTTTAACATATTTTAAAGTTTGTTTTTGAGATGTTTTAGTGCATTTTTATTTGCCGCTCTGGTCTCCTACTGTGAGTAAGGGTGGAAAATTATTGTTGTTGTTGTTGTTGTTATTATTATTAACACCACCACCACCACCAAACTTGCACAAGACAAAAGAAAGTCAGCCCAAAGTGCAATGCTAGTTTTAGATTTGCAACACTTGAAGTCTCCATTTTTTAAAATGTTGCAGAAGGTATGCTCCCCCACCCTCAGAATGCTGAAAAAGCTCATCCATTTTTTACTGTGATGTGTTGTGGCTCACAGTTGCTCATTTTTACATTAACTCCTTAATGCTATTTTAACCTCTGTTTGGTTCCTATAATGTAGTCAATAGATACATTAACACAGACTGCCAGTTTGAGCCTCTAATCTGTTCTGCATCAAGAGCCAATCCATGTCCCCCTTAACAGCACAGAATTAACCTACTTTAAAAATATCACTCTGTAAAAATAACTTTGTGTTAACTTTTCTTATTTAAATACTTTGGGCTGTGCCGCTGCTTACTTCTGCTCAACAAGCCCCCTCCACTCCGCTCGTGGCCCTAGGATAAATAGTGCCTTAGGCAAAGTGTACCTTTGGCTCCCTGTGGTCAGCTTTAGAGGGCTTTGCAGGGTTTATGGAGCCTGCTGCAGACGTGACGTTGGGACCCTAGTGCTGCTGCTCTATACAAAGACCCATGTATATGTGTACAAATCAGGGGCGACATGCAAGAATTGTTGCATGTACAGATTACATGTGAAAATTCTTGGCTGCAGCCTCTTTGCCCTGGAAACAAGGAGAATAACAGACATGCTTCAGTTTTTCTTACATGGGGATAAAGGAATAGGAATAGGATTGTGCTTCTCCTGAGTACCTCCTTCAAATTCCAAACCCCTTATGCCAGAACTTCTTTCTGCTTCCTGGGGCTCAGTCTCACAGGCCTTTTAGTTGTATTCTGCTGCTGACCATCTCCACTACTCATTCAGGAAGGATTCCTCCCTTAATGCCTGGCTTCACACCACTCCTATGCCTTTTCCTGTGGTGACTGCCACAGAAAATTATTCTCCAGTGGCACCTTTCCTGGAAATCTAAGGTGGCATTCACACACTCCCTACTTGAAATCTTTCCCCATCAGTCCTGCAGTTCTTTACAACAAACTCTGCAACTGGGGCTACTTGGCTTGGTCCAGTCATAAGCCTGCCTGACCATTCTTATCTCTATTGCTGTCCATACATAAAGACAGATTTTACCTTACTGTGATTGGTTTAGACTCCATTACAGTTGGGATGCAGGCCTAGATAATAAGTAGGCTTATTCCTTCCCGCCTCCCAAGGATACATTTTACAACCCATATAAGCCTCATATTGGTATTTATTCTGTTTCATAAACAACTATGTAAAATATTTACTTCATCATGGCCAGGGAATATACAATTTTGTCTTTTTAGGCAAACTTTTACCAAGAATTCTGGTGAGCAATGTGGCAGGTTTAGGGTAGGAGCCAATGGTATGCTCAGGAACTAAGACAGGCCCCTCCTTGTTGTGGGGGCCTGGGACAAGTTCCCTCTGGGCATCCCTGTAGCTTTGTTAACAAGTGGTATGGTTTGTGCAGGACAGCAAAACATAGCAGTATAACAGGCCCTGCTGGTCCCAGACTTTCCCCCAGCAATTTTTATGAAAAGGGCCCAGAGTGAGCTACCTCTTACTTGCTGCTCTGCTGTCAGTGCACTCCTGAGTGCTCACATAACTTGCTATTTTATCCATCAAGAATTACATTGCTCAAAACCTTGATCTCTCAGTCACTATGCTACAATTTGCATAAGCCAAAGCTCAAAAAGCCACATTCTGAGAAGTAATAGTACACTATGCAGTGCAGCAGAACTATCACAAGTTTTACTTTTAATATGTTTTGTAGCAGTCCCTAACTTTTGGTATGCATTCTTTATTTTAGAATTATGTTTAAAAATAATAAAGAAAAGGTATAAATAAAAAAGGTATCCAGCTGACCTCTTACTGCTTTATTTTATTGTTATTTATATAGTACTTTTAGTGTTTATAGTATTTGAAGTGCTAAGTGCTTGGTAACATTGTCTCAAAGTAAAGCTGTGTTCCACTGATTTTTACTGAGTGCAAATGACATCAAAGTGGCAATTGAAAAATAAACATACTTCAAAGCTAATTGAAGATCATTTTTGTAGTTAGACCCAAATAACCTGTAGAACCTTGGGAGGGAAAGGTTACAGATTCTTGCTTTTTGCCACCCTAGCTCACTACAGACAGTTCTTCAAAAAACACAGCCTCTGAGCTCAGCTTGGCACCCCAGGTGACCACCCGGCTCACCCACTCCTAATGCTAGCCCTGCTCAGAGCTTCCCCTTCCCTTCCCATGCAACTACTAAGCTCTCTTTTCACCTTCCCAACACCATTTCTGAAACAACTTCTCTCTTGTGTTCTGCAGCCCCACTTTGCCCCCATTTTCACCTTCACTTCCATATCTGTGTCTTCTCCTCCCCCTCCTTTTCTTTTATACACAGATCACCCCCATGGAAACTTTCTGCATCTTCCTCCTCCCACAAATTGCAGCTACTAAGCTGTATTGCCCAGGCCAAGTTGTAATGTCCAAGGGCAAAGTTCTTTGTGGATTTGGATACAATAACAACACAGATGGGGTGAAAAGCCACAGGTTTATTAACTACTGAGCAATGTATAGAGATACAGGAAGTGAAGCAGTCGATCTTACATTCTTTCTGCAGTTGGGGAAACCCTTCAGAGCAACAACAAACAGCCCCCTGTAGGAGCTTTGGTACACTTGCACATTTCCTAGGATCTTGGGTCTATGCTGAATTCTACTGTGGAACAGTTTTGCAGGGGTTTTGGCCACCCTAGCTCACTGCAGACAGTTCTGCAAAAAACACAGCCTCTGAGCTCAGCTTGGCATCCCTTTCAGCTAATAAGCTATACCTGCTGTTTGGGTTATTGTGACCATGTTCATGTTAACTCGTGGGAAGAAGCTAACATCTGTAGCTGACTAGTGATTCTCTCCACTTCTAAACAGCAGGTGAAGAGCATGAGATGAGCTTATCTCTGAACAAGTCAAGTGGTCTACATCGAAGGGCAATACTCCTTAGCTGTTTACTTTATGCTCCTGGCTCTGACACTGCTGTAGTTATAAACATACTGATGAGAACTAAAACGGGTAGATGTTATTAAAACTATATTTGCTTTATACAAAAAATGAATTTGGTGATAGGAATTGAAGGCTGTTAGCAAACTGCATACAACACAAAATAAAAAAACTTGTCAGTAAAATTCAATTGGAAAATTATTGGAAGTGGGGCCAGAGCAACTCCTGTTTGCGTTCTTTTGTTTGTATTCCAGAAGGAAGATGAGTTAGGCTCCTCCAGCTGGCTAGGCTTGCCTACCTTTACCTGTGCTCTTCTCTCCCTAACTTCCTTCCGTTGTAAACTGATATGCTGCTCAGGGAAGCTGACCTGCCCCTCCTTCCTTTGTCTTCTTCTTTGACTATCCAAGGAGAGAGGAGACATCTCCATCTTTGCTCTCTCTCCTGAGCCATGAGGGCAGTACCCAAGTCTGGGCATTGAACCTCCAACTCAGGAAAGGCATACCTAGTGCTAAATAACTATCTACTATGTATTTCTATAAATAAAGTAGCTTTTCTTATTTTACTAAGACTTAAGTCTCAGTGATCTAAATGCAGGGTAACTACTGCTACTAGTCCCTTGCAAATCTATGAACATTTGTAAGGATTTGCCAACTATTATAAGAAATAGTACAGTGACAAACAGGTTGAGGATGAAAGGATATTCATCCATGAAAGTTCTCCAGCATTTTAGTGTGATTTTTTTCTCATCAACACATTTGTAGGCAGTTTTGACTAATATATACATTTTTGCAAGCAATTTCTTGTCACATAATGCATTTTGTATGTTATTTCACTCAACATCATTTTTCTGCACACTGTTTGCTGCCACATTTTGCACCAGCTGCAGCTTCCAGACCAACCTCAAGGGTAGCCCCACATAGAGAGCATTACAGTAATCAAGCCTAGAGGTTACCAGTGCGTGGACAATAGTGGTCAGGCTATCCTGATCCAGAAAGAGCCGCAGCTGTCTTACCAGCCAAAGCTAATAAAAGGCACTCCTAGCCACTGAGGTCACCTGGGCCTCTAGTGACAAAGATGGATCCAGGAGCACCCCTAGACTACGGACCTGCTCTTTCAGAGGGAGTACAACCCCATCCAAAGCAGGGAACTGAGCAATTATCTGAACTCGGTTCCCGAGTTTTTATGCACACTTTCTCTTAATATTAGCATTTTTGTAAACACTGATCAGTGAAAACTTGCGCATTTTGAAGAATGGCTGCATGTTGATTCTCATATTGTTTCAGAAAGTGCAAATTTGATAGATTTGGCTTGAAATAGGGAATAGGACCTTCTTCCTGCAAGGCAGATTCTCTAACATTGGGCTATGGTCACCACCCCCACCTCCCACATGGGCCTCCTTTGCCCTTGTTCCACAAATGACAGCTGGGGTATCCATAGCTGTGATGCTAGGATCGTCAAACAGGGTACACAAGGGGGCCTGGACAGAGCCACAGTGAAGCTTGGGGGGGGGAAGGATCCAGGGGAACTTTGGCTATGCTCTACCACTATGAGATCTTCCCACTCACCATGCAGGGGGGAAATGAGGCCAGGGACAGCCAATCAGCAGGTTAACCTATCCCCATGTGTGGAGCGCCTAGTCTACTTTGGGCTGCCAAGATCATGCAGGTCAGGGAGAGAGTGATCTTCATCTCCCCCCACCCCAAGAGCTCCTGCTGACTGGTATGCCTGCCCAGTCTCAGGTTGATGGGCACCAGCTTCCAGAAAGAGGCCACAGAGCTTTAAATACCGACAAGTCCAGGCTTGAAATACCAATCTTTCTTGGAAAATTAACAAGACTCTCCCATGTCCACTTCAGTGACATTCTCCAAAAGCCAGCACATAAAGAGGGTGGTGTGTGACAGGCCAAGGCCATTTATAGCTTGGGGCCTGCCCCCACCCCTCTACAGCTCTTGCAAGATTTCCTGGGATTACAGGCAATCCCGTGAGAGTTGGCATGAGTGGCAGGATGATATCCTCCTCCTGTCCCTGTCTCGGGCCGCATTCTGCCTTACAAAGGTGCTCCATGCTGAGGGCACTATGCTTCACTTCTTAATCATGGCTGTCTCTGCTCAAGTCAAATCCCTCATGCTTTGATTGGGTAGAATACTGCTTGCATATTTTCTTTCTCCGTAAGCCAACTGGCAAGAGCCTTGCCTTTAGCTTTTAGGTTTTTTTACCCAGCCCACCAGAAGATCTGGAGGCCTAATTTAGTTCCTCCTCTCTGCTACAGGCTCATTGTATGGTATTGGGTATATTACTCTGGTATGTTTTTAATCAAAGGAGCAGCCAAATAGCAATGGCTTAAATCAGAAATGGAACAATAGTCCAGTTGCATTTTAAAGGCTAGCAAATGTATTATTCCATGGATTAACTAGAATGTTGCATCTGGTGAAGTGGACTCTAGTCTTTAAGATAATAGTACTGTCCTTTCTGTTGTTTTCCTAAAATTGCTCTACTGTAGAGGGTTGTGAGGATAAAAAGACTATAAAACACTTCAGCAAACTTAAAATGCTGTGAAAAAAGGATGGTGTGGAGGATGGTTCAGATGAGAACTCAGTATGCAGAACTTGTAGTACAGGAGCATGGACTGCAGCCTGCGTGCACATCCTACCCAGGCAAACCTGTCCCAGCAGACAGCTTCACATTTGATTTGCCAAGGACCTACACGTAAAGTCCAGTGTTTGTATGCCTGAATGAGTTGTGTCCCAGGTACATGTTTTCTTTAATTTTTAGGGGGGGGTTATTATTCAAACTCTGGCCATGCACGCAAGCACACACACACACAAGGGGAGAAAGATGTTTTTCCCAATTCAAAATCAGGAATAGTCAGACTGGAGATAAACTTTTTATTATGTGTGACCCTGTTACTCTTACTTGATCTCTCAGTGGCTTTTGATACCATTGACCATGGTATCCTTCTGGCCTAACTTGGTGAGATGGGTATTGGAGGCACTGTTTTAGAGTGGTTCTGATCCTATCTCCAAGGTCGTTTTCAGAGAATAGCATTGGGTGATTGTCTTTCCCTGGCAGTTGTGCTCTGGGGTGCCGCAGGATACCATCTTGTCCCTGATGCAGTTTAACCTCTATATAAAGCCCTTGGGAGTGGTCATCAGGAGATTTCAGGTGAGGTGTCATCAGTACGCTGATGATACCCAGCTCTATTTCTCTGTAACATCTGAATCAGGAGAGGCCGTGCAAGCCCTGGACCGCTGCCTGGACTCGGTGGTGGGCTGGATGAGGGCCAATAAACTGAGTCTGAATCTTAGCAAGACGGAGGTGGGTTGGTGGTTCCCGAGTTTAGATAATTGGCCAGTACCCTGCCTTGGATGGAGTTGTACTCCCTGTGAAAGAGCAGGACCGTAGTCTCGGGATGCTCCTGGATCCATCTTTGTTGCTAGAGGCCCAGGTGACCTGAGTGGCTAGGAGTGCCTTTTACCAGCTTTGGCTGGTAAGACAGCTGCAGCCATTTCTGGACCGGGATAGCCTGACCACTGTTGTCCATCCACTGGTAACTTCTAGGGTTGATTGCTGTAATGCTCTCTATGTGGGGCTGCGCTTGAGGTTGGTCCGGAATCTGCAGCTGGTGCATAATGCGGTAGCAAGACTGCTTACTGAGGCAGGGTATCGCCAACATGTCACCCTGCTGCTGAAAGAATTGCAGTAGCTGCCCATTTGCTACCAGGCCAAATTCAGGGTTCTCGGTGTACAAAGGCCTATACAGCTTGGGACCAGGATACCTGAAACACCGTCTTATTCCTTATATACTTAGTCGATCACTGCGCTCTGCAGGTGAGAGCCTCTTGCAGATGCCATCTTATCAGGAGGTCTGTTCTGCACAACATAGGAAACGGACCTTTAGTGTGGCAACACCTACCCTGTGGAATTCCCTCCCCTTAAATATTAGAATGCAACAGTGTGAGTGCTCACTGGGACAGGGTTTTGCCCTTATGTCATCCCGCTGAGAAAGAATTGCACTGGCTTCTCATTAGCTACTGGGGTAAGTTCAAGTTTCTGATTTTGGTGTACATATACAGCTTTGACCAGGATACCTGAAAGATCATCTTACCCCTTATATACCCAGTCGATCACTGCTCTCTGTAGGTGGGGGCCTCCTGCAGTCACACATTATCAGGAGGTCCAATATAGGAAGCATTGTGGCACCTACCCTTTGGAATTCCCTCCCCTTAAATATCAGACAGGCGCCATTTCTGATATCTTTTTGGCACCTATTGAAGACCTTCCTCTTTCAACAAGCCTTTTAAGTGGAGACCTTATCCGTGTCTGCGTCTGTGCTGGAATTGCTTTTTAATATGTTTATAAACTTTTTTTAAAAACACAATATGTTTTTAACCTTAGTTTTATTTTTAAAGATGTCTTGAAAGCTTTTTAAAAAATGTTTTGTTTTAATGTATTTTAAAGTCTGTTTTTAAGATGTTTTAAGGTGTTTTTAGTGCTTTTGTTTGCAGCCCTGGGCTCCTGGGCGGGATATAAATCAAATAAATAAATAAATAAATATCATTCTTCATTAGTACTGATGTTATATCCATTCCAAGGAGCTCAAGGTGGTATTCATGGGTGTCCTTTTGCCCATGTTATCCTTGCAACAACCCTATAAGGCATGTTGGGTTGAGAGACAGTGCCTGGCCCGAGGTCACACAATGAACTTCATGGCTGAGTGGTGAGTGGTGATTTTAACCCTGATCTTTACGGTTCTAGTCCACTTAATATTCCTCCACCTTATTCCAGAGGTGAATAAAGTGTGTGTGTTGGGGGGAGGGAATAAACTTCTTTCCAGAAGTTTGGAAATTTATGGGGACCCTCATTAAGAGTCCTGTGTGGCACCTTTAAGAGTAACCGATTCAGGCTGCAATCCTGTACATATTTATCAGGGAGCAATCCCCATGGAATTCTGTGGAGCTTGCTTCTAAGTAAAGTACATTTTCTTTGGCATGAACCCACACTAGAAATTGTAACAATAATTCAGAACCAAATAAAGACAGGTACTAAGTATTAATAAGACTTTAGTAACTGTGGTGTCCACTGTTCCTGTACAAAGGAAAAGGATAGGAGAGAATCAGAGCTGGAGGAAAGCACACTTTTCTCCCAACAGAGAAGCAACTGTGACAGCAGGGACCAATTCTGAACCAAAGTAAGACACTTTTCAATTGATTTAGATGCTAAGTACTTATACAACTGCAATCCTTCAGTGTCCACAGTATCTTTGCAAGGGATAAAATCAGAACTGGCCAACCCCTGCGACCTTATTGGCCAAGACTTCCTAGCAGCCCTGGTAGGTCCAGTGGGCATCAGTTGCTGTGGGCCATACTAGCCTGGGCTGATGGGAACTGGAGTCCAACAACATCTGGAGAGCAACAGGTTGGGGAAGGTGGCTCTAAGTTTCCAGACAGTAGTCCTTTCTAGCCCTGTGAGAGCTGCTGAGGATGCAGCATGCAAAGCATGCGCTATAGACCCTCTTCCTGAGGCAAGATTCCTTGGCAGTAGAAACTGTTGTCTACAAAGCTCCAGATGTGTGTGTCTGTTTCTTTTCTGACAAACATTTCCTTCCTTTTGATCTTGGCTTCTGAAGATAACGGGCACTACTCAAAGAGTTGGGGACTACGCCAGAATTGGACTACATTTGTTTTCAAGCAAGAATGAGGAAGACAGACATTGGAGGGTTCCTTCCACTTACTGACAAACTGTGAATTGGACAGAAATTCCAGGAATAGAAGAAGCCCACTGAATAATTTTATTTATTTATTTATTTGTTACATTTATATACCACCCCATAGCCGAAGCTCTCTGGGCAGTTTACAACAATTAAAAACAATTAAAACAAATATACAAATTTTAAAACACAAAAAACAATTTAAAAATACAATTTAAAAAAATTAAAAACAATTTAAAAACACATGCTGAAATAATAAAATTAATAAAATAATCGCAATGCATTGCTCATACATTGTGATTGGATTTACCTCATATCCACCTTACTGTATTTAATTCCTGCTTTCAGCTAGCTGTGATGAGAACTGAAGGTCACAGTCTGGACCCTTTATTTGTATGTACCTAGTCTGTGCAGTGTTAAAAGACACCATGAGTATTATTATTTAAACCTCTTTTCACATGATAAAGCTGCTGACAGATCTACAAGCAATACAGCAATGTGAATTTATCACACACATTTTTATTAGCATTGAGTATTGCCAGGCTGGGACAGCTATCTTCCTGGCCAGATTTTCAAAACCTTATATTCATTTTGTTATCGGTTCTACCTGATGCAGTTAGTGGCCTCCTGAAATATGAACTACCATTGATCTCTTGTAACATACTGTA
The DNA here is from genome assembly GCF_030035675.1 of Rhineura floridana. NCBI lineage: Eukaryota > Metazoa > Chordata > Lepidosauria > Squamata > Rhineuridae > Rhineura > Rhineura floridana. The sequence goes on along the minus strand of NC_084489.1, from coordinate 3,735,120 downwards.
TTTCCTTGGTTCATTGGCCATAGAATATATATTTACATTTTGTCTATATATTGGTTTTTATTCTTTTTTACTTGCTGCCCAGTTAGAGTTGTCTCCTTTAAAAAAAAAAAACCTGCCTTGCCTTGGTCCTTGCCCAATTTCTTTCACAAGAAAAAAAAAAAGACTGTCAAATTTGTTTTGATATTAAGAACAAAATATTGTGCTGCTGGATCATACTAGAAGATCCATCTAGTCTAGTGTTTTGTTACCAACAGCAGCCAGCCAGATGCCTGTGGGAGCTCACAAGCAGAACATGATGGAAGTAATCTGTTCTGTTGTTTGTCCCCACCATCTTGTATTCACTGTCTGAGTCTGAGCAGTAGCCTGGCTATTCTGCTGAGTTTGCAGAGTTATTTTGTTGAAGCAATCTGCTGTTAGTTGTGGGGGGCTTGCTGACTTTTTCTTTTGGGACTGCTTTTAATAGTTTATTAAGCTTTGTGTTCTTTTTATATATTATTTTTAATGTTTGTCTTGGTAGCTGCCTTCTGGGGTCTAGAACAAAGGACAGTATAAAAATATTTTAAATCAAATAGTAAGTACAAAAATTAATAAATATTCAGTGGTATATTGTTTCCATACCTGGAGATCCCATTTAGCTGTTATAGCTCATAGCTGTTGATAAACTGACCCACCATGTATTTTTCTAATCCCTTGTAAGCTAGAGGCCATCACTGCCATTTTGTGACAATGATGCCCATGCATGTTGTGTGATATTTTTACTTTCTGCGCTTGTCCAAATTCCCTTCAGTTTTTTCTTAATGAACCCAGCATTTAAAATTAATTTTTCCTGTCCATTTGTTGGAGATTCTCAAATAAAGCCAAAGTAAGGCTGTGTCACACCATAATGTTAGAGTTCCTCCAGATATCCTTTTTATTGAGCATTTGTCATAATTTGTGATCGTTATGTTTTCAGGGTTATATGCAACTTACAAATATCATTTGTGCATGCAAAAGTTTTGGGGTGGTTACAACGCTTTGGCTGCAATTGGTATGCATCCCATAGTTTCCCACTATAATCCTGTAACTTTTTATACTACAAATGTTCCATTTCTTTTTTTCTCCTGCTTTTAATGCATTATAGCAAGGAGCATCTTGGCAATGTGCTAAAATGTATCCACTTCTTTGTTACATAGCCAGTTATACATATATTCTGTTGATGCAGGATGGCAGCATTCCTGTGTTTTTTGTAGAAATGAACAACAATTAATGTTCACAGCCTGATGATAAAAACTGAAAATGTAAAACAGAAAGTATGGTGGCATAGTATCATAGTGCTACTAACTTACACTGGGCAGAAAAACCGGGGGGAAGCTTGTTTTGTTGTGCCACTGCCACATACTTTCTGTTGATGGCGTATTCAGGCATTCCTGTGGGGTTTTTTCCCCCAAACAAACATGTTTAGCACAGCAATCACAACCTAAACCTAAAAATGTTAAAAGTGTACAAATGAAAGTATGATGTCATAGCACAACTAACTTACACTTTGGGGGAAAGGGGAGAATTAAGAATGGCAGGAATACAGACAATGGAATTGGTGGAGCAAAAGTGTAGATGCAATAATGTGGGGATATTGGGGAACCATTGCAGAACAACTGCTAAAGTGGGAAAATGTGTGGATTGTCCAGTATAAATTTACTTTAATGCATCAACATGTTGCTGCATATACCCACGATAAACCTGCAGTCTGGATGGGCCCTTATTTTTACATCACTGCATCTGTAGCAAGTTTGTTCCCACAGAAAGAAATATATCTTGGTTCATAAACCACCTCATGATTCCAACAATAGAGATGGCTGGTTTAACCACCTCTTCCTCCTGATTACCCCATCCTGTGGCAACAGGATAGCATTCTAGTGAAGTTTAAGAGCGGTGCAGGGGCAAGATGGTGCTTCCGCCGGGCCTTAAAAACCTGGCTCTTCAGGCAGGCTTTTGAGGTGGGTTAGGATTTATTATTCTGGTTTGAGATTTTAAATATTTTAATGTAAATGTATTTGGATGTTTTATTTTGTACGTCGCCCAGAGTGGCTGGATAACCAGCCAGATGGGTGACTAATAACTTCAATAAATAAATAAATAAATAAATAAATAAATAAATAAAATAAGATCCTGGGCCAAGCTGAGTGCCCTTCTTTTCCACAGCTGCATTGTCTCAGAGATTCTGAACATGAAGTCCTGTAAAGTTCTTATTACTCTTTGAGGAGTTCTTGTATAGTCCACTATTTGGGAGTCACAGTTCTAAAATGCTGCTTCTCCAGTTATGAACTAGAGTGGTCACAGCTATTCCTCTACAAAAAAAGAAATCATCCAGTATTATGTTCTGTATACTTCAAGTAAATTGGTGCTTTGAAAGTCTATCTTAACAAGGGGCTTTGCCCCTGTGCACTTTGAAGACCAACCCAGCCACCCACCCACCCACCCACTCAAACACATTTCCAGGGACTCCCAGTCCCCCCTGACTCCTAAACACACACACATCCAGGGATTCCCAAATAGGTTGCCCTCCCCCCCAAATGGGTGGCCAAACATCCTCTTTTTCTCCCCCACTCATAAATGGATTGCCACATACCTTCTTCTCTCCCTACCCCCGAACAGGTCACCACGCATCCTCTCAAAAACACTGTCTATCATCCTTGCAAAATTGTGGAGGATAGGTGAAGTGCCAGATGACTGGAGGAGGGCTAATGTTGTCCCTATCTTCAGAAAGGGAAAAAAAGAGAAACCTGGGAACTGCAGAACAGTCAGCCTGACATCAATCCCTGGGGAAATGCTTGAGCAGATTATAAAGCAGCCAGGCTGTAAACACCTTGAAAACAATGCAGTGATTACTAGAAGCCAACATGGATTTATGAAGAACAAATCCTGCCAAACTAATCTTACCTTGTTTTTTGATTGGGTAAACTCCCTTGTAGACTGTGGGAATGTTGTGGACATAATATATCTCAACTTCAGCAAAACTTTTCATAAATTGCCCTACGATATTCTGATTAGCAAGTTAGCTAAATGTGGGCTGGATGGAACAACTATCAGGCGGATCCATGGTTGGCTACAGAATTGTACTCAAAGAGTGCTTATCAATTATCCCTTCTCAAACTGGGGGGAAGTAAAGAGTGGGGTACCACAGGGCTCTGTCCTGGGGCCAGTGCTCTTCAACATTTTTATTAATGATTTGGATGAGGAAGTGCAGGGAATGCTTGTCAAATTTACAGATGATACAAAATTGGAAGACAGAAATAAAATTCAAAGGGATCTTGAGAGGCTGGAACTTTGGGCTGAAAATAGCAGAATGAAATTTAACAGGGAAAAGTGCAAAGTTCCACACCTAGGAAAAAGAAACCAAATGCACAGTTATAATATAGGGGATACTTGGCTCAGCAATACAACATGCGAGAAGGATCTTGGGATTGTTGCTGATCACACACTGAATATGAGCCAACAGTGCAATGTGGCTTCAAAAAAGGAAAATGCTCTTTTAGGCTGCATTAACAGAAGTATAGTTTCCAAATTGCGTGAAGTATTAATTCCTCTCTGTTTGACACTAGTTAGACCTCATCTTGAGTACTGCGTCTACTTCTGGACACCACACTTTAAGAAGGATGCAGACAAACTGGAACAGGTTCAGAGGAGGGCAACGAGGATGAACAGGGGACTAGAAACACAGCCCTATGAGGAGAAACTGAAAGAACTGGGCATGTTTTACCTTGAGAAGAGGAGATTTAGGGGAGATATGATAGCACCCTTCAAGTACTTGAAAGGTTGCCACACAGAGGGGGGTCGGGATCTCTTCTCGATCATCCCAGAGTGCAGGACACAGAATAAGGGGCTCAAGTTGTAGGAAGCCAGATTTTGACTGAACGTCAGGAAAAACGTCTTAACTGTTAGAGAAACAATGGAACCAATTACCTAGGGAGGTGGTGGGCTCTTCAACACTGGAGGCCTTTAACAGGCAGCTGGATAGCCACCTGTCAGGTATATTTTAATTTTGATTCCTGCATTGAGCAGGGGGTTGGACATGATGGTCTTATAGGCCCCTGCCAATGCATCAATTCTATGATTCTCTTCTACCTTTTAGACCTTCTCCTGTGAGGAGGCAGGAGGCGGTCAGCCGAGCTACAAATGAATAGTGGGGAGCGGCTGAGGCAGGACCTCAGGAACCATCCTGCTCTCCCACTGCTTTCCTCCTCATTGCCTTCCACCGCTGAGGCTGTAGGTGTGGGGGGGTTAGCAACAGCACAGCAGGATGGTTCATGAGGAGCTAGCCCTGGCTGTTCTGACTTCCTCCATGGCTCACCCACCCATCCAACATCCTCGCTTGCCTCATGCCCTTGCCACACTTGTCTCATGCCCACTGCACCTCCCACGCAGTCCCCATGGAATGCTGCCATTATACTGCATGATGGTGTGACAGCTTACATTATTATTATATGTATAGAGATATGCACTCATATTAAAATTCTATTGATCTTAACAGAACTAGATTCCTTGTTGAATGGCTTAACATTGCAGCCTTAATTTACTAATAGATGTGCCATTTCTTATCATATTAAATCAGATGTGCCGCTAATCAGTCATCTAAACCATTTATGAGAAAATTGATTTCACCCTTACTACCTACTAATTTATGAGCTTTGGCAAATGGAGGTGTTTTCCACTAGGAACTCAGTGTTTGGTTTCTGAATAGCCAGGAATTACATTCCTTGTGGCTTGCATTTAAAATAACAAGCTGAAATGAGAAACTGATTATTTTATTCAGAGTGTCAGCACCAATTATTTGGAACTCCCTGGCTGTTAACATTAGGCAGGCACCTTTGTTCTATGTTGTGAGCTGCTCTGGGCATAGTTCTGCAAAAAGTGGCATATGGATGAACAAATGATGATGATAGGAAGCCTATCTAGACACATGATTCAGTTATATATACTTGTTTTAAAATTCTGTTGCTTTTAATTTTATGTACAAATATTATTTTATTGTATTATGTACACTGTTTAGAGTTGTTTTGATTATATGGCTTATAAAAGTTCTTTTAAATGTTTATTTACAGCATTTCATATAATTCACAGCAGGTTTTGAGCCTACTGGTGGCTCTATCTCCTCCAAGCAATAGGACAGAGCCCACAGTGTCAGAAATAGGTAATAGATGTAAGACTGCACCTTGAACAGGTAGTAAGTGAAAATTTCTTAGTAACTGGAAATCGGAAAGAGTTGCTGCTGGTCAAGGTAGACAATATTGGGCTGGGAGGACCAATGATCTAACTGGGTATATGGCAGCTTCATATATTTATATGTTGGAAAGGAACATAGCCATGATGTGGTTTTGACAAGAATACAAAGGAGACAAGTGACTGAACGTTCTGTGCAACTCTATGCACCATATACTAGTGATATGGAAAATGTGGCCACATAAGTAGAGGAATAATGAAGCATTCTATAAACCATGTTTGATGTGGGTTCTGTTGTACTCTGCTTTGCTTCTGAGCACATAATCAGATGACTCACTAGTTTCTGCTCACATGTGCAGCTTACTTCTGAAACATCAATACTAGCAAGCTAAGACAACATACCAATCACCAAATGAACCTCATGTTGGGAAAAAATATTCCTGTGCCATCATTAAATTACTTTGTGCCTCACTCTGCCACTTTGTCCCAGAGTTCTTTCAGTGCCAGGAGAGTAACGAATGTCGGCATTATGAATGCTGAGCTTTAAAAACTAATAATTTTGCAGAAGCAATTCCCTCCAGGTTAAAACTTAGCAAGAAAAGTCTCTGCCTAGCAGCCAATACATGTTTTGTTCAACCTAAGCAAAGGAACCTCTTTCAGTTTGACTTATTTCAAGTTATATTATTAAATATAAAATTAGATTCAAAGGTGCCATGAAGTAAACTGGAAATCTGGTACCCTAATATTACCTCAGATCAGATTCTGATTGTTCCCCAAACTTCTAGAGACAGTAAAAGTTCATCAGCATTGAGAGGTGGTTTGCTGTAGATATACTCTGTTTTCCAGTAAATAAGCCCATCTTTATTTTCTCACAGTAAAATTTTGTATTCATGTGCCTGCATCAATTTATTTCCCTGGTACCCAGCGTAGACTCATTCACCCTTAGGGGAAGCAGGTGGCCACATTGCCATTCACCGATCCATAGGGTTCCACTGACAACAGATTATCTTACACTTCCACCTGCTCACCAGAGACGTTTTACTAGTAAAAACTCACAATGGGGCAAAATGAATGACCATTCATAACCTCTGGCTGTACTCATAGAATCTCTTATTTTCCTGGATTTTGCTCTTCAGAGTGCAGATTCCTTGAGTTTTCAAAAATCGTTCTTTCCCCACTGTGTGACACTTGAATAGTTTGTATAGTTTCTGTAACCAAAAACCTCTTTTTGAGTCACTTTTGGAAATATATGACCCATAACCACACGCACCATGCCCTTGGCAGCCTCTGCCAAAGGCTTAACCACAATAGCCTCATCACTGAGAAGTCTGTCAAATGTGGCTTATGCTGAGCATTAAGGAAAAGGCATGGAGAAGTTGGGTATAAACAGCCTTGGACCTCACCAGCCCCTTTAATGTTCTGGTCCAGCACTTTGAAAGCCTGTCAGTAGAAGTTTCCACTGGAATGTTTGGTGTCAGCCATAGCCTCTGTCCCTTTATCTGTCCATGTTTCTGATTGACTAGATGGTAAGCAAGACACTCCCACCACCAGCTACAACTTCAGTCTGTTTTCTTTTTAGAGAGTTTTACACATAACCAGTGGATGTCCCCAGTTGTTGATACAACTGAGAGAGAATTGTTTAAAAATGTGTTACATGGACTAAGAATGTGTAAAATATTTCCGATGATTTCTGCAAATTCTGACTTGAAAAAAGCTGACAGTGACACCACATCTTCAGGACATTTAGCTACAAAAGCAGATATTAAATGTTCATAAGGGGAAGATTTTCTGACTGAATAGCATGTGTTCACATCCTAGCATGCTTCCCTACTGAAAGTTTTGCCTATCTTAACTTCTGTTTATCCAAACATTTGGGATGTGTCATAGAGCCACAGCAATATCAAGATTGCACCCTTGGGTGACTCCTGCACTGCTGCTGCACATGTTCAACTGCTGTGCCAGGCCTGCTTGCCCTTACCTCTCTGTCATCCTCCCTCCCACATCATTGCCCCCAATATGTCCTGACTTGGTGTGGGTCAGGCCCTAGCCGTCCCCACCACTGGTGACAATGTCACCTCCTCCCACTCCATGGCTGCCACTTACCCAGCTGCGATCACAGCTACATTATGGGAAGCAGCCACCTGAGCTAGACCTCCTCACTCACCCCAATTCCCAAATTGACAACCGCATCATTGCCATGTGAGCTATAGCTGACAGCGAAAGGGCAAGCAGTCTCCGGCACTGGCCCATCTCAGGGGCAGTAGCTGGTTCTTTTCCTCTTCTCCCCCACCCTGAGTCCCAGGGTTAGGTCTCCTCTTCCCACCTTGGGACCCCTGCTGTCTTGGTCACCTCCTTTTCAATCCTGCTGGCACCTGCTTTCCCAAATGCGTTTCCTGTGGGTAGTTGGCAAAGCAGACTCCTGCAGCCAGCAACATTGCACCCTCCACTCATACCAATCACACCACATTGGGTGATGATATCTTCAGAGTTGTTCAAATCAGTACAATTTGGATGGTTTGGTCCGCCATCTGGATACAAAATGGTCTCCAATGGTTTTCAAACTTACACCAAAACCCAATCCTCCATATCATGAATTGTCATGCCAAGTTTAGTGATGACATCTCAAGAGGTATCTGCATGTGCAGAGAACAGATGGATAGATAGATGGATAAACAACTTTCCAAGTTAGCAGTCGTACATTTTGTAGTACTATTTTGAAACAGTAGCACATTTTGGATTTCCTTAACAAGAACTCCAGCTAAATAGATGAATTTGTCTCTGTCTCATCCCCATTCCTGTGTGTTTCATGAGCCAAACAATTCACTTGAGAAATACATGGGGGTGAGTGGTCTGATTGCTTCACAAGATAATGTTAAAAACATAGTTTTCATCTTTTTTTTATCAACACGACAATGAAATGCATTATATTGTACACAGCACAACTTTCTGTTTGGCCTCCCACAGTTCAGCTCTCATTTAAAAGCATTCACAAAATAGTTTTTTCAAATTGTTTCTAATTTAAAAACCTGGTACCAGTTTGCCTAAGATAAGTGTTTTGACTACCATTGTGTAGTCTGTTTCCCAGGGAGAGCAGTTAACTTGTTTGTTTTGTGTTGCACATCTTAAATGAGTTTGGCTGACATGATTTCTGTTTCTTATTTTAAAAATACCACATAAACCTTTTGTTCCCATTTTGTCAGTAAAATCAAACCATTTGGGCTGCAATCCAGCATGTAGTAACTCTTGCATATATCAGCTGAAATAAATGGGATGCCCCTGTTCATAATTAATGGCAGGATTACATCTTAAGGTTTAATTTCTTGGTTTTGATTAAAACAATCAAATGCCATTTTCCTATTACTATTTGTGTGATTTTAATGTTCTAGCTTATTAAAAAACAAATTAGAATTGTTACCACTAAATTCCACCTAAAGTGAAAATTGAGGGAGAATTTGGAGGTTCTTGCTTGAGCAAAACATCTATGAAAATGTTGATGAATGCTAAAAGAGAAAGCTGCCCCTGTAACTTCTAATAATATCAGCCAAGAAAAGGAAAAACACTGTCCACAGCCAATGTGGTGTAGTGGGACCTGGGAGAACAGGGTTCAAATCCCTGCTCAGCCAGGAAACTCGCTGGATTGCCTTGGGGCAGTCGCAGTATCTCAGCCTAGCCTACCTCACTAGGATTGTTGTGAGGATAAAATCCGGAAGGGGAGAGCTATATTGGCATGCCACCTTGTGCTCCTTGGAGGAAAGGTGGAATATTAATGTAATAAGAAAGAAGAAAGGGATATGGGGTCTAGGAAATCAAACATTTTGTCAACAGTTTTGGTTCTAACTTGGATTAATCAGCTGCAGAAACGTTCAATGACTCACAAACATTGAGCAAATTTGATTTTTCTTGACTTTGGAAAAGAAAGGACAACTTTAATTTTGATAATTTTTTACAATACTTTCTAGGTAAAACCAAATCTTGCAACTGTTCTAAAGTATGATTTTTAAGTGCTATGCATTTTTTTCTTTCTGAAAAGGTGTATTGTGCCATTCGAAATTTTATAATTTTATGAAAGGAAGTAATTATGCAGTAAATATTTACAAAGTTAAAGATTCAATCTTACTGACTTCAACAAGAAAGTTATGCATATTGCGCTCAGCACCACTTTCCCTAAATGCTTGACTATGGTTGTTTTATTTATTTATTTATTATTTGAATGTATATCCCACCTTTCCTCCCAAAGGATCCGAGAACAACCAACAGTAACAAAACAATTTGACAAGAAAAAGAAAAGCATACTAAAAACAGTTAGAAACATTTAAAAAACACATTTACAATTTAAAACATTCTGAAATACAGTTAAAAACATTCTTTCATCAGTAATCTATAGCTTGCCAGGAACAGTCCCATTCAGCCATCAAATGTCTGGGTATAAACAGGAATGCTTTCAAATTCTTTCTGAATGTCAATAGTGATAGAGACAGATGCACCTCACTGGGGAGGGCATTCCACAAATGGGGAGCCACCACTGTGGTGGCCCTGTCACGGGTGAGCGCCAGCCAAGCATTGCTGAAGTGGCACCACCACCAATATCTCACCTGCTGATCATAGGGTTGCACTGCAATGTGCTCTTACTCTGTTTCTCAACTTGGGTTTTTTGTGTGCATTGGTGCTATCATGGTACAAGATTAAAACTGAATTTTTGTGAAATCAAGCTCCATGCTATTTTTTAACTTCTTAATTATAATATAAACATTTTGTTTGTTTTACACCTTTTGGTATGCCCTTGGACACTGTATCCTTAACAACCTTTTTCTTATGAAACAAACAATATGCCAGTCATTTCATTCATGGTGTTCTTACTAAATTTTGGTTAATGACCTTTACATAGCCTATTATGTGAGGAGAAAGGTCACTGCCTTTCCCTTCCCCGGCCTGGCCCTTACTTCCTCTCTACCAGTGGGTGGGGTGGGGGATTGGCTGGCTCTATGTGCCTCTCTCCAAATGCCCCACATAGAAAGTGGCTGCCCCACCTAACAAGGAAGGCTGGCTACAGGACTGCCTGGAGAACTCTCCTAGTTGAAATAGTCATTTTTCTCTAATAATGCTTTTAAGGTGTGCTCTGAACAGGGGTGTAGTCATAGTCATCTAGGATCTTGGGGATCTTAGACTCTGTATGTTTTTGGGAGTAGGGTCCCAGCAGGATCCCTATGTCTCCAGCATCCTAGGAGTCAATCAGCATGGAAGGGGAGTGTGTTAGCCACTGAGAAGAGTCTTCTAACATGGTTCCTTGTCCTTTCCTGCTGAATGGAGCCAATCAGAGTGAAAGAAGGTGAGTCAGCCACTGAGAAGACTCTGCTCAGTAGCTAACACATTCCATTTTCGTGCTGATTGACTCCTAGGGACATCTGTTTTTGTGGGAGAAAGCATTAACAAGGGTTTCATTCTCAACCTAGCAGGAAAAAAGGGAGAGGGGGTTTGGCTGTGACTATCATGAAGGGACCATGCACTTCTGATTTTGCCACTACACTGCTGGCTCTGAATCACAAATAATGTGATTTTTAAATGTCTTTTTATCGTCCCTTGAACTGAGAATAGCCAAACATACCTCACCCTGAGAATGATGGTTTAGAAAATGAGCAAAATCACCATTTCAAAAAGGTTGTCATTATCAGAGTTTCCATGTACAAGAATGCTCCTTAATGTTTGTCCTCCTCACATTTTCTGAATGTCCACTATATCCAAAGCACAAGAATAATTTCTCTGTAAGAGATTAGATCTGGTGATATTGAATGGGAGTGTGGCAGGTGATAGGTGTGGCGAATTTACTTGTATTAAGTCCTCGGGGGCCTCAACGATTGATTATATTGTTGTCTCACACAGCTTTTTAGTATGTGTGCTCAATTGTTGTGTGGGGGCGCGTGGCGATAGTGACCATCTACCCCTGATTCTTTCTCTTGATTTGGGGAACCAGCTACTTCAGGTGCCCTCCGAGCCTATGCTAAATTTAGCTGCTGAACAAAGAGCCCTGTGTATCAAATGGACCCCCAAGTTAACAAATAATTTATCAATTTTTTTGCATTCGGCTGGTCCTGTCAGTCTGCACGAGTCCCTATTATCCACCAAGGCCCCTGAGACAGTTGTAGATCTCTTCCAGGAGATGATAAGTTCTTTTGATACACAATTGACTGTCAAAAATCTAAAAAAGCTGTATGCTTCTTTACTCAGCTCCAAATTCTGGTTTGACCAGGAATGCATGGACTTAAAAAATTCCCTTGTAGACAAATATAAATTATATAGAAGTCTTGTGTTAACTCCATGCCCGCAGAATACCTGTAGCTAAAGAAAAGTTATAAATCTTTAATTAAGCAAAAAAAGGAGGCCCAACGAGAGGCATGGCAAAACCTAATAAATGCCGCTAGAGCAAAGGACATGGCCACATTCTGGAAACTGGTCTCCAGGGGATGGCAGTCTAATTTTGTTAGTACGCATTTCTACATCCCACCCAGTGCTTGGGAATCTCATTTCAGACCCATCTTTACGAAGGGGCAATGTACTTCGTTTTTAGGTTGGGAGGATATCAGCACTCTCCCTACTTGGCCCCCAGTGTCTATCTCTGAAACTACCACTCTTCTTAACAACCTTAAATCGGGCAAGGCCCCCAGGGGTGATAATATCCCCCTGGAACTTCTTAACGACAACATAGAGTGGTGGGCGCCAATCTTAGCAGCCTTATTTATATCTATTGACCAAACAGGTTACATCCCGGAGGACTGGAGTTTAGCCATTATAATCCCTATTTTAAAAAAAGGGAATAGAGCCGATCCGGCAAATTACCAACTGATCAGCCTGATGAGTATCATCAGTAAACTCTACGCAACCCGCCTTCTAGGGAAACTAACGGATTGGATGAAGGCTGAAAATATCTTAGCTGACGAACAAGCCGGCTGCAGAGTAAGACGATCCACAGTAGACCAGTGTTTGATGCTCCAACATTTGGTGGATAAGTACACCTCAAAGCCCGGGGGATCTCTCTATGCGGCATTTGTAGACTTTGATCTCATCCCTAGGGACAGACTTTGGAGAAAACTGAGAGAGACCAATATTGATAAGCGATTATTAACTCTCATCCGGAGTCTTTATGAAAACACCCATCTAAAGGTGAGATGTAACCTTGCTGGACATCTGACTGCCCTGATTCCAACTACTAATGGAGTCAAACAGGGTTGTGTACTCGCCCCTGCCCTTTCTAACTTTTATATTAATTCTCTAATTACTAGTATAGTGGCAGTAAACTCTCACCCTCCCAAATTGGCCAGTAGATCTATATCTGCTTTGCTTTATGCTGATGATGCGGTTCTCCTGTCCCTAACGATCGTGGGACTCTGGCATCTCTTGAGAACGCTAAATGCTTACTGAAAGGAAGAGAGGCTCGAAATTAATTATGATAAATCTAAGATCCTGGTCTTTACCCAAAAAAGGACCAAACCGATGGCAGTTAAATGATCATTGGATTGAACAAGTCTCAGCCTTTAGATACTTAGGAATATTATTCCATTCCTCAGGATCGTGGTCTGCGCATATGAACAATGTGGCTGAGAATGTGCACAGAAGTGCAAGAGCACTACTTGACTTTTCTCTCTCTAAAGGTGGCCAGTTCATCCCCTCGGCTCTACTGGTGTTCAACACTAAGGTCCTCTCTCAAATGCTATACGGCTCACAGACCTGTATACAGAGCGCTTACTCCGCATTTGAGTGCATACAATCTAGATTTTTCAGAAGCATTCTCGGTGTTCCTAATTGTGTCCCAAATGTACGGTAGAGACTCGTGCCTGGACTTGTTCTTAAGATGGCGGCTTAGGCAGAGGAGCTTGCGTTTGAAGCTCCTGCCGTTTACCTTTTTTAACACCTTTAACACCTCTAATATTTTAACACCATCCGTGCTTATGTGGGAGTAAGTGAATGGGTAAATGTTTTGGTGCTACCCTCTTCTCCTTGCCATGAGAACGGCGGAACAGTGGAACAGCGTTTATACTACCGATGCTGTGGACGGCTAGACTTGAAGGGGAGAGGTAAAATTGAAGCCGGGGTGAGTTGGGACGAGAAAGGCCTCCTACTTCCAGCTCGGCCATGCGGCGCCGTGTGGCGCTCCCTGCTGTTGCCGCTGCTGGTTTCTGTTGCGGCTTGTGTGGGTTCTGCCTGCGGTTGTCTGGCGGCGTCACTTGCTCTGTTCCCTCCGGCGTTGTGCTTTCTCCTGCGATCTTTGTTTCTGCCATCGCGGCGCTTTTTGCTGGCCTCGCTGTCGCTGTTCTTCTGGTGCTGTCTTCGTCGCGCTGCTGTGACCTCGCTGTGTCTGCCGCTCCGCCTTCTGCTTGGCGTGGATTGGGTCGCCTGCTGCTTGCGGGGGTCGTGGCCGGCTGTCGTTGGGATGGGGTTTTCCTTCCCGCGGTCGTTGTCGCGGCTTGTGCTTCCATTGTGGGCGTGGTCATGCCCTCTACCGCTGCTGCTGCTGCGCCTCTTTCCTATTGAGGCTTATGTTTCATCTAGCTGTGGCTGGCACTCTCCTGCTGCTGGCGTGTTTTCCATCTCTGCCGCTGCGGGTTGCGCTTTGCCTAAGCGACCCTCGCCTCTACCTCATTGTTATCATCTGGACTTTCGAAGGTGGCGTTCTTCGCGGGAAGAAGAACGGTTTTAGAGCTGGCGTTTGGGTGCACAGAGTGCGGGACTGTGTCTACTGTGTGGGTTTGAAGTGGATGAGTGGGTGTTTATATGAGTGTATGTCTGGATGAGTGAGTGGTTTGTATGTATGAGGGTGTGATTGTGTACAGATTGTGAGTTTTGTTGTTTTTATTTTTCATTTCATTTCATTTTTATTATGTGCCTGGGCAGGAGGATAGGGTATTGGGAGGGAGGACCAGAGGGGGCCCGTGTTAGCGTAGTGACGGGTAATGGGAGGTATGGTGTTGTGAGGAGGCCATGCCAGTCGAGGGGAACTCGCCCCAGACAACTGGTGGCTGTGCCGTGTTCTAGTCCTCCCCACAGCCACAGGATTGCTGGTAGTTCTATCAGCCAACTCTCGGATCTCCATTTGCTGCTTCTTAATGCCAGATCGGTAAACAATAAAACCTCCCTCATCCATGATTTAATTGTGGATGAGGCGGCCGATCTGGCGTTTATTACCGAGACCTGGGTGAGCGATCTGGGAGGCATTAATCTCTCCCAGCTGTGCCCACCTGGGTACTCGGTTCAGCATCTGGGTAGATCCGAGGGTCGGGGAGGGGGAATCGCTGTGGTCTATAGAAGTTCTATCCCTCTTGTTAGGCACCCTATCCAGGTGGCTAATGGTCTGGAGTGCCTTCACATTGCGTTGGGTCAGCGAGACAGACTGGGAATACTGTTGGTGTACCGTCCACCCTGCTGCCCAACAGCCTCCCTAACTGAGCTGATGGAGGTGGTCGCGGGGTTGGTGTTGCGATCCCCCAAATTTTTGGTATTGGGGGATCTCAACATTCATGCCGAGACCGCTTTGTCTGGGGCGGCTCAGGACTTCATGGCCTCCATGACAGCCATGGGGCTGTCTCAATTTGTTACTGGCCCTACGCATATTTCGGGGCACACTCTAGACTTGATTTTTGCCACTGGATTAGGGGATGGTGATCTGGGAGTGAGGGATTTTACATCTATTCCTTTGTCATGGACAGATCATCACCTATTGAGGTTTAGACTCACAATGTTTTCTCCCCTCTGCAAGGGTGGAGGACCAATTAAGATGGTCCATCCCCGGAGACTAATGAATCCTGAGGGTTTTCAGAAGGCTCTGGGGAGTTTTCCGGCTGATAAAACTGACGCTCCTGTTGAAACCCTGGCCAATCTGTGGAATACGGAAATGACCCGGGCAGTTGACACAATCGCCCCGGTGCGCCCTCTCCTGTGCAGAGCTCAATTGACTCCGTGATTTACCCCGGAGCTAAGAGTGATGAAGCAAGAAAGGAGACGGCTTGAGTGCAAATGGAGGCAAACTCCCGATGGCTGTAATCTTGTACTTGTGAAGGTCTCTACTAAGCTCTATGTGAAGGCGGTGAGGGCAGCGAAGAAGCAGTACTTTGCTGCCTCTATTCAGTCATCTTCTAACCGCCCAGCGGAACTTTATAAAGTTGTTCGGGGACTTTTACACTCTGGTCCTCAGAACGCAATAACACCATCAACAGCCTACTGTAATGAGTTTGTGAGACACTTCCAAGATAAGATCACGAACATCTGCCGGGACCTTGACTCCAACATTGTAGCAGTTGAACCTAATGAGGTGTCCGGAGCACAGTCCTGTCCTGTTTTATTGGATGAATTTCAGTTGGTACAGCTCGAGGATGTGGACAAGGTGCTTGGACAGGTGCGGGTGACCACTTCTGCTCTGGATCCTTGCCCCTCGTGGCTAATAAATGCTAGCAGGAATGGAGCAGCCGGATGGGCCAAGGAGGTGATCAATGCCTCTTTATGAGATGGAGTGGTACCACCCTGCCTGAAACAGGCAGTGGTGAGACCGCTCCTAAAAAAAACCTCCTTGGACCCTGAAAACCTTGACAACTATAGACCGGTAGCAAATGTTCCATTCCTGGGCAAGGTTCTAGAGCGTGTGGTCACTAGCCAGCTCCAGGTGCTCTTGGATGAAACTGATTATCTGGACCCATTTCAATTGGGCTTTCGGCCGGGGTTTGGTACAGAAACAGCCTTGGTCGCCCTGTATGATGACCTCTGTCGGGAGAAAGACAGAGGGAGTGTAACTCTGTTGGTTCTCCTTGATCTCTCAGCGGCTTTTGATACCATCGACCATGGTATCCTTCTGGGGCGACTTGCGGATTTAGGAGTTGGAGGCACTGCTTGGCAGTGGCTGTGCTCCTACCTCGAGAATCATCTCCAGAAGTTGATGCTTGGGGAGCATTACTCGAGTCCCTGGGTACTCCAATATGGGGTCCCGCAGGGTTCAGTTCTGTCCCCCATGCTCTTTAATATCTATATGAAGCTGCTGGGTGGGGTCATTAGGAGATTTGGAGTGCGTTTCCAGCAATATGCTGATGATATGCAGCTCTACTTCTCCTTTTCATCTTCTTCAGGTGAGGCTGTTAATGTACTAAACTTCTGCCTGGCCGCGATAATGGACTGGATGAGAGCTAATAAACTGAGACTCAATCCTGACAAGACTGAGATGCTGTTGGTGGAGGGGCTCTCTGCCCGGATGGTTGATGTCCGACCTGCCCTAGACGGGGTTACACTCCCCCTAAAGGAGCAGGTCCGTAGTTTGGGGGTCTTATTAGATCCACTCCTGTCACTGGAGGTGCAAGTAGCCTTGGTGGCACGGAATGCGTTCTACCAGCTTCGACTGGTAGCTCAACTACGACCCTATCTGGACAGGGAGAACCTCGCCACAGTTATCCATGCTCTGGTAACCTCTAGATTGGACTACTGTAATGCACTCTACGTAGGGCTACCTTTGAAGACGGTTCGGAAACTTCACCTGGTGCAGAATGCTGCGGCCAGAGTTCTTACTTGGTCTAAAAAATCTGACCATATAACACCTGTCCTGGCCCAGCTGCACTGGCTACCAATATGTTTCCGGGCCAGATTCAAAATGTTGGTTCTTACCTATAAAGCCCTTAACGGAATCGGACCGCAATACCTGACGGAACGCCTCTCCCGCTATGTACCTACCCGGTCGCTGCGCTCAACGTCGAAGGCCCTTCTCCGGGTTCCAACGCATACAGAGACCTGGAGAGCAATAACTAGAGCTAGGGCCTTCTCAGTGGTGGCCCCCGAATTATGGAACGCCCTCCCTGACGAGATACGCCTGGTGCCTTCCTTATTATCTTTTCGACGCCAGGTAAAGACCTACCTCTTTGCCCAGGCATTTTAAATGTTAAATTTTAAATTTTAAATTTAATCTATTTTAATTTTAATTTTTTGTCTTAATTTTGTTTTTAAATATGTTTTCATATTGTATTGTACCCACACCTGTATTTTAATCTGTTTTTATCTTGTTGTACACCGCCCTGAGAGCTTGTCGCTAAAGGGCGGTCTAAAAGTGCAATAAATAATAATAATAATAATAATTACAGGTTTAACCTTTGGCTAAAATTGTTGTTCCTCCCCTCAGGGCTCGCCCCACTAATTATGGTAGACACTTTCCAATCACAGTGGCAAACCATCGTAACTAATAAATTACACTCTATTGGTCTATCGAGGCAGGTGGTGCTCGGCGTAGGTTACCATAAGGCCAAGGAAGTCATCTGCCAATGTATTAGAGACATCGAGCTACAAAATAATTTGAGTTGTGTGGCTTCATACCCTTCTTACAAGTTCAGTGTGATACCCTTTGCGCCTGTGGGCTACCTAACCAACTTGAGTATTGCCAAATACAGAAAATCATTCACATTGGCGCGACTCAATGTACTTCCCTCAGTGCTCTTGGAAGGAAGGTACAAGAAAATCCCCTACGCTGACTGGGTGTGCCCTTGTGAGACTGGTGCAGTGGAAACCACGGACCACATTTTATTACTCTGTCCGTTATATTATGATCTCTGTGATCTTTTTATTTCCCCTTGTCTGGCCAAAATGCCGAGAGCCCTAGAGGCAACATATGTCTATAGCTTACTCAAGGATCATCGCCCCGGGGTCACAGATTTGGTAGCGAAATTCTGTGCAGCAGCTATCGCTCGTAGGAGGGTCTTAGTTAAAGATTTTAAAACGTCTCTCTAGTTTTTATTGACAATAGTTTTAATGACAGTTTTGCAAATCGAGCCTCTACTTTGTAAATATTTATTTTATAAGTGAACTGTTTTGTGTTGTTATCGCTGGTCTATAACTGAAATACATTATTCATTCATTCATTTCTGTAAGGCAGGACACTCTATGGTGGTCTCATATGTAAGCAAAATTGTGCTGCACAGCAAAATGAAATGTATCTCCTAAGAAGATATATATCCAGAATTCCATGAAATGAAATAGTGTACATTTATAAGAAGTTAGCTTGTGTACATTTGAAGCAAAATATTAACTGAGAAATGTAACAGAACAAAAGGGACCACATTCATCCCAGAGATCAAAGTGTAAATTCTGTTGGGGGAAAGGAAATGAGCACAACTCGCTTCCCTTCTGCCAACACAGGGAGCAATCGGGGGGACAATTCTGAGGCCAACAGTGTTATATTCTTCTGTCATTTTTTAAATAGCTCTGAATTTGCTGATGAATAAATGAGAGAGGTAGCAGTCAGCTGGACTGACATGTTCCAAACCCTTTTCACATGCAAAAATATTATCCTCCTGGCCAATCTTGTGATGCTGCAGGTGCTGGCCAATTTTATCAGTCAAAGAATAGCATTGATCTAATAATTCAGGCAAAGCCCAGTCTCTGAACATTACCACGAAGCACCCTTCAATATAAAATCACTGCCAGTTTAGCACTGGTATGATTGGATGAGACAGAGCAACTGGGTTCTGTCAAATACTTGGGAGCCATTATTTGACAGTTCTGGAGGATACTTGGATAGATACATAAGCAGAAGATCCTTCCTTGTTTAGAGTTGGCACGGTATGAAACTTAAGTACTAAGCTGTTGATGAAAATGGAAATGGATTGCCTTCAAGTCAATTCCGACTTATGGTGACTCTATGAATAGGGTTTCATGGTAAGCGGTATTCAGAAGTGGTTTGTCATTGCCTTCCGCTGAGGCTGAGAGGCAGTGACGGGCCCCAGGTCACCCAGCAAGCTTCATGGCTATGTGGGGATTCGA
Source organism: Rhineura floridana (assembly GCF_030035675.1). Lineage (NCBI taxonomy): Eukaryota > Metazoa > Chordata > Lepidosauria > Squamata > Rhineuridae > Rhineura > Rhineura floridana. The sequence continues at coordinate 3,716,151 of NC_084489.1, read as the reverse complement.
ACCCTGGTCTCCCAGGACGTAGTCCAGCACTCTAACCGCTACATCATATATAGAAATAAATCCCCTTTAACTTTGTGGGATGTCAGTGATGCATAAGTAAAGATGCAGTAGTCCTCTTGGTTTGAGGCTATGTGTCAAAGGAGTAGTATGAGGACCCATTGTTCAGAACTATATGTGAATATGAAACTTTGTAAGGGTATCAGCAGTGTCTCCTTTTTTCACTATGATATCAAGGCAAACACCTCTAAGCTTTCTAAGAGTATCAGAGGGCACTTTCAAAACAAAAACAAAAAAAGCTCATTTGGTGATTATATGTACAACCAGGCTGTGAAAGAGATACTTAGAACCCCCTGCCCCTGAAATTTTGTAATTTTAAAGTCTTCTCTAGTTTTTATTAGTTTTTGGCTATTAATGTTGGGATCCCTTAACTGAGGTGTGGGGAAGCTTTGGCTTTCCAGATGCTGCTGAACTACAACTCCCATCATCCCTGGCCATCAGCCATGCTTGCTGGGGTTGGTGGAAGTTGTAGTTCAGCATCATCTAGAGGGCCATAATTTCCCTACTCGGCCTTAACTGGTCCTTCCACTGGTGTTTCCATCATAGTGGGAAATTGCTATAGATTTTTTGTCAATCAAAACTCATTAAGCACTCTAAATCACATTCTTATTCTCTGTATCTACAGGCCCAGGCTGTTTGATATAACATTAGAAGGTTCCCACCCACCTTGAGTGTTTGTCCTAGTCTTATGTATACTTAATGTTAAAGCATTTGATCCCATCTGAAATATTTGTTAATCCAATTAATCTATCATTATGATGTTAACACAACTCCTGAAATACCACTAGCATAGAAGACTATTTTCTTACAGTGCTAACAACAGAAGTTATTTGCAATTGCTGGAACCTGCCAGCCCTCTAGAAATAGGGAAAGGAGCTTTTCAAAAACTTGTTTTTCATGTAAGAATTTTAGATCATAATTAATTCCATGGTGGCCTAGGCAACTCTTGTTTTATCTGTTTACAAGGTTCTTTCCAAGCAACAGTGGAACTTACTGATTCCCTAAGGACCAGGAGAACTCAGTTGCTTCAGGTTTTGATTTCTTTCCCACCATTTTCTAGCCAATAGAAAGCCAAGATTAACAAGGTGTTTGGAACTCGGGAGGGGGGTGTCTTCTCAGTACTTCCCCAGTAGAATTGAGCACTTTGATGGGCTGATCCATGTTGGATCCATAATTCTGAGATTCAGAGAGGACACTGGCCTGAATGTGCTCTCTGGATACAGCGTAACTCTAGTGAACCAGAACACACCAGCATCAGGATATAAAAGCAGGCATTTTTCAGCCTCAGTTTACCTCCAAGAGGTCTTCTGCATCTTTAAAAGTTGTGCAGGGGGAAGGGACAATTCCACCTTGTGGTTTTTTCCATTACAGTGTTGCAAGAACACCTGCACTTGGCTGACTTTCTCTTCTCCTAAAGATACAGGATTAGTCTCAGGCCCTGAGCCTGGCAACCCTACCCAGGATGGAGAAACCCTGCAAGGTCTGCCAGTGCTAGTCCATGTCATCAGTACTGAGCTATGTGGCACCAAACGGCCTGAGTCAGTATAACACAGATTTCTTTGTTCCTCAAGGGCCACTCCCAAATTTATTTATGTATTTTATTTACAACAGTTATCTACCGCTTTATTATAAAAAATCTCAGAACAGTTTACAGAAAGAATTAAAACAATAAAATTCGTGGCAAAAACAGCTAAAGACATGTATTTAAAAACATTCAAAATAATAAAACCAACAATGAGTTAAAAACAGATTTAAAAACGCAATAGCTTCTACATGCCTGGAGAGGCTTGCCTAAACAAAAATGATTTTAGCAGGTGCTGAAAAGAGACGTCTGCCTAATGTCAGTAGGCAAGGAGTTCCAAAGTGTAGGTGCTGCCACTTTGTTGTTGTTGTTGTTGTTATGTGCCTTCAAGTCGATTTCGACTTATGGCGACCCTATGAATCAGAGACCTCCAAGAGCATCTGTCATGTACCACCCTGTAAGTTCAGGTCTGTGGCTTCCTTTATGGAATCAATCCATCTCTTGTTTGGTCTTCCTCTTGTTCTACTCCCTTCTGTTTTTCCCAGCATTATTGTCTTTTCTAATGAATCATGACTTCTCATTATGTGTCCAAAGTATGGTATGTGTCCAAAGTCAGAGGAAGGCAATGGTAAACCACCTCTGAATACCTCTTACCACCAAAACCCTATGAACAGAGTATCCAAAATGCTGCCACTTTATAGGACTGATTTCTTACAAGAGCAGAACAAGTACTATGTGGAACTCATAACATGGAAAGCACAGCTTGAACTTGGCCTGGTAGCAAATCAGCATCCAATGCAGATTTCAGAGCAGAGGTATTAAGTGCTGATAGGATCTCACTCTCGAGAGAACCAGTGTGGTGTAGTGGTTAAGGTGTTGGCCTACGACCTGGGAGACCAGGGTTTGAATCCCCACATAGCCATGAAGCTCACTGGGTGACCTAGGGCTAGTCACTGCCTCTCAGCCTCATGAAAACCCTATTCATAGGGTCGTCATAAATTGGAATCGACTTGAAAGCAGTACATTTACATTTAGGATCTTACTCATGTCAGCAATCATGCCGCAGCATTCTGCATTAACTGACTGGCTGCCAGGATTTTTTTAGTTTTGGTTTTCGATTATGAATCCTGACTGGTTGTGGGATGCTAAGTTGTCTGCCTTACTCATAGGAATCTTGTTGTGGTTGGTGTGGTATTGCATTTAGGAAAGCATCACTGTCTGTTGTTTTTCATTTTCTGTTTGCATTTCATTTACCTTTAACCTCACTCCCTTACATCCATAGAAGCAACAGCAGTGGTTGAATGTGCTCAGCTCAACCCCCTAAAACCCACTGATGATGCACCTTGTCGGTTGCATGGCAGTTTGTTTCTTGCCCAATAGTAGTAAAAGAGAATTCACATATTTGAAAGTGTGGCTGCAGTTGTTGTTCCCAAGCTGCTGCCTGTGAAGGTAGACCAAACCATGTGTGTTTTCTCTCTGTCAATTATTACTCACTGGAATTGGCTGTCAAAGTGAGTTTATAGCAGCTCACAGCGTAGACAGAAAGGGTAGAGAATCTTCTTACTCTTACTCATTTCTCAGACTTCTTTCTGAAGTGAAGGGTGACATCTGTAAAGACGCTTGGAGCAGCCACGTTAAAAGATAAGGGCAGGGCATTCCAGGCAGGGGGTTGCCTACCCTGCTTGGATATGGATGTCTTTGCAGAGGATCCCTAGACAAGCTTTACCAAAAACACAATCCAAACTATATCTACTCAAAAGTAAGTCGTGTTGAATTCTAATGGGCTTAGTCCCTTAGTACGTGTGTTTAGAATTGCAGCCTTCAGGGGCATCCATCTTTACTCCCAAATGCTCCCATCTAACATCTCCACAACACTAGGCTCCTTTCTCCCTACAGTGGCCTTCTGGTGACTGGCCTGGCCTGAAGGCACTTAAATCCTTCTTGCCGAAAGCAAGTAGGCTAGATTAAATGTTCCCTACCCAGGCTCCATCTTTTAGCTAAGATTCCAATCTTAATTTCCAATCAGAATTTTTTTTAATTGTATGCTCCAAGCAACTGCTATTGATGCTTAATGTATCATGTTTAATTACTTCACTCGGTCCCACCCCCATGACATCACTCAGGCCTGCCCCATGACATCACTTGGGCCTGCCCCATGGCATCACTCATGGAAATCTTAGGTTTTGGGATGCTTCTGACCTGACAACCCTATCCTGGAGGGAAGAAGCCATGGAGTGGCTGTCATAAAGCCCTTTACCATACTGACCTTGCTCTCCACGTGGCTCTCCAACGGTCTGATCCAGCGATGCCCTTCCTACAAACTTGGCACACGAAGAAAGAGGCCGGCTCTCAGGAGATTGGGGCCTTTAAAGGCCCAGTCTCGCTCCACCCCTTGGCTGCTCTCACAAGACTGCCCAGGATTGTGGGTGATCTTGCGAGAGCTGAGTCATGGATGGGAGGATTCTAACTCCTCCCTCCCGTTGCTCCCTGGGGCGTGCTCCACCCCACAATTAGCACCCATGTGGAGGCTCGAGGCTTGGCTTAATACATGTTAGCAACCCAAAGAATTGTGCATGATATGCTGACTCACATACTTGTCATGGATTATCACCTAAAAAAAATTACAGCTTTAAAACTGCCTAACATGTTTAATATTGTATTAGCATCCATTCGTTGTTGCTGAAGAACTTACGATGAAACAAATGGGAAAAACAAAACACTGGGACTTCCGGGAAGGGTGACTTCGCTTGTGCCTGCTTTTTGAGACGAGCTCTCGTCTCAGAAGAAGCTTTTTCAGTTTTAAAATCAGTCAGAACGTTCTTTTTGACTGGTAAAGATTTTCTCCCGGGCAGGGAGAAACGTAGAGATTAACCACAAAAGCCTGTTTTTGTTGGGAGGACTGGATTTCATTAATTTATGAGAGAAGGTTCAGCCAGCAAATGCCGGATGGACTTCCAACAAGCTCTAACTGATTAAGCGACACGTTTATCTTTTCTTCAAAGAAAAACGGACTTTAACAGGCAAGCACCCTTCTTTCTATTTTTTTTTCACTTGGTTTAAATCGTTGCAGCAAAAAGAGATTTGTCAATGAATCAGCTATAAAGAATTTCTGGGTGAGTTATAACTCTTCTCTTTTATTCACGAAATTAAGGAGGAAAGAAATTGAAAAAGCTTATCTTTGTTTTTATTGGAAAAAGCTGGCCTGGAAGTGCATTCTAAAGATACAAACGGAAGAGGGATTTCTATTTCGAGGAGGGAAAAAAATAAAAAAATTTGATTTATGAACTTTGGAGTATTATATGGCCAGGACTATTTTCTTTTTGGTCTATTTCATTTTGACGAATCTGCTTGTTCACGACGCCACTAACTGTTTTGAAGCTGGGAACTAAATTTGTTTTGTATTCCTGAACAAATAAGAGATAAGGCAGGCTGTACTGTCTACACTGTGATGTCATCAACCCTGGAATATTAACCCAATTGTGGCTGAAATAATTTTTGTTTTCGTGGTTTTAAGAATGGCAATCAGGAAAGTGGCTGAGACCATGGAAGAAATTATGTTTCAGAAAATAATGGATGAGATTGAGATAACGAAACAAACCCTGAGACAGGGTAGACAGGAGATGAAAATTGAATTAGGCAAAATGACGCAGGAGCTTAAAGAAATAGGGGATCTTGTGAGAGAGGAGATTGATGAGATTAGAGATGAGAAAAGAAAAATTAAAGGGAAGATACAAGCCCTGGAGATTGGAACAAATGTGGAATTGGAAAAAGATCTGGAGTTTATGGATATTAGAAACAAAGTTTACTGTTTGGAATTCAACGTTGTCTCTGAAGAAATTAATTAAGATATTAGAGATAAAGTTATCAATGTCTTGGATAATTTTCTGGACTGGAATGATGTGATGGAGCTTGACATAGAAAAAATCTATGGAATTAACTTCAGATATGTGACAATGGAAAAATTCTCAAGAGATGAGCCAGTGCATTTTGTAAAAAAGAAGAACAGAGATATGACTTTACAACAATATTTCAGCAACATATTCAGAATTGATGGCAAGGAAATATTTGTGATAAAGGAAATTCCCATCAGACTCTTATTATATGACTATGGCTATGACAGCAAGATTAATATGGGATACTGATAATGGAAGAATGGATACTGAAATTACTGGACTGAACAGGACTATTGAAGATGGAAGATGGAATTAATATTGATAATGGAAGAATGGCTATTGAAATTATTGGATCTAACAGGTTTGATGAGATGGATTAATCTATATGTTTATTTGAACTATGGCTATGACAACAAGTTTATTATGGGATACTGATAATGGAAGAATGGCTACTGAAATTACTGGACTTAACAGGATTATTGAAGATGGAGGATGGAATTAACATTGATAATGGAAGAATGGCTATTGAAATTATTGGACCTAACAGATTTGAACGAGATGGATTAATCGACATGTTTATTTGGAGAAAAATTGGAAGATATATCTCTCAAGGAATTGAAACCTCTCTTTGACTTTTTGTGGAAAGAATAAAGTAATGTTTATGAGATTTGATGATTAATTAAGATAACTACTGGAGGAAAGTGATTTTATAATATAATTTAAGAGACAGGATTGTTATATATTGTAGACCTATAACTGATCTGCATCAAATCAGAAGTCAACATTTTATTTTATTGTTTAATTATTTTTGTTTTGTTTTGTTTTTTGTCTTTGAAAATTTGAATAAAAATTAATGATAAAAAAAAAGGAAAAACAAAACACTGGAAAATTTTCTGTCCCACATCACTAAGGGAAGTATCCTATGGTCCCTTGGACGGCTACTGAGGGTCATTAGAATGAGGTGGATCTGTCTTCCCACAGGTGGAGATCAATGGATGGAGAGCAAGGTCTGCAGGTGATCTGTGGGTAGAAGCTTCTCAGCATGATGGTGTTGTTCTGCCACCAGTGGTGCTCCAAGAATGGTATAAATGGAGCATTCCAGGGGCAGATCAAGGGAGGATTTGGATACATCTGATACAAAGACCACACACCCCTGGAAATGGTGAAAAATTATACCAGACCTAGAGCTGGCATTCCCTCACATTAGCGTCAATAGAAGAGGATTTTAAAAATACATGAATTTTGGAGGGTGAAGAGAAAATCTGGTTTCCCATATTTTACCCTGTCTGGCACAACCCAGCAAGGTTTAGGAAGTGGTTGTTTCTCCCCCACATATTCTCCCACAATTTTAGTATTACTCTGCAAAATGTACCTAACTCATATCTGCATGGGGGATGCTGCGTTCTGTAATCTACATCCATCATCACAGCGTCTATTATTAAACACCTATTATTAAGAATTTGACACTTTCCTATTGGGACTGAACTCATTTCATCCTTTAGTTTGAGCTCTTAAAGAGATTTGATATCTATTACAAAGAGAACTGATTTTTAATTCTGTCATCCAACACTTAGGTTTGCTTATCAAATTATCCCATCTTGATTTGTTTCCAGATTCAGGAGTTCCAAATTATTGTGGATTTGCACCAATGCTTCAGTAATATTCCCTTTTTCTGTTGTTGTTGTTTTTATTCCCAGGCTTTGTTTAGATTACTTTGTACACCTAGTATGCTGCCCTGGGCTCCTTTGGGAGAAAGGGCAAGATATAGATCTAAGCAGCAATAGCAGCAGCAGCAGCAACAACAGTGTACATTTCTCCCTTCCCCACCCCACCCTTATTATTGTTGTTATTGTCATTGTTATCATTATCATTATTATTTTGGCTTACCAGTGCACAATCATAGCTCCCCAGCCAGAGCCTAGTAAACTTCACCACACTATATAGTGGGTGGTTTGTGTTTGGCTTAGTGCATCACAACTTGTGCAGGCCTGCACTGCCTAAGGGATATTGCACTATGTAACTATTGTTACACAGAGCAAGACATTGACCCTGAAACTGAACTAATAAATGATTGTCTATAATTCATATCAGTTAAATCCCACACACTTAAATATTTTATTCATCTGTTGTTTTCCTTGCACTTCTGAATCTTTTGCATTCTCAAAAATGGCTCACTGAACGCTTTCATTGGGTTCCTGAAACTCTGTAGTATTTATTGGCCTTTTTTGAAAAAAGAGAACATTCTTTGTTATCCGGTTTTCTTTACTGTTTGTCTTCTCCTATAGTCTCTTTGTAAGATGGTTCCCTTGTGCTGTATGCTTCATTTCTGTTATTTCTAATGATTTATTTCCCTCATGATGATGCTTGAACTTTCCAAGTTTCTCACTTTCTCCTTTCTCAGTCTACTCTCCCTTTGTTCAGCACTTGAATCATACTGTTCAATCCTAGTCATAAAAAATGTCCATTTCAAGCTTCCTCTGAGAACCCAGTTCTTCCAATTATATATCCTATATCTTAGTCCTGTACAATGTCCATCTCACCAAATCAAAACGCTACCCAACTTCAAGTCTTGGTTCCCATCAAGAGCTTGATAGATCTCTGTCAGCCTGATATTGGGGGGTGTTGCCAAATACTTGGCAGGCCATAATATGTGGTTGGTGGGCAGCATTTGGCTTGAAGGGTCAGAAGTAGTAGGGGAGGCTGGTTTTATAGCTTTGAAAATATTAATTCAGATTTTCCCTTTCTGCCATCCCAATATGTCTCTAAATCTGGTTTTGTGTTGAGAGGGACTTTTCCCCCTCTAATTGCTTCTTTGAGCAAAAACTTAGATGCCCAATAAGATTCAAACTTGCAGCAGCAGCATGCTACTTTGAGAGTTCAAATTCAAAGGCAGAAGGAAGATATCTCCCATTAGTTTTGCTCCAGCTCATTTGGTAGGGAAAGAGAATCCATATTATCTGCAGGTTCCATTCACGCCTCATATGTCCTCTGATTATGCAAGACAACAATACTGCATCCTGGTGCTGAAGGAGGAAAACAAGTTTGGGGAGTTGTCCTAGCAAATGAAGATGTTAAGCTTCAGTTGTTCTAAAGAGATCATTAAACTTCCACAGTTAACTCTTTAGGACCTCATTATCACTTTTTTGTGTAATTTTTGTAACCAGCTCTGATGCTGATGATCCGGGTGAAATGGCTGGAGCGTTTTCTTGTCTGATGTCACTGGATGAGTTTCAGTTGTTGGGGCCTGAGGAAGCGGACAAGGAACTTGATCAGGTTCATGCAAACACTTGTGTCTTGGACCCTTCCCTGTCATGGCCGATAAAATCTGGCAGGGAGGGGACAGCTGGATGGGTCAGGGAAATAATTAATGATTCTGTCCAAGAAGGAGTGGTCCCAGGCTGCCTGAAGGAGATGGCAATATGACCATTCCTGAAGAAATTTCCCTTGGAAGACCCTCATAATTTTAGACCAGTGGCAAATGTCCCATTTCTGAGTTCTTGAGAGAGTGGTTGCAAACCAGATCCAGGTACTCTTGCAGCTTAACTGTCAACTGGGGATTAACTCCTTGGGGGTTACTCAGCCTTCCTTCCTGAGAGAGAGGCCTGTTTAAAGACTTTTACTAATGATACTAAGAAAAGCTAGCTAGCTTTTACTTTTTTTGCTGACGGCAACACACTTTTATCAATGGTCCACCTTCTGGAGCTGGCCATCCAACTAAGAATGGAACCACCAAATGTAGTGCTTCCAACTCCCAACTCAGACAGTTGCCCCAGAAGGATACCATGGTTGATGGTATCAAAAGGTGCTGAAAGATCAAGCAGGATCAATAGAATCACATTCCCCCTGTGTTTCTCCGGACAGGTCATCATAGAAGGTGACCAAGGCAGTTTCTATAACAAACCCAGGCCTGAATCCTGATTGAAATGGATCTAGAAAATCTGTCTCCTCCAGCTTCACTTAGCCCACTAGTTTTGTGTACTTTGTGAGCCATCAGCCTCAATAGTTTTGTGTACATTGTTGCACTCCCCAGCTCCAGGGGGCTAAAACTAACTAACAGCAGGGATTTAAGCCAGACCCTCTGAACTCATTGGGTGGCAGCAGTAGCTGGGAGAAATCAGCCCCACATATAAAATACCTTAGTGAGGGAGTCTGCTCCACGAAGGGTCAAGACCCTAGCTGACAAAGTGTCAAGGCAAGTTAAGCAGCAGGGTGAGGAGGCCAGGGCACACCACTGCCCATCTGTCCCTTGACCTGAACTAAACCTTAGCTTTCAACCAATTAACTCAATAGACTCCAAATAAAATGCAGGTAGGAAGCCAGCAGCGATGTTTGGTCTTGTTAGTGTTTTGTACAGCTTGTAACATGTACAACTGTCTACCTGTTGAACAGAAGCCATGGGTGTGCCGATGGTGCAATGAGCTCCTGGCTCTCCAGGAACGAGTTCATTTCCTTGAGGCCAAGGTGGCTGGCCTGGAGAAGCTGAGAGAGGTAGAGAGGTTTGTGGATGAGGCCTTCAGGGACATTATAGCTGTGTTCCACTCCAAGGATGCTAATTCTCCTACTATCATGAAGTATGAGGGTGTCGGGGAAGGAGAGTATCTGTCCGAGGAAGAGGGAAATGATCCCTTAGAATGGACCTATTCCTTGAGGGATGAGCAGATATCCTCTTGTGCTGAGGATACTTCTATAGGGGGTGGAGGGATCCTCATAGAGGGTGACTAAATCATCAGCAATAGAGATAGTGAGGGGTGTGCAGACCGCAGGGTGATTTGCCCGCCTGGTGCGAAGGTTGCGGATGTTGCCCATCGGGGTTGGACTTGATGGCCTTATAGGACCCTTCCAACTCTATGATTCTGTGATTTAGATAGCTTGGTAGACAGAGCTAGGAAGGAGTCAGTGGTCATGGTGCACATTGGCAACAATGATGTGGGGAAATGCAGCCATGACGTCCTAGAAACACAAATGAGGTTGCTAGGTTGGCTACTGAAAGCCAGGACTTCCAAGGTAGCATTCTCTGAAATGCTACCAGTTCTATGCTCGGGCCAGCCAGCCAGGTCCAGTTTTGCAGTATCAACGCATGGATGAGACTCTGGTGACAGGAGAAGGGTTTGGATTTGTTAGGCACTGGGGAACATTTGGGAACAAGCTCTGCCTATATAAAAGGGATGGGCTCCACTTGAACCAGACTGCTGGCACTTAAAATCAAAAAGTTGACAGAGCAACATTTAAACTGATTGAGGGGAAAAAACCAACATGAGCTAAGGAGGTTCTAGTTTGGAATGAGCCTCCCCTCTGGGATAACGACAAAAAGGTAGACCTAGAACTAGGCATTGTGAGTGCAGGGGCACAGGATAGCAATTCAGAAAGGCAGAATTACCATAGGCCAAACCAAAAGTGCCAGAGACACTTGAAGGGAGAAACTGTATACAAGTGTCTGCATGCTAACACTAGAAGCCTCCAAACAACGATGGGAGAACTGGAGTGCTTTGCCTTAGGGGAGCACATTGATATTGTGAGCAAAACGGAAACCTGGTGAAACAGAGAAAACCACTGAGACATGGTTAACCTTGGATATTGTAATGAGGAATCAAATATTGAAGATTTTTAATCTTTGATTCATCTCAGTGAACCAGAGTTTGGCAAGCCGGCAACAGCAAGGATTCCTGGGAGACAGCCCCTCTGTGACCCTGAGTAGCATGGCCACTGGATTGGTCTGATGGGAGTTGTAGTTCAAAAAAGCTCTGCCTCTGAGTACATATCTTGCAAACCTGAAGGTATAGACTTCCTGACTCCTATGGAAATTTGGAGAATGTCACCCAGTAAGAATAGGCACTCCTTTCAAACAAAGGAAATGTTTATGATAATCTAAGCCTTAGGAGGAGACAGAATAGCTCCTTTCAAACTAGGAAATGTTATGCATATCTAAGCGTTTAGGAAGAGACAGGATAGCTCCTTTCAAACTAGGAAATGGTCTGCATAACCATTATGATAATCTTAAAGGAAGAGACAGAACATTAGGAGTTCACAGGTAGGAGATTGCAGTCATTATCTGGGAATCCCTCAAGGAATGGTTTCTGGAAAAACAACAAATTCCTTGACTGATGATCCTAAAGTCTTTCATTGTTCTTATTATTGAGGGGTGGGAAGAGGTTGGCAGTTCCTCTTTTGGGAGGGCTCCAACAGCTGCTTTTCTTATCAATGCACGCTAGCATCTTCGGGACAATTGCAGAGCTTCAGAGCTAAGGATTTGGGTGAGAACTTTCAAATCTAGTGCTGGTTACAAAAGGTGGAGCTTTGGCTCATTGGGCTAGATATGAAAGTCCCTCTCTCTCAGCCTTAGTCTTGCAGCAACTCTCCAGGAAAGGTATATGCAGCTTCTGTGCCTCTTTCTTTCCCTTTTCCTTCTGTGGGGGTGAGTTTGATGTGAAAGTGTGCATAGGTTTAGTCAGTATTGCTGAATGAACGAATAAAAATGAAAGATGCTCATTGTTAACTGTAATTGTAAACTGAAATATTTTCCCTTGTTCCTTCTCTTAATAAAACCACTCTTTATTTTACTTTCAGTGTAAGTGTTATTGGGTTAAGGGTAAAATTATACATGCTCTGCGGGGTGACGTGCGGGTAACTCCAGCAAAAGATCCTGCTGCTCTCTTAGTAGGGGAACTTGGATTTCTAGTGAGCTCTGCTCATGAGGAAGTTCAAGGTCCATTCGTAACAATATAAACTATATCGGAAGGGCAGGGAAGTATGTATTGGATGTGGTGTTGCTGCATTTGGAAAAGAGGACATCAAATCCAGCAAGTTAGAAACCCCCAAAGAGGCAGACTCCTCCACAGAAATGGTATGGGTGGTGCTATCAGACCCCAATAATAATGTAGTACTAGGGACAATCTATCATCCCCCCTGATCAACATGCTCAGGGAGATTTTGAGATGAGAAATGAAATTTAGGAAGCATCCAATCCAGGAAATGTAGTAAAAGGTGACTTAGAATCGTAGAATACTAGAGTAGGAAGGGGCCTACAAGGCCATTGAGTCCAACCCCCTGCTGAATGCCAGAATGCAAATCAAAGCATTCCCGACAGATCGCTGTCCAGCTGCCTATTGAATGCCTCCAGTGTCGGAGAGCCCACTACCTCTCTAGGTAATTGCCGTATGGCTCTGACAGGAAGTTTTTCCTGATGTCCAGTTGAAATCTGGCTTTCTACATCTTCAGCCCATTATTCCGTGTCCTTCACTCTGAGATGATCGAGAAGAGATCCCGGCCCTCCTCTGTGTGGCAACCTTTCATGTACTTGAAGAGTGCTATCATATGTCCCCTCAGTCTTCTCTTCTCCAGGCTAAACATGCCGAGTTCTTTCAGTCTCTCCTCATAGGGCTTTGTTTCCAGTCCCCTGATCATCCTTGGTGCCCTCCTCTGAACCTGTTCCAGTTTGTCTGCATCCTTCTTGAAGTGCAGAGATCAGAACTGGATGCAGTACTCAAGATGAGGCCTAACCAGTGCTGAATAGAAGGGAACTAATACTTCACGCGATTTGGAAACTATACTAAACTATTACAACCTAATATAGCATTTGCCTTTTTTGCAGCCACATCGCACTGCTGGCTCATATTCAGCTTGTGATCAATGACAATTCCAAGATCCTTCTCACATGTCATATTGCTGAGCCAAGTATCCTGCATCTTATAACTGTGCATGTGTTTCTTTTTCCTAAGTGTAGAACTTTGCATTTATCCCTGTTGAATTTCATTCTGTTGTTTTCAGCCCAATGTTCCAGCCTATCAAGGTCCCTTTGAATTTTGTTTCTGTCTTCAATGGTGTTAGCTGTGGCCCCTCAATTTTGTATCATCTGTAATTTTGATAAACATGCTCTGTACCTCCTGATCCGAGCCCTGTGGTACCCCACTCATTACTTCCGCCCAGTTTGACAAGGAACCATTGATAAGCACTCTTTGAGTACGATTCTGTAGCCAACTGTGGATCCACCTGATAGTTGTTCCATCCAGCCCACATGTAGCTACCTTGCTTATCAGAATATCATGGGGCACTTTGTCAAAAGCTTTGCTAAAGTTAAGATATATTATGTCCACAGCATTTCCACAGTCTACAAAGGAGGTTACCCAATCAAAAAACAATTTCTTGGAGGGGCCATGTTTGGCAGAATTTGACTCCCAGCAGATATCGGGATGATTGAAGTCCCCCATTACTGCTACATCATGCCTCCTTGAAACATTGGCAATTTGCTTTTCAAAAGTTACATTCTCATCTTATTTTTTCATTATTTATTTATTTATTGCACTTGTATACTGTCCCATAGCCGAAGCTCTCTGGGCAGTTCACAACAACCAAAAACATTAAAACAAATATACAATTTAAAACACATATTTTAAAAACAATTTAAAACACAATTTAAAAATTTTAAACAATATAAAACAATTTAAAATTTAAATCTTCTCCTTGATTGGGTGGTCGGTAGTAGACTCCAAGCACCACATTCCTTTTATTACTTGCTCCATTAATTTTAATCCAGATACTCTTGGTGGAGCTACCAAGCTCATCTTCCTGTATTTCTGTGCAGGAATATATATATATTTAACATATAGCACGACTCCATCTCCCTTTTTATTCCTTCTGTTCTTTTTGAAGAAGTTATATCCTTCAATTGCTATATTCCAGACATCGAAGACCATGTGATTTCTGGCTTGACTTCCTTACTACATTTTTCTAAGGACTGTTACTAGGCCCTATTATACCCAATCTCTCTGTTCCCATTACTGTGCACAAGCCTTCATCAGTCGTCACTACCAAGTTTAAGTCTCCTGCTTAGGATTCAGTTTAAAGCCCTCCTGATGAACTTCTCCATGCTGTGGCCAAATACATTCTTACCAGTCCTTGTGAGATGCAACCCATCACTTGCCAGCAGTCCATCTTCCAGCCCATGGTCCCATGGTCCCAGAATCCAAATCTCTCATGTCGGCACCACCTTCATAGCCATCCATTCACATGGAGTATTTTCCTTGCCCTTTCTACTCCTCTTCTAAGTACTGGAAGGATGGATGAAAAAGCTATCTGGTCCCCAAAGTCCTTGAGTTTCCATCCCAGAGCTTCAAAGTCTGATGTGATTTCTTCCTGTCTCCATTTGGCAGTATCATTTGTTTCCGCATGGATGAGGAGAAAGGGATACCTGTCGGTGGGCATGATGAGTGATGGCAACCCTTCTGTCACATCTCTAGTCCGTCCTCCTTGTAGACAGCATGCCTGGTGAGTCCACGGATCTTCTTGGCATACTTGGGTTTCGATCCCATGCAATAGGGATTCTCCCACTGCTAGTACTCTTCTCTTCTTGTTGTGGGGTGAGGTTTCATTGCCCCTGCTTGATTGAGCTTCAGCCTCTTGCTCATTGCTGCACGGGGTCTCCTGTAATTCTTCCACCACAGGCTGTCCTCCAGTCTCAGCCTTGAGTGGTTGAAAGCGGTACCATAGTTCCACTGGTGAAGGGTGTCTTCCAATTCTTCTGCTCCAAACTGTCACCCTTTCCCATGGAGTTGTTTTTCCTTGTAATGTTTCTCCCCTGGCACCACCTGTCAGGCTCCCACCCATGGCTCCCACCAGGGAGAAACATAGTTTTTATTTTTTCTTTAGCTCACCCTAGCACAGATCTCACAAGATCCTACTGCTAGGCAGCACCACCAGCCACTCCCTGTAAACAATACTGCTAGAGACTTCATCTTGTCTCCCTATGGCTTATTGTTACTTTGTGTCTGGGTGCCCTTGCCATCCACAACCCCCCTGTATCTTTGTCTATAAAGCATACAGCCCTGGGTTGCCCTGGATACTTGATGATACACTATCTCTTCACTGCTGCCACCATTTGATACTGTTTCTCCGCCTTGGTAAATACCCTGCCCTCCCTTCTGGTCTGTGAATCCCCAGCCAAGGATCAGGCTTTAGGTAAACCAATAAAAGTATTTATTTGATAACACCAGGAAATGACAAGATTACTTTAGGAATGTTCAACAAGCGTATGGTTTCATATAGTGTCACTCTTTATGTTTCCAGTCTTATATATTCTGTCTAAATACCAGCCAAATATAATCAAACCCACAACCAACTCCAATCCACACTCCACAACCAACCGCCAACAACTCCCCCACCAAACAGAATGCTCTCTCAACTGTCATCCTCTCATTTATACCTTCAGCCACTCAAACGCTCAGCCAATCATCATACAGCATTCTCCAGCATTCCAGCCCATGTACTCCCCCCTCTCACCCCAGTCACTTACCATATATCACTTAATAAACCTGCACTTACCATATTTACAGATATTAAAATACAGGGACATCACATCCTCTCCAAAGCAGTCTCCTCTTCTGCTACCACATGCTGTTGCTCTTCCACCTCCACTTCTTTTTGCTGCTGTTGTTCCAGCGTTCTGTCTAAGAACTCTTCATCTTCTCTTATAGCCCTCAGTGTGGCTACCCGCCTTTCCAGGCCTCTCACTTTTTCTTCCAACAGTGCCACGAGCTTGCACTTGTTGCACGTGTATGCCATGGTGTTCTCAGGCAAGAAGACAGACATGGCACACACCTTGCAGGTCACAACCACTGGAGTATCCTTCCTGTTCATACTCTCTTCTACCTTTCGTTTCTTTCTCACTACTTGTTTTGGAGTGGCCTGTGCTTTGTCCTGTCCTACTTCAGGGTAAACTTAAGAGTCCCACTGGTATGTGGTGCACTGTACAAGAAGAATTAGTAATTTTGTTTGTTTTAGGACCCTCCCCCTTGACCTCCCTTGTTGAACTCCTTTGTCAAACTCCTGTTTGCTCTCCCTGTTGCTCGTGCTGTTTGCTCACTCTCTGAAAGCTGGCTTGCTTGTATCTCCTCTCCTGTGGACCTGCTGAGACAGCTCCATCTGCTCTGCTCAGTTAGGAGTCAGGAAACAGACTTCAACTACCCTGACATAGACTTGCTACATATGTGTTCCAGTCACAACTAAGAAGCAAAATTTCTAGAAACCCTAAATGACTGTGCATAGAACAGTTGGTCATGTAACCGACCAGAGGGATGGTGATCCTGGACTCAATCTTGGCACCCAGGTCCTGGTGCGAGATGTAAGTGTTGTTGAACTGATTAGGAACAGTGACCATAGTGCTATTAAATTAAATATACATGTAAATGGCCACTTGCCAAGAAAATTCAACACAGTGACTTTTGACTTCAAAAGAAGAAACTTTCCCCAAATGAAGGGATTGGTAAAAAGAAAGTTGAAAAACAATGTCCAGAGGGTCCAATCAGTCCAAAAATGCTTGGAAGGTGTTAACAAACACAATATTAGAAGCTCAACTGGAATGTATGCTGCAGATCAGGAAAGGTACCACCAGGGCCAAAAAGATGCCAGCATGGTTAATGAGCAGAGTCAAAGAAGCTATTAGATGTAAAAAGACTTCTTTCAAAAAGTAGAAGTCTTGCCCAAATGAGGAAAATAAGAGAAACACAAACTCTGGCAAATGAAATGCAAGAAGACAATAAGGGATGTTGAAAAAGAATTTGAGGAGCACATTGCCAAGAACATAAAAACCAACAACTAAACATTCTTTAAATACATCCAAAGCAAGAGACCATTTGGGGAGGCGATTGGCTGATAAGGGAGTCAAAGGTGTACTAAAGAAGGATAAGGAGATTGCAGAGAAGCTAGATGATTATTATTTTTTTTGCATCTGTCTTCACAGTGCAGAATATAGGGCAGATCCCTGAACCTGAACTAACATTTGCAGGAAGGGATTCTGACAAACTGAGGGAAATAGTGCTGTCAAGAGATGAAGTTAAGGGCTTATTAGACAAAATAAAAACTAACAAATTGCCGGGTTTGGATGGCATCCACCTGAGAGTTCTCAAAGAATTCAAATGTGAAATTGCTGTTCTTCTAACAAAAATATGTAACTTGTCCCTCAGATCTGCCTCCATAACTGAGGACTGGAAAGTGGCCAATGTAACACCAATCTTTAAAAAGGGATCCAGGGGGGATCCCAGAAATTACAGGCCAGTTAACTGAATGTCTGTCCCAGGAAAACTGGTAGAAACTATTATTAAAGATAAATTAAACCCCCTCTGAATGCTGCTTACCATGAAAACCCTATTCATAGGGTCGCCATAAGTTGGAATCAACTTGCAGGCAGTACATTTACATTTCAACTAAGCATGCAGAAGTACAAACCTTGCTGAAGCAAGGGAAGTCCTATCTCACTAACCTATTAGAATTCTTTGAGAGTGTTAACAAGTATATAGATAGTGCTGATCCTGTGAACATAGCATACAGAGTTTCAAAAAGTTTTCAGGAAGGTACCTTATCAAAGACTCCAAAGGAAACTTAGCATTTTTGGAATAAGAGGAGAGGTCCTTGTTTTGGATAATGAATTGCAGGAAGCAGAGAGTAGGAATAAATGCACAGTTTTACAAGTGGAGGGTTGTAGAAAGTGGAGTCCCAAGGACTGATATTGGGACCTCTGCTTTTTAACTTGTTCATAAATGATCTAGAGCTAGGAGTGAGCAATGAGGTGGCCAAGTTTGCTGATGGCATTTAATTGTTCAGGGTCGTTAAAAAGCATTTGTGAAGAGCTCCAAAAGGACCTCTCCAAACTGAATGAATGAGAGGTAAAATAGCAAATACAGTTCAATGTAAGCAAGTGTACAGTTATGCATATTGGGACAAAAATATTAATTTCATAGCATACAGTATATACTCATGGGGTCTGAACTGGTGGTGACTGACCAGGATAGCTCAGTGAAGATGTCAACCAGTGGTGAAAAAGGCAAATCATTAGAAAAGGTATTGAACATAAAACTGATGATATCATAACGCCATTATATAAATCTATGGTGCGGCTGCATTTTGAATACTGTGTACAGTTCTGGTTGCATCACCTCAAAAACTATATTGTAGAGCTGGAAAAGGTTCAGAAGAGGGCAACCAGAATGATCAAGGGGATGGAGCAACTCCCTTATGAGGAAAGGTTGCAGCATTTGCGGCTTTTTAGTTTAGAGAAAAGTCAAGTCAGAGCTGACATGCTAGAAGTGTATAAAATTATTCATGGCATGGAGAATGGATAAAGAACAGTTTTTCTGCCTCTCCTATACTACTATGACTTGTGGACATTCAATGAAGCTGAATATTGGAAGGTTCAGAACAAACAAAAGAAAGTACTTCATGCATCACATACTTGAACTATAGAATTTGCTCCCACAAGAGGCAGTGGTGGCCACCAACTTGGATGGCTTTAAAATAGGATTAGACAAATTTATGGAGGATAAGGCTATTAGCCATAACGGCTGTGATCTGCCACCATAGTCAGAGGCAGTATGCTTCTGAAAACCAGAAAACATGCTCGTGTACTCAGGTTGTGCTTATGGGCTTCCCAGGGGCATCTGGTTGGCCACTGTGAGAACAGGATGCTGGACTAGATGGGCCACTGGCCTGATCCAGCAGGCTCTTCTTATGTTTTTATCAATGGCGTGGAGTATTTTTCACCAGCTTAGACTGGTAGCTCAACTGCGACCCTATCTAGACAGAGATAACCTGGCTACAGTAACCTGAAGGTTGGACTATTGCAATGTGCTTTATGTGGTGCTGCCTTCAAAAATGGTTCAGAAGCTTCAATTAGTGCAGAATACGGCTGCCCAATTGTTGACAGACTCAAGGAGAACAGAGCAGAGTGTGGTAACAAGGGAGAAGACCTTTTCAGTTGTGGCTCCACATCTGTAGAATGTATTCCACAGTGAGGTCCATCTGGCACCTTCACTGACATATTTTCAGCACCAATACTTACCTTTTTTCCCCAGGCAATTTTATAGACGGTGATTGTGTTATATGTTAGCAGTAAGCTGCCAAAATTTCCTGTGGCTGCATGGAGACAATGTTATTTTATTGTTGTTGTTCTTACTATAGTATGATATGTTTGTTTTTGCTTTTTCCATTGTCGTAAGTCACTTAAAGACTTTCAAGTGGCAAGCGACTAATACAGCTAATAAAATATCTACTTTAAAAAACTTCTTATTAACAGCCAAATATTAAGCTGTTTTGTTGAAGTCACACATGTTTATGGTCCTCAATGTCATGCTTCTCCATCTCTTCTTTTTCCAAGGCCTCTGCCTCATCCATCTATCAGGAGATATAGCTATACTGAATTATTGTCCAGTTTCTTTTTCAAGGGGGATGGGCTGGAGGATTCAGGAGGACAAAATGTTGAGTTTCTTTTTATGTCTTGTTCACTACTTGCTCACAGCTGCTTCTTTATCCATTCTGCAGCTTTGACACCATTTTAAAACAACACAGACTTCTTCCTGAGGTGAATCCAGCAAATCAAGATATTCATAGGCAACCCTATTATCTCACGCAAGCCAAGCATTATCCTCACTCTGAATAGTCTTCATAGCAATGCCATTTAGCCAATTATGACAAAAGGAATGGGCAGCCTCCAACTGCAAAATCATAAAAGTGTGTGTGGAGAGGTGAATTTCATGGAGGATGAGGTTTTGGTGAAACACAAACCTCATTTAAGGCTAATCTACCAGAAATCTTCATGTCCCAAGAAGGGGGACAGGCAATACCTATGTACTGGGCCCACAGCCTACAGGAGGTTCAGACTGTGAACTTTCATGTTTTAAAAATTAAGTTGATCAACCTATGCAGCAATTTAGAAAAAGTGTGAATGCAACAGTCAACTTTCTAAGCATTTTCTGTGAGTTAAGCCAGCACAGCTGCTCCTGTCTTTCAGTGTTTTAAACCAATAAGTGAAGTCAGAACTGTGATTCATGAGTGAGTTGTTTGGACACCAGGAGTTAAGGACCTCTGCGGTCCTAAAGTACTGCTGTTTCCCCCTCCCTGCACTTTTCTTTCTGGCTTTTGTCTCTTTTCTTATTACTTGGACTCTCCATAGTTTGAGATCAGATACTCCCTCTAAGTTATTTTCTGAAAATGCTACACCACAATAAGTGCAAGTAGATGTTAAAGCACGCGCGCACACACACACATACACACACACAGGTAGATACAAAATGTGAAAAATTTGCAAAGAGGTTTAACATGTCTCCTGCTGTGCAGGGGGTGGAGTTCAAGCACTCATTAAGAATTTACTGTATAGTTTTTACAATATAATGGCACACGTGTCTACTCAGAAGTAAGTCTCTTTGTGGTTAAAGGGCTTACTCCCAGTCAATCCTGTAGTGGGGGGAATGGGGCACTGCCCCCCCGAGGTGTGCTTCACCCCCAGATTATTTTGGGGAAATTGTCTTCTTTTTAATTTGTAAATGACAGACAATGACAACCTCCATTTTTAAAAAAATGAGTTTGTTTTAAAAACAGTAGCAATTTGAAAATGACCCTCTGAAAAAAGTTAGTGAATAAGGAAGGATGAGTGCTCAACAAAAGCAGTCACACTATAATTACGTAAGTGATCCTGGAAAAAAAAAAGTGGCTGTATTATACAGCCACAAAGTGGCTGTATACTATAGCCAGCGGGGATTTTTCACATTCTGCAATGTTAAATTGAAAATACCCCCATGCCATTCTGATGCTTCCCATATGTTCATTTCAAAACAAAACCTTACAAAACTTATACTCCTGAACTCAGAAACACTTCCTTAACAACCCACTCAATTTTCATGGCGATACACAAAACAGTCAGAGAGAATAGAGAGTTCAAAGTCTAAAAAGAGAGAGAAAAACCTCAGAGCCCTTTTGGACTTTTTTCTCTGAGAGTTCTCATAATCTGTTGAAATTCATTAAAAATCAGCCATGTTCACAGAGTACCTGTAATCCTAATACTGACCTTGCCCCATACTCTGACCTTCATCTTCTGCAGTTTAAAAGTATAAAAAATGCCTGGCTGGTTTTTAATTAATTTAAGAAATTTTGGCTGGGACTGAATGATAATGCGGAGCATGCTCAGTAAGAACCAACTGTCAGTGTTCTAAAAGCCTCACAGCTGCTGGGCTTGCATAATCAGAGGGCCACACCCACACCAGACTTTGATTTCACGTGAGACAGTCATGGCTTCCCTCAGAGAATCCTGGGAAGTGTAGTTTATGAAGGGTGCTGAGAGGAGACTCATGTTCCACTGACAGAGCTTCAGTGGCCAGACTGGTTTAACAGTCAGCCATTCTGATTGAAGTCTGCGAGGGGAACAGGGCGTCTCCTAGCAACTCTCAGCACTGTTTACTAGCTACACTTCCCAGGATTCTTGTCCAAAATGAAATAAAGGCCTGGTGTGGATGTGGCCAGGGACAGCTTTGGTTTAAATTTGGGTGGGAGGCTACATGTGTCTACTGTAGAATAAAAAGGTGGGGGAAAGCCTGAAAAAGAATGATTCTGTTTACAATGTTTTCCTTTTGGAAAGGAGAGTGGCTTCCCTTCTGCCCAGTGCCCACCCACCCAATCTCAACCCCCTCCCCCTCATCTCCCTGCCCCTTCCCTGGGTCAGTGTTGGACTGTGACCTGGGAGACCAGGGTTCGAATCCCCACACAGCCATGAAGCTGACTGGGTGACCTTGGGCCAGTCACTGCCTCTCAGCATCAGAGGAAGGCAACGGTGAAACCACCTCTGAATACCGTTTACCATGAAACCCAATTCAAAGGGTCACCATAGGTGGGGATCAACTTGAAGGCAGTCCATTTCCATTTTCAAACATGATTGCATAGAAATAAATCCCATTGAACTCAAAAAGTATGCAAATGATCAAACCCACCTCCCTTCTCCTCCCTCCTATCCCTCTTGCCCCTTCCCTACCCCTTCCATTGCCCCTCCCTACCCATCCCCACCCCACCCCTTCCAATCCCCTCCTTCCCCTTCCCCTTCCCACTCCCCATGATCAGTTTTACCTATCTTAAGCATGATTGCACAGAAGTAAATACCATTGAACTCTATAAGCATGCAAATGATCAAACCTGCCCTCCTCTCCACCTTCCTTTGCCCCACTCCAATACGCTACTTCCCCTTCCTACTCCCACTCCTACTCCCCCATGGTCAGTTTTAATCAGTTCTAACCATCATTGCATAGGAGTAAATCCCATTGAACTCAATAAGCATGCAAATGATCAGACCTGCTTTCCCCCTCCTTCCCCTGTCCTCTCCCTTCCTCCTCCCCTCCCCTCCCCTCCCCTCCCCTCCCCTCTTCCTTCTTCCTCTTCCCCTGCCCACTCCAGCCCTCCCTGCCTCCCCCCTGGTCAGTTTTACCTATCCTAAGCATGATTGCACGGGAGTAAATCGCACTGAATTCAATCAACATGCAAATGATCAAACCTGTCCTTCTCCACCCCTCCCCCTCCTGCCTGCTCCCACCCCAGTCCTCCCCTCTGCATTTCCTCCCCTCCCTCCTCCCCCTCCCCTCCCCATCCGCTGTGGTCAGTTCCACCTATCCTAAACATGATTGCAGGGGAGTAAATCCCATTGAACTCAATAAGCATGCAAATGATCAATCCATTCTCAGCAAACTTGCACAGGATCCCATTTCTTACCTCCCGGATTAAAAAGCAGGGAAATTAACTAATAGGCAAAAACCCTTGCGGTTTAAGAACGTACCTGTAGCCCACAGCTATTCTATCAAACTTTAAAAAGCAGGGAAATTGGGCAGCTATAGTGAATGCACCAGGGGAGCAGGAGACCTGAACTCCTCTCTGAGATATTGTACTGCCCTACACATTTGTCAGAATGCAAACACCATTTGGGTTGGTCTTTCACAGTCCAATCCACTTCCTGTGTAGCTCAGAAGAATTTGGTAACATGTGCCTCTGAGCATATGGTGAGTGGTGGCAACACCTGCCATCTCCAAAGATGGAGAATTACATTTTTGTATGTTTGTTGGTGTTCTTACTTTGCTTCTTTCCTGTGTTACTAATGTTTCTACAGAGAATCTAAACTAAAAAAAATTATTTCCCTCATTATTCATCCCAGAAATCTGTGCAATAGCTGTGGGCTATAGGTACGTTCTTAAACCGCAAGGTTTTTTGCCTATTAGTGAATAGTAATATGCAGAGCTTGGAAGATTACTTTTAAAAAGTAATAAATTACAGTTACAATTACATGGTCAGAAAAAGTAGCAATTACCATTACAATTACAGTTGGTCTGAAAGTAACTGGTTATTTTACTTTTTCTGAAAAGTAATCACTACAATTACATTTCAGTTACTTTTTTAGAAAAATGCTTACAAGGTGCTGGCCTTGGCTGCTGCACATCTAAGTAGCCTAAAACAACATTAAAAATAAACACACACATACAGAGGTAGTAGAATAATTCTTTTTATCCATAAGATAGCAATGGTGATCGCTCTGCTGGTAAGGGAGGTGGGGAGGGAGGCAGAGGCCGCTACTCAGATCTTTGCATATCAAACCAAGCGCAACCCCCCCCCGCCACTCAGCCAGCAAGCATAATCTCTCTCACTTAACCACCTCCCGGACCCTGTTCTGCCACCAACTAAGGGACACTCACCGACGCAAACATTTTCCCCTAAGATGCAAAAAAGTTAAAATATTGCAAATGCAGCACAGTAGCCAGAGAGGGTGGTGGAGGCCACTTTGTGTGCCAAGTGCAAACACAGTATTCACACACACACACATTGTTGTCTTTCACCTCCACAGTTCTTTATCTCCATTCTGCTGCCGCCGCCTCCTTCTCCTCCTTTATCCATGTTGTTGCCCCCTGGCTCCTTTTTCCCTCCATTCTTCACCACCACCATCTATTTTTTTTAAAAAACAATTGTTTTTTCTAACTCATCTCACTCTCCACCTCCTCCCTCGTCACCTCCTACCCACCACAGAGCATGAGGGAAGAGCAACGCTGCACAGAAGCCCAGTTTGTTGCACATGAATTTCATCCACTAATCAGAGGAGCAGAAGACTTCCCCTGCTTCCCCCCCAAGTAATGCCCAAAAGTAATGCTGGAAACATTACCATTACTCCACAAAAGTAATTATTCCATAAAATTACTCCTAGTTCTGTTACAATCAAAATGTAAAGGAATTACCCACTCGTTCCTCAAAAAAGTAATGAATTACAAGGAATTCTTTGCTTGTAACAAATTACTTCCAAGCTCTGGTAATATGACCCTTGAAGAGTCAAATGTAAGAACTTTGCATTATGGGCTACAGTTAGATTCCACCCCTTGGACTTTCTTTTGCTATGCTTTTCAGTTTGTTTCAATGTCCTCTACCCAACCAGCAACAAAGAAGCATGTTTGTTTGCCTGCAGGAAGAAGAGTGTGTTTATTCTTCAGTAACTATAATGAGTAGAGCAGGACTGGATTCTTACTGCTAAAGGGTGAAATAAAGAAATAACCTAAAAGTGATCTGAAAAAAAAGGCTACCTATGCCAAGCTGGTTGAAGCACTTTGTGCTGAACACCATATCAACCTGATAAAGGTTGGTTACAACAAGAAGCTGGGTGAGTGGGTAGGTCTCTGCAAGATCGAAAGAGAAGGAAAGCCTTGCAAAGTTGTGGACTGCAGTTATGTCGTTAAAGACTATGGCAGTGCTTTTGAAGCATTGACTACACTCAAAATCATGGCAGTTATTTTTTCTTCATTTTCTTGAGCAGTTGATGGCAAAGGATGATAACCAACCTAGAGGAATAGAAATATTGCTGTGTGAACCAGCTAGGCTATAATTCAGGCCTAATTTCTGATTTTTTTAAATTATGTGCAGCTCAGCATGAGGCCTTTTTAGGGTGTCTGGACAGAAAAATCAACCCAGCAACCAGTTTTAAAAAACCCAGTTGCTTTCTACAATTACTTTCCAATTGCTTAGTTAGTCCTTTATATAGCAGTCAGTTAAAAGGTTTCCTTTGATTGTTCAACAGAAAATAAAATCTAAAGGTTGGGAATAAGACTAGAAGGAAGGACCCACAAGGAGGAGTTAACAAATACACCCTCCAGTATTTATTTTCTCTCTGCCCTTCCCTAAATATGTAGCATAGACAAATTTGGGTTTTGGGTGGAATCTAAAACTGAGATACCTATTTCAGCATCAAAGCCAAGCTTAGTTGCTCACCATCATTACCAAAGTAGTGAAGTTCATGAAGAAGCAGAACACAGGGAAAGACCTTTGGTGAAAGAGGACTGCAGCTCTAGATATTCCTGGAGATCTATCAAAAAAGGGTAGGACAAATCAGCAGGTTAAACTTCATTCACGTAAATTAACTCCCTCTCTGGATGGGGAGGAATTAAGGGGAAGGTCACTGCCTTTCCCTTCCCCTGGTCTGGCCCTCACATCCTCTCTACCAGTGAGGGGGAGATTGGCTGGTGCTATGCATGTCCTTCCCCCCCCCCCCAAAAAATGCTCCACTTATAAATGTGGCCACCCCGCCTGGTTACAGGGCTGATCCCAGGTAAGTGGGTATAGGATTGCTGCCTAGGCTTTCTTGTGAAGAAGGGGCAGAGAAGGGTTTGTGGTGAGAGGACACCTTGTGCACACCAACCCGGTAGTAAGTTTAGTTGAACACAAGTGGGGTTTATGCATCTAAACACACACTAATAAAGTCAGATTAAGATTGGTTGAAGCCTTTGAGCTATACTGTATGCAGGGGAGAACCCAGAAAAATCATATCCTTTTATAGTACAAAGATAAATCACTCTGGTTAAAGAAAGTAAACTTTGATGCCTACAATGCAAGCGTTAATTCCCCTTTTGCAGACATTTTATACCTTCTTCCTTCTATATCTTCACAACAGCCATGTGAGGTAAGTTATGCTGAGACTGGTGACTAGCCTGAGGCAGGAAGTGAACCAAAACTGTGATCAGTTCAGGTAGTTTAAAATGTGAAACTGTATTCTTTTATATATCAAGACTGACAAACTTTTTTGTTTTGTCTTTGCTTTATTATTAATTTAATTTGTTTGTTGCTTCATACGCAATGGTCTGTAGGCGACTCAACACATATTTGCTGTAAATAATCAGGAGTGGTAGCAATCAAAGCATGGAGGGTGGGGGGATGCTTGCTGTCCTGCCTTTGTGTGTGTTTTTACTTCTAGTGTCTCATCACCTTTTTTTAAATCTGTGAATGCTATATTACAAATTATGTAGTTAAAAATGTTACTTTTTAAAATATATATCTAGTTGCCCAAATGCCTTGTTGCTGTTGTTTTTACTCTAACATGTCAACAATGTACTACTGGAATGGTGGTAGCAGTGCGTGGTGTTATGCAGTCTCTTGGTGTGTTGGCAGATATTAAACAGAGTAAGTCTTTCTAGTATGGAACTACAATCATGGGGAAAGCTACACCTGTTGACATTCTGTCTGTCAGATATCTTATTACTTGTGTGTGAC
Source organism: Rhineura floridana (assembly GCF_030035675.1). Taxonomy (NCBI): domain Eukaryota; kingdom Metazoa; phylum Chordata; class Lepidosauria; order Squamata; family Rhineuridae; genus Rhineura; species Rhineura floridana. The sequence continues at coordinate 3,689,367 of NC_084489.1, read as the reverse complement.
CACTGATTTATTTTTAGGTGTTCTATCCCCACCTGACAAAGAGGGTACAAATATGCATATGACATAAAATGTATGAAGAATTATGCAAATTTGTATCATCTTGTCCAAGTGCAGTAGATGGCACAATCCACATACAGTATACTGGGCCCAGAAAACCCTGGACACAGCTGTAAACGTCCAACTGGATCTTTTACGTAATATTAACAGGCATTTCTGAGTATAACAGAAGAAAGCAAAAAACTAAGCAGGCAACTCAGGAAGGCCCCCCAGCTTTCTGTTTCTAGGTACATTAACCATTTAGTGGCTGATTTTCTCTCAGTACAGTGGGCATTAATTAAAGGTGGTTGTTTATTCCAAAAAGGCTTTCATGAAGATTCCTACTTCTCAGGGAGGTGAGCAGCAGGACAAAACAAAGAATCACTGAGTGCCCATTCCATTTGGTTTGGGGAAGTGTAAGAGTGACCCAGGTCTTTTCTCCAACTTCTTTCCTCCACTGAATGATGACTGAAGAGTGGAGTGCAACAGGCTCCTCCTCCTTGCTGCTGTTTGCTTTGTAAGCTCCAAGTCAATATGGAGTCTCTCTTGTGATACATACATTTCTCCTTCTTTTGCCACCAAGTGTATCCATTTGATTAATAATCTAATAATCTGCTTATTGCTCCTCTCCCCTCTGCCTTGGTCCTACCTTATGAATAGGCCAAGATGGCGGCAGAGGCTTCAGCCCCTTAGGGAAACCTTGGCTGCCAACTTGGTTAAGGGTAGCCCAGTGTGTACTGTGTGCACAGCCACACAACACAGCCGAGAAAGGTAGGTTGAGCGAGGGAATAGCGGGGGCTCCGAAGCTCCTGCCCTGCGATCCACAGCAGCGATCCTGCTGCAAATCGTGGAAGGGAACTGCCAGGGCCTGGGGCAGGCTTGTGCCCAAGGACGGCATGCCTGGAGCCAGCCCTGGCTGATGTAAGTGGCAGACCCAATGTGATCACTTTTAGGACTACATAGGACCATCACTGGGTTCATGAACGGGAGCTGCTTCATGAGGAAGCATCATTTGAATAAATTGGCACTTCCATATACAGTTACTAGCACTGCCAGTTAAACCATCTGAGATACCAGAGCTGGTAAAGACCTCTGTCTGTGATTTTGAAGAACAACTGCCAGTCAGAGTACATAATATTAGGCTGGATGGACCATTGGTCTAACTCAATAGAAAGCAGCTTCATGTGCTCAAATTAGTGTCATAATATCAGTTGCTTCATAAACTATCATGTTTTAGCTATCTGGTTGACTAAGATCAAAGAGAGGAATGAGGAGATATATTTTGTTAGTACCTATTCTCCTGATATATGGGTTTTTAAGCAATTGAATTGCACAGAATTCTTATGTGGAAATGTCAGTACACTTCAGTCTTGTATATATCTGCAACAACAGGTTGGTCCAATAATGGCTATTTCAAACTAAATTGCAATTTCTTTAACCCAGTAATCAGTCTTTAAACCAGAAACATCACATGCTGTATAACAGCCTTTCCCAACCAGCGTGCCTCCAGATGTTGTTGGACCACAACTCCCATCAGCCTCAGCCAGCATTGCCAATGGTCAGGAAAGATGGGAGTTGTGGTCCAACAACATCTGGAGGCACACTGGTTGGGAAAGGCTACTGTATAGCATGACACCTGGTGGAACATATCAAATGCCAACTACAACCAGGATAAATGCAAAGTTCTACACTTGGGAAAAAGAAATCAAATGCACAGTTATAAGATGGGGGATACTTGCAAGAAGGATCTTGGAATTGTCATTGATCACAAGCGGAATATGAGCCATTAGTGTGATGTGGCTGCAAAAAACACAAATGCAATTTTAGGCTGCATTAACAAAGTGTAGTTTCCAAATCGCGTAAAGTATTAGTTCCCCTCTATTCAGCACTGGTTAGGCCTCATCTTGAATACTGCATCCAGTTCTGGTCTCCGCACTTCAAGAAGGACGCAGACAAACTGGAACATTCATTACATGCCACAGGGGGTTTGGAGCAAGTTTAAAGCAGACTTTTTGGAATCTATTTGTGGCACTATCCTGAAGAGCAGGTGTTTAACAAGCAACAGTAAGAGTCACATGATAACACACTGAACATTTAACAGAGTTACCTGGGAGTAAGCCACACTGAACTCAGTGTGATTTACTTCTGAGTAGACTTTTTCCTCCTTCCCTTCAAAATCATTGCAAGCATACAGAAGCTCTGCTCCACTTACCTGGGAGTAAGCCCCACTGAACTCAGTGAGATTTACTTCTGAGTAGACATTTTACCACCTGCCTTCCCTCAAGCTCACTGCTAGCACACAGAAGCACCACTCCACTTACCTGGGAGTAAGCCCCACTGCACTCAATGGGACTTACTTCTGAGTAGACTTTTTAAAAAATGCAGTCCTTCAAAGCTCCCCCCCATTTTTGACTCTTTCCCACTCACCTCCATTCCGCTGCTGCTTTCTCCCTCCATCAGCCATTTTCTCTCTGTCTCTCTCACGTGCTTCCTCACACAGAGCAAGCTCAGCAGAAGGCCAGTGTGAGTCACATGTCTGTTGCCCACCAATCATAGGAGCAGACTTCCCCTGCTTCCTCAAAGTTAACTGGAAGAGGAGGGGGAGAGAGAGTGAAACGAAAGAACTCTTCTGCGCATGCAGTATGTTATGATCCACTTTAATGCATTTTTAATAAATTAATTAGAAATAAACCATGCTGTTTTTTTTATTTAAACCTACTACAGATGAAGTACTGTGTATGGGGCAAGCTCAGGGATTTGATTAGGAATACCTTACAGTCATCTCTGATTTTTAATGAATTTCAACAGATTATGTCAATTTCTCAAGAAAAAAGTCCAAATGGCGTCTAGTTTTTCTCTCTCCCATTTTTCACTTTAACCTGTGGATTCTCTGTGGGGGGGGGGGGTTGTGTATCACCAAGAAAACTTCCAGAGTTGTAGAGCAAGCGATTCTGAATCCAACAGTATAAGACTTGTAAGTTTTTGTTTTGAATTGGGACTATACAAAGCACCAGAAAGGGGTGAGGGGGGTATTTTCATTTAACATGGTAGAACGCGAAAAATCCCTACTGACTATAGTATACAGCCACTCTCGTGGCTGTATAATAAATTGCCCATAATAACTTACTTCTGCATCTGCCAAGAAAACTACATCACACATGGATTTCAACAATGGTCAATAAGCATATTGGCACTACAAGCAGCCACGTTTCATATCAGCACATTAATTGTAAGTCTGTGAACTATGGCCACCTGCAACATAATTATCGAGGCTGTAAATTATTGGAAACGTCAGCAGCTTTAAAACCTGATCTCCAGAATACTGTGTGTTGAAACTTCTCTTCAGTTTGCCATGAAAGCAGGTGGCTTGGATGGTTGAGTTCTACTGAATACACTAGGTTTCACTATTGACAAGGCAGTTCAAAAGCCAATAGAGCTTCAATACCAGCTATACTGGAAATTAAAGCAATCTCCTAGCGATTTTTGTGATGTTTATACTGGGTGTGGGATTTGGCAGCAGGTGGGCAAGGTGGAACTACACACTGAAGTTACATAATTTTTCCTTGTCCATGGAAAGGAAATAGAAAGCAATTTTAAGTTACATAGGAAAGTCATCAGCCAAGAACAATATTAGACCAACAGTGAGAGATTTCATAGGGGATTTTTTAAATAAAAAAGACATCAAAACAAAGCAATGGTGTCCTCCATCATAGGCTCCATGACAAAAACAATTCCATTATATTCTTCAGATGAGTTAGCAGTATGTTGTCATCAGTGTATCAAAACACCTTCAGACGTTCAGGAGAGTTTGATATACTTCTGAAATATTTTTATTATTAATTTGCACTTTAGTTGTTTAATTTTATTTTTCCAAACACAAAAGGAGTGAATTTGATTCATTTCCCCATGTAATGCCATTGGCTGCATCTTTGATGTGTTTTTCTGCCTGTATGTGCATCTGTATACTTACTCATCCTAACTGGTCCACCAGCCCTGGTAACAGAATTGCCATCAGGAAGCTGAGGTAGAAAGAAGGTAGGCTATGTTTCAGATTTTTTAAACTTTCATCTCAGATACAGCTCCCTTCTCCAATGCCCCTTCTCCTTTAGAAATTTAGCAAGAAAACTAACAAGGATGCTGGATTGCACAGGCTTCAGGGCTTTTCTGATGTCAGCTGCCAGTGGACCAATCCCTTTCCTCTTCCCATACCTGTTAGCTTTAATTAGCAAGCAGGCGTTGTGCATTCTATATTGCAAATGTTTCTTAGCAACTAATTGACCAGCACCTCTGTTTCTGGTGATCACATTTTGCCAAGCGTAAGGCATGTGAAACACATATTCAGAGTAGGAAACATGTCTAGAAACAGGAGAGGCTGGAAATATTTTTGATTTTGTACATTTTGCATTTCTGTCTAAGAAATTTGAGGCATAAAGGCAAAGAAGCAAATTGGGGAAAACTCACAGAGTAGGGTACAACAGAAACTGCCTGACACTCAGTGACACGATTGGTCCACCTTGCTCAGTCTTGTCGATGCTGTCTGGCAGTGCTTTTCCATCAAGTCTTTCCCAGGCATATCCGGAGATGCTGGGAACTGAACTGGCATGCACAGCATGTGTTTACCACTGAGCTGTGTTTTCTTAACTTACTTTATTTAAGGTTTTGAAACTCCATTCCACAAACAGCAGTCATATTCTGTAGTTCATGCAAAGTCATGTGGATTCTTACTCTGTTTCTAAATGCAAGTATCGTAATTGTACTGCTTGTATTGAGAAGCAAAGCAAAGAACCTTATTTCAGTATTCCAAATGTGGCCATGTATATATCACTTTAGCTTGATGGATGAGTTCTTAATACAATTATCCCCAAATGTGTCTCCTGCACATAGATGCAGCTGAACAGTACTGCATTAGTATTTCCATCTGTTGCTCTAATTTCTTCTTGTTTACTGAAGCAGGGCAAGGGATGAGCATAGTACAGAATAGATGTGATTAAGCACCACTTCTACCTCTAAGGAATATAGGCTAAGAATAGGAAAGAATTGGCAAATAACATGTAAGCAGGAGAAGAGAGCAGCAGCTGTATAATAGCTGGTGCTCAGAGCTACAATTTGTGGATGTGACCCATATGCCATGCCTGCTTCTCGCCGTCTGCTCGATATATAATCACTATAATCGGTATGACATTTTTGTGGAATAATGAGTATCTGATCTTACGGGAGGGTCCCCCCCTTCCTGAATTTTGAATGCATTACCTTCTGGCAGACATATGATTTGAAATAGTGTGTGACATATCACCTTAGTTCTGTTTTTACAACCACTTGATGAATAGGAGTCAATGGATAGAAAGGTTCATACCATTGGCTGCCACAGGGTGAGACAAGCCAATGGTTAATGCTGCATAATGTCAAAGGGTAAATCACCAGCAGAAATTTCTCCTAGAGCCATTCAGATCAGGCTGTAAAATATCTTGTCATAAATATTCTTACCATTTATTGACTATTGCTAGTATCCTCAGAAGAGCTTTCTCCCATTTCATTGCTCTTGCATTCCACCTAACAAACCACAGTTCGATTTGTGTTTCTTCCTGTGGCACATCTTTACATAATTTATTATTGATTATTGATTTATTAAATTTATATCCCACTGTTCCTCCTAGTAGGAGCCCAGGATGGCAAACAAAAACATTAAAAACACTCTAAAATATCATAAAAACAGGCTTTAAAATACATTAAAATATCTTTAAAAAACATCTTTGCTTTTTTAAAAAAAGCTTTTAAAACATCTTAAAAAAAAAAGCTTTAAAAAATCTTAAAAAGCAATTCCAACACAGACAGACTGGGATAAGGTCTCTACTTAAAAGGCTTGTTGAAAGAGGAAGGTCTTCAGTAGGTGTCAAAAAGATAAGAGAGATGGCGCCTGTCTAATATTTAAGGGGAGGGAATTCCAAAGGGTAGGTGCCACAACACTTCCTATATTGTGCAGAATGGACCTCCTGATAATATGTATATGCAGGAGGCCCTCACCTGCAGAGAGCAGTGATCGACTGGGTATATAAGGGGTAAGATGATCTTTCAGGTATCCTGGTCAAAGCTGTATATGTATACCAAAATCAGAGCCTTGAACTTGGTCTGGTAGCTAACAGGCAGCCAGTGCAATTCTTTCAGCAGTGGGGTCACGTGCTGGTGATACCCTGCCCCAGTCAGCAGTCTCGCCACCCCATTTTGCACTAGCTGCAGCTTCCAGACCCCACCCAAAGCAGGCAACTGACCAATTATCTGAACTTGGGAACCACCAACCCACAGTGCCTCTGTCTTGCTAGGATTCAGACTCGGTTTACTGGCCCTCATCCAGCCCACCAATCCAGGGCTTGCATGGCCTCTCCCAATTCAGATGTTATAGAGAAACAGAGCTGGGTATCATCAGTGTACTGCTGACACGTTGACCCAAATCCCCTGATGACCACTCCCAACAGCTTCATATAAATGTAAACAGCATGGGGGACAAGATGGTACCCTGTGGCACCCCATAGCACAACTGCCATGTGGTCAAAAGACAATTGCCCGATGCTATTCTCTGAAAATGACCCTAGAGGTAGGATTGGAACCACTGTAAAACATTAATTAGTAATTAATGTCTTCCTTTCATATTGGCTCTAGAGGCAGATGCACCTCATCCCCTCGGGGCTCCACCGGGGGGCTGTCCATCTGCCTGATGCTCAGACAGGGTTAAGGAGCAAATTTCTTGCATTTTTGAAAAAAAAATACAATTGCAGTACAAGCCTATGTCTACTCAGGTAAATAAGTAGAGAATAGCTATGGATCTAGGCTTTCTCTCTAGATTTTCTTTTTTAAAAGTGCCCACTACAAAGTTTTTATTTATTTTTAATTTATTAATTAAATTTATATTCCACCTTTTCCCCAAAGGGAACCAAGGTCAGCATATGTGCTATGAAATGAATCTTAACAGCACAGGCTAGGTTAGGATTCAGGCTGGGCAGAGCAATCCAAATGCATAATGACGGGGGTAGGGATGGGGAACTTAGTTTCCAGTTTAAAGCCAAATCTATCGAACTCACACTTCCGAAACAACATGAAGACCAAAACACATCAATCCTTCAAAATTTGCACTTATCCAAATTTTTCAATTTAATTCTCCAACCAAACCATTTTTTTTTGCAAAGGTTCATATATCAGTGGGAAGTGTGCATAAAAATGAATCTATTAGTGAAAATGACATACAAAACTGCATTACATCAGGATAAATTGCTTGCAAAAATATGTACATTAATCAGAACTGCATACAAAAATGTGTTTATTAGAAGAAATTTGAACTAAAATGCATGCTTTTTTATTGCAAATTGCTGCAGAAATGTGTAAAACTGAATTTAAGATTGAAAAATGAGAAACTGAGAGAACCGAAAGTGACAGATCCTCCCAATCACAGGAGGGGGGGGTAAGGAACATGTGAAAATATTTGCCTTTTCTTGCAGTCCACAGAATGCAAATGTAAGATAAACCATGTAACCATGTAAACATCATATTAATAATGTAATATTCACAGCTTTGGGAGGGGGATCCAGTGTCAACAAATGTTGCTTAGAATTTCATGAAGTAAATCTGGTCCTGACAAGAAGCAAATATACAAATAGTAGGAATTTCTGTACCTGCTTCAGTTCTGTTGGAATTCTCTGACAACCCCAATCCTAGAACAGTGTTGGGCAGATAATAGTATTCTAGCATTAAGGCACAGGATGCCACTTCTGCTGCTGCTAGTTTTACAATCCATGAGTCTATCTGTGCATCCAAGAAACTGGATAAGTGTAACTTGCAGAAAGGCTAAGGGAATGTCACTCGCATGCCATCCTCCTAGCTTCCACATATATGACATAATGTCTTAATAATTTGTAAACAGATGAATCCGGAAAATGTGGGGGGTAAGGGTAACCATCCTGGTCTACTGTGTGCGCAAGCCAGACTTGAAGCAGGTGTATGCAATTCAAGCAAAAAGTCAAATTTACAGAAGCTGGGGTACAGCAAGAGAGCAGGCCCAGAAGTGGGACATGTACTATCCTGCTTCCCACCCATGTGTTGACATCATCCAGTTTCCTGCATGTATGAATGGGCTGTACTTCAGAAGCTGCAAATAAGTAGCTAAGAAACTGCACCAGTATATGGGTGACAAATGTATCCAACATGGACACAACTTGCCGTGGCCTGGGCAGCCAGTGCAATTCTTTCAGTGGCGGGGTGACATGTTGGCGATACCCTGCCCTGGTGAGCAGTCCCACCACAGCATTTTGCACCAGCTGCAACTTCCGGACCAACCTCAAGGGCAGCCACACATGGAGCACATTACAGTAATCCAACCTGGAGGTTACCAGTGCGTGGACAACAGTGGTCAGGCTATCCTGGTCCAGAAACAGTCGCAGCTGTCTTACCAGCCAAAGCTGGTAAAAGGCACTCCTAGCCACTGAGGTCACTTGGGCCTCTAGCGACAAAGATGGATCCAGGAGCACCCCCAGACTATGGACCTGCTCTATCAGAGGGAGTACAACCCCACCCAAAGCAGGAAACCGACCAATTATGCGAACTCGGGAACCACCAACCCACAGTGCCTCCGTCTTGCTAGGATTCAGAGTCAATTTATTGGCCCTCATCCAGCCCACCACTGAGTCCAGGCAGCCGTCCAGGGCATGCACGGCCTCTCCTGATTCAGATGCTATGGAGAAATAGAGCTGGGTATCGTCAGCATACTGCTGACATCTCACCCCAAATCTCCTGATGACTGCTCCCCAGGGCTTTATATAGATGCTAAACAGCATGGGGGCCAAGATGGTACCCTGCAGCACTCCACAGCACAACTGCCAGGGGGCCGAAAGACAGTCACCCAATGCTATTCTCTGAGAATGACCTTGGAGATAGGATCGGAACCACTGTAAAACAGTGCCTCCAATACCCATCTCACCAAGTTGGCCTAGATGGATACCATGGTCAATGGTATCAAAAGCCGCTGAGAGATCAAGTAAGAATAACAGGGTTGCACTCCTCCTGTCCTTCTCCCAATAAAGGTCATCCATCAGGGCAACCAAGGCCAATTCATACCATAACCAGGCCTGAACCCAGACTGGAATGGGTCAAGATAATCTGTTTCATCCAAGAGTGCTTGCAATTGCTGCTCCACAACCCTCTCAATCACCTTCCCTAACAAGGGGGTATTTGCAACTGGTTGGTAGTTGTCACAAACCAATGGGTCCAGGGTGTTCTTTTTTAGGAGTGGTCGGATCATCGCCTCTTTCAAGGCAGCTGCAACCACTCCCTCCCACAATGATGCATTGACCACACCCTGGATCCACTTGATCAAACACCCTCTGCAAGCTTTAATAAGCCAAGAAGGGCAAGGGTCAAGAGGACACGTTGCTGGTTGCATCAATGCAAGCACCTTGTCCATGTCATCAGGCCATATCAACTGAAACCGATCCCAAAAAGTTGCAGCACATGCTGCACTGGACACCTCACTGGGGACTACAGTAGATGTGAATGGGGCATCAAGACTGCTATGGAGGTGAGTGACTTTACCCTCAAAGTGCCTTGCAAACAATTCACAGTGTTGTCTGTTGATGTCAACAGACCCCTGACAATACAGAAAAGCTCCACTGGATGCCTACTTGATGATGCGATGGATGCAGAGAAGTGGGCCTTCTTCGCCGCCCTCACCACCACACAGTTGGCACAGTTATGATGTTTTACTCGTGCCCGATCAGCCTCACAGCACATCTTTTGCCACTTGCACTCTAGCTGTCATGCAGCCTGTTTCATTGCCCTTAGCTCATTGATGTACCAAAATGCAAACCAGGCTCCACAATGCCAGAGAGGGTGCTCGGGGGCAACCGTATCAAGAGCCTGATGCATCTTGCTGTTCCACAGCATGACAAGGGCTTCAACAGGGTCACCTGCTCTATCTACTGGGAACTCCCCCAGGTCATGCAGGAATCCTGTGCATTCCATTAGTCTCTGGGGGTGGACCATCTTAATCTGTCCACCACCCCTGTGGTGAAGGATTGGAGCCATAAGTCTAAACTTCACCAGGAAGTGGTCTGACCATGACAATGGAGTGACATCCACCCCCCCATCTCCAGACCACCCATTCTTCCATCTGGAGCAAAAACCAAGGGTGTGCCCTGCCCTATGTTTTGGGCCAGTGACAACTTGAGACAGCCCCATGGTCATCATGGAGGCCATGAAGTCCCGAGCCAGAACACTAGAGGCAGTGCAAGCATGGACATTGAAATCACCCAGCACTATTGTTCTGTGCTCCTCCAACACCAAGATGGCCTCTGCCAGCTCAGTCAGAGAAGCTGCCAGGCAGCAGGGTGGACAGTACACCAGCAGGAACTCTAGTTTACTGTCTCCTTGGCCCGACACCAGGCGCAGGCCCTCACAGCCAGCTCCAAGACAGAGTGGTTTCCTGGTGACAGAGATGGAAATTCTGTAGACCACAGCAACTCTTTCCCCCATCCCTGCAGGCTGTGCTGGTGTTGCACCGAGTATCCATGTGGGCAAAGCTGGGTCAGATCAACTCCTCCCAGCTCACCCACCCAGGTCTTGGTAAAAAAGGTAAAGGTGTCCCCACACTTGTAGTGTGAGTCGTTTCCGACTCTTAGGGTGACGTCTTGCGATGTTTTACTAGGCAGACCGTATATATGGGATGGGATTGCCAGTTCCTTCCCTGGCCTTTCTTTACCCCCCAGCATATGCCGGGTACTCATTTTACTGACCATGGATGGATGGCTGAGTGGACCTCGACCCCTTTTACCAGAGATTCAACTTCCTCCTTCCATTGGAATTGAACTCCAGCTGTGAGCAGAGCTTCAGCTGTGTTACCACCGCTTACCACTCTGCGCCACGGATGCACACCAAATTGGCACCTTCATCCACAATCAAATTATGGATGAGAGTGGTCTTACTGTGTACTGATCTGGCATTAAACAACAACACATACAGTCCAGTGGCACAGCAGATGAGCAATGAGGAACCCATCCATGAGAGGTGTGGCAACAAGGAACAAGGCTCAGATAGCTTTGCCCTCCTCTTCTATGGTAGTTCACCACCTCCCCATGGCTATATTTCCCTCTTCCTCTGATCACTGAAATTGGGGTGGCTTCACCCATGTTCCTCCATACTTTGACTCCTCCTAAACACTTGATATGGACCCAACAAGAGCCCACCAACAAATCCTGTCTGAGCCAATTATCCCAGTAGGCTTCTGTGAGAATTGGGAACAGTCATACCCATTCAAAATTTTTCACACAGGGCACTTCTACTCCCCCTCCTGTCTCACACCCAGGGAGGGCCAGCCTTCTGCCAGTTACAGACTCTCACTCTGCAGGCATCTGACAACTTTCTTCTATCATTCAGTTCACTGCACCGGCTCTCATCCTGTGCAGGAACTACATATGTGCCACACACCCTCCCCACCACCAATTTCCTCTAGATTGGTTTAACAGAAAAATAATAAAACAAAGTAAAAAATAGTAATAGAAAGGGGTAGCACCCTCACCCTCGGGACTCCCTAAGGGACTCCCCAAGGGGCAACTCCCCAAGGGGCAACTCCCCAAGGGGCAACTCCCCAAGGGGCAACTCCCCAAGGGGCAACCCCCTTTGGTGTCACCCCCTGTGGTGGCAGACCTGCCACCCAAGGGCAGCTGTGCTTTTATGCCTCCTGACCCAGCCAGCAGCTGATGCAAGAGGCTGCAAGATTAACTGCAGCCTTTCTCTGGAGCAAGGATCAGGAAGGGGGTCCCAGTCCTTGCAGCACTTACCATGGACTTCAGCTGTCTCGAGGGACAGCAACCCAAAGGAGCAAGCAGTAAGTACCCAGATGCTCAGATACTCACTCCCAGGGCAGGTCTTCTTCAGTCCCCTACAGTTGCAGCTGTATCCCTAGTTTATAGCAGCCCACAAGGTAGACAGAAAAGGGTAGAGAATCTTCTTACTCTTATTCATTTCTCAGACCTCTTTCGGAAGTGAAGGATCAAATCTGTAAAGAAGATTGGAGCAGCCATTTTGAAAGGTATGGGCAGGGCATTGCAGGCAGGGGATTGCCAACCCTGCTTGGATATGGATATCATTGCAGAGGATCCCTAGTCAAGCTTTACCAATAGCACAATCCAAACCATATCTACTCAGAAGTAACTCCTGTTGATTTCTATGGGGCTTAGTAAGTGTGTTTAGAATTGCAGCCTTCAGGAGCATCTGTCTTTAGTCTTGAGTGCTCCCATCTAACATCTCCACAACACTAGGCTCCTTTCTTCCTACAATGGCCTTCTGGTGACTGGCCTGGCCTGAGGGCACTTTAATCCTTCTTGCCAGAATCAAGTAGGCCAGATTAAATGTTCCCTACCCAGGCTCTATCTTTCAGCTAAGATTTCTCTTTTAATTTCCAATCAGAGAAATGTTTTTGTTTGAATTGTATACACCAAGCAACTGTAAAAAAGGTAAAGGTAAAGGTGTCCCCACACTTATAGTGCGAGTCATTTCCGACTCTTAGGGTGATGTCTTGTGACGTTTACTAGGCAGACCGTATATATGGGGTGGGATTGCCAGTTCCTTCCCCGGCTTTTCTTTACCCCCCAGCATATGCCGGGTACTCATTTTACCAACCACGGATGGATGGAAGGCTGAGTGGACCTCAACCCCTTTTACCGGAGATTTGACTTCCTCTTTCCGTTGGAATCGAACTCTGGCCATGAGCAGAGCTTCGGCTGCATTACCGCCGCTTACCACTCTGCGCCACAACTGTGGTTGATGCTTAATGTATCATGCTTAATGACATCAATTGGGCCCACCCCATGACAACAATTGGGCTCATCCCCATGACATCACTATGACTTTTTCAGTGCCAGGTCAAGACTTTCCTCTTCTCCCAGGCATTTTAGCATGTTTTTTTTAAAAAAAAAATTAAAGTGTTTTTAAATTTGTATGTTTGTATATTGTTTTTAATGTTTTTAATTGTTGTAAACCACCCAGAGAGCTTTGGCTATGGGGCAGCATACAAATGTAATAAATAATAATAATAATGATGATGATGATGATGATGATGATGATGATGATGATCTGTCCCCATGACATCACGAGGCCCCACCCCTGAAATCTCAGGCTTTGGGATGCTTCTGACCTGGCAACCCTAATAGACAGTCTATCTTTGTCCAGAAAAGGCTGTAGTTGATGCACCAACTGAAGCCTGATCTAGGCTTCTTAGCCACTGAATTCACCTGGGCCTCAAGTGACAATGATGATTCTAGGAGAATCCCCAAACTACAACCTGCTCATTCAAGGGGAATGCAGCCCTGGCTAGAAAGGCTGTTCTACCAAATCCTGGACCTGGGAACTATCCATCCACAGTATCTCCTTCTTATCTGGATTCCGTTTCAATTTATTGGTTCCCATCTAGCCCAGTACCACCTCCAGGCACTGATTAAGGATCTACACTGAATCCCCTGAAACTGTCTCTAAGAATGTTATTTTCCTGGCTTCCCCTGAACTATTGGAGAATGTCAGTCCCTCCTGGAAAGCATTCAGTGACGTGTCCCCTCCCCTTCTCCAACTTTGCTACCTGCAAATAGAGTGACGAGTTTAAATTTGCCATGGAAAGCAATAGGCTCCTCTTATTTCCAGTCTTCTTCTCTTAGCCTTTTGCCTTCTTCATTCTCCAGATGAACTTATAATATAACTGAATTTTTTCAGAAGGCAAATTTCTCTTTTGGCCTGGTCTCCAACAGTTCCTTTTAAGAGGAAGAGCGGGATATAAATTTAATGATGATTAAATAAATAATTGGAGAGTTCCATGCTCCCCCCTAGAAAATATTCAGCAAAAAATCCTCACCTATTTTCACAACCAGCTAACAGGGTGGATAATTTTACGAGGCCATTTTCACTTAACCTGAAGTTGTGAACTTCAGAAGTTCTCGTGTAAAGTCACCAGGGTATTTTCAAATTTTATCCCTGAATTCTAATTACAAATACATTTATTCTCACTGACAGCTAGCTTTCTACCTTGGTTGCAAGAGTCAGGAAGGAAGGTGTGTGTGTGTGTGTGTGTGTGTGTGTGTGTGTGACAGAGAGAGAGAGTACAGGTGGGATTCCTGATAAACATTAGAAGTTGGGATTGTTTTACAACAGTGTATGAGGTTTGGATATGAAACTCATAAAGCTCAGTGAGTAGCCTGGGAAATAGGTTGTCACCCAGCCTGACTCAGAGGGTTATTTCAAAAGTACATGAGATGAGAATTACTGCACACAATGCAGTCACAAAAGTCTTATAGTAAAGTCAAGTATTGAAACTAGAATAACAAGTATCAAATCTGATGAGGTGGATACAAAAAAAGTTACAATGGGCATGTATAATTGGGCTTAACAAAAATAATTATTCATATTTCAACAGAGTTTTTAAATTTTTAAATGTCATGTGTGGAACTATCCAGAAGGCAACTAGAGTGAAAACGAACCCAAAAGACACAGATTTTTAGATGTAGTTTTCGAATTTTAAAGGTGTCAAATATATTGATCACAGTAACTCACAAACAGCATTGTGACTTCAGGAAAGACCAAAATAATCTTGGCAACCTTCATTAAATGACTACTCATAGTTTGCAAAGATTGTCTGAAGGTGCTGAGTCTACCACAGAATGTCCAGGAGGAAAATGGATTAATCAAATATATATTCCTGCATCAAAATATACATGTTTCTATCAGCTCCTTTCCAGATATAGTTCGCAAGCAAGTCAATATAAATTTAAAATAGTTTTTTGCAAGTCATAGCTTTTGCCTGTGCAAGTGGCCTAAGATAAAAAACATGCTATCTGACTACACTCATCATCATCATCATTACCACCACTAGCACTTGATGAAGGCGAGAATTTATAGAGTGTCACACAATTGACTTCCAAACCACCAACTTCAAAGACCTGCTGGGCTCATAACCTTTTCCATATTTTTAAATGTGATAAATATAAAAGATCAGGTTTAATATAAAGTTGCATTGTTAAATATCCACTTGTTTTTATCTTAATGGGAGATAAAATAAGTACAGCAGCTCTAGGACTGGCACACTTTCCCCCCTATTCTTTTGGGGGGGGTGCTTGATCTCCTACTCTGCACATGGAACTACAATTGATATTCAGAGCTCGCCCAGGCAGTGTACTATGGTTGAAGCTTATGGCACTGTGTAAAGTGCCATGTGTCCTGATAAAACTATGTGATAATACCACCACCACCACCACATCTCATAGTGGCCCCAGTGTATGCTGCCTTTAGTTTTACAGTGGACTGATGTTGAAAATGTGCAGAAGGGGAAACAATGTTGTGTTTGACTTAATTTTAATCAACTAGCTGGATTGTAGCCCTTGTCTGTATAGTCAGGCATAGCCATTAACTGTAGCCTCCTCCAGGTGTTACTAGGGATGCTTGAGGAATTTGTTCTTTGCAAATTCCAATATGAACAAATATGATCCGCATTCCTGGACTAATGTGTGGGTTGGAATGCAGTTGTTCTTTATATTTCACACTTTTCTGAATCTTGTGATTCAGTTCTCCACTCACAAAACATGTTAAAGTACATCGCATACTTAAAGATAAAATATGTTTACAACTGAGAGAGAAAATAAGCTTAGAAGTGCCTATTTTGTGATAAAATACATATCTAAAGTTCATTTTTGTGGGTTTTTAAAGAACAAAACCTAGCTACTTATTGTGGCAGTGCGATGGAACATACTAATGAATGAACACATGCAAACTGACATGGACCAGAAAAAGACTGATCCATCCAGCCCCCTGTCTTACCAACATATAACTGTTGGAACCTCTGATACTTTGGCCAGGTTTCCATTATTTGAGGAAAGACTCAGGAGGTTAGTCTGTACCATACCTAGTCTTTGTATGATAGTTGTCTGCTCAGTCTGTGGAAGAGCAGAGAATGAAGCGAAGAGGTGATGCTCGTCTGCCTCCCATGGATCGTTACTAGCCTGAGGTGAAATTCGGAGTTCCAAAGGAGTAGATTTTATCTTCTCCTGGGTTTACGGATGAAGATGTCACTTCATCCCACTTAATTAAGTCTGGGGCTTTAATATCAGGAAAAGGATCCTGGTGTAGCTCAAGACCTGAAAGTTGGATAGGCAATGGATTCAAAGTAATATGTTTGGCACATTTAGAACCTTTAGAGTCTTTGCTGACAGACCAAGTTGTCTGGCCAGGTTGTTTCTTTGGGCTAACCAGTCCCTTCTGGCTGCCACCCTTACTGTGGGTGATGATGCCAGAACCTTTTATAATAGCTCTGTGTTTTGGTGAAGGTAACAGAGGGCGGAGAGAGAAGTCCTTGAAGACTCTCACCGGAGAACTATCATATGAATCAAGAAATGGCCTTTCCCTAATTAAAGTAGTGGGAATATCTGGTTTGGTAAAATTTAGGAGTATACTTCTATGGGTTGGAAAGGCACCTAGCAACTCTACTGCTCTCAGATCTATGGATCTGATTCTTAGTAGTTGTCTTAGGTGGTGTTTAGCCAATTTAATTGTGCCCCAGCGTGGGATATCTCCCTTAAACAGCCTGCTGTTTAAGACAACCTGGTAGTTCTGTAACACCAGATGATATCCCGTGCCCCCTTTAAATTGACCATTATTAGCTTTGGTAGTCTAACTCGCAGACGTGTTCAATTGTTGAGGAACAGCTGTAAAGACGGCTTTTCCTGCCCTTTCAGGGAGCTGATTAGGCTCCACGACATTCCCCAGAGCCTGGCTTCTGCTTGAGATAAGCTGAGCTAACTGTTCTAAGGTGCTCCCTATATCTTCTAATTTAGAATAAATATCTTGCATTGTATTAGCCACCAGAAAGCAGCGCTTCGCCATAAGTTCAGGGGAAAATGTATTGGGGAAAGTTAGTTCAGCTGCAGTCTTATCATTAGGGGGAAAGGAGGGAGGGGAGGGAACATCTTTGGGTCCAGGGGACAGATTCCTTTTATCCTGTGAGTTGTACAATTAATTTAAAATTAAGTTAATTTCCCCCCTGCTAACTGCTTTGCCTAGGAGTAATCCTGCCACTTTGGTGTCATTTTGTTTAAGAAATGTGTCATCTCATGTCACCACTAATGTTGCAAAGTTTCTCCTCACTACTATGCAAATTAGGAAAAAATGCTGTCAGTCCACTTTTTAAAGAATTATTCATGGATTGTAGGAATTTTGGTAGTATTTTTTAAATGTTTTAATCTTTCTTGCTGTTTTCTTTTTACCCTGTGACCGTAATAAAACAATCCATTCATTCATATAAGCCCCCTTGGTGGCAATACTGTGATGGGCAAAATCCTTAAAAGTCTTTATTTTATACTTTATTCCCTCAGCTGCTTGGCAGGTTCACAACCCTTCACAACAAATAAGAGAAATGGAAAAAATATAAACCGATTCTGTGAACAATTATATTTACTTTGTTTGATTTTACTACAAAGTAATTAACTGTTGAGTACCAGAACTCTGTAGATGAAATATTTGGGAGGTTCTCTTCTAATTAGGTATAGCATTGTCTCCTAACTTCATTTGCCCACAATATTTGTGATAGTGTAAAGTGAGGGGAAAGCCTTGGATTTCCTACACAGAGCTTGAGCTCCTTCACCAGGTTGCCTTTTTGTGCTCTCTGAAGACACTTGCTTTCCTCAACTCTACACAAGTTAAACAATTTAGCCCAGGGCATTGTATTGATCCCTAGTGCCACGTGTTTGGCCAGCAGGACTTCTTGACATTCTGTTTGTAGTGCTAACATCTGCTTGTTGGGTGGCTTCTTTTTTGAAAAACAAACAAGCCCACAGACAAACACAATCTTCAAGACCTCATAGCAATCCAGATAGTACAGGCTTCTTGCTTTTGATATCTGTCTTTGTGTATGAACAAGTGTTAGGAAACCACATTTACCATAGTCCCACTCTTCTCAGGGCATTCCATGAAGTACCAGCCTAGTTGTGATAAGTTTTATTCTAAGCACTAAACTGGTGTTGTTGTTTTATTGTTGATGATGATACCAATGGCATAACAGTCACCCATATAAAACATTCCATATAAGCATATTGTACAGGTATCCACAGGGCTGACACCAGACTTGAGAGGCACATGGCACAGTCTGGCTGATACCTTTTCCCTGCTGCCACCATAACACCACTGGTGGCCCTGACATTTTGAGGGCCCTGGGCAAGATGGCCATTTGGGGCCCCTTAAAGGTATGAAAGCAATTCAGGCATACATTTTCACTTACAGAATAAAACTTGCAGAGGTACTTACAAAATTATTGCCATGTGTGCTACCATGGTATACTGAGTTTCTACTTTTTCTCTGTTGTCAAAATAACTTGCTCTAAACCCAATTCAACCAGTTGTGTTTCACACATATAATGTTTAGAGGTCCACTTACATTGAATAATTTCATACAGCCCAGAATCTGCATCTTTTTCTTGTGAATCTTCTTCTTTTATTTATTTATTTATAAAAATATTTGTATACTGCTAACATCAAAGTGGTTTACAACATGTTTAAAACAACCACCACCACAGAATTTTTTAAAAAAATTAAAAATACAATAAAAATAAAGGCCAGTTGTTGCAAAAAAAGCATGCTTTTAATTGCCTACATAAGCCTGGAAGAACAGAAAGGTTTTCAGCAGGTGCTTAAAAATTATAACCAAAGGCACCTGGTAAATCTCTATTGGCAGAGTATTCCAGAGAACTGGGCCAATGACACTGACAGCTCGATTTCGTGTCGATGTTAAATGAGCCTTGCCAACTCGGGGGACGACCAAAGCCGCTCCTGCAGAAGATCTCAGCGATCGAGCCGGGATATAAGGGTTTAGGCAGTCCCTAAAATACCCTGGAACTAAGTTGTTTAAGTCTTTGTAAATTAATATAAGAACTTTGAACCTGGCTTCGTAGCAGATGGGCAGCCAGTCCAGATGTTTTAAAAGTGGTGTCACATGTTGTCGGCCATATACTCCTATCAGCAATCTGGCCGCTGCACTTTTCACCAGTTGGAGCTTCCAAACCAGGGCCAAGGGCAGCCCCACTTACAGCACATTGCAGTAATACAGCCTCGAGGTTACCAACACATAGACTACAGAGGTCAGGCTATCCCTGTCCAGGAATGGCTCTAGCTGATGAAACAGTCAAAGCTGTTAAAAGGCACTCCTAGTCACAGAGGATACTTGGGCCTCTAGTGGCAAAGATGAATCCAGGATTACCCCAAGACTACGGACCTGGTCCTTTAGAGGAAGTGCAACCCCATCCAGAACAGGTAACCTGCCTATCTCCCAGACATGGGAACCACCTACCCAAAAAGCCTCCATCTTCCCAGGATTCAAGCACAGTTTATTGGCCCTCATCCAGTCCACTACAGCATTCAGACACCAGTCCAGAGCATTCACAGCCTCTCCTGATTCAGATGTTATGGAGAAGTAAAGCTGCGGGTCATCAGCATATTGCTGACACCTTGCTCCAAAACTCCTAATGAGCGTTCCCAATGGCTTCATAAAGATGTTGAATAGCACTGGGGAGAGAATAGTACCCTGCAGAACCCCATAGCACAAGTGCCAGAAGGGTGAGGAACACTCATCCAGTGTTACTCTCTGGATGCGACCCTGAAGGTAAGAGTGGAGCCAGCATAATACAGCGCCTCCAATATGCTGTGTAAATTTGTATAGATATTAGCAGAGATTGTCAACGGTCTGAGGTGCTGTGTGCCAGTGTGTGCGTTTACCTAAGTAGAAGGCTTTTACCCTGCATTGAGATTGCTGAGACTTAAGACTTAATAAAATAAGAAAAACTACATTATTTATAGAAATACACAGTAGATAGAAAAGCATACCTAGTTCTAACTAACTAAGTTGGAGGCACAACACCCAGGTTTTGGAGTTGCCCTGATGGCTCAGGAGAGAGAGAGCAGAGACAAAGGTGTCTCCTCTCTCTTGGAGAGTCGAAGAAGAGAAGAGGGGAAAGGGTGGAAGGAGGAGGGGCCGATAAGCTTCCCTAGCATATCAGTCTAATGGTGGAAGTCAGTCAGTCAGAGCATCACAGGTAAAGGTAGTCAAGCCTAGCCATCTGGAGGACCCTAACTGATGCCTAAATCTTTGAACATTTCAAGTAGCCTTTGCATATCCCACTAGTCTGGGATCTCGGGTAGCTGCTAGCTTCAGTTTCATGGTTGTAGTGCCCTTTAGATATCTCCCCACTCTCTTTATGGTTTCCCAGTCCTTCTTGGTTGGCGGGCTGGCTTTTTGGCAGGGGTATCCCACTGCTACCACTATGTCTGGCCTGGTAACAGTACTGATATACAGACATTTTCTGATGTCTTGTATGTCAATGTTTTCTTTAGCATCTGGCTTTTTCTTGAATTTCCTCTTGTAGCCTACAGCTTTCCTTTCTGGAGGAAGCTTGGTCAATGTCCAAGTTTTACTTTTGGTTGTGCTTCCAGCTCTTCCTTGGCTGCCTGCCTCCACCTCTCAGCTTCAGCTTTGGATAAGGCTTCAATTTCTTTCCAGGTCTCTGGCTCTGGAAGTTCATTTCTCACGAGGTAAGCAAATCTCTCTGGTGGTACACCTCTGTTGGTGCTTTCAGAGTGTCTGGGTGCTGGTGCTTCGGCTACCACTTCTGGCTCTGGTGCCTGTTCTGGCTCAGATTCCTCATCTTCCTCTGCAAGTGTATTATTGTTATACCTTCTGTGGTAGAAGAATAACTCAGCTTCTTCCATTTTGCTGTCATCTGTTTGGTGTGGTGCCCCTTCTGGTCGGTGTGCACACTTTCCTTCATCAAAGTGGACAGCTCTGTATATTCCAACTTTGCCAGTTTTGGGATCTATGACTCGGTATCCCTTCTGTGTTGAAGAATATCCAATGAACATTACTTCCTTAGCAGCGTTGTCAAGTTTTGACCTCTTTTGTTTCAGGATGCGCACAGAGGCCTTGCACCTGAATACATGAAGGTGAGACATGCTTGGTATCCGATCATGCCATATTTCAAATGGTGTTTTGTTGGTTACAGATGCAGGAAGTCTGTTCTGTAGGTAGGTGGCAGTAACCGCAGCTTCTCCCCAGTACCTTTGTGGTAACTGTGCATCTTCCAACAAGTAACGAATCATCTGTCCAAGAGTCCAGTTCATGTGCTCCGTGACCCCATTCTGTTCTGGGTTGTAGACAACTGTAGTCTGGTGCTCTATGCCTTCCTCACGGAGAAAGTCTTACATAGCCCTGGACATATATTCTCCTCCATTGTCAGGTCTGTGGCTTTCTGCCAAATTTGTTGGACATAATTCTGACATAGTCCTTCAATTTTTGAAGTACTTGACTTTTCTCTTTTAGCAGGTGCATTGTAGTATACTTGAGTAGTCATCTATAAAAGTCAGCATGTATAAATTTCCACCCTGGGATGGCACTTTCACTGGCCCATAAAGATCTGTGTGAATTAATTATAGAGGCTTTTTGATTTTCCTTTCACTTTTCTTAGGAAATTTTGGTTTCACACTTTTTGTCTTTATACAGCACTCACATTTTTTTGTACATTTGCATTGTCCCATTTTAATGGCTTTAGCCAAATTTTCTTTCTCTAGAGCACTTACTCTGGCTAAGCTGGCATGTCCCATTCGTCTATGCCAAATATGCAAACATTCACAATTACAGGTTTTTCACTATATTTGCATGCATAGCTTCAAGGTATTCTAAATGTAAAAGTCCATTTTTCAGTTTTGCAGTGCAACATATTTCTCCTTCATCTAGAACGTGGCAAAATTCTCCACTCATATAAAGTTAACCCCCCAATTCCATTATCTTAGTAGCACTTATTAAGTTGTCTTTAAAATCTGGAACATATAGGCAGTTTTTAAGTTCAAGCTGTCTTTCGCTTTCTGGCATTTTGCAAAGCAGTTGGACCGTGCCTTATCCTTGACAAAGGAACATCTCCCCAGAGGCTGTTATGACATTTTGCACATGATCTTTAACACTTTTAAACAAACTTATATTTTATAAGGTGGGTTGTACATCCTGAATCTATTACAAATCTGTTTTCATAATCTTTCCTTTCATCAGATACATGGTAACTAGAAGCCTTTGTTTTTGCCTATTTAGTCTGTCTTTGTTTAAAGTCAGGCTTTGCTCTTGCCTGACACCTATTGCAATTTCTTTGAAGATGATTTGGAGATTTGCACTTAAAACAGAGCTTCCTTCTGTGTTTTGTGCCCTCCTGTGGATTCGGACAATGACTCATGCCACTATTCTTTGTTTGTCTACCCTGCCCATAGTAAGGTTTGCCTTCTCAGACAGAATTTGTTCCTGTCTCTCTTTAAAATCCTGGTCCTTCAAATATGATATAGTCTGATTCATACGCTTGTCTGGCTGTTGTATCACACAAGCAGTTAATTTATGATGCTCAGGAGCAATGCTTTTTGCATCTCATCATCAATTTTTCTTCTACATCTCTCAAGTTCTTGGACCAGTTTTGTGGATTTTTCTAGATGTGTAATGAGAGTGTCTGCCTCTCTTTCAGAGTAAACAATTCCTTATAAAGGAACATTACATGATTTTTAGACTTTCTGTCATATATTTCTTTTAGCTTCTGCCACATTTCTTTCACATTCTTACATCCTATGCAGACATTTAGTGCCTCATCTGATAATGCAGAAATAAGAAGAGATTTCACTTTTGCAGGCTTACGTCTCCAGGATGCTGTAGCAGTTTCATCCTCTGCCGAGGGTTCAGGATTAGTCAGGATTTCGTACAGATGCTCTCCTTCCAGGAGTACAGTAATTCGAAGACTCCAAACTGCATAATTGTCTTTCTCCAGCCTTGGGATGCTTCTCTTAAGTGTTGATTCTTCAGCCATCCTTTCCTATCTTTTGTTGATCTCTTTGTAAATCACACACAGTATTTAGGCTTTTTAGCTTTTAGGCACAACTTGCAATTCAACTTAGCTTACTGGGCCAGCCATAACCCTTTGTTGTGTAAATTTGTATAGATATTAGCAGAGATTGTCAATGGTCTGAGATGCTGTGTGCCAGTGTGTGCTTTTACCTAAGTAGCAGTCTTTTACCCTGCATTGAGATCACTGAGACTTAAGACTTAGTAAAATAAGAAAAGCTACTTTATTTATAGAAATACATAGGAGATAGAAAGGCATACCTAGTTCTAACTAACTAACTAGCTAAGTTGGAGGCACAAAGCCCAGGCTTGGAACAGAGACAAAGGTGTCTCCTCTTTCTTGGACAGTCGAAGAAGAGAGGAGGGGAAAGGGCAGAAGGAGGAGGCACAGATAAGCTTCCCTAAGCATATCAGTCTAACAATGGAAGGAAGTCAGTCAGAGCATCACAGGTAAAGGTAGTCAAGCCTAGCCATCTGGAGGACCCTGTCTCCCTTCTGGAACATAAACAAAAGAACAAAACAGGAGTTGCTCTAGCCCCACTTCCAACACAATACCTTCTCACACTGAATGGTCCAGGAGGATACCATGGTCAATGGTATCAAATGCCGCTGAGAAAGTGAGCAGAAGTAACAGGGTCACGCTCCCCCTGTCTCTTCATGCTAAAGGTCATCCATCAGGGTGACCAAGGCTGATTCTGTTCCAAAACCAGGTCTGACTCCAGACTGTGATGGATCTAGATAATAGTCTCATCCAGGAATACCTGAAATTGTTCTACAACCACCTTCTCTACCACCTTTGCCAAGAAAGAGGTCTTGGCGACTAGTCCATAGTTGTTACACTCCATTGGGTCCAGTGTAGGCTTTTAAAGAAGTGGACACACCACTGCCTTTTTAAGTACAGTGGGTATCACACCATCATGCAAAGGTGCATTTACTACACCTGTGACCCATTCAGTCACCCCACTCCGGCTACCTTCAATAAGCCAGGATGAACAAGCATCTAATGAGCAGGTGGTCAGGCACATTACTGCAAGCATCCTGTCCATATCATCAGGCTGCATTAACTGGAATTGATCCCACAACACTGGGTTCAACGTTGCATTGGACACCTCGGCTGGCACTGCCATAATAGTAGGATCTAAATCACTGTGGAGCACAGCATCTTTGTCCTTAAAGTGTTTAGCCAGCCAGTTACAGCTGGACATCATGTGCTCCAGAGGTCCACCCCCCTGGTTATGAGTGACCAACCTCCGGATCACACAGAACAACTCAGCTGGGCAGTTCCTTGAGGATGCAATGGGGGCAGAAAAGTAGGATCTCTTTGCTGCCCCCACTGCCATATGGTAGGCCCAATTGTGAGCCTGAACATGTGCTCCGTCTGCTCCACAGTGAGATCTACACCATTTACGCTCTAGCTGTCACCCAGTCCATTTCATTGACCGCAGCTCCTCAGTATATCAAGGAGCAAAGAGGGCTCCACAGCACCAGACAGGGCCCTCAGGAGCAGTTGTGTCAATGGCCCTACGAGTCTCACCATTCCATAGTAAGACTAGGGCCTCAACAGGATCACCTGCTCTATCCAATGGAAAATCCCTCAGACCGTTCAAGAATCTATCAGATCCCATCAGTCTCTGGCAGTGGACCATCCTAATTGGTCCCCCACCCCTGCAGGGGAGAATTGCTGCTGCAAGACCAAACCTCACCAGGAAGTGGTCCGACCAAGACAATGGGGTGATATCCATCCCACCAGTTTCCAGACTACCACCCTCCCCACATGGAGCACAGCCTAGATCGAGGGTATGCCCTGCTCTGTGTGACCAATGACCGTTTGAGACAGGCCCATAGTTGCCACAGAGGCCATGAACTCCTGAGCTGGACCTGAGGCGGCCTCAGCATGGATGTTGAAGTCATCCAAACCACCATTCTGGGTTCCTCCAACACTATGCCCGGGACAACCTCAGCCAGCTCAGTCACCACCCAGGTCTCAGTGATACACACCAGGTTGGCCCATTCATCCATGATCACCATGGTTTTATTATGGACCTGGGTGTAACCTTTGTGTAGCAACAGTGCATTTCTTGAAAGCACCTTGCCGCTTGCCTAATTCTGATTCTTCTGCTGCCTTAGTTTTTTCTCTTTTCTTGCTACAGAATGGTAATGATATGATGCCATCTTGAATTGCTAAAAAAAGAAGGGGGTTAATTTAATGCAACCTCTTCTTTTGTGACTGTGTTTGCAACAACAGTAAACTACCAATGCAGGAGAGAAATCTTGCCACGTATACCTTTCCCTCAAACCCACTGCTTCACACACTAATCAGAAGGAACGAGAGATAAAATAGTGCAGTCAGTACTGGGGGGCACAAGCAGGGTGGTGCTGCTCATCTTCTTTCCCAACACTAAACATCTCTCAGACGTAGACTGATTATGATTGATCTGTGTGAGGTATTCTGCACATGAGCAGAGATTATTATTTCACATTTTCAGGACTGAGCCATGCATTGCAAATATGTTCTGCTGTATTCTGATGTGCCCTGCCTCAAATGAAACAATCATTTTTGTCTATTAGTTGGAACACTTTGTTCTTTTAGTTTAGAAGGAACAGTGGATAACAAAAAGTTAAATTGATTTTTTTGAGGGGGAAGAAAATTGCATGCAACTAGAATTTTCAAACATTTTCAAAGTTTTTGTGAATGTGTGTTTTTTGGCAATTGGTGTGTAGGTGTAATCAGTACATGAATTAATAATGTATGTCATGTCGTATGACTTAATTTCTAAATCCAAGTCAATCTTGCCTGAAAATCATACTTGGGGCTTCTTACATGGAAGCTCTTCCCTTGTCCATAGATGTGCAGAGAATAACTGATACCTTTTTAAGTGAGGAGACAGTGGCACTCTGCGCATGTGTAGTGGCACACTTTCCAAAACAAGTACTGTACAGGTTCAATTGTGATGAAAACAGCTAGGTTAAAAATTGCACCCCTACCAAGTCAAAATATTACTGACACTACTTACTAAAAGAAAATGGCTGTTGCCTCCTCCTGAAGTCCTGAGTAAACTGGACAACTGGCCATGTGCAGGAAAAAAAGGCATAAGGACAGCTCCCAGCTAAGGAACTCGTATACTACCGATATGGATGGGCATGGCTTAATGAGGTTTGCCCCGCTCCAAAAGCCACCACTGATAACATCCCCCAGCTAGTAGAACCCCTAAGCTGCTCTCTTCCTCTTTGTGGTAGCAGCCTGTTCTGCTACTCTGGTGACTTCTCACCTCCGCTGACCTCTCAGAAAGTGCCAAAGAAGGGGTCTTCTTCAGAGCCAGATATTCTGGGCGAAGTGACCAGGAGAATGCATGTGCCACCACAGTTTGCTGCCAGGGATAGAAAGGCCTTTTAAACTTTTTTTTTAAAGTCTTGTACAAAAAAGTCTTTTACAAAAATCTTACATTTAAGAGACCTTTTAGCTGGCATGGGTCCTGGGTACTGAGGGCTGAACTAGATATGATACCGTATGTGGAGCTGTTACAGAAACTTGTGATATGGCATCATCATGTTGTGAGTTTTGCCACCACTAGGGATGGAATGATCTAGCAATTTCGGTTCTTTCTTTCTTTCTTTCTTTCTTTCTTTCTTTCTTTCTTTCTTTCTTTCTTTCTTTCTTTCTTTGAATTTTAAAATTTCTTTTGTTTTTATTATTTTATTTAACATTACAATTCATTAAGATCCAACTAGAACAAATTAAATTTTAAAAAAGGAAAAGAAAATACCCCTTTTCTTTTCTTTTTTCCTTTAAGAAGAGTGGGGGGGGAGAAGAAGGTGGGAGGGGGAGTTTCTCTTTTTTCTAATCTTATATTCGGTTTCTGCAGCAATATGCAATTTTTCAAAAAAATGTTCATGAAAATACTTCCGCATTTTAGTGTGAATTTCCTCTAATAAATACATTTTTATTTAATGTACACATTTTTGCAAGCAATCTATCCTAATATAGTGCATTTTAATGTTATTTTCACTAATATATTTTGTGCACCGTTTCCCCTAATATATATCCATATTCTATTGGTTGACGACCTGCATCAAAAAATTCAAATAAGTGTGACTTTTGAAGGATGGCTGTGTTTCAGCTCTCATCTTGTTTTGTAAAGTGTGAATTGGATAAATTCAGCTTTAAATGTGAACTGAATCAAATTTCTCCCCATACCTATCCACCACCACTACTACCCATCACCACCATCAAACAATAACTTGGAGCAGGGCTGTGACTACACATTATGGTGAAAAGACATTTTTTTTGTCAGCAACCCATGTTCAGCACCATGTAAAATTCTCCACTGAAAATGCTCCCCACTGAATATACACTCGTGGGCTGTAGACATGACACCCCCATGCACTGATTGACTGCATGAAGGGAGAGACGATCACATCCACTGGTTGTGCCCCTAAATGTAAATGTGTGCAGCAGCCATCCCCCTCAGTGGTCCTATGGATGTACAGCTATTTGCACATAGGAGTCATCTTTGCAGTTGGAAACTCTGGGCCAACCAAGAGCAAGAGAGAACAGTACATGCTTCTAGATGTTCAGACGCCAAGCTTGCTGTGAGCTTACCGGCTTAGTGGAGATTTGAACCCAGGTCTCCCAGGTAACAGTAACAGATGCATCACTCTGGCATGTAGTGCCTGCATCTGGAGAGGGTCATTTGTTAAGCTCTTGAGTGGCAAACCTTTTTTCAGGCAGAAACAAAAGCCCTGTCTGAGCATTCAGTTGTAACTGGAAAGAGGGGGGCAGCAGACTTTTGCCCACTGGCCCCACCTCTGTGTCCCCACCATTCATGTATACAGAGAAACTATGTAAATATGAGATAGCTGTATGCTCACAGGCTCCCGCCATGACTGAGAAACTTATGCAGTCATACAGCAGACTCCCTTCTACAAATGTTGTCCTGAGCCTGGAAGAGAGAAAACAAGCATGTGCATATTGGCAAGAGAAGGTATAAAATTCAGCTGAGATATCCATATTCCCCAAGTCCTGTTCAGGATTATGCATAATAGCCAGAGAATGTACAAAATTCAGGTGATATATGCACATTTCCAAAGCCTGTTGGAAATTATGTATATTGACTGGGAAATGTACTTCATGGAAGCCTGGTGAATGTGCACAATGGTTGGTTATTTTGCACATTAACTGCTCAACTGAAATTCCCTGTTACTTATTTAAATAATCATTTCTGTCATAATCTGACAGCATGCAAGCAAGAACTATATTAGTAAAAGGGGGTGGAATATCAAGACTGCTGAAGTCAGTGTTTGCGAAAAACAGATGTCTCTCAATAAAAAAAGGACTCAACCTCTTTGAAACTTTAAAAGTCTCCAAGTCTGATTCTGTGTCAGCCAGCATTTCCATGGAGAGATTGCATAAATGCTGCAGGATTGGGCCCCATCTAATAAAATTTGGATTAGAAATGTATTTCCTGTTTTCTTCCTATTTGAAACCCTTTCCTTCACTTTCAGTCAGAAGTGACTATCCAAAATAGCAGTTATATTAATGCAACTGTAGTAGTAGTGACTATTTTAACATAAGGAACTGCATGATCTGAGCAGAGCAGGAGGGGTCCCATCCTGAAAAACAAGCAAGCTAAGGCTGCAGTCCTGTGCACTCTTTCTGACTTGAATGTATGTATGTATGTATATGAGAGCCAGTGTGGTGTAGTGGTTAGAGTGCTGAACTACAACCTGGGAGACCAGGGTTTGAATCCCCACATAGCCATGAAGCTCACTGGGTGACCTTGGGCCAGTCACTGCCTCTCAGCCTCAGAGGAAGGCAATGTTGAACCCCCTCTGAATACTGCTTACCATGAAAACCCTATTCATAGGGTTGCCATAAGTTAGGATTGACTTGAAGGCAGTCCATTTCATTTCATGTATGTATATATGTATGTATTTATATCCCATCCTTTTTCCCAGTAGGAGCCCTAGGCTGTAGTGGGCTTTGTTTCTGACTAGACATACACTGTACACTGCCTTCAAGAGGTACAACGATTCTAGATCCACATTGCAGCCTTGCTGAAAAAATCTAATAATGGGAGACTATATATCTTCAGTTCTCTGGGAGGAGGGGGGAATTGTGCTTTAATAAAGATTTTAAAACTTTATCCATTATCCGCAGGGGGAAGAGGAGAGTTTTTGACCTATTATTGACTGCAGTCATTATTTCCAAGCAAAAAAGAGGAGGGGGAAGAGGATTCTTTCTGCCTTTTATTAAAGCATTTGTCTTGAGGAAGTTAGGGTTCTCCCAGCTTCAAGTCCTTTTGTAAATTTAGTACTTCTTTACATTTTGCACTCTTATTTTCAAGTTAATTGTAATATAGGCTTATTATATTATCTCCTCACTGTCATGAACCTGTAATGGTCATGAGTTAGTAAAAATTTGATGACAACACTTTGGCTCCAGTAAGGGACTCTGGGAGATGGTTACAGTTAGAAAAGACAAGCCTTTGCCAATTTGTGAAGTTAAGTTTCATTTTCCCAGCTGAAGACGGTTAGAAGAAGCCTTAACAAGCTGCACCTGTTTATCTTTGCTGATTAGCAAGTGCCTGGCACCCAAGGTCATCCTTGGCCTATGCAGTTGGAAAATATCGTTGGGAGGGGGGCCTGAAGGCGCGAAAATGTGAGAAACATCGAGAAGAAAGTTACATCAGTCAATTCCTGATTGGTCAATTAATCTTGGACCGTTAGGATCCTCTTCCCTTAAGTATAGGGCTAGGGACCCATAGCCTTTGTTCTCTGTTCTCTGCCTATGCTGACTGGCACCAGAGTTCCAAACCTTTTCTGCCTTATGGTTCCTGGGGTTGCTTATGGGAAGGCAACCTAGGTCTGGTTCCATTGCTTTATGTTGAACATCCATCTCTCTTAGGAGAGGTGCCACGCAACCAACTACCTCGTATGTAAGTAGTTAGGTGAGATAGTTTGTTATTTTCTTGTTGTGTGTATGAATTCTCTTATAAGAACCTAAACCCCTGTTGGGTGAATGGTCTTAAAGGATTACTTGCTGCTATATGATATGTGCACTTATATATTTTAATAAAGCTACTTCTATTTAACCTGGTGTGTTCATTTGAGAGAAGGGGTGGTTCTGAATTCAGTGTTTTGACCCAATCTCAGTCACTCACTACCAAAGAGGGTTAAGAAGTTAAAAGCTTGGATTTTCAGTGTTAAAACAGAGGTGCCTGGCAAGGAGTGTAACTGTGACTCTTGCCTTTTAGGACCTTGGTTTTATATACTCAGAGATCCCCTGGCTCTGAGTGGACCAGTATACAGGGGTGGTGGCAGCCTACCTTCTACCTTGCAGGGTTGTTGTGAGCGTACACAGCCTTGGCAAGGGTGAAGTAATAGCTTTTTGGTTCCAGTCTCATTTCCCTAAGGGTGGGGGTCTGAGCCTGATGCATGATCCTGGGACCCTGAGGGTCGGGCGGGCATGACATGGCTGGCAGTGGTGAGGATCGAAGCCATTCCTGCTCTTAAGTGAACACGCTGTGTGAGATAAGTGCATTGCAGCAAGTTGTAAATTTTAAAGAGACTTCTGACACAATTGTTTGTTACTTTGGGTAGTAAGGTTAGCGCAGAATGTCGCAAAAGATAAAAACTAGATCTCAAAAGAATGGAGCCGAGGATGTGCTCCTGGCAGACACTGCGTTGCCTAGTCAGCTTGTTCAGCTGGAAGAAGGCGCTGCTGCTCTGTCGTTTATACCTCAGCCTTCTGTGGATGACAAGGAGTTCGTGTCTAAGCAAACTGAGGATAGCGAAGATGAGGAGGAATCAGATTTGGATGAGGAAGAGCTGCCTAGGAGCATGCAGCGCTACCTGGCTAAGCAAATGAAGCTGTTGTCCCTGCAGTTCAAGGCTATGGAGGAAGATCGCCGGAGTAGGGAAAGCTTTGCTCGTGAGATGCAACAACCACGAGGAGGAAGACCAGACCTCCATAAAAAATCTTTTCCGACCTTTCGTGAGACAGATGACATCTTTACCTTCTTCCAAGTTTTTGCTCACTCT
Organism: Rhineura floridana; assembly: GCF_030035675.1. Classification (NCBI taxonomy): domain Eukaryota; kingdom Metazoa; phylum Chordata; class Lepidosauria; order Squamata; family Rhineuridae; genus Rhineura; species Rhineura floridana. Next base: position 3,658,368 of record NC_084489.1, on the reverse strand, counting down.
TGTAGAGATCAAGGTGTGCCTAAAAAGTACTGGATGAGTGCTTTACGCATTAATGCTGAAGGCGAGTTGAGAGAACTGTTGAACTCTTTGCCATTGGAGTATGCAGATGATTTTGACTACTTTTATGCTTTGGCCAAATCTCACTTTGCTTTAACATCAGAGGATTGTTTTCGGCGCTTAGAGGCAGATCAAAAGAAGCCTCGGGAAAGCTTCTCAGCTTTTTCTGCACGGATGGGCAGGAATGTGGAACGCTGGGCAGACACGGCCGAGGCTGTAACCCGAGAGGAGGTTTTAGATCTGTTTGCTAAAGAACTGTTTTACAGACGCCTCCCTCGAGATTTGATGGCTCTGGTCAGAGACCAGCAGCCCCGTTCTCTGACTGAAGCAGGCATGCTAGCAGATCGTATGTTTAAAAACAGAGCTGGAGAAAAGTATACTTTGTTTCGGAGACCGGAGTACGTTCCTGTGAAACCGCCGGGGCGAGAGACTGCAGGTATGCAGAAACCAGGGCAACCGGCGAGGGAAGAGAAAGGGGGGCCTGCTGGCTACTTCAAAGTGCCTTCCGCCCGGCCCGAGGCTGCATTGCAAGAGAAGCCCCGTGGAGAAATAATTTGCTTTAAATGTAGGGAAATTGGTCATAAGGCTAATTCCTGTTCTAAAACCTTGCCTAAGCCCAATCCTGCTGGAAGGAAGAATCCAAAAGTTGCTCCAGTTGCGCGTGGAAGAGACTTAGCATCCCCTGGAGCGGAACCCCCTGAACTTTCTTCTTGGTCGTCAGCAGAGGAGAATGAAGGAGCGGAATCGGACTTTGTATTTTCTGCCTCAAATTCCCAAGTCTGTCCTGAGACTCCTCGTGGATCTGTAGTCAGAGCCCTGCCGGTGAGTGTTGTACAGACTGTGTCAGGGGACCGAGAGGGAGGAGTAAAGAATAGTTTGTTTCCAGAGAAAGACTCCCCAGGACCCCTTTCATCGGAATGTAAAGAATGGGTCCAAACGCAGTTTTCCGAATCCATATATGTAAACTGTATTAAGGTCAAGGGAAGAATCGATTCAGGCTCAGAAATTACCAGTATTGCGGAACGGCTGGTTAAGCCGGAGCAATATGTTCCAGAGTTACAAGTGGCGGTCACAGCGTATGGCCAGCAGACAGTGCAAGTGCCTGTAGCTGATGTGGTGCTTTCATACAGAGGCTGGACTGGACGCCATAGAGTTATAGTTCATTCGGATGACCATTTATGGGATGTTTTAATAGGAGTTGATCTGTTGTTCCTAAGCCATCAAGAGACTGTACGTGAAGCGGAAATAAACGCTCTTACCAGGTCTCAAACTTTGTCACAACCTATGGAAGACTGTGGGGAGAAATGGCCTCTGGGTGGCGAGGAAGAGAGGGCTGCCGTTGGGAGGGCTGGGACCCTGCCCGAACAACAGGGAAAAAACTCCTTGCAACCCAGTGTGGGGGAGACGGAGGAATGTAAATTACCAGCAGCCAGCTCTCAAGCCTTTAAGGCAGCTTTATTGAAGGATGAGAGTTTGCAAAACTGCAGAGAAGAGGCCGAGAGAAGCCCTCCTGCCTTATCAGAGACTGTGAAAGTGAGATTTTATTGGGACAAAGGCTTGCTTTATCGAGAACATGTTCCTGGGGGGAATTCTACGGACTGGCAACCAGTCAGACAATTAGTTGTGCCAAAACCTTTTCGCCTGGATGTATTGCGGCTGGCCCATGATGTTGTGACTGCGGGGCACCTGGGTGTGAAACGGACTTTGTTTTCTGTTACCCAGCATTTTTATTGGCCCTCAGTGGCTAAGACTGTTAAAGAATATGTAAAATCCTGTGATATTTGTCAACAACTTGGGTATGCGCGTGATCACCCCAAGGCACCCTTACAAGTGTCCCAGATTGTGGCAGAACCTTTTGCTCAAGTGGCTGTGGATGTGATTGGCCCGTTTAATCCAACTAAGACTGGGAGAAGATTTATTTTGACTGTGATTGACTTTGCCACGAGATTTGCTGAAGCTATTCCTTTGAGATCCATCACTGCCCCAGTCATTGCTAAAACCCTGTTGGAGTTATTTTCGCGTTGGGGGTTTCCCAAGACTATTTTGTCAGACCGAGGGCCGAGTTTTGTGGCCAAGTTAACTAAGAAACTTTGGGAACTTGCTAGCATGGAACATCACATTACAACTGCTGGTCACCATTCCTCAAATGGGTTATGTGAGAAAATGAACGTCACTATTAATAAAATGTTAAGGGCGTATGTGTTAGAACATCCTAGACAGTGGGATGTAGCTTTACCTTTCCTGATGTTCGCCTATAGGGCTACTCCCTCTGCCAGCTTGGGCTATAGCCCCAATCAGCTAGTTTTTGGAAGGGATCTGGTGGGGCCTTTGTCATTACTCAAGAACGAGTGGGAAGGAAGGTTGGAAGCTATGCCTGTGTCGGTAGTAACTTACCTTCATAAGTTACAGAATATTCTAAGAGATGTTTTGGCTGTTGCTCATGAGAATTTGGGGAAGGCTCAACAACAGCAGAAAACCCATTATGATGCTCAAGCTAAAGAAAGACACTTTGTTGAGGGGTCAGAAGTTTTGGTATTAAAGGCCCAAATAGACAATAAGTTATCGGTGGCCTGGGAAGGCCCTTTGATTGTCAAGGCTCAGTTGAGCGACACCAATTATCTGCTAATTGACCCTAAATCCCATAAGAAACCTAAAGTATACCATGTGAATATGATGAAGCAATACTTTTCTAGAAAACACCTGGTTTTGACTTGCACTCCTGTTTTGGAGGTTGCTGAGGACGCTTTATCTCGTTTACCTGTTCCAGTTGATTGACATTTGATTCATGCCTATTCCACGGACTGATTTCCCGGCTCTGATGACCTCTGGACTGTTTTTAGACCTTGTTTTACTCTTTTACGCTTTTAACATGATTTATGGACTTTTTAAAGATTTTACGGCTTATGACCTTTTTTGAACCCGGACCAGTTTTGGATCACCCCATTTTTTATTCTATTTCTTTATTTTTCTTTTTATATAATAAAGTCTTCTTTTCTTGGGTGTTTTAGGGGTCCCTTAATTTTTTTTTTCTCTTTGTTGTTTGATGTGTTGTTTTGTAACTTTGAACATAGTTAGAAGGCATAAGACAAGAAGTAGCTCACTTGCTTAAAATGTATCAATTTTTTTTTTCTTATATGCTGTATATATAGTGCAATGTTGATGGAATTTTTTTTTTATTGTTCCCTTATCCCTGGTTGCTGTGGCGATGACGCAGAACTATCCAGAGTTCTGACATCATCTTCCCAAAAAGGGGCGTGTCATGAACCTGTAATGGTCATGAGTTAGTAAAAATTTGATGACAACACTTTGGCTCCATTAAGGGACTCTGGGAGATGGTTACAGTTAGAAAAGACAAGCCTTTGCCAATTTGTGAAGTTAAGTTTCATTTTCCCAGCTGAAGACGGTTAGAAGAAGCCTTAACAAGCTGCACCTGTTTATCTTTGCTGATTAGCAAGTGCCTGGCACCCAAGGTCATCCTTGGCCTATGCAGTTGGAAAATATCGTTGGGAGGGGGGCCTGAAGGCGCGAAAATGTGAGAAACATCGAGAAGAAAGTTACATCAGTCAATTCCTGATTGGTCAATTAATCTTGGACCGTTAGGATCCTCTTCCCTTAAGTATAGGGCTAGGGACCCATAGCCTTTGTTCTCTGTTCTCTGCCTATGCTGACTGGCACCAGAGTTCCAAACCTTTTCTGCCTTATGGTTCCTGGGGTTGCTTATGGGAAGGCAACCTAGGTCTGGTTCCATTGCTTTATGTTGAACATCCATCTCTCTTAGGAGAGGTGCCACGCAACCAACTACCTCGTATGTAAGTAGTTAGGTGAGATAGTTTGTTATTTTCTTGTGTGTATGAATTCTCTTGTAAGAACCTAAACCCCTGTTGGGTGAATGGTCTTAAAGGATTACTTGCTGCTATATGATATGTGCACTTATATATTTTAATAAAGCTACTTCTATTTAACCTGGTGTGTTCATTTGAGAGAAGGGGTGGTTCTGAATTCAGTGTTTTGACCCAATCTCAGTCACTCACTACCAAAGAGGGTTAAGAAGTTAAAAGCTTGGACTTTCAGTGTTAAACCAGAGGTGCCTGGCAAGGAGTGTAACTGTGACTCTTGCCTTTTAGGACCTTGGTTTTATATACCTTCTGGGCTCAGAGATCCCCTGGCTCTGAGTGGACCAGTATACAGGGGTGGTGGCAGCCTACCTTCTACCTTGCAGGGTTGTTGTGAGCGTACACAGCCTTGGCAAGGGTGAAGTAATAGCTTTTTGGTTCCAGTCTCATTTCCCTAAGGGTGGGGGTCTGAGCCTGATGCATGATCCTGGGACCCTGAGGGTCGGGCGGGCATGACACTCACTGCAATGCCTTTATTAGTAAGAAATCCAGAATAGCTCTTATGTTAAACTATGAGAGAGACATAGATTGGGATAGGCCACAAATGCATATAATTTAGATTTTGCAGCATTCTCATAGAATCATAGAATAGTAGAGTTGGAAGGGGCCTATAAGGTCATCAAGTCCAACCCCCTGCTCAATGCAGGAATCCAAATCAAAGCATTCCCGACAGATGGCTGTCCAGTTGCCTCTTGAATGCCTCCAGTGTCAGAGAGCCCACTACCCCTCTAGGTAATTGCTTCCATTGTAGTATGGCTCTAACAGTTAGGAAGTTTTTCCTGATGTTCAGTCGAAATCTGGCTTCCTCCATCTTCAGCCCATTATTCTGTGTCCTTCACTCTGGGACGATCGAGAAGAGATCCTGGCCCTCCTCTTTATGACAACCTTTCATGTACTTGAAGAGTGCTATCATATCTCCCCTCAGTCTTCTCTTCTCCAGGCTAAACATGCCCAGTTCTTTCAGTCTCTCCTCATAGGGCTTTGTTTCCAGTCCCCTGATCATCCTTGTTGCCCTCCTCTGAACCTGTTCCAGTTTCTCTGCATCCTTCTTGAAATGCAGAGACCAGAACTGGATGCAGTACTCAAGATGAGGCCTAACCAGTGCTGAATAGAGGGGAACTAATACTTCAAGTGATTTGGAAACTATATTTCTATTAATGCAGCCTAAGATAGCATTTGCCTTTTTTGCAGCCACATCACATGGTTGGCTCATATTCAGCTTGTGATCAATGACAATTCCAAGATCCTTCTCACATGTCGTATTGCTGAACCAAGCATCCCCCATCTTATAACTGTGCATTTGGTTTCTTTTTCCTAAGTGTAGAACTTTGCATTTATCCCTGTTGAACTTCATTCTGTTGTTTTCAGCCCAATGCTCCAGCCTATCAAGGTCCCTTTGACTTTTGTTTCTGTCTTCCACGGTGTTAGCTGGGCCCAGTCCCAATTTTGTATCATCTGCAAATTTGATAAGCATGCTCTGTACCTCCTCATCCAAGTCATTAATAGGATTCATTTTAAAGCCCTCCTGATGAACTTCTCCATGCTGTGGCCAAATACATTCTTCCCAGTCCTTGTGAGATGCAACCCATCACTTGCCAGCAGTCCATCTTCCAGCCCATGGTCCCAGAATCCAAATCTCTCATGTCAGCAACACCTTCGTAGCCATTCATTCACACAGAATATTTTTATTTCCCTTTCTACTCCTCTTCTAAGTACTGGAAGGATGGATGAAAAAACTATCAGGGCCCCAAAGTCCTTGAGTTTCCATCCCAGAGCTTCAAAGTCTGATGTGATTTCTTTATAGCTCCATTTGGCAGTATCATTTTTTCCCACATGGATGAGGAGAAAGGGATACCTGTCGGTGGTCTTGATGAGTGATGGCAACCCTTCCATCACATCTCTAATCTTTCCTGCTGGTACACAGCATACCTGGTGAGTCCATGGATCTTCTCGGCATACTTGGGTTTCGATCCCATGCAATAGGGAGTCTCCCACTACTAGTACTCTTCTCTTCTTGTTTTGTCCAATACTTTTCTGGAATAATTTTTATTGTTCTCCTGCAATTATGGGTCAACAGCATTTATACCTAGGTATCCCACTGGAGAGGGATTGAGGTGTGTTTCAACTGAAAATCAATTCAGTAAACCAAGAACCCCCTCTTGGATGCACATCTTAATGTGGTGAGGGGGGTTGAGAGTGTTGAAGAAGCTGAGAGCAACTCAACAAGCTACTGAGACTGAATCTGTCCAAATTTTGACAAAAAATTGTCAACAAAAAATGGAAAATTAAACAATGGCCCATGAACAGGTAGCATTCAATATACATCCCAATTCCAAAGAAAGGGGATCCCAGGGAATGCAGTAATTATCGACTATTGCCTTAATATCCCATGCAAGTAAAGTAATGCTCAAGATTCTACAACAAAGGCTCTTACCATATATGGAGCGAGAAATGCCAGATGTCCAAGCTGGATTTAGAAAGGGAAGAGGCACAAGAAATCATATCACAAATATACGTTGGATAACGGAATTGACCAAGAAATTTTAGAAGGAAATCGCCCTGTGCTTTATAGATTATAGTAAAGTCTTTGATTGTGTAGATCATGAACAACTATGGGATGTTTTAAAAGAAATGGGGGTGCCACAGCATCTGATTGTCCTGATGTGCAACCTATAGTCTGGACAAGAGGCTACTGTAAGGACAGAATATGGAGAAATCGATTGGTTCCCCATTGGAAAAGGTGTGAGACAGGCATGTATTTTATCACCCTGGTTGTTTAATCTATATACAGAAGATATACAGAAAGTGGGATTGGACCAAGATGAAGGAGGTGTGAAAAGTGGAGGGAGAAATATCAGTAATTTAAGATATACAGATGATACCATACTACTAGCAGGGACCAGTAATGATTTGAAATGAATGCTGATGAAAGTGAAAGAGGAAATCACAAAAGCAGGATTGCAGCTGAACGTCAAGAAGACTAAAGTAATGACAATAGCAGATTTATGTAACTTTAAATTTGACAACAAGGACATTGAACTTGTCAAGAATTATCAATACCTTAGCACAATCATTAACCAAAATGGAGACAATAGTCAAGAAATCAGAAGGCTAGGACTGGGGAGGGCAGCTATGAGAGAACTAGAAAAGGTCCTCATATGCAAAGATGTATCACTGAACACCAAAGTCAGGATCATTGACACCATGGTATTCCCGATCTCTGTGTATGGATGTGAAAGTTGGACAGTGAAAAAAGTGGATAAGAGAAAAATCAACTCATTTGAAATGTGGTGTTGGAAGAGAGCTTTGCACATAGCATGGACTGCAAAAAAAGACAAATAAACCAGAACTCTCACTAGAAGCTAAAATGATGAAACTGAGGTTATCATACTTTGGACACAGAATGAGAAGACATGATTCACTAGAAAATACCATAATGCTTGGAAACACAGAAGGGTGTAGAAAAAGAGGAAGGCCAAACAAGAGATGGCTTGATTCCATAAAGGAAGCCACAGACCTGAACTTACAAGATCTGAACAGAGTGGTTCATGCCAGATGCTATTGGAGGTGACTGATTCATGGGGTCGCCATAAGTCGTAATCGACTTGAAGGCACGTAACAACAACAAAAACCAAGAATGGATTCTGCTAAGAACTGATCCACACAAGCATTTTTTCCAGTTTGAAATGCCTTAGGACTTGAATTTCCGACCTCAGATTTTGGATAGTATCTATGGTCTTGTGAAAGAGGCCCAGCCCTCTTGCCTTCCATGATAAGTGCATTGATTTTCAAGTTTTTTATAATGTAGTATTTGGGGACAATTTCATACATCATACAGAAGCAAACCTGTAGCCAATCATTGCTTCCTCATCAGGGTATCTGAGTTGTGTAAGTGCCTCTCACATTTACACTCTACATTTTTCAGTTTGCTGTATAACTCATGGGGAAGTAACTCTTTTGATCTTAATACATGAACGTGCTTTTCACAAAAGACACATCCATGTGACAAATGGATGCAGCAGCAGTAGCATATGGTACCTGTTCATTTCTTTTCTTCTCATCCATAGCCCTACTCTTTTCTTGTCCCTTCTGCCACCTTCTCAGATCCATCACCAATAGCTCTTACTTACCAGGAGATACAATGGGAGGGGTAGCTGCAAGGTCAGCATGGTGCAAACACATTGGCAGAGCCAATCTGGTCCCTTCTACCTGCAGGTAAGCACCACTGAAGTGACTGACTGGAGGTCATTTGACTGGTAGTGCATCACCTCACCATCCACTACTGATTTTTGGTTCAGATCTTTGTTACCTAGACATTATATCAGTGTTCTTAACCTTTTTGGAGGATTACAGCTATGGAACCCCTCTCCAGTCAAATTCACTTAAACACATCACACAAAATTTTTCATACAATATATTTTATTGCATTGGAAATTGATTTTTTTTCTGCACCCAGTTCATGGACCCCTGAAACCCATGAACCACAGGTAAGAACCACATTAACCACATAAGCACATTATATGATTAATATTCATTGGTAGGATTCATCTATAATTTTTTGCTTGTTTTCCCTTACCCCTTAGATGTATGGCATAATATGTATGCAGTTCCATGTTATTCCACAACCTTTGATGTTGCAACCTTTATTTTCACTTTGGTGTCCTTATAAATGTGCCAGGTAAGTAAGCAGCCATATGTGCCCACCAAGTAGAAATCATGGATAATGCTTCACCTGTTGATGTTTTGCATATTAGACTGCTGTTATTGGTGCAGCATTTAGACCACTGGAAACAATTGGCAAACCTAACCAGTTGGAGCAATATGACAGCAAATACGCTAGTCCCAGCACCATAATAATCCCAGATGCTTAATTTGGTAGCTGCAGAGTTAACAGTAGTTGCAACAACTTCTCTGGACTGCTAGAAAAGCCTCAACATTGAATTTGGAATGCAGATTAAATTCCATGGATTTTAAGAGATTATAAATAATCTCTTCTGATTCAGCTTGCAAATTTTTCTATCAAAATGCAGGCCTCATTGGGATTTCTTAATGTGTGATTCAAACAGCTTTATTATAACCACTGTTATTAATGCAGAAGGAGTTTCTGTTCCCCGAAAGCATGACATTTCTATGGAAACCCTGTGAAACATCCTCATTTTGATTTAACACATTTTTTTATAATTTGGATGAACTCTGATGATTCCTGGGGCACAGCAGCCAGAACAAATTTGAGCTATAAAGAACCCAAGCTCCATTTAATGGTGGCTGAACTTGGGCTAAGCCCTAATAGAAACAAGTCTGTGAAGAGATGCATTTCCCCTGTCTTTATTTTTTATAAACATTATTAACATTGAAATATGTAATGAATGTTTCCCCTTTTTGTGTAGTGCTGAACAAACTGTGGGAACCCTCAACAAATTACCCTAATTACTAATGTTCTAGAATGCATCAACATTTAATTACCAGCATGACAAACTCTGTCAGTATTTAAAGGTCATTTGACTCCTGTAAAGCTCTTAGGAGAGTAGGAAAATATAGGGGGAAATATGAAGCAACCATGCTGTATTTCTCATATATACTGTTGGGAAACAAGTATCATGCTGTCCTCTTGTGCGAAATGGCTGTCCCTCTAGAGTTCAGAAAAGCATTGTCATTGATGAGGAACATGGGCACTGATGCAGGTAGGGGGCTGCTCTATTATTTATTATTTGTTTTATATCCCTCCCTTCCTCCCAGCAGGAGCCCAGGGCGGAATGTAACTCACATCCATGTGCAGGATGGATGAAGGGGTCACTGCTTTGCCCAGACTCAGGCAAGAGAAGATGTTAATTAGGTAGCTAATACCACTCCTTCCCAATGGTGGACCATGATCAATGCTGTATAAAAAAAAATCAAACCATAAAATGCAGAAAATGAAAAACAATTAGAAAATATGTCAACAAACAATTTCATGGATTTTGTTATACTCCTTATTTTAATAGGCACATGCAATAGGCACACTTTTGCAGTGGTTGCCTTGATAACCCTATACTGAGTGTAATTGACACTTAAACTGAACAAAAAAGCTAATGGCAATCAATTCATATAAAAGGTCAACAGTTCAATCATCATAGCGTAGCCTAAATACTAGGTTACAGTAAAATAATACAATCTATATTTAACTAATACATAACATTAAAAAATAAAAGCAAGATCAATATTAATGAGCAAAGGGGAAATAAATGTTGCCTAAATCTTGCTACGGGTGCCATTCTTCCTGCACTCTAGGGGCCATGGCAGTCCAGTTTTAAACACAATTTGTGGAGTCTTCTCATCAGGCTAGATGGTTCTCTCACTTCTCCAAGGAAGCACTGGCAGTAGCAAACGGGAAATACTGGGGAGTGGCTGTGATGCTAAGTCCTCTTCCCCAGCCTCTCACATGGTTTGGCCACTAATGTTGGTCTTGCTAGACTAGCAAGAGTAGCATTAGTAGATTTACTGTCTATCTGTAAGGAGGAGGGATAGACACATCTGTCAGTTTCTGTTTCTTTCAGTTTCTCATTTTTCTAGTCTTGTTCAGTTCTCCATGTTTCTGCATCAGTTTGTGAGTTTTTCCTCATGAAAATTCATCAGTATATTAGTTAGGATTTCTCCTAACATGCACATTTTTGCAAAGCAATTTTTCCTGGAATAAGTATTTTTGTATGTTGTTTTCAGTAATATGTGGATTTTTATGCACGCTTGCCCATTATATGCACTTTTGTACACTTTACTTGGGTGGTGAACTGCACTGCAAAATTCAGAGAAGGGTGAATTTCAAAGGATACCTGTATTCTGGATTGCATATTGTTTCAAAATGCAAATTAGGTAGGGTCACCTTGAAATGTGAACTAAATCCAATTTCTCTCCTATCTGTACTAAGGAGAGCAGTTTAGGGGCTTGAGTAGCAGAGAAATAGGAGCTTAAGTAGCATTTGTGGGACAGGAACTGATATTGCTTTAGGACTAATGATTCCTGACACTGTGCTTCATTCTATGCACCTAGGATCCCTGAACAGCCTATGCTGTTTTCCACCAACTTTTATACACACCATCAGTTTCCAGTTCTCTTCCCTCCAACAGATGCTTCCCTGTCAACCATCATCTCTGAACTATAACTCCCATCATCTCTGGCCATTGACTATGCTTGCTGGGGCTGATGGGAGTTGTAGTTCAGCAACATCTGGCAGGCCAAAGGTCCCCTACCCCTACTGTAAATGTTACCCTAAGCTTTCCAATGCCCAAGAAAAGAAGAGGATGAAATACTTAGTTACTGTTCATATGTACCTTGCATTGTATCTGTGTAGACTGCAACATGAGATTACTTATTATCTTCAATAAACTTTGCATCAGTGTTTCTCAACCCTTTTTAACCCATGCCACCTTTAGCTAACATATAAAATACCATGCTTCCCTTCAAACCTGGCTTCCCTAATAATGCTCAATTACAACTACACATCTGTGATGATGTGCAGATCACCTAATAAGCTGCGTACAATCTTCTGAACAGAAAACTTCAAATGTATATTTTAATTTTGTTAATTTTTTACTTATTGTACTTTTTTTTTTTTAAAAAAGTGATATCTTCATATGCCCCCCCTTTTCCATTTGAGAAACACTGTTTGAAATGCATATCAAAGTGTTTCTGAAATGCTGCTGGGCTTAGAACTCTGTGCTTAGTTTCTGTCCTTGATCACTGAATTTTCATTTGGTTAAAATTAATCTCAGGGCAAATGCTATCCTTGATAAGATGGCAGGTCCAGCATGAAATGACATAGGCCATATCTTGGCTAGCTAGTCTTATGGCAGATTGGAGCAATATTCATCACAATGGCAGTATTCATTCTGAGCAGAGAAGATAAACACTTTTACAAACTTCAGAAAAAGTTATTGTTTGGTAAAAGTGTGTGTGTGTAAGTGTATGGATGAATAAATATGCATTTTATCTAAAGCTGCAATCACATCACAAAATTAGTAAATGTCAAGATTTGAACACAGTAGATTTTAAATAGGTAACTTGTTTAATAAACAGTAATTCAGCATGTGTATGTCTATGGTGAAAGGAGGGGACTTCCAAATGACCAGCTTTTCAAATGATCAGATTATTCTCCTAGGTTTCTATAAAGGTTTCCAAGCCAGACTCATTTACCGGTTTGAGCAACTATGAAACTACTCTCGCTAGCAATGGGTCAAGTTCACCTTCCTCCATCTGTTTTTGTCTCATCTCCTTAAATAACATCAAAAATAAATAAGACAGTCCCTACTCTCAGGCTTACTATCTAAAAGAAACATGACAAATGGAAAAAGGGATTAGGAGGAAAAAAGAAAACAAGCAAGCACAGGCACCAGTTCTTAGTCACATCTTTGGGGATGGAAAATGTTGCTAGCTTTGTAGAAATGTTTGGCTTCCCTCAAAATTTCTCAGATGTTTCACCAAAGCAGGAGTCTCCAAATTGACCATAACATTTAAGTTGCAACTTTAGCCTCAGGGTTTCTCAGTTTTGCTGAGTGCATGGACAGCTTGTCAGTCGTGGACTTCCAACTGGACATCCAATACTGAGGAGAATCAGAAGAATATCCACAGGAACAACTGACAAAAATGTGTATTCATGCTTTCTGGGGGCTCTGGAACATCTTAATTAGTCTTACTGTTTGCTTCCTCTGATCTCTTAGATGTCTCTCCAAAGAAAGACCCTCCAAATTTGCCCCCAAATTGTGCTTCAGATAAAATCATGTGGTGAGTGTATTCTCAAGTTTCCAGATGGAAACATTTGATGCAGACCTTCTGGGTATATATTATTGTAAGATTTAAGGTAAAGTTGATGTCCCTGGGGATTGCAAAAAACAATTGTTTGGTGGTTTTTCTATTTGTTGCCAGTATGAATAAACTTAAAACACTATATTCTGATGCAAGACTACACTGCATCTGTTTATGTGGTATGACTGTTAAAAGTGGTACGTGTAACCTCAACCTGTTCTCTAATTTAGCAGTCGGCTTTTCCAGTGTTCACAATGCAACAGCATGCCATTTGATCAAAAGTTATGCTGTTACATCAAACACAGGCATTTTCTTGCTCTGCTGGTCTTTCAGGAGTGACAGCAAAGCTAATAGCTGTATTAACTTTTCTGTGAGTTGAAGCATTTTTACGTGAGCACCCAAGCTTAAAAGAAGCAGGCTTTTCACTTTATGGTTTTTTTTTCTTTTGAGAGCAAGCAGTGGACAGATGACAAAGAGCTAAATGAAGTGCTGAAGTCATACGTGAGAACAGAATTTCTAATGCAGCTGTTTCCTGTGGGAGTTCCCTGCCAATTTCCATGCCACCTATGTTGGTACGGTTGTCAGTGGCAACAGTGTCTGTGTTGGAATGAAAACTAAGTTGTACTCACCCATGTTTAACTGACAGTGTCACAAGATCCTTTGGAACAACCAGCTGACTGATTTATTACAATTCATCTCATGATTTGTGTGGCTTAATGATTTATCTTCATAAACAGCTCATGACAGTTTCAATTAAGCGTCAGGATGCTGTTACCCTGAGTAAAGGATGATGCAAGGATAATTTGTTTTCATGATGTACTGACAATGGTCTCATAATTAGTCATCGTGTATATGACAGGGCACCTAATATATATGAAGTTCAGCACTGAATCTCTATGAAAAGGGACATGAGGGATGGGAGCATAGTGTGAGTTCTCTCACACACAGAAGAAGGCTATTGAAAAGGGTGGGGCCAGCAGGCCAAGCAGGCAGGAATCTGCAATGGCCACCAATCTCCCTTTAGTGTGCCACAAGCAAAGAATACAAATGAATACATTTTGTTCTGCCTAAGGTACCCGTTAGATAAGCTGTTACAGGAGTTATCCCTATTCATGTCTAAGGGTACATGGGGTTAGCTTCCTTGGACCACCTTATTCCTAGGCCCAGGAGGATTCAGGCCTGTCTTGCCTGCACTTCCTTCTTCAAGCCTGGTCCTCATGGCAAGATTGCTGCTTGACTAACTGGTTGGGCCCCATGTTGCTTGGCAGTTATGAAGAAGGAGACATCATGAGTAGAAGTCTCTCCTAGATGGGGATGGAGCTCTGTGTGTGTGTGTGTGTGTGTGTGATTTGTATCAGAAAGGGAAGAGCAAAACCACAGGACTTTTTCAGTGGTGACTCCCCAATGAGGTGCATCTCTCTCCATCTCTAAATGGTCAGGTGAAAACATTCTTGTTTACCCAGGCATTTGTTGGATGAAGAGGACTGTTCTTGGCAACCTGAAGATCACTGATGATAGAATGTTTTTAGCTGTGTTTTGGAATATTTTAACTGTGCTTAAATATATTTAACTAGGCTTTAGAGTATTCTTAATTATTATTGTGTTTTGGAATATGTTTGTCTGATTTTAGTATGTTTTTCTTCTTGTTGGTAAATTGTTTTATTTATGTTTGCTGCACTGGGCCCCTTTGGGAGGAAGGGCAGTGTATAAATTCAATTTAGAATAATAACAATCCTTTTAGCAGGGTGTAGGAATAAGAAATTGCAACCTGTTAGAGACATCTTCAAATTTCATGCATTTATCTTTGAAAATGAAAAATAAAACATCCCCCCCATTTTTCTCTTTGGGTGGGTCACAGGCAGAAACCTAGGGCATACATATTTAAGCAACAGTCAGATGATTTACATAATCCAATAAGATCAGTGGCAGCTCGTGTCCAATGAACCTGGCAGGGCAGTTAGTAAATCATGGGGCTGCGCTCATAAGGTCACAGGAGAATGGTCAGTTCTGGTTTTCTCCCCATTCTCCTCCTTGCAACGATACTGTGAACACTTAAGCATTACTGTTGTACAAATACTTAACACCTAAGGGCGCAATCCAACTTGTATTTATGCCAGGCTGAGGCAAGTTGGATATGGCGGAACCCTGGCTGAACTGGCAGGGTCCCAGCTCAGCTAGGCTCCACCAGCAGAAGCTCAGCCATGAAGGAGCCAGGACCCTGCCATCTCAGTCGTGAGTCTGCCAGGGAAGGCGACCCCAGTGGAAGGGTGCTGGCAGAAGCCAGCATAAAGCCTGAAAAGGGGGCATTCCAGAGGGCATGCTGGAGGAGGTGCTGAGGGGGGGACTTATGCAACATCCAACTCTCCTGCGGGTCTTTACCCAGGCCAAAGTTACTTGGGGGAAAAGGTCGGTCTAAGAAAATAATTACAATTAAGTCTATGGAGAGTGCTTACTTCCCAGTAAGGATATTCATGAGAGCCAGCTTTTACTTTCCAGTCCCTGCACGCGTAGCTCCTGGCTGAGCCTGTGTTCAGCTGGCCCAGCAGCTCCCAATGCAAAATGGATGCCACAGACCTTCCCACCGGCTCCTTCTCTGCCAGCCCCCCTTCTGTTGGCTTCCTATGAGTTGGATTGCTCTACCCATCTTACTTTGATTCAGAAGAAGTTCCTGCTGTCACAGTTGCTTCTATGCTGGGAGAAAAATTGTGTGGCCCCCATTTCTTCTCCCTCTTTCCCTATCCTCCTTCTTTACAAAGAAACACTTAAACATTGCAGTCTTATTAATACATAACACTGAACTAAGTGTCTTACATTGCTCTGTAATCCCTGGCAGGTTCTTAAGGGCCCAAAGAAATGAATTTGCAATTTAATGAATAACTTGTAAACTCTTTTTTGATTGTTTGTTTACAGAAGAAAACATAACACTAAATATAACATAATTTTATATGATTCTCATCTCCCACATACTTAAAATATCATTGTCCATGAGTCCTTTTTTCCGCTGGCAAATATTTTAACAGTCAACTGAGAGCTCTTTTCTTCAGTCTTAAGGAGGTGAATACTCTTTCCTATTGCTCTGAATAACTGCAGGCCAAGAAAGTCCATAGGTTCAACAAGGCCCCAAGTTTAAAGAATAACCACCTTTCCAGATAAGCAGGAATCTCATGTGGCGCTACTGCAGAGTCTGAGACAGCTCCACCTGTATGCCGAGCTGGAGGAGTGTGCTTTTGACGTGGCCACCCTGGACTTTCTGGGCTACCGTATCCAGGGCCGGCTCCAGGCATGCAGGGGCTCTTCGTAGGGTTGCCATATTGCCCAGTTAGGCGGGTTTTACCCAGATTCTATGCATGCCACCCGGCACCCGGCTAGCCCCTTAGGTGGCCCGGATTCTCAGCTTTAATTTTTTTAAAAAATTAAGTTTCTAGGTGGTCTGGTTCTCGAGATATGCATAAAAACATCAGCCGCCCCCCCGACTGTTAAATCTTTCTTTAAACAGTACTGTACTATAGCACTTCCTAGCTTTAACCCCGCCCGTTCAGGATTGCAGCCAATCAGGGATTGTGTTTCAGTTTCATTGACCTGAGGCAGTGTCTAGAAAACAAAATGGTGGTTTCAAACCCCCCCCCCCCCGTTTATCTGGAAATCTCATAAATTGGGTAAGTATATACATTTCAGTTTTTTTTCCTCTTGTGTGCAGGAGTCAGATCTTGGGCAGTGTTTTGAAAACCTTCCCAATGCTTGCTTTTTGTAAAAGCAATGCTAATCCCATATGCCCAGAGTAAATCCCACTGAATTCAATAGGATTTACTTTTGAGTAGACATGGTTATGAATGTGCTGAAAATCAGTGGCACTTTGGAGTGAATGTAAAAAAGAATTGTGTTTGTATTCTAACTCTTTCTGTCCTTCCTCTCCAGTCCTATTTTAAAGCAAGTAGGCAGGGTTTACTTAGGTATTGCAATTTCTATTCTGTAGGAATGTAATACTGATTTTTTTAAAACTAATACTGATTTTTCTGCAATGACCAACTGGTTTGACAATAAACTATTATATGGGCTGTATGTATTTATACATATGCAGTGTGTGTGCGTGTGTGTAAGGAGTCTTTCCAACACCCCTGTGAGGTAGGGTTGGAAACCAATGCAGCTCACAACAAGAAATAAAGCCATTTAAAATCCAATAACTATAAAAACAAGTATAAACAGTTGGAAAACAGCGTAAAGTGGCATGATTCGGAATTTTGGGTTGTGTGAATGAAGTTGCTTATCACTTGAGGTTGCATTTCTGTCCCTGTTTGAGTAAGCCCCACTGAATACACTGGGACTTGCTTCTGAATAAATAAACCTAGGATTGCACTATAAATATCTTTACAGTTTGTGTAAATAATAAATATATTTGATAGTCATGCTTATATACATATTTCTTCATTTATCATATTTTTGGTTTTTGGTTAGGAATCCTGACTGGTTGTGAGATGCTTAGTTTTTTGCCTTACTCATTGGAATCTTGTTGTGGTTGGTATGGTATTACATTTAGGAAAGTGTTACTGCCTTCTGTGTTTTTTTTCCTATTTGCATTTCACTTATCTTTAACCTCACGCCATTACAGCCATAGAAGCAACAGCAGCATATGCAAGATAATTAACTCCCATTAGTGATAAGAACAAGAATTTATAATTATTATTTCAATTAAAACAAGAGGCTTATCAATACTTTGAAGAGGACCAGATATTTATTTTGTTTCTGAGCCCAGGACTGGGTCTTTCATGATGCCCGGGGGGGGGGGGGAGCAGGAGAGTAGTCGATAAGACAGACATCCTGGCATTGATAATCTAATTAGCAAGGTATGTGTGGGGTTGTTGCACACTTCCAGGCCCAGTTTCATTTTGAGTATGGAGGTGGAACCTGTGTAGATGTGGTTGATCAAAGGGAGAAGAAATTTTGAGTTAAGCAAAGCTCTGCTTTTATAAAACCTAAGAAACATACAGATACTTTGAATGTCTGAGTGCCTGCACCAGTGGAATACTGGAGGAACTTGTAAAACTTGCTGCAACAGTATTTAGAACTGAGCATGTGGTGTGAAAGACTCCTTTTCCTAACATTTTGGCTTCTTGTTTTTCTCCACCCACCACATCTTTGAAATATATCGTATATGGTTAACCGTACTGCTGCCCTGACTTACTTTATGTTTGTTGCTATTTTGTGGTTTTATTATGTTTTTATATTGATTGTGTATTTTTATTGTTTTTATTATATTTGTAAGCTGTGCTGAGCTCTGTTTTTAACAGCAAAAGGGCAGGATATAAATTCTCTTAATCAATCAATAAATACTCCATAGTGTTGGAAACTAGAATCTAGGCATTTAAGGCTGAAAATGTTGCTTTTAAAAAAAAGATTTCACACTTCTTTCCCCAGCTTTTGGTGGTAATTCCTAGGCACAAAAACAAAACAACTGGACAATCCAAATATTAATATGCAGATATTTGCATAATATGCAAATACTTTACATAATATGCAAATTAACCTGCCCGGATTTGTGGAACTGGAATATGGCAACCCTAGCCCTTGGGCATCAGCTTGCCCTTGGCTACCCAGTGGGTGGGTGGGTGTGCACGTGTGAATCATAGAATCATAGAGTTGGAAGGGGCCTTGTAGGCCATCGAGTCCAACTCCCTGCTCACAGCAGGAAATCCACAGCTAGAGCATCTCCTACAGATAGCTGTCCAGCCTCTGCTTGAAGACATCCAGCGAAGGGGATCCCACCACCTCCCTAGGCAGTCGGTTCCATTGCTGAACTGCCCTTACTGTCAAGAAGTTCCTTCTAATGTCCAATCTGAATCTACGCTCCTGCAACTTAAAACCATTAGACCTAGTCTGGGGCAGCAGAGAACAAATCTGTACCCTCCTCTATGTGACAGCTTTCCTAAGGGGAATGAAGCCTCTGCCACCATCTTTGTTGATGGCACACATGCGTGCTACACGCGCACATCTCTGCCATCAACTAAGATGGCGGCAGCAGCTTCAGTACCTTAGGGAAGCTGCACCCACCATCTTCATTAAGGGCAATGCTAAAAAGCTGGTTGACAGGTAAGTGGGGGCATGGGGGGCGCAGATCGGGGAAGGGGAGCAGAGGGCCCCTCAGGGGCTCCTGTAGCTCTGGGGCCCTCAGGCCAGTGCCCAACCTGGCCACCCTTTAGAACCGGCCCTGACCATATCACCCCCACAGGAGTTGAAATGGATCCAGAGAAGGTGTGCTGTGTGCTCTCCTGGCAGCCCTCAAGACCAAGAAGGATTTACAGTGGTTTGGGGGCTTTGCCAACTATTATTGATGCTTCATTGCAGCCTTTTCCAACTTGACTGCCCCACTCACTGACTGATTAAAGGGGACAGGCTCCTTCCTTTGGACCAAGGCAGCCCAATAGGCGTTAGAGGAATTAAAATTGTTGTTCTCCTCTGAGCCAATTCTCCAACATGCAGACCCCCAACACCCCTCTGTGGTTGAGACCAATGTGTCAGATGTAGCCATCGGTGCAGTGTTGTTACAACCAGACCAAAAAGGGGGGGAGGGTTGCAACCCTGCACTTACTTCTTCCGAAAGTTGACTAGCATGGAAAAAAACTATACTGTATGGGAGAAAGAATTACTGGCCATCCATGAAGCATTCGAGACTTGGCGAAACCTCCTAGAGGGAGGTCGGCACAAAGTGGAAGTACGCACCGACTATCGGAATTTGGACAGCCTCCAGATGGCCTGCAAGTTGAACCAGTGACAAGTGCAGTGGGCATAGTTCTCCGCGAGGTTCCATTTCTGGATTAACTACATTCCACAGGCACAAGACCAATGAGCTGATGCTCTTTCCTGCAAGCCGTAATATAAAGAAAACCAACCTCAGTCCCCACTACAACTCATTATACCCCTGGAAAAAATGTTGGTGGTCGTTTGTCCAGATCCTTGGTTAGAGGAACTACGTCGTGCCCAGGAGCAAGACCAGTTCATGCAGGACAGGATGCATGAACTAGAACAGCTGACCCAAGACACCTCACCAGGCTTCTCGCAGAGGGGAGGAATGCGCTACCACTATGACACCCTGTACATGGCTCCAGGAGACGTTTGAGCCAAGGTCCTCTTTCAATGCCATGACTCCCCAACCGCAGGACATTTTGGAGTGTTTAAAATGCTGCAGACAGTCACACAAGACTTCTGGTGGCCAAGGGTCAAGCATGACGTGGAAAGATATGTACAATCCTGTCCCACTTGCATGAGAGCAAAACATGCCTCGGGGAGACCAACTGGGTTGTTAGAACCGCTCCCCATGCCTGACGGGCCATGGTGGATGATGACTCTAGACTTTCTTACGGATCTGCCCATCTCACAAGGGAAGTCATCAGTCTTAGTTGTCATAGACACCTTCAGTAAGATGGCTCATTTCATCCCCTGCATCAGACTGCCAACCTCTCTGATAACCTGCCTCCTTAAAGATCCACCCCATATTTCACTCATCCTTGTCTAGGGTTACCATATTGCCTGGATAGCTGGGTTTTACCCAGATTCTATGCATGCCACCCGGCGCCCGGCTAGCCCCTTACGTGGCCCGGATTCTCAGCTTTAATTTTAAAAAAATATTAAGTTTCTAGGTGGTCCGGTTCTCGAGATATACATAAAAACGTCAGCCACCCCCTTCGACTGTTAAATCTTTCTTTAAACAGTACTGTACTATAGCACTTTGTAGCTTTAACCCCGCCCGTTCAGCATTGCAGCCAATCAGGGATTGTGTTTCAGTTTCATTGACCTTAGGCAGTGTCTAGAAAACAAAATGGTGGTTTCACACACACACACCCCGTTTATCTGAAAATCTCATAAATTGGGTAAGTATATACATTTCAGTTTTTTTTCCTCTTGTGTGCAGGAGTCAGAGCTTGGGCAGCGTTTTGAAAACCTTCCCAATACTTGCTTTTTGTAAAAGCAATGCTAATCCCATATGCCCAAAGTAAATCCCATTGAATTCAATAGGACTTACTTTGAGTAGACATGGTTATGAATGTGCTGAAAATCAATGGGACTTTGGAGTGAATGTAAAAAAGAATTATGTTTGTGTTCTAACTCTTTCTGTCTCCAGTCCAATTTTAAAGCAAGTAGGCAGGGCTTACTTAGGTATTACAGTTTTTATTCTGTAGGAAAGTAATACTGATTTTTTTAAAACTAATACTGCTTTTTCTGCAATGACCAACTGGTTTGACAATAAACTATTATATGGGCTGTATGTATTTATACATCTGCAGTGTGTCCGTGTGCGTGTATGGAGTCTTTCCAACAACCCTGTGAGGTAGGGTTGGAAACCAAGGCAGCTCACAACAAGAAATAAAGCCATTTAAAATCCAATGACCATAAAACAAGTATAAACAGTTGGAAAACAGCATAAAGTGGCATGATTCGGAATTTTGGGTTGTGTGAATGAAGTTGCTTATCACTTGAGGTTGCAGTTCTGTCCCTGTTTGACTAAGCCCTACTGAATACGCTGGGACTTGCTTCTGAATAAATAAATTTAGGATTGTACTATAAATATCTTTACAGTTTGTGTAAATAATAAATATATTTGATAGTCATGCTTATATACATATTTCTTCATTTATCATATTTTTGGTTTTTGGTTAGGAATCCTGACTGGTTGTGAGATGCTTAGTTTTCTGCCTTACTCATTGGAATCTTGTTGTGGTTGGTATGGTATTACATTTAGGAAAGTGTTACTGCCTTCTGTTTTTTTTTTCCTATTTGCATTTCACTTATCTTTAACCTCACTCCGTTACAGCCATAGAAGCAACAGCAGCATATGCAAGATAATTAACTCCCAATAGTGATAAGAACAAGAATTTATAATTATTATTTCAATTAAAACAAGAGGCTTATCAATACTTTGAAGAGGACCAGATATTTATTTTCTTTCTGAGCCCAGGACTGGGTCTTTCATGATGCCAGGTGTGTGTGGGGGAGCAGGAGAGTAGTCGATAAGACAGACATCCTGGCATTGATAATCTAATTAGCAAGGTATGTGTGGGGTTGTTGCACACTTCCAGGCCCAGTTTCATTTTGAGTATGGAGGTGGAACCTGTGTAGATGTGTTTGAGAAATTTTGAGTTAAGCAAAGCTCTGCTTTTATAAAACCTAAGAAACATACAGATACTTTGAATGTCTGAGTGCCTGCACCAGTGGAATACTGGAGGAACTTGTAAAACTTGCTGCAACAGTATTTAGAACTGAGCATGTGGTGTGAAAGACTCCTTTTCCTAACGTTTTGGCTTGTTTTTCTCCACCCACCACATCCCTGAAATATATTGTATATGTTATGGTTAACTGTGCTGCTGCCCTGACTTACTTTATGTTTGTTGCTATTTTGTGGTTTTATTATGTTTTTATATTGATTGTGTATTTTTATTGTTTTTATTATATTTGTAAGCTGTGCTGAGCTCTGTTTTTAACAGCAAAAGGGCAGGATATAAATTCTCTTAATCAATAAATACTCCATAGTGTTGGAAACTAGAGTCTAGGCATTTAAGGCTGAAAATGTTGCTTTAAAAAAAAAGATTTCTCACATCTTTCCCCAGTTTTTGGTGGTAATTCTGAGGCACAAAAACAAAACAACGGGACAATCCAAATATTAATATGCAAATATTTACATAATATGCAAATAATATGCAAATAATTTGCATAATATGCAAATTAACCTGCCTGGATTTGTGGAACTGGAATATGGCAACCCTATCCTTGTCCAGTCTGAAGAAGTGGCCAGACCACCCCCCAGATGACAGAGACTCTGCCCCCACCTGTCTTGGTCGATGGGCAGGAAGAGTTTGAAGTCAAGCAG
The DNA here is from genome assembly GCF_030035675.1 of Rhineura floridana. Taxonomy (NCBI): domain Eukaryota; kingdom Metazoa; phylum Chordata; class Lepidosauria; order Squamata; family Rhineuridae; genus Rhineura; species Rhineura floridana. The sequence goes on along the minus strand of NC_084489.1, from coordinate 3,635,787 downwards.
GTCCTAGTCTCTGGCCAGCGGTGAGGGAAGCTGCAATATCTGATCTACTGGAAGGGATTTGGTCCAGAGGAAAGATCCTGGGAGTTGGTGATGGATGTTCATGCACCAGATTTGGTGAGAGAGTTCCATGAAGCGTATACCAACAAGCCCAAACACTGAGTCAATGTCTTAGTGCCACATTAGCATGCTTAGTCAGTGTTAGTTTAGGGCCAAAGTTCATAGCAAGTGCAGTGAGGTTAATAAGGCATACTATTTATTTATTATTTATTTATTTATTATTTCAATTTATATACCGCCCTTAGCAGATAGCTCTCAGGGAGGTGAACAAACAAGATAAAATACAATATATCATAATAAAAATCATAAAAACATATACAAACAAACAACAAAAAACACTACAAAAACACAATACGACAAAAATTAAAAATACGGATTAAAAGATTAAAATGGTTAAGAAAATTAAAATGCCTGGGAGCATAAAAAGGTCTTTACCTGGCGCCGAAAAGATAAAAGTGTAGGCGCCAGGCGTACCTCTTCGGGGACGCTGTTCCACAACTCAGGGGCCACCACAGAAAAGGCCCTAGATCTAGTAACCACCCTCCGGGCTTCCCGATGGGTTGGTACCCGGAGGAGGGCCTTAGATTCTGAACGAAGTGAACGGGTAGGTTCGTATCGAGAGAGGCGTTCCACAAGGTATTGAGGTCCCACGCCGTGTAAGGCTTTATAGGTAAGAACCAGCACCTTGAATCTCGCCCGGAAGCAAATAGGAAGCCAGTGCAGACGTGCCAAGACAGGTGTTATATGTGAAGACCGACTGGTCCTCGTCAGTAGTCTGGCAGCTGCGTTCTGCACCAGCTGAAGCTTCCGAATTGTCTTCAGGGGCAGCCCTACGTAGAGCGCATTACAGTAATCCAATCTTGAAGTTACCAGAGCGTGAACAACGGAGGCGAGGTCGTCCCTGTCCAGATAGGGGCGTAGTTGGGCTACCAGACGAAGATGGTAAAACGCATTCCGTGCCACCGAGGCCACTTGGGCCTCGAGAGACAGGGAAGTGTCGAGAAGAACCCCCAGACTACGTACCTGTTCCTTCAGGGGGAGTGTAACCCCATCCAGAACAGGGTTAACATCCACCATCTGAGCAGGGAAGGCATTCACCAACAATGTCTCGGTCTTGTCTGGATTGAGTCTCAGTTTATTAGCTCTCATCCAGTCCATTATCGCGGTCAGGCAACGGTTCAGCACATCAACAGACTCACCTGAAGAAGATGAAAAGGAGAAATAGAGCTGCGTGTTATCAGCATACTGATGGCAACGCACTCCAAAACTCCTGATGACTGCACCCAGCGGCTGCATGTAGATGTTGAAAAGCATGGGGGACAAAACCGACCCTTGAGGGACTCCGCAATAGAGAGTCCATGGTGTCGAGTGATGTTCCCCAAGCACTACCTTCTGGTGACGATCCGCGAAGTAGGAGCGGAACCACTGCCAAGCAGTGCCCCCGACACCCAACTCCGCGAGTCTCCTCAGAAGGATACCATGGTCGATGGTATCAAACGCCGCTGAGAGATCAAGGACAATCAACAGAGTCACACTCCTCCTGTCCCTCTCCCGACACAGGTCATCATACAGGGCGACCAAGGCTGTTTTGATGTAACTATAACTTTAATAATAAGATAAAGAAAGCACAGACACGTCTGCGACTGAGTCTTTTCATGACAGGCAGAACAGCTAGAAATTTGGAGACTGAAGAAAGAATTCATTTGGGGGCAGAATTATCATTTGGGGCAATGTCCTCATTTGCCCCCCATCACTACACCCCTGTTATCAGCCCTCTTAGAAGGCTTCTGGTCTATAAGTTGTTAAGAGGGCTCTCTAACACAGCCACTATAACAAATTAGGGAGGGAGGAATTTAGGCTGCTTTCAGAGCAGCCCATTTGGTAGTCTCATGGGATCCTCCTCCCACTTGGGAGCCACCGGCTTGACTGAAAACTGGCTCCAGTGGGAGCTGCATGCATGAGTCAGCCAGGAAGCACCGGCTCTGACAAATCGGACTCCTGGGAAGTAAATGTTCCCCATAGAAGCCCATTACAATTGTTTACTGTGCTGGCCTTTTGGCCGGCAGAGTTTCCTGGTGGATTTGGACCCAGGGGAGGGCTCCCAATACAAGGAAGATCTCACATAAGTCCCCCCGCATGGCTCTACCCCTGCCACACCCCCGGAATGCGCCATTTTGGAGGCTTCCACCAGCTTCTGCCAGTCCTCCATTCACTGGACTGGCTGTCCCCAGTATACCCCCGGCAGCACTGGCAGGCTCTTGACGGCGCTGTGGCTCAGCCGCAGCAGAGGGCTGCTGCCAGCAGATCCCAGTAGAGTCTGTTGGTGCCGGGAGCCTGCCAGCACCACCGGGGGTCCATGGCAGCCAACACCCCCCAGCCCAGCAGAAAGGTAAGTTGGATTGCGCCCTTAGCCTATGTCAGAATCACACATTTATTCTGGGTATGCTCGGATATATAGAGACATATCTGTGAAAGGAGTGGTGGTAAACTACTCTAAAAGCAGGCTTGCTTTCTTCATAGGCCAGACTGGGCCCTATTTGTTGTAGGAGGTTGGGGAGAGAGAGGAGAATTTTCTTGGTGGTAAACTGCCCCTAAAAATGTTTGGCTGGCATCATAAGGGAGTGAGGGGAAATCTGGTTTCATCACGGGCCAAACTAAGCCTTTTTATTGTCAAAGTGGGGGGAAGAGGAGATTTTTGCTGGCAAACTGTCCAAAAAATGTTTGGCTGGCATCATAAGATGTGTGTGTTGGAAGGAGGGGGGGGTCTGGTTTCTTCATGGGCCAAACTGAGCCTTTTTATTTTCAGTGTGGGGGAAGAGGAGATCTTGCTGGCAAACTGTCTCACACAGAATCCCATCCTCGTTGCCAGTGAAAAGTATCATGAAGGAAGAGGCCACACAGAGGATCTAAACAATAACAAGAACTTTACTATAACTGATTATATACAGAGAACAAGGCCCAAGTATGGTGTGATCTAAGCCAGTGTTTCCTACAAAAAAATAACTTGGCCATTCCTGCTATTTAAAATACCACATGCCCTCCTTATCATGCACAGAAACTTCATTTTTGCTGAATAATATTAGCTAAATAATCTTATTTGCCTTTCAGGCCCATGAAAAGGTCACCTGTGGATTGATGGTTAAAAAGGAGCCATTTCTAAAGAAATTACATATGAATAAACAGTGAGGCAAATTTTTAGTTTCATTCATTGAATCAGAGCAAACGTGAATACACTTAGTGCTGCCTTTCTTCAAATCTACCAAGTTGGTAATTATACTACATTAATGCGCAACCAGTCTTGTTCATCTCACTCTCTAGTGTGTTGCTAAAAAGTGCTGTTAAAATATGCTTCCAGACAGAAGTTATCTTTAAAGAGTCATTGTCACATGTCATGTCTGAGCATCTGACAAACACAGTTAAATCTTTCTGCTTAGCTATCCTGAAATTTTACTGTTGGATCACCTTCTTAAAGTTCCATTTTGATATGATCAGAAGAAAATGTTGGCTCAAACCAAGAGGTCACACAGATGGGGTGTGTGTGCAACGCATGCATGCACACACACACTTTAATTAAATTATCAAATATGCCATCTTGTTCCTAATGAAGATGCATTTTCCGTGGTTAATCACTGCCAGTATTATAGAGAGTAGCATGGGAAAGATTGTAATTTCAAATAATTAAAGCTACTACCACCCTATCTTCCATTCTTTTGCAATTCCATCTGCTACTCTTTCCTCAGTACCATTTTTTTTAATTTGAAGGAAAATTACCTACACTACTTTTCAGTCCTGTTGCTGTGAGTTAATTTATATAGTAACACATGCTAAAATTATCTTTAAAGGACATTCCTCTGAGCTGATGCACACAAACTGCTGGATGTTTTGAAAGATCATAGAAGTGACCCCATGACAATGTTGATTTCAAGCCCCCCCCGTAAACAAAGAGGGTGCTTTCAAAAGCGGGGTGTGAAAATGTGTGTAGATCTCATTCCTTACGCTTAGGACCACATTCTCCCATGCAAGTCTTGCTGAATACTGTATGCATCAGCAAGGCCTTTTCGTCAAGTCTCCTTATCTTCTGAAGTTACTAAAGAAAGGTCCTTTTAAGTTGTGGCATTTCACATTTAGAATACCTCCCCAGGATTTTGATGTATTTCCAGCAGCAGGCAAAGACCTTTTTTTTATTTCTGCTTCTCGTGCCAGCTTGCCAGCTTCATCCTGGCCTGTAGTTAAAATGGCTGAACACCAAAGCCTTGTGGGGATTTTTCCCCTTGACATCTTTTTGGTTAACCTGCTAGCAAGCAGTTAAACATTTGGTTCCCCCCCCCCCATCACTGTGACTTGGTGATTTTACAACACAGCTGTATCATCTTACAGTTAGCTTCGCACCTTCTTAGCAGCAGAAGGGGCCTGATTCCGTCAAGGCCGTAAAACTCCTTGAGTTTGTTCTGGGAAACCAAGAGGAGGCGCCAGGTGCTGTGGGAACATAGTTTTTTCATCCCTTTGATGAAAATGTTAATTGGTTAATTGTCTCCGGCTGGGCGGAAGATTTCTTCCATAAGAAGAAGCTCAGAACTTTGGGTTAAGTGTCCCACTTCGGAGCACCACCTTGTCTCTTTGGTGAAGTTCTGTTGTGGCTCCATTTCCATCCTGACTCGCAATTCCCTGAGGGGAGAAGGCTATCCAGCTAGAGATCCAGCTAGAGATGGTCTGTAAGTATAGCTTAGGCCAGAAAGCTTTGTTATTTTGATTTGTGCCAAAAATCTATCTTACTGTTTTCTTACCAAACCTTGCCCTGTTTGGGGTGTATGGTAACAGGATTTAATTTGCTGCTAAAACTTATTTTTGTGCACCTTTTTGTTATTTGTAATATTTTTATGCTTTTCTTATTTTTCTTTTTAATAAACTTTAATTACTTTAACCAACGTGCATTCATTCCAGAGAGAAGGGGTCAGTTCCTAAATTCAGTCCTTGCCATTCGACTACAACTACCGTGTAACAAAGGAACGTTTTACCTGAGACTTTAGAAGGGGCAAGGAGTATATTTAGACTCTTGCCCTGAGAAGCTCTGGTGTTTAACTGGGCTCTGGAGTTCCCTTCACCCCAGAGTAGCTAACCAGTCTGAAGGGTGGTGGCAGTTACTACCTTGCAGGGTTGGTGTGAGCGTGCACAACCTTGGCAAACCAGGATTTGCTGGGATCAATTGCCCAAGGCTGGGGATTGACTCCCGGGACAGTGAGAGCAGACGGGGAAGGTTCCCTGCTTTCACTACACTGCTAGCCTTCTGGCATATCATCAAGCTGGTTATAATCTGCTAGCTTTTTAGTGATTTACTGATTTCATTGTTTCTGTTGATTTTATAGGCTTTTTTATTTCAGTTTGTTTTTATATTTTTGCTATGATTGTTTGATCCTCCCTGAAAGGGCAGCATATAAATATTTTATTTAAATAAATTCCAGGGTTCTTCCTTGAATTATCACCTTTCATTTTTAAAATATCTTTGCCCTTTCCCATGATTATTGCTATTATTATTATTATATTTATATTTATATAGAGCTTTATAAAAATTCATGTGAAAAAAATAGAAAAATGCATCACATACATATACAAGGTAGTTGGAAATAGACAGATGTAAAAATCAAGTTTTATAAAAACTGTATGTATATTCTTTCAGTCAACAGATGTAAACGGCTTATTGTGTTTTTAGTTGTTGCAATCTATAAGTTATAAATACATAAATAAAAGTGTGGTGGTGGGTGGTCACCTGTATCTACAAAGCCTGACTGACGCCTGGGTTTTCTCTCTAAGTCAACTTTTAGGCTGCCTGCTTGACATCCTGACTTACTTCCAGATTAATAGTTCTTATAATTATTCTTTTATTGCACCTTCAGTCAGTAAATGGCTGTAAGATCAATTTAAGAGAAGTAGTCTGAAATGGAAACAGACTGCCTTCAAGTCGATCCCAATTTATGGCTACCCTCTGAATAGGGTTTTCGTGGTAAGCGGTATTCAGAGGGGGTTTACCATTGCCTCACTCTGAGGCTAGTCCCCCCCAACTGGCTAGGGCCTGCTCAGCTTGCCACAGCTGCACAAGCCAGCCCCTTCCTTGTCTTCAACTGGGGGGGCAACTGGGCTTCTTGGGACTATGCAGCTTGCCCACTGCTGCACAGGGGGCAGGGCACGTCACCCCTGAGCCACTCCCTGTGGGGGTGATCTTTAGCTGGCCCTTGACACCCAGGAGACATGAGCGGGGATTGGAACTCACAGACTCTAGACTCCTAGCCAGACTCTCCTCCCTAGCACTCCTTTATATCAATTGCACAGATCACTGCATTCTGACTTGATCTCTCAAGATCAACTATAAAGACATTTGAGGATTAACTGCTATAATGTTGTTTGAAGAATAATTAGCATATGCTGTCTTTTGCTAATTCTTGTTACAAGATTTTAAGAATTTGCAAAAAAAATTGTACTCATTAAACCATTTCTTTCTCTGTGAGTCTTATAACAGAAACATCTGTTTCTTCTTGTTCAATCAAAGTGACAATCTCAAGAGTCCCAATTTTAAAGGAATGCCTTTTAAAAGAAACTCTAGCAAGACAAAATATGCTTCATTAACATGTCTAATTTGCACATGAAAACTGAGTACCTGTGACTTGCAAGAGAGTTGTGGCTGCATACTTTAAATAAGAAACTTAAAGATTTTCTAAAATAATGCATGTAAAGGATAAAGGCAAAAATATAATTATAAAATGATGCTAAATATTATGTGGTTTCCAAATGTATATTTATGTCTGATGCATGTTCTGCTTCTTGAGCTGTCTCAGTTTTAATTTACAAATTCTTTCTCCACATATGATAGCAATCAATGGACTGTACAGTGATTTTTTATTTATTTAAAATATTTCTATCCGGCCCTTCTACCCTACAATAGGGCACTCAGGGAGGCTACAATAAAATTGCACACATATATAAAAAAATACATGAAATGTTTTTGCAAATTCAAAATTTTCAGAATTGGAATATACTGTTTCAGGATTCCTTGACTAATGAAGAGGAAAAAAGGATCCTGAACTGAATTCCACAATATAAATTTCAGACCGTGACAAAGAAAAGGACCACAGGAACTTACACATTTGTCAGCATGGCTAAAAATAGAAAGCAGCTCTGGGAACTAATTTAGTTTGTATAATATATTTATATCCCACCTTTCAAAATATATTTTTACAAAATTTATGAAAACGGAATCAGGAATTATTAAAACTGAAGGAATCTTACTTGGAGACTTGGTGAAACTAAACCTGGGATCATGCAAAAGCTTCTTGTGAGCAGGCTTTTTAGTCTCCTACAGTTATTAGCTTCCCAGGACCTTTTAGTAAAAACAAATGTAAACCAGATGTTCCATGCAAGATAATCCTTGCCAGATTTAAGGAGCAATTTAGTAGCAGAATTATGATGATTCTAAACAAACCAGCTGAGCCATATGATATACAATGAATGTATGCATGCATATTAAAAATATTTTTTTTAAATTCTACATGTAAGTTCAGTTTGACTTGGAGGGTAAAGCATAAGCCAGGGATAGCCAACTTGCTCCAGTCCACATGTTGTTGGACTACAACTCCCATCAGCCGCAGCCAACATGACCAGGTGTCAAGGATTATGGGAGTTGTAGTCCAACATCTGCAGGCCACCAAGTAGGCTATCTCTGCCATAACCCATCTACCAAACTTTTATTGAGTGTTCATTTCTCCCGGATGTTCACACTGTTCAACAGCCACTTCTCTGCTGCAGTTTTCAATTCCTGATGCCACAGTTTTCAGTGAAGAAAAGACACCAGACTTTTATTACAAATTTACCACATAACATGTAGTTCCACCCATTCTCAGGGGGCCTGTTATCTCACATGAATAATTCCTTATTATCTGAAGCGTGGCCTCCACTGAAAGGTGGATGTTTTGTGCTGAGCAAATAGGACAACAGGGGCATGTATTTGTATTGACTGGATTAAGGCCAAGATAACAATTCTTTACTTCTGTTTAGTTGTTAGTATGTATGCTAGGACTGCAGTTCTGCATCGTTACTTCTGAATAAACATGGATAGGATTGAGTAATAAGTCTTTGTCCATATCTTCCCTTTATTGTCGTTATAGTTACAGTTTTCTCTAGGGAAGTGTGTTTTCATAGTAGTCTAATGCTTAGTTTGTGATTATCATTGGGAATGTAATGATTTTTGACAAACTATCAGCCTGAAATGAATCACACTACTTTGATCATATAAAAATGTTTTTGTGTTGTTGCCCTTATATGCGTCAGTAGATAATGTATGCACAAGCCATCAGTATTCATTCTGAATGGAGTGAAAAAAGCATGTTACAGTAAATGTCCAGAATTTGGTGAAAGTCAGCATTCACATATTAAATCTTGATGATCTCAGATTAATTACCCAATAGAGAGATGTCATTTCCTTACATGTCAGACATACACAAGTGAATGCAGATAATTTCATTTGGGTGACACCTGCCACTATCAATTGGGATATCTGTGAGTTTAGGACATTCACAAAATTTGTCACAAAGTTTTGGACATCTGCTATAATTTACATATGATAAAACTATTGTAACATTTTGTACGATTATTTTATATACAACAGCAAAACCAACAGATTAAGGTATGGAACAATAACCAAACTGAAGCAAACTCTCTCTCTCCCCCCACCCCCCACTTGTAGGTGCTGGACTCAATGATGGGCAGTGGCATGAAGTTCGATGCTTGGCAAAGGAAAATTTTGCAGTGCTCACCATTGATGGTGATGAAGCCTCCTCAGTTCGGAGTAACAATCCTTTGAAAGTTTTGACAGGAGAGAAATATGTGTTTGGAGGTAAAATATTTCAATTTTTATTTATTTATTTAGGAAGAGTGTTTTTGAAAAGGAAATACTTTGCTTTTGAGAAGGTCTTTCCTTTGTGTAGAATGCAAGTCACATCATCAGAAAAGTAAACCCAATGTTTAAGGTTTCATCTTTAAAATGATGTTGATTTTACTGCTAGAAAAGTCCTGTCAAATAGTGTCCTGCTCAAGGTGTGAATTTGCAATTCATGCAGCATTACAATCCTTTTGTAATGCAGAGATATAATACCTTCAGTTGCATTCTCACAGTAGAATCACCCACACTAGGGCTGAGATGAATATTCATCAGTTTTGAATTTCACATTGAAAGTTGCCCTTGCAACAAGGTTGAACTCTTTTGTGTGTGAAATGGAAGGCAACTTGTTTGAAAATCTGGTGTCTTTGAGGCTGTTTCAAAAGAAAACAGCTTCCCAGACTTGGAGCTATGAAGTACCCAAAAAAGCCCTAAAGTAGCACTCTCAGAGAAGCACTGCAGCTTTGGTTGTAAGAATGTTTGAGGAATTCAGTATTTGCAAATTCTAATACAAACTGACCTGCTCTGCACCTCCCAGACTAATCAGCATATCAGTATGTAGTTATCTATCAAATTTCACACTTCCCAAACATTCTATTGTAGTTCTCTGCTTAAAAAAGAAATGTTTAGAAATGTGTATTTTAAAAGAAAATGCATTTTAAAAAACGTATTCTTGTATGAACATAAGAACATAAGAAGAGCCTGCTGGATCAGGCCAGTGGCCCATCTAGTCCAGCATCCTGTTCTCACAGTGGCCAACCAGGTGCCTGGGGGAAGCCCGCAAGCAGGACCCGAGTGCAAGAACACTCTCCCCTCCTGAGGCTTCCGGCAACTGGTTTTCAGAAGCATGCTGCCTCTGACTAGCCATTGATAGCCCTGTCCTCCATGGATTTGTCTAATCTTTTTTTAAAGCCATCCAAGCTGGTGGCCATTACTGCAACTTGTGGGAGCAAATTCCATAGTTTGACTATGCGCTGAGTAAAGAAGTACTTCCTTTTGTCTCTCCTGAACCTTCCAACATTCAGCTTCTTTGAATGTCCACGAGTTCTCGTATTATGAGAGAGGGAGAAAAACTTTTCTCTATCCACTTTCTCAATTCCATGCATAATTTTATACACTTCTATCGTGTCTCCTCTGACCCGCCTTTTCTCTAAACTATGGATTTTTTTTAAACAACAACACAGATGTTGAAATGAGATGCAAAATGACAAATCCAGAAATAAATTGATTTGACCATCCATACTTGGCTGAAAGAGATGTACAATCAGCAGAAAGTGCAGAACTTCTCTTAGCATAACCCTTCAGGTACTGCCTGAAGGATCAAGGCCTCTTGAAAGTTTTTGAGGAAGGTACCAAAAATCTGCAAAAAAAAAACACCCCACAACAAAAATAAAACTGTAGGAACAGTTTTAACTCAACCCTAAACTCTATTGTGCTTGTAGACAAAGCTCTGTCAGGTTATCTGAAAGACTAGGCATTTGTGACTAAAAATATGACTAGACAAGGCACAGGTGACCAAGATGTATTGTGTTGCATTGCAATATTCCACATGGGGAGCAGTGTATGGCAGGGGTGGGAACTTCAATGTCCATGGGTAAAGCATAAGGCTATCATCTCTCAGATTTTTCTTACAGTGGTAGGTACCCACTTTTTTTTATCTAGACCTTTCTCCTGGGACCTTAGGTTTACAATCATCTGCTGTAGGCAGGCTTCAGGCTTGGGTGATCTGCTTTTTTTTTTACCAAGACCCCAAGGCCTACCAGCCAGATGCAAAATGAGGGGCAGGGGGAAGCTACCTTCTGCTCTTCATGAACTATACCTCAGGATGACTTGTATATATAAGTACAATTTTTTGTCTCAGTTACTGTAGTTCAAGAACTCTAGCAGTTCTAACTGGATTTGGTTGGGGGGGGAAGAAGCCATTTGTTGCCCTTGTTAAGCAGCTGGCACCCAGAACCCCCTACAGATCAACTGCAAATCCATGAGCAGATTGCAGAACTACCTTCTGCCCATCCCTAATATCCATGGCTCCCTCACCTGTCATTGTGTCCTTATGGCAGCCTTAGCTTCAACTGGGAAATGACAACTAGGGCAGAGCCACCCAGTGATCTCCATGGCTGAGTTAGAATTTAAACCTGGACACCTCCACAATTTTAATCTGAAAACTATCCACTAGACCACAATGACAAATATATACGGGACGACATGAATCTTGGCCCTTCTTTCTCTTCACCTTTTTATTTCCAGTTGAGAATATCTTAGATCAATCCAAGACAAAAAGAACCCCCTAAACGTAGAGTTGGAAATAAATGGCAAGAAGGAAAAACTCTTAAATGGGCATTAAAAAACAGCTGAAGAGATCTGAAGTTCTAAATTATACTGTAAGTGCAATACTTACAAAAAGATAGATTTGAGCCCCACTGTTAAGCTCTATCTTCGGTTGACACGAGGGATGGGTCTATCAGTCTCATTTCTCTCAGTTTCTCATTTTTTCTATCTTAAATTCAGTACTCCAAACTTTTGCAGGAATTTGTGATTTTTTAAAAAAGAAGACTTAATGAAAAATGTTCAGCATTTTAGTGTGACTGACTCCTAATAAATAATTTTTATGCAGTTTTGACTAATTTACACATTTTTGCAAGTAATTTCTCCTGATATGATTTATATGCTATTTTCACTAATATATTCATTTTCATGCTTCTACTTATGCATTTTGTTAACTTTTTTGTTGGAAAACTTCATTGTAAAATTCAGATGTGCGAATTTTTAGCATAGCATAGCATAGCATAGTTTATTAATTGCAGGGCCATAGGCCAACGCAATATACACAAAGATATAATATTTGATACAAAAAATACAATGAATATACTTACATATGTATATGTATATATATGTGCAAAAAAAAGGAATAAGCTAAAAATGTTTATAACAGCAGGTCAGTAAATAACAATAACAGTAACAATAATCATGTTCTTATTTTATCATTTATTATATTCGTAGCATTTATGGAAGATGATTCTGTGATAAATTTAACTCTCAGTTTCTGAGCTATTAAAGCAAATAAAGCTACCTTACATGTTATTTGAAAATTTTGATCTGACATTAAAAAGACTATTTTTTCCTCATCCGTAATCAACCCATCTGCATCCAACAATTCCTGCAAAAGGTGAAGCCTAAGATTGTAATATATTGGGCAATATAGCAAAATGTGCGAATTTTGAAGTATTGTAGTGTTTCAGTTCTCAGATTGTTTCAGAAAGTGTGAATTTGATATATTCAGCTTTAAATGCAAACTCAATTGAATTTCCCCCCTATCTCTAGTTGATACCTTTATTATCCAAGAACTGACACACATACAATTAAAGGCTCCAATATAAAGAGTTACCTTCCATCCATCCATTTTATTTGCTGACTCAGCCACAGATTGAATACTTTGGGTGGACCTATTAATTATTTAATAGTACATAGAGATATTTGCACATTAAACAACTGGGGACCTATGTAAAACCTTCCTAGAAGAACAAGAATAGTAGCATGGAAAAAAGAGGAGATTCTTTCCCCCTCTCCAGCTAACCCCATCTATGCTTCCTGGCTCCACAGAACTACCTCTGGGCAGCTGCCCCCATTATTTCAATGGCTCTTCACAGGCTTGAATACACAGAGTCACATCTGGGGCAATCCAGTGCTTCCCAGTATGAGCAGAGGAGCTGTAGTAGCCACTGTCTATCTCCTAGGGTGACATTGGGAACTAAAGGGTGTGTATGAACTTGATCCCTCCCTTTGATCTGAAAATTATTGAATGACTTGTGGGATGAATGCCACTAGCTATGGGCTCACGATTCTGTCAACTATCTAGCATCTGCAGCCCTTGACCCCTGCCAATTTTATTGGGGGGGATTTTTTAAAAAATACACCAGTATTTTCATGCAGGGCCAGGGGTTCAAACTAGCTGCTGAGACCCACTAGCTCCCTCCCTCTTCTCATCTTGGATCCCAACATAGAGAACATCAACATTACTAATAGGGGGAGTGATTATAGTCTTTAGAAGAAGTTTTACATGGCCAAGAGAAATGAAAAGGGCATAAGATGTTATGCTATTTTTTAAAGTGCACATTCAAAAGGGGTGTTGTTCTAATACAGGGCTAGAGTTAAGGGTTCTAGAGTTATGGGCCCCATGGAGTTTTCCTAGAGTGATCATGAGGAGGAGGAGGAGGAGGAAGTTTGGTATCCTGGGGTGCAGCAGGAAGGGACTGAAACAGGAGAAGGCTTCAGCACAGTGGCAGCTCTGCCCATGTAGTTTTAGTTACAGCTGAAGAAACACTGTCTGGCGAGCCAGCTCTTTCCTCCCTGTAGCCCTCCCTCGTCACCAAAGCCACCATCACTCGAGGAGGAGGGATCAGGGACTCAACCATAGGCTGTGTCCGAGGAGGATCTTGATAAGTTCCATTGCCAAGGATACACAGACAGATAAGCAGGTGCTCACAGATGGTGCCAGCTTTTTGTAGGAGTGCCAGATGGCTAGCCCAGTCCCATTCAGAGAAACCCTCCCCATGTAAATAGAATGCCTGCCCTGGGGCTACTTAAAGAAACCTTTTAAGGGTTTAACTAGACACTTCAAGGGAACCCTTTGGCCCTCCAGGTATTGATGAACTGCAACTGTTATCATCCCTGGGTATTGGTTATGCTTGCTGGGGCTGATGAGAGTTTACTTTGGAAACTTCTGGAAGGCCAAAGGTTCTCCACACCTGCTTTAAAGAGTGCATGGTTTTTAGTGAACTGATCCACAAGCATGTTCTGGGAAGTCTGGACGGAATCCCCCACCTCAAAAACAATTGTTTTAAATGTTTAGTTTTCTACTTGGATTTCATACAAAACGAAATCAAATGTTTCCACCACAGTAGGTTGGCAAATGCCACTGATGTTAAGATGTCTCTGTCTGAATCACATTTAAAATATATATATATATATATTCAAGATTACTCTCATTTCATTTTGTTTCATTTCCAGTAGTATTAAAAACACATGTTGAAATTAATATTTTCACAGTCTTACAGAAAGCTAATACACCATTAAGGGTAGATTCAAATTCTCTTGATAGTTATGGCACACTGTTCTGAAAAACGTCTACCCTTATGGCAGTGAGGATAATGAAAAACACTCCTCCGCGGCCAGTGCTTGTCATACATAAATTGGCAGATTAAGAATGATCCATTGCCAAACAGAGCCTTTGTTCCCTATTCTTGGCTTTCTGGTCATCTTGCATTTCCCATGTCCTTCCTAAAGGCAGCCTCTTTCAGAGAGAGCCCTCCATGTACTGTTGACTTAAATAAGGAGATCTGAATAGGTGTCATTTTCTTCCTTTTCCTCTTCGTTGAAGCCAGTAGAGGCTTCTAAAGCAAAAGTGTATCACTGTGCTGATAACGGAGTGCCAATTTCTAGAGTAAAAATAAGCCATGAAAAAGAGATTGAAAAAAAGTAATGTTTATTAATTTGAAAGCATAACCTTTCTCATCCCACAAGCCCAGCATGGTTACATACTGAGTAGAAAGTATGCTCGGTTGAGCTGAAACAAATATTTACAGATACTTGAAATTTGCCACCCAAGTTTGAATATGACTTTTTATTTCAAAATTGAGTGCTTTAGGCTTTGCTCTTTCATGAGCTGCCTACTATCAAATACAAATATAATTGCATGTCATCTATCAAACACAGCTAAATATAAAATACCTTTGTTTATCAGCTATGAAATATGTCATGTTATCTAACAAATGTTGTCAAATGACTACTCCCAATTATATATTCTTTAAATCCAATGTTCAAATCAAGCCTTACAGGATGTCAAACATGGATATAAAATATTCAGAGAATATTCCAGAATATCTGGTGAATATTCTATACCTGAGACTCTTTCATCGGAATATGCCAAGGATTGCAGGATCTTCTACATGCAAATCATCATGTGGTCTGCCACGGAGCTCTAGCTCCGCCCTATATTTTACAGCAACATTCACAAAAAAGAAGAACCGGGGAAGGATTTGTTTCATAGATTTGGATTTGTGTCTCTACAGTGTAATTTACAGAGACAACTGTCCTGCTCCCACCTGCTATCACTCTGCCTTTAGCAGAGGGAGGTGTGTTTTATCAGTCATTCACTCTATACCAATGTTGCTATTAGAGACTTTGCCTTATTCCCCCCAGTCTTTGCTAACAAATGTCCAGGTATACAGTCAAGCCTCAACCCCCCTGTGTATCTCTATGTCTCTAAAAGATCACAACGCTGGATTGATCCCCTGTAACCTGTTACAGTTACTCTTTAAGGTAAACTCCACTGCCACCATTTTAATACTCTTTCCAGCTTTGTTTATGTTTTGTCAACATTTGTATTCTTTGTGCTTACCGGCCAAGAACCAGGTGTGCCTTTTAAAACAAACATATTTATTTAACAGAATATATGAATAAAACAAGAATATCTTTAACTCAGTTTCTCAAGCATTTGGTTACAAATTGTTGTTCTTCAATTCATTATACAGCCACGAGAGTGGCTGTATACTATAGCCAGTGTGGATTTTTCACATTCCGCAATGTTAAATGGAAAATACCCCCATGCCATTCTTATGCTTCCCATAAGCTCATTTCAAAACAAAACCTTACAAAACTTATAGTTCTGAACTCAGAAACGCTTGCTTAACAACACTCTCAAATTTCATGGTGATACACAAAACAGTCAGAGAGAACAGAGAGTTCAAAGTCTAAAAAGAGAAAAATCCCCAGAGCACTTTTGGACTTTTCCCCCTGAGAGTTCTCATAATCTGTTGAAATTCATTAAAAATCAGCCATGTTCACAGAGTACCTGTAATCCTAATACTGACCTTGCCTCATACTCTGACCTTCATCTTCTGTAGTTTAAAAGTATAAAAAATGCCTGGCTGATTTTTAATTAATTTAAGAAATTTTGGCTTGAAGCCAATGATAAGGGCGGGCATGCTCAGTAAGAACCAACTGTCAGTGTTCTAAAAGCCTCACAGCTGCTGGGCTTTGCTAATCAGGGGCTCCCACCCATACCAGACTTTGATTTCATATGAGACAGTCCTCACTTCCCTCAGAGAATCCTGGGAAGTGTAGTTTGTGAAGGGTGCTGAGAGGAAACTCCTGTTGCACTGACAGAGCTCCAGTGGCCAGACTGGTTTAACAGTCAGCCACTCTGATTGAAGGTCTATGAGGGGAACAGGGCATCTCCTAGCAACTCTTAGCACCCTTCACTAACTACACCTCCCAGGATTCTTTGAGATAAGCCATGACTGCCCAAAGTGAAATAAAGGCCTGGTGTGGATGTGGCCAGCGACAGTTTTGGTTTACATTTGCGTGGGAGGCTACATGTGCCTGCTGTAGAATAAAAAGGTGAGGGAAACGCTGAAAAGCAATGATATTGTTCACAAAGTTTTTGTTTTAGAAAGGAAAGGGGCTACCCCTCTGCCCAGTGCCCGCCCACCCACCCAATCTCTCCCCTCCCCCTCCCCCAGGTCAGTGTTGGACTAGGACCTGGGAGACTAGGGTTCAAATCCCCACACAGCCATGAAGCTGACTCGGTGACCGTGGGCCAGTCACTGCCTCTCAGCCTCAGAGGAAGGCAGTGGTAAAATGACCTCTGAATACCATTTTCCATGAAAACCCTATTCAAAGGGTCGCCATAATTTCGGTCGACTTGAAGGCAATCCATTTCCATTTTCAAACATGATTGCACAGAAATAAATCCCATTGAGCTCAAAAAGTATGCAAATGATCAAACTAGGGTTGCCAGACCCAGCCTCCAAGAGGTCTTCTATATCTTTAAAAGTTGTGCAGGGTGAAGGGAGAATTTCACCTTGTGGTTTTTCCCATTACAGTGTTGCAAGAAAACCTGCACTTGGCTGAATTTTCTCTTCTCTTAAAGATACAGAATCATTCTCAGGCCCTGAGCCTGGACACTCTAGATCAAACCCACCCTCCCTTCTCCCTTCTATCCCCTCCCTCTTGCCCTTTCCTTCCCCCTTCCTTTGCCCCTCCCTCCCCATCCCCTTCCAATTCCCTCCTTCCCCTCCTCCTCCTCCATGTTACCAAATTCTTCCAAGCTACACAGCAAATGGATTGGACTGTGAAAGACCAACCCAAATTGTGTTTGCATTTTGACTAATTTGTAGGGCAGTCCAATATCTGAGAGAGGAGGTCAGGTCTCCTGTTCCCCTGGTGCATTCACTAGAGCTGCCCAATTTCCCTGCTTTTTAAAGTTTGATAGAAATATCTGTGGGCTATAGGTACATTCTTAAACCGCAAGGTTTTTTGCCTATTAGTGAATATAAAGTACACTCACAAGGTTCCTTTAATACAACTCTGCCTCACTACCACTACAAACCACCCCTTCCAACCCTATTCGTCGCAAGTCTGTGCCCTATTGAACTGTCAACTGTCATTCTCTGAAATATAAACCAACCATATCCCATTCTCTCAGCCAATCACATACAGCATTCTCCCACATTCCATCTTACGCACTCTCCCTCCCTTTACTAACACTTACCATATATAAGCTACTACCAATCTCTACCGTAAATGATATATACGTATTGAAACATCACAACCACCAGTGCAAGTTTTCAGGAAAAGGATCCCCAGGGCATTATAACAACTATATATAGCAAGTGTAACCCATCTTGAACATTACATTCAAAGATAATCTAGAGTTTTGCAGGCCTTACCAGCATTTTACCAAGTCAATATTAACTTACCAATATTGACATACCAATGGTACAACCTAGCATGGAATACTAAGCATGGAACTTAGCATGAAACTTAGTAGGTGAATAAAATATCAATGATTTTTGTAAACTAAAATGTAAAAAAACACATTTTAATATATATGTTTCTTTTAACCAGGTTAATATTCACTAATAGGCAAAAAAAACCTTGCCGTTTAAGAATGTACCTATAGCCCACAGATATTTCTACCAAACTTTAAAAAGCAGGGAAATTGGGCAGCTATAGTGAATACACCAGGGGAGCAGGAGACCTGAACTCCTCGCTGAGATATTGGACTGCCCTACAAAGTTGTCAAAATGCAAACACAATTTGGGTTGGTCTTTCACAATCCAATCCACTTTCTGTGTAGCTTGGAAGAATTTGGTAACATGTGCCTCTGAGCATATGGTGAGTGGTGGCAACACCTGCCATCTCCAAAGATGGAGAATTAAATTTTTGTATGTTTGTTGGTGTTCTTCTTACTTTGCTTCTTTCCTGTGTTACTAATGTTTCTAGAGAATTATATTTCTCTCATTATTCATCCTAGAAATCTGTGTCAAATTTATTTTTATTAATTTCAAAGCCTTTTTATTGGTCAGTGTCATATGATGGTGAAGATAGCCTTTTTTGTTTCAAACTGGAGGTTATGGTCTATTTCTATTTTGGGTACATTAACAGTTGGACCTGAAACTGCAGTTTAATGTAAAATCAGACTGATTACAATATGCTGCTACTTTAGCAATGACTCTAGTTGTTGGAAAAAAGAGGATGCATGTTTTCAGCCTGCTATGTTTAAATCACTTTATTTAAGGCAAGGTGTTCACGATCAATTAAAAACATAGAGCACACCTAGAATTTTGCTAGAATATATTTCACCTCCCACTGTTTTATCTTGTGCAAATTGAGACACTTCTGAGGTCCACTGGAGACTATTTTGCAGAAGTCAGTGCCATTATTCCACAATTATGTTTGGAGTTTTTTTAGTATAAATTTTGCAAAGTGTTGCTGTACTTCACATATTCATAGAAACAAAAGCAAAAGAAAATGATTTCCTATAGAAAACTTCACTAAAATTGCAAAGTAAATCAGACATATTTAAAGTGACCATCTAAACCATATCAACTGTCTTAATAATGTTGCTTCCTCCCGGCTAAAACAAGATCAGCACAGGACATATTTGCTTTCTTTTATTTGGGCTGATTACAGGTGTTGCCTCCACTCACCATATGCTCACAGGCACATGTTACCAAATTCTTCCAAGCTACACAGGAAGTGGATTGGATTGTGAAAGACCAACCCAAATTGTGTTTGCATTTTGACAACTGTGTAGGGCAGTACAATATCTGAGAGAGGAGGTCAGGTCTCCTGCTCCCCTGGTGCATTCACTATAGCTGCCCAATTCCCCTGCTTTTCAAAGTATGGTAGAAATATCTGTGGGCTGTAGGTACATTCTTAAACGGCAAGGTTTTTTGGCTATTAGTGAATTTCCCTGCTTTTTAATCCGGGAGGTAAGAAATGGGATCCTGTGCAAGTTTGCTGAGAATGGATTGATCATTTGCATGCTTATTGAGTTAAGTGGGATTTACACACACACACCAGGCAATCATGCTTAGGATAGGTGAAACTGACCACAGGGGATGGGGAAGGGAGGAGGGGGAGGAGGGAGTGGTGGAAAGGCAGAGGGGAGGACTGGGATGGGAGCAGGCAGGAGAGGGAGGGGAGAAGAAGGACAGATGTGGTCATTTGCATGTTTATTGCGTTCAGTGGGATTTACTCCTGTGCAATCATGCTTAGGATAGGTAAAACTGACTGGGGGGGAGGGATGGAGGGATGGAGTGGGCAGGGAAGGCGGAAGAAGGAAGAGGGGAGGAGAAAGGGAGAGGAAAGGGGAAGGAGGGGAAAGGCAGGTCTGATCATTTGTATGATTATTGAGTTGAATCAGATATACTCCTATGCAATCATGATTAGGATAGGTAAGACTGACCAGGTTGGGCCTGCCAACCAAGACGTCTTCTGTATCTTTCACAGTTGGGCAGGGGGAAGGGACAATTCTACCTTGTGGTTTTTCCCATTACAATGTTGCAAGAACACCGGCACTTGGCTGACTTTCTCTTCTCCTAAAGAAACAGGATCAGTCTCAGGCCCTGAACCTGGCAACCCTACCTCCCACCCAAATTTAAAACAAAGCTGTCCCTAGCCACATCCACACCAGGCCTCTATTACACTTTGGACATCATTATTTATTTATCTAGTGTATTTATATACCACCCCATAGCCAAAGCTCTCTGGACAGTTTACAATAACTAAAAACATTAAAAACAAATATACAAATTTAAAAACACATCTTTTAAAAACAATTTAAAAGAATTTATCATGGCTTCTCTCAAAGCCATGGCTCAAAGCCAATCATGGGTTCTCTCAAAGAATCCTGGGAAGTGTAGTTAGTGAAGGGTGCTGAGAGTTGCTAGGAGACGCCCTGTTCGTCTCACAGACCTTCAATCAGAGTGGCTGACTGTTAACCATTCGCTCAGGGGAATAGGAGTCTCTTCTCAGCACGCTTCAGAAACTACACTTCCCAGGATTCTCTGAGGGAAGCCATGACTGTCTCAGGGGAAATCAAGTCTGGTGTGGGTGTGGCCCTCTGATTAGCCAAGCCAAGCAGCTGTGAGTCTGGCTTTTAGAACACTGACAGTTGGTCCTTACTGAGCATGCCCCGCATGATAATAGCCTTCCAGCCAAAATTTCTTAAATAAATTAAAAATCAACCAGGCATTTTTTTACTTTTAAACTGCAGTAGATGAAGGTCAGAGTATGGGGCAAGGTCAGTATTAGGATTACAGGTACTCTGTGAACATGGCTGATTTTTAATGAATTTCAATAGATTATGAGAACTCGCAGAAAAAAGTCCAAAAGGGCTCTGAGTTTTTTTCTCTCTTTTTAGATTTTGAACTCTCGATTCTCACTGACTGTTTTGTGTATCGCCATGAAAATTGAGTGGGTTGTTAAGCAAGCGTTTCTGAGTTCAGAACTATAAGTTGTGTAAGGTTTTGTTTTGAAATGAGCTTATGGGAAGCCTCAGAATGGCATGGGGAGATATTTTCCATTTAACATTGCGGAATGTGAAAAATCCCCGCTGACTATAGTATACAGCCACGAGAGTGGCTGTATAATCAAATAATCGAAGTACAACATATTAGCTCTAAAAGTTAATCCGTAAACAGAATTGACGTCTCTACCATGTACATTAAATGAGTCTTTTCTATGTAAATGAAGAATCAATCCGACCATTTCTCAAATATAAATATTTTAAACCTACCAAGCACAGGCATTTCATTTTAACCTGATGAAAATAACCAGTTTGCTACTTTGTTTTGTGAGGATGGGGCTGAGCCAGGACAGCGTCAAGAAGTAAGGAGGAGCACTAGAAAGAAGACAAAATTGTCCAATGCTTGTTAGTCATAAGAAAGATCCTACAAAAGGGAATGTTTTAAACATTCTCTTAATAGATAAAAAAGGAGAGCTCACAAAATGGATACAGGGCAAGATGCAAGGCCTGGCTGTAAGAATGAAACAACAGTTTTGGCCTTCTTTTTAGATGAAAAGCAGGGTAGAAATAAAATCTACTATGTATTTTGGTAAGTTGTTTGTTCCGTATGCATTTGGACACTTCTTAAAATATTGTAACCACATTTTGCATGATAGTTCCTGAGATGAAGGAACAGGTTTTCATCTATGATTGGATACAGTTGGATGCCATTTTGAATGAAGATGGTGGACTGAATCTTTCAAAACTGGGCTAATTTTAACCACTGATTTAAAACTACACTGTTTTTTTAGAATTCCCAAGCAATGCAGGGTATATGACTGCTAGTTAATAAATGAACCATATCAATAAGGATTTATCTGTAAATTAACATGGGTTTAATGGTCAAATTTGCACCACTGTTTGGAAATATATGAAAATGTAATAAATGAAAAAAAATAATATAAATCAATTATTTAAATTGGCCTTTTTCTTGCATATTTAAATCAGATTACCTTGACATAGCAGTTGCAATTACAAATGTGTTTAGGGCAAGCATATCCAGTGCAGGACCCTGCAGATGTTGTTGGATTTCAATTCAAATCAGCTTCAGCCAACATAGCCAATGGTCAGGGTGGTGGGAGTTGTAGTTCAACAACATCTAGAGGGAACCATGGTGGTAATTCTTGTCGTGAGGCACAGGTGCTTGTGCTTGAATGCAAACAGAAAGTATTAAGAGGAGGCTGGTAACTTCATCTTGAGCAAAGTGAAACTTTAAATACTGTAAACAAACCTACATGCTAAAACAATTGGCTGGAAGTACAGCAAGCTATGGATAACTTGTTTGATATGCTTTCATTCACCTGTATTTTATGACCTAAAGAAAGAAGCTGGGGAGAGGACCAAAGCCAAAATATCATAGGAAGCTAATAGTTACCTTGAGTGCCTTTTGAACTGTCCAAAGCTCCCACTGGGTAGAAAGTCGGGGTAAAAATGGGGAAAATAAATTGAAAGACATTTTAACCAGCTCCCAAGGGTAATATGACTCATCAAGAATGAACTCATTTGGATTTTACAGTATGTATTTTTAGAAGTCTCTGGTCACATATGCTATGGTTTTTACTCTTCAAAACCAATTCAAAACCAAGAAAGCTGCATAAATCTCACATCAAAAAATACTACAAGCTTGTACCCAACAGGGATTTCAGGAAAAAGCCTTTGTGTTTGAAGTGTACCATCCTGGTGTCAAAGTAGCATATACAGAACATCTTTTTCAGAACTGTAGTGCACCCACACCACTGGTATACCTTATATGTGGTGAATTGTGTGTCTGCCCACTTCCATTGAAATCTTGGGAGCTGATAAATTCCAACAGTGATAATCTGAGGGTCTGTTTCAGAACTCACCCAAAATACTTATCTCAGTTCTGTGGGGAGATTACCCAGGGCTTATTCTGAGCCAAGGCTTGAGCCTTGGAATCTAACTTCTGCTTTAGAACTCAGCTGCAGAACCTGTGAAGTGTAATACAAATGCCTTATTGGGATACTAAAGTATCCTCAGTTTAAGCAGTACAATCCCATCGCTTCAGCCTCTGCTTCCTAGATGTTTTTTCTTTAATACTTCAGGGATGTTTCAGGATATACAGTCATAGCTATAAATATATGAGAATCTGTTTCACTGCTTAAATTCAGCTGGTTTTCAGTACCAAAACCTCAATAATGTTGATTGTATGTATCACTCTCTGTCTATCTGTCTATCCTGAGCATCTTATTTATTTATTTGTTTGTTTGTTTGTTTGTTTGTTTATTTATTTATTTTATTTTATTTAAAATATTTCTATCCTGCCCTTCTACCCTATGAGGGCACTCAGGGCAGCTTACAATAAAATTGAACATCTACATAATAAAATTGTACACAATAAAGATCACAAAAACATTAAAATAAATTAAAATACATAAAATACAATATATATACACACACATATACATATATAACTATAGTATACAGCCACTCTTGTGGCTGTATAATATAGGGAGTGGTACTGAAAGGACTACAGTGGTAAACATTAACAAAGAAGGCATAAAATCAGTGTCAGGCTCTACCCTCAGTCCCTCCCAAAGGCTCTCCAGAACAAGATCATTTTCAGAAGTCTCTGGAAAACCATCAGGGAGAGAGCACAGCTGGTTTCTTGGGGTAGGGTATTCCAAAGCTTGGGGGCCATCTTGCAACTCTTAAAACAATTATGAATGGTGGTTCACTAGAAGCTCAATAAACTTCCACTTTTTTCTGCCTGCCTAAGACTGCAAGTACAAGGCAGTTGTAAAATAGGTGGCAGGTCACAGCACATAGCTTGTATGCAGGCTGTTTCCAGCTTGCTAAGCCATGTGTTGTGGTGGCCAGACATAGCTGTATGAAGCATGCATGGTGCTTTATAGAATAACGTGTAGTGTATTGGACCTCTAGCCTTGCTGTTCCAGGAACTGCTGAGTCAGCCCCAGGCTGTGGCAGTTTCAGGTCCAGGCCTGCCTTACAAGTCTGCCTTACAAGCAGCACCATGCTGGGGGCCTTGTTCTCTATATATAATTGGTTACAGCAAAGTTCTTGTTAATGTTAGATCCTCTGCGTGGCCTCTTCATTCATGATACTTTTCATAATGTAAGCAACAAAAGCAAACCCTGTGCAGTTTACAGTCTAAATTTTGATAGTGCTAGAGAGACAGCAAAGAGGGGAGAGTATGGAGTGGCAAATTAGTCTTTTAGATCCTGAACTCTATAATGAATTAGCTGTGACTATTTTATTTATTTATTTTTTTGCACATGGTGGCTACAAGAGAGTGCCTCCGAACTTGTGCAGAACACTTTTTCTTTCACTAACTAGATTAGAAAATCCCCAAGTGCTTTGTAGACTAGACAGAATGATAATGATGTGATTAAAACAAAAATGGCCCTGCTTACCACATCATCATCACCGCCACCACAGTCAGACAAGATTAGAGGCTAGAGTTGCAGGAGGAGAGGTATGGTTTCACAACAAGCTTTAGCCCCAGCTGGGCCCCAATCTTTCCATAAACTAAATCGTGGAAATACTGTGTTTGTTATCTCTTCAATCAGTTTACATTTCTTCTTTCTCCTCCTCTTTTTTTGTGGTGCCACTGGACCTTATTCTCCTCAGGGCTGAGAGTATGTTTCCAAACAGTCTTGTCTCTGATAGAACCAATGCCTGTGAAATCTTTCATAAAATGTCCAATAATTAATATTTGGACAAAAGGGAATTGTATATCAGAATGTATTGTCACAGACATGCCTGTGCATTGGCGTTACCAGTTGTAGTGTACAACACTGAGCCAGAAAGGAATTCTTTATTACTATGCCTGTGAATAAATCATATCCAGTACTTTCACTGCCTTTGTCTTTTGTTATACTTATGATGCTCCCCCCCAAAAAAGGATTCAGATACAGTCTGAAGGGACTTTAAACAAGGAAAAGAAAAAAAAGACAATGTCCATTTAGATCTTTGAGTTATGAAAAGACGTGCGAGTCTGCACAGATTGAGTAACTGTGTGTGTTGGTAGGGCAGGTGCTATATATCTTAGCTGAAGTATCCATTACCCTTGGAGGTCTTTTTTATCCCCTCACACACATGCATTTAATTCCCTTTACTTTTCTTTTTCCAGGAACTGAGAGTTTGAAAGAAGTGAGCCTCTTTCCCATGAGACCTCTAAAGAACTGGGTTACTCTTGTTGTTTTTGCAATTATGTGCATAAAACAAAAGAGCTCCAGAGCAAAAATGAGTCCATTAACCTCAATAGAAAGTGTATGGACATTTAGACATGAGAGCTTTTATGCCTGCACCAACCTATTACTTTTTCTGCCTAGTGCTCAAGGGAATAAAATTGAGAGAGAGAGAGAGAGAGAGAGAGAGAGTTTATGAAATGGTTCATCCATGTCTGCTTATCATTCTTCTCCCATTGTGATTTGCTTCATATCAATGTTAAAAAGCACGGGGACAACATGGAACCCTGCGGGTTACCACAGGAAAGCTCCCATGGCATCGAACAGTAACCTCCCATAATTACTCTCTGGAAAAGTCCCTGGAGGTAGGAGCAGAACCACTAAAGTACAGTGCCCCCCCCGAGCTGCTCCAGAAGGATGCCATGGTCAATGGTATCAACAGCTGCTGAGTGAGGCAGAAGAATGAGCAGGGTTGCACTCCCCTTCATCTCTCGCCTGACAAAGGTCATCAGCCAAGGAGACCAAGGCAGTTTAAGTGCCATGACCGGGTCTAAAGCCAGACTGAGATAGATGCAGATATTCATTCTCCACCAAGCATGCCTGAAGTTGGACGGCCACTACCTTCTTGAGCACTTTGCCCCCCAAACTTAGGCTCCTTCCTCCCCTCAACACACATGCATGCAACATGTTATTGAGCATAATACCCAAGGCCAGTTACTGATAAGTAGAAAATGAAAGAAAAAAGTTACCAAGCCATTGACAAATATGTGCAAGCATATATGCACACACATGCGCGCGTGCACACACACACACACACCTTGTGAGCATTTAGGTAAGTGTCAAAGGGCAATTTGAGAGATGTACCTGGCAATCCATTCCTGCAAATCATTTTTTGAAGCAGATATTTTGCAAGGCTGTGCTAACCAATATCAGAAGTGGATAAAACCACAGTGATTCAGACACTTCTGTTTGTGAATTGTGTATATAGTCATGCTGCATATTTATGACAATGCCACAAAAAGTACTATATGCGGGTATAGCATTGTTGAATTCATATGTGGGGGGCAGAGGAAGGATTTAATTAGAAATTTTTTTTTTAAGCATTCAACAACCAACAGGAGATCAATAAACTGGTATTTGAAAGGTTGTGTGCAGACAGTCCAAATAAGTGTAGGCATAGTCTCTGTCTGTGTTGTCTACAAGACTTCATAGACCCACCCACCCCAGCCCCCTCTGGATCTGGCTATTCCAGGAAAAGGAGTCTCAGAGGTCACACCATCCATTTGCACCAGTTGAGAGTGACCACTGCATAGGGATACAGGAGGCATGCACAAGACTTCTGTTCCTAGTGATGGACTGGTGGGCACCAAAGAGAGGGAGCCAGTACAAGGCTTAATTTAAGCCCTATCCCAATCCCCTGCAATGCAGGCATATATCTATTTAATGTTACTTTGTCACTTTACAAATATTCCTGCAATCAATTCTATGAAACAGAATCAGGTTCTTTTCGTTTTTAAAAGTAACGTGTTTGGACCTTATCTTCTTACAACTTCTTCATAGTTAACCATTCCACCCCAGCAAACTATTGAAGCAATGAAATTTAAGAGTTCATGGAAAGGTACAAAATTTGTTCTGTGTTGTTTTCTTGTGTGATACCGTAGACAACACTGTCAGCTAAGCTGAAGATGGAACTAAGTTGTGCATGTTGGCAAAAGACTGCAGGGAATAACATTGTTTCATGATTCTTCTCTGAGCAGTGGAAAGCATAGGTCAGCCTTATAGGTTCTGTTTCCTTTGAAGAGGCCAGCAACATTTGTGTACTTCATAGAGTTCTTGTAGCGATCAGTTTACAAATATGCAGACTTATGGCATATTTGAAACTACTTACAGCTGTACAGGATGAACCTAGGCACAGCTGCCCTGGAGTTGGTCTCAGAGCCACATATGTTCCCACCCTCATTCCACAACTCAGCTAGGACTGCATTCAGACAGCAATTTGTTCTGTTTTCCCAACATTTCCCTACCTGATAATTTCCACAATTTATTTGATCTTTAACACAATGTAAAAGCCACTTCTGGAAATCCAGCAGAATATAGTGATAGTTTCCTACTTATTTCCATGTTAATCGCTTCTAGAAAAAATCCATTTGCAACCCCATTAGCCCAGAAAATCACAGGAGTAAAGTGACAAAATTGGAGGCACTATATCAGCATACAGTTCTTTCTCACCATTTTCATAGAGGAATCATGAGGGAACAGAAGTGTGTATATGTGGAAAAGGTGGGGGAGTAGCAATATGTCCAATGATGTTCATTGTTATGTCACACCACACGCACTAGTATTATTGAAATTTAGTGCAGCATGGCAGCATATCGGTCAAAAAGCCAGAGTTCCATAATGCAACAGGTACTGTAGTGTGAAAGGAGTGTTAGAAATCAGGACAGAAGCACTACCATTATAATCAGTAAAACACAATAAAACACATCTGAATGCAACCTAGCTCTTAGCTCAGGGGAAACTAAACTGTTTCCCTCAAAGCTTCCAAACACCAATACACTTTACATTTTGAAGGTGGGTACATAAATCCCTGTGTTAGAATGGCAAAATAAAACACATACAGTGCTCTCAAACTATGGGGCAAGGACAGAACATTGCTCATAAAGGTTAAATGGCCAGGTTTCCTTGATGATTGCTGGAGGGGGTCACCATTTAACGGTTAACTGTCTCACAGACATGATGTTTAAGGGAAGTTAGGTAGGTACATGCTCAACCTCCTACTGAAATCAGAATTTATAGTCCACTAATCATGGACTCATTCTTTAAATACATTGTGGTAGATAAGATAGCTATTTTAAACAAATAAATATTGTCAGTGCTTGGAGACATTTTGTGAGGTCTTTGGTCTTTGGCAAGATGTGCCACTTGCTCTAGTAAAGGGCCAGTTTTAACCTTTATATATATTAAATAAACAGCAGGGGAAAGAGAAATAACTTTTAAAGAAAACATCAATATAATGTCTTCCAATGCTGCCGGAAAGGAAGATTAATTATGTTATTTTGAGAGCAATTGGTCTCCCTAATTCTTGTTCCTAACAAGGGGTCATTTTGTCTGCAGTGCCTAATTGTTGCTCAAGAAGCAGTTTCCATCACTGATCTTCTGGAAAAAAAATAATGAAACTTGAGTAGTACCCCAATTAAATGTGTAATTGGTGTTTCCTGCAGCTACCCTATAAACAACCTATAGGTAGTTGTTTGTGTCTGGGACTGAAAGCCGATTAAGTCCTAGTGTGCGTCAAGTCCCAGGTCGCTTCTAGCCCCTGGCACTCCACACAGTAAATCCCATTATGTGTAAGTAGTCATCTAGGGCTACTACGGAAACATTGATTAAAATTTCTTAAATGAATCATGGTGTCACTTTTGGTGCATTTTCCCTTTAAAAATGACATTATCTAGTTTCATAAGCAGATTAAAGCTGATCTGCCATCTGGAATTGAACTTCATGGCAAAATTTAAATATTTTAAATCCTGTATTTCTATTATTATATGTAAAGTTTTTAGTTTTCCTGACTATTGCTGCATGTTTGGGACAATAAATTGTCGTTAAATATTTCTCCTCAAATGGGCTGCTAATGGCAAATTGGTTTATAGCCATTGTTAAAGCATATACTGTCAATTATGAGGCATAAAACATTCCTCAAATGATCATGTCAATGGTTGATTTTCACTTGAGGTGGGAAATATTTTTGTTAATATGTTACTAAATATTTAATAAAAATTATCTGGTTTTGGTGATGCTAATGTGGGAGTATTTGGAATGTTCAATGCTAGCTCTGCTAAAGGTATAGCCAGAATGAGATTGATAAATATGACTATGCCCAGAATGAGATTTTACATATGCTCACCCATAAATCTGTTTAGTCCTGTTTCCACATTAATCTGCTATTTTGAAAACAAAATCTGCACAATAATTTGCATATAAATTTGTATTTCACTATGTATTTTAAATATATTTCCTCTCAAAATACATGTCTAAACATTTTCCCTGTTCATGTGCACACATTTAATCCAGAGTGTTAGAAAAAAAAATACTGGCTGACTTTGGGGTTTATTTGGACCCTAATAAGATTTCCATTGGAAGGATGGAGTAACTTTGTCCTTCAGAGACCATTTTTGTCTGTGTTGCCAGCACAAGTGCAAATAAATCCTAAAGTGAGAAAAAAAATCTAATGAAGGACAGAATATACCAACATGCCCAAAGTGAAATACTTAGTCACTTTTAATAGATGGGTATGCTATACATGGTTGTTAGTGAATAAAATGTAATAAAAACA
Organism: Rhineura floridana; assembly: GCF_030035675.1. Taxonomy (NCBI): domain Eukaryota; kingdom Metazoa; phylum Chordata; class Lepidosauria; order Squamata; family Rhineuridae; genus Rhineura; species Rhineura floridana. The sequence continues at coordinate 3,606,454 of NC_084489.1, read as the reverse complement.
TGGTACAAACATACAAAAACAATAATGAGGTAATAACCACAGAATATGAACACCAAGCAAAAAAAAATTTTTGATTACATTTTATGCACTAACAACCATGTATAGCATACCCATCTATTAAAAGTGCCTAAGTATTTCACTTTGGGCATGTTGATATATTCCGTCTTTCATTAGATATTTTTTCTCACTTTAGGATTTATTTGCATATTGTTTCTAGTGTGTTTTTTTCTTGTTACTTCCATCAAGGACTATTTTTCTTTCTCTGATTTTTGCCAGCACAAGTGCACAAAGGGACCCTAATCCAAAACAGCTGGCCTCGTTCCTATACATTTTGTCCCCAGGTGGTTTTTTGTTTCTAGAAAGAAAATGGTAAGTGGTAACTGACTAAAATTTGGGGACGTCATATGAGTGACAATTTGTGAAATGTTGTAGAAGGACAACCCTGTAGGTCAACTCATGTGTAAATGATACAATAAAAGGCAGAAATGCTTCTGGGCCATTTTTGGCCCCCAATGGTTTTGTTTTGTTTGTTTTGTTTTGTTTTCAGAAGGAGAATGATAAGTGGTAATGGGCTGAAATTTGGGAATGTTGTACAGGTGACAGTTTGTTACAATGTCATAGAAGGACAACCCTGTAGGTCTTTTCATGTGTAAATTACACAATAAAAGGGTCCTCAGTTGTAGAAGAGAAAGGGTTAATTAAGTTCCACTCCTGCAACCTCATTCTCACAAAACAGCTTTCATGCTGTCAGCGAAGTTTCCAGGTTTATCCTCCTCAGCCATCCACTTCTTCCCCTTTAGTTAATGCGTTACAAGGAATGTTGTATTTTATCTTGTTTGTTCACTGCCCTGAGAGCTATTCTGCTAAGGGCGGTATATAAATTGAAATAATAAATAAATAAATAAATAAATGCCCCCTGAGACCCCTTGACCCATCATAGTGAGGTTTAGTGCCTGGGCAGAGCCATGTCACGGGACATTCCAGGTTCTTTGATGCTAGGTCAATTCCCCCAGTGTACACTGCCACTTCTGAGGGGGTTGTGGTGCAGTGTTGTCTCATGAGGAGCCAACAGTATCACGGCTTGGGTTAGTAGTCCAAGAGGTAGCATTCAGCCCCCTTCTTTATCTGTTATTGGCATACAGCATTCAATGTTCATCTTAAGTTATTATTAACTACAAACAACACATAAAATAAGTATGAAAATGGGACTGTTTTTAAATGGTCTTCTCTGAGATCTGAGGTGATATAGAAGTTCTGTCTGTGATGGGCAAGCCATCACTTGATGCTGCAGTCACCACATTGTAAAATGCATGCAGGAACTAGCTGTATGAGGTCTTGTATTATACTATAGCCAACATGGATTTTTCACATTCCACCATGTTAAATTGAGAGTACCCCCCATGCCATTCTGCTATTATAGTGACCATTGGCTAAAAACAATAACAATAAAGAATACATTCTGATGCTTCCCAAAAGCTCATTTCAAAACAAAATCTTACAAAACTTGTAGTCCTAAACTCAGAAACGCTTGCTTAACAACTCTCTACATTTTCATGGCAATACATAAAACACTCAGAGAGAATCCCAAGTTCAAAGTCTAAAACAAAACTAAAATAATCTAGACCCCTGTTGAACTTTTTTCTGTCAGTGGTCTTATACTTTGTTGAGATTAATTACAAATCAGCCATGTTCACAGAGCACCTCTAATCCTGTTATTGACCTTGCTCCATACTCTGACCATCATCTTCTGCAGTTTAAACATTAAAAAGAAATGCATGGCCGATTTTTAATTTAAGAATATTAATATTGGAGTCTATGATAGCACAGGCATGCTCAGTAAGAACCAACTGTCAGTGTTCTAAAAGCCAGACTGACAGCTATTTGTCTTGGTTCATCAAGTGGGCAATACCCATGCCAGACATTTATTCTACTTTAAATAGTCATGGCTTCCCCCAGAGAATCTTGGGAAGTATAGTTTGTGAAGGGTATTGAGAATTGTTAGGGGACTTCTATTCCCCTGGCAGATTTCTAGGATGAATAATGAGTGAAATATAATTTTCTAGGTTAAATTCTCTGTTGAAACAGTAGTAACACAGGAAAGAGGCAAAGGAAGAAGAACACCAACAAACACAAAACATGTAATTCTTCATCTTTGGAGATGCAATCCTGATTGCAGATGTTGCCACCACTCACCATATGCTCAGAGGCACATGTTACCAAATGCTTCCAAGCTACACAGCAAGTGGATTGGACTGTCAATTAGCAACCCAAATTGGGTTTGCATGTTTACAAATATGTAGGGCAGTACAATATCTCAGGGAGGAGAACAGGTCTCCTGTTCCCCTGCTGCATTCACTATATCTGCCCAATTTCCTTGCTTTTAAAAGTTTAATAGAAATATCTTTTGGCTATAGGTACGTTCTTAAACTGCAAGATTTTTTGCCTATTGGGGAATGTAATACTACACAGCTGTTGCCTGCCTACTCAAACTGTTACAACTGCCCCCCCATCCTACATGCCCCAGCAAGGGTAAACAATGTAAGGTGAGTGCTTCATACAACTTGAGCTCTCAAATCTAGACCTGGGCTTAAAAGAAGATGAATTTATCTTTTTGTTAGCTCCAGTCCCTTCATGAATAATTCTAACAGCTTCCTGAAACTGAAGCAAACATTAATATTACAAATGCCTGAACTCCATAGTGCAGCTGTCAGTTTGTTTATATCTATTTTTCCCACTGATTGCCATTCTGTCAGTCTCAATCTCAATCTCAATTGTTTTATTTTTTTCTCCCGCTTCCCAGTGTTCATTCTTGTTTGTGTATGTTTTGAAACTCTAGTTGTGACTAGGGAATTGAACAACACCTGAACTAGAACAGAAAAGTGAACCAAGCTTTTATTTTTCGTAAACCCAAAGGGAACCTTATGCATAAGTAGCCAGGAATACAGGGTGCAGGAACTAGGAGTTCCAGCAGAGCAAGATGAGAGCTTGGAGGTAGATGTTGGACAGGTCTAACATAGGGATGCTTGAGGAATTTGATTTTTGCAAATTCCTACATGAAATAACATGATCCACACTTCTCAGTGGATCAAAACTTTGTTCAATTTCACACTCCCCAAATGTTCCAACATAGTTCTCTGCACCTTAAATGTATCAAAATAAGTATTTAAATATTATTTTGTGGGAACATACACATTTAAATATGTAACAAAATACTGATACAATATGTATTGTAAAAGGGTTAATGTGGAAACAAAATATTTATTTATTTATTTATTGCATTTGTATAGCGCCCCATAGCCGAAGCTCTCTGGGTGGTTTACAACAATTAAAAACATTAAAAACAAATATACAAATTTAAAAACACATTTTTAAAAAGCAATTTAAAAACACATGCTAAAATGCCTGGGAGAAAAGGAAAGTCTTGACCTGGCACCAAAAAGATAACAGTGCTGGCGCCAGGTGTACCTCATCAGAAAGATCATTCTGTAATTTGGGGGCCACACTGAGAAGGCCCTCTCCCTTGTTGCCAGACTCCCAGCTTCCCTTGGACTAGGCACCCGGAGGAGGGCCTTGGATGTTGAGCGTAGTGTACGGGTGGGTTTGTGTCGGGAGAGGTGTTCCATCAGGTATTTATTTATTTATTTATTTATTCAATTTCTTAGTCGCTCATCTGGCTGGCTACCCAGCCACTCTGAGCGACATACAAAGCAAAAAACATATAAAACATCAAAAACACCAAACACTAAGCAAGAAAGCTAAACAATAACATAAAAACTAATTGTGGTATTGTGGTCCCAAGCCGTGTAAGGCTTTCTGAGTTAAAGCCAGCACCTTGAATCGAGCTTGGAAACATAAAGGCAGCCAATGCAAGCGGGCCAGAATCGGTTTTATATGTTCGAACCGTCTGGTCCCTGTTACCAATCTGGCCACTGCATTTTGCACAAGCTGCAGTTCCCAAACAGTCTTCAAAGGCAGCCCCATGTAGAGCACACTGCAGTAATCTAACTTGGAGGTTACCAGAGCATGGACAACTGAAGCCAGGTTATCCCTGTCCAGATAGGGGCGTAGCTGGGCTGCCAACTGAAGCTGGTAGAAGGCACTCCATGCCACTGAGGCTACCTGAGCCTCAAGTGACAGAGATGGTTCTAGGAGAACCTTCTCCTTCAGAGGGAGTGCAACCCTATCCAGGACAGGCTGGACATCCACCATCTGGTCAGAAGAACCACCCACTAGCAGCATCTCAGTCTTGCCTGGATTGAGCCTCAGTTTATTAGCCCTCATCCAGTCCATTGTTGCAGCCAGACAGTGGTTCAGCACATTGACAGCCTCACCTGAAGATGAAAAGGAGAAATAGAGCTGTGTGTCATCAGCATACTGATGGCAACACACTCCAAAGCTCCGGATGACCCCACCCAACATTTTCATGTTGCATGACAAGGATTTTGAATTGCAGTCATGTGTAGTGCAATCCTATGCATCTGTATTTAGAAGTAGTTCAATGGGACTTACTCCCAGGAAAGAGAGTATACGATTGAAGTCTTGGTGATTTAATTTCTCAAAACTGCAAGCACTAATTACTATAATACATATTATGACTAACTTTTAATACATATTGAAACAAACTTCCAGGCTAACATTTAATCAAGAGGGGGATTTTTAAATGTACATTTTATTAATTTTAGCATACACTTGTCAACCAATAAAACTAGCCATTGAATATGTCAAAGGCTAATAAAAATCCATACTTTTAAATTGGGAGGAATTTAGAATCGTTGCCATTTTGAAGGCTATGTTAAAGGAAAGGCTACCTTGGAGGATTAAAATGAGACAAAAATGTACATGTGATAAAAGTACACATATTTTGTCAGTCTAAAGGAAAGGTCTGAATGTGTTGAAGAAAAGGGTTTTTTTAATTATTCTCCCTCCCCACTTTAGTTATATATATATATATATATATAGTTATATATATATATATATAGTTATATATATATATATATAGTTATATATATATATATATATAGTTATATATATATATAGTTTTATATATATATATAGTTATATATATATATATAGTTATATATATATATATATAGTTATATATATATATATAGTTATATATATATATATAGTTATATATATATAGTTATATATAGTTATATATATATAGTTATATATATATAAGCACCTCAAAGACCTGTTGTAAGACTTGTTTAATGAACATCTGCAATGCATTTAGGATTCATGAAACAGAAGACACTAAATAAGTTCAAAGTTTCATTAATATTTTATCATCTGCCACCAAGGAAAAGGTGATGTATTTACATGAGTCCTTTTTTGATGCAGTGATAATGAAAGTGTATGAAAAAATTAATATGAAGTAATAACTCTACACATTAATATGTATCAGGTTAATTTTGAAGGGATAATAGAAAGATTTGTATTAATAAAAAGCATATTGATGGGGAAAATGAGCTCTGCAAGTACACATAGTGCACTGATCTTTGTTGTGTTAATTGACAATAAGGCTCAAATAATCAAAGCCATCTGTGATACAAGTCCCAGTAATTTCAGTGGGGTTTATCATATCAGAGGTTATTGAGAAAAGTAAAAAGAAATATATAAACACTTTTTTTAAAAGTTAGATTACTCATGCTTTTAAAATTAAATTATTTAAAAGTACACACTAACATACAATCTTGTAACTTCTTATACTGTACAGCAATATGTATCCTTATTATACAGCCACAAGAGTGGCTGTATACTATAGTGAGTATGAATTTTTTTCGCATTCTGCGATGTTAAATTAAAAATACCCCCATGCCATTCTGATCTTTCCCATAAGCTCATTTCAAAACAAAACCTGAACTCCTGAACTCAGAAACGCTTGCTTAACAATCCTCTAAATTTTCATGGTGATACACAAAACAGTCAGAGAGAACAGAGAGTTCAAAGTGTAAAAAGAGAGAGAAAAAAACCAAACCCCTTTTGGACTTTTTTTTGGTCATAATCTGTTGAAATTCATCAAAAAGCAGCCATGTTCACAGAGTACCTGTAATCCTGTTATTGACCTTGCCCCATACTCTGACCTTCATCTTCTGCAGTTTAAAAGTTTAAAAAATGCCAGGCTGATTTTTAATTAATTTAAGAAATTTTGCCTTGAACTCAATGATAATGTCAGGGATGCTCAGTAAGAATGATGCTGGATGCTGGGGTTGGGGGAGATGCCTGGTTTTGATCTTGTAAATGGACTATCTCCCACACTGGTTTTATACCAGGGTGGGAAGACTTACACCAGGAACTCCTATCTCTAGCTACACCTCGGACCATACAGGCGAGAAGCCTATTAGTGAAACTGAGAGTTGCCTCTACCTTGTTGTTTAGTTATCATGTATTGTTACAGTTCTTATTGTTTGCTTTCTGATATTCTGTTGTTTTATATGTTTTGTTATGTACATCGCTCAGAGTGGCTGGTAAATCCAGCCAGATGGGCGATTAATAAATCAAATTAAATAAATAAATAATTAAATAAGAACCAACGGTCAGTGTTCCAAAAGCAAGACTCCCAGCTGCTGGGCTTGCCTAATCAGGGGGCCACACCCATGCCAGACCTTTATTTCACTTTAGACCATCATGGTTTCCCCCAAAGAATCCTGGGAAGTGTAGTTTGTGAAGGGTGCTGAGAGGAGACTCCTGTTCTCCTGACAGAGTTCCAGTGGCCAGAGTGGTTTAACAGTCAGCTGCTCTGATTGAAGCTCTTTGAGGGGAACAGGGCCTCTCCTAGCAACTCTCAGCACCCTTCACTAACTACACTTCCCAGGATTCTTTGAGAGAAGCCATGACTGCCTAAAGTGAAATAACAGTGAGGTGTGGATGTAGGCCAGGGACAGCTTTGGCTTAAATTTAGGTGGGAGGCTACATGTGTCTGCTATAGAATAAAAAGGTGGGGGAAACCCTGAAAAAGAATGGTACTGTTCACAATGTTTTTCTTTTGAAAAGGAAAGTGGCTTCCCTCTGCCCAGTGCCCGCACACCCAATCTCTCCCCTCCTCCTCCCCTTCCTGCCCTCCTCCTTCCCCTGCCCCTCCCTCATGGTCAGTTTTACCTTTCCTAAGCATGATTGCACAGGAATAAATCCCACTAAACTCAAAAAGCATGCAAATGATCAAAACTGCCCTCCGCTCCTCCTCCCTCCTATCTCCTGCCTCTTGCCCCTTCCCTCTCCCTTTCTTCACCCCTCCCCATCCCCATCCCCTTCCAATCCTCTCCTTCCCCCTCCTCCCCCACCATGGTCAGTTTTGCCTATCCTAGGACTATGACCTGGGAGACCAGGGTTTGAATCCCCACACAGCCATGAAGCTCACTGGGTGACCTTAGGCCAGTAACTGCCTCTCAGAGGAAGGCAATGGTAAACCACCTCTGAATACCATGAAAACCCTATTCATAGGTTTGCCATAAGTCAGAATTGACTTGAAGGCAGTCCATTTCATTTTCAAGCATGATTGCACGGGAGTAGATCCCATTGAACTCAATAAATATGCAAATGATCAAACCTGCCTTCCCCTCCTTCTCTCTCCCATCACCTCCCTTTTGCCTTTTCCCTCCCCCTTCCTTCACCCCTCCCCCTCCCCTTCCAATCCCCACCTTCCCCTCCCCCTCCTTCTGCTCCCCTCTCTTCTTCCCTCCCTCTGCTGTCCCCTCCCCCTCCTCCATAGTCAGTTTTACATTTCCTAGCCATGATTGCACAGGAGTAAATCCCGTTGAACTCAATATGCATGCAAAGGTCCCAGGCTATGGTCTGAAGGCACATGAGGCCAGCACCCGGCTGAAGCTAAGCAGGGTCAGGTCTGGTCAGTGGGTTTCTATGATGAAAAGAAAGGTGGGGTATAAATGTAATAAAAAATAAATAAATGATCAGACCTGCCTTTCCCCTCCTTCCCCTCTTCTCTCCCTTCCTCCTCCCTTCTTCCTTTCCTCCCCTCTTCCTTCTTCCTTCTCCCCTGCCCACTCCAGTCTTCCCTCCCCATGGTCAGTTTCACCTATCCTAAGCATGATTGCAGGGGAGTAAACCCCAGTGTGTGCAATAAGCATGCAAATGATCAATCCATTCTTGGCAAACTTGCACAGGATCCCATTTCTTACCTCCTGGACTAAAAAGTAGGGAAATTCTCTAATAGGGAAAAAACCTTGCAGTTTAAGAATGTACCTATAGCCAACAGATATTTCTATCAAACTTTAAAAAGCAGGGAAATTGGGCAGCTATAGTGAATGCACCAGGGGAGCAGGAGACCTGACCTCCTCTCTGAGATATTGTACTGTCCTACACATCTGGAAAAATGCAAACACAATTTGGGTTGGTCTTTCACAGTCCAATCTACTTCCTGTGTAGCTTGGAAGAATTTGGTAATGTGTCTCTGAGCTTATGGTGAGTGGTGGCAACACCTGCCATCTCCAAAGAAGGAGAATTACATTTTTGTAAGTTTGTTGGTGTTCTTCTTACTTTGTTTCTTTCTTGTGTTACTACAGTTACTACAGAGAATCTAACCTAGAAATTATATTTCTCTCATTATTCATCGTAGAAATCTGTGTCAAATTTATTTTTATTAATTTCAATAAGACTTACTTTTGAGTAGAAATTGTTAGGATTGTGCTGTAGGATTGAGTGAGCATAGCAAAAGATTTATTTATTTATTTTATTTTATTTTATTACATTTTTAGACCGCCCTATAGCAATAAGCTCCCAGGGCGGTGTACAGCATAATAGAACAGGTTAAAATACAAGTAAATATATTAAATACAATGTAAATACAATACACAATAAAACATAATTAAAAATTTTCAATTTTAAATTCAAATTTTAAAATTTTTAAAATGCCTGGGCGAAGATTGTGTTTGTGTTGTAAATATTTCCTTCTCCAATCCTATTTTTTAAAGCAATTAGGCAGGGCTTACCTAGGTGTCACTGCTTTTATTGTTTTTTTAAAAAATGTTCTGCAATGACCAACTGGTTTTGACAATAAATTATCTATGTATTTTTACATCTCCTGTGTGTGTGTGTGTGTGTGTGTGTGTGTGTGTGTGTGTGTGTGTGTGTGTGTGTGTGTGTGTGTGTGTGTGTGTGTGTGTGTGTGTGTGTGTGTGTAGTCCTTCCAGTACCCTGTGAGATAGGGTTGGAAACCAAGGCAGCTCACAACAAAAAATAAATCCATTTAAAATCCAATAACCATAAAACAAGTATAAAAACAGTTGCATGATTCTGAATTTTTAATTGGATGAGCGAGGTTCCTTATCATTTGAGGTTGCAGTCCTGAGCACACTTCCCCGTTTGAGTAAGCCCCACTGAATACATTGGGATTTGCGTCTGAGAAAACATACATAGGATTGGACTATAAATATGTTTGCACATTGTGTAAATAATAAACGTCTTTAACAGTTATGCTTATATAAATATTTCTTCATACCATGTCCCAATAAGTGTCTGATTTCACACTATGGTTGTACATGATTAATTCCTCTACATGTTAAGTGTGCCCTTCTTCCTTGGGGTGGTCATGGTACCCCTCTGCTGTTTTCACTCTAAACAGCAGATTAGACTGAGAGGTGGTGAGTAGCTCATGGTCACCCAGTAAACTTTGTAGCTGATTTCAATTTTAAAAATTAATTAAAATGATTTACATGCAGGCAAAGTTTATGAAGTATAACGCAGATCCACACAATACATTTAAAGCACATCCAACTTGCATTTAAAGCTCATGACTTTCCCTAAAGAATCCTGGGAAGTTTAATTTCCCCCTCACCATTATAGTTCCCACCACCCTTAACAAACTACAGTTCCAATGATTCTGTGGTGATTCATGTGCTTCAAATGTGTCTTAAATGTGCTTTAAATGAATGGTGTGGATCTGCTCTAGTATGCTGTGCATTCATTAGTGAATTGAAATGAATAATTTTAAAAGATACTTTTCTAAACAGGGGAAGGGCTGTAGCTCAGTGGTAGGGCACATGCTTTTGCATGCAAAGGTCCAAAATTCAGTCTTTGGAAACGACTATTGCCTGATTCCTGCAGAGCCAACGCTAGCCCATGTCATCAGTAGTGAGCTAAATGGTGCCATATGGCCTGTGTCTCTATAAGGCAGATTTTTTTGTTCCCAAGAGTGAAAAGAGACCCAGGGGTCACAGTGACTCTAAAATTTATTTATGTATTGTATTTACAACCTTTATATACCAATTTATTGTAAAAAAAATATCAAAGAGGTTTACAGAAGGAATTAAGACAATAAAAGTATTGGCAAAAACAGTTAAAGACAGTTATTTAAAAACATTAAAAAGAATAAAGCCAGCAATGAGTAAATGAATAAAGCCAGCAGATAAAAAAAACATATTAGCTTCTACATGCCTAGGAAGGCTTGCCTAAACAAAAATGTTTTTAGTAGATGCCAAAAAGAGTACAATGAAGGCACCTGCCTAATGTCAATATGCTGGGAGGTCCAAAGCGTAGTGTGGCCACTCTAAAGGATCAATTTCTTACAAGACCTTGAACTTGACCTGGTAGCAAATCGAGAGAAGGATTTACAACACAAACACAATCCTTTGCTATGCTCACTCAAAAGTCCCAATGATTATAACACAATCTTAACCATGTCTACTCAAAAGTAAGTCCTTTTGAATTCACTGGGGTTTATTCCTGGTATGTGGGATTAGCATTGCAGCTTTACTCCCAGAAAAGCGAGTATAGCTTCATAATGTGAAGGTTTTCAAAACAGGCTATGAATTAGACAAATAAACTGCCCTCTTCAACCAGCCCAGGAAAATTTAAACTTGTTTGACTCCTCATAATTAGAAAAGTATAACAAATTGTAATGTCATCATTAGCTGCATGTACACTTCTTTTACATTTCTGTTCAAACATTATTTGAAAGATAAAATGTATAATATGCTATTTTTGTAAGTAGTTTTAAAAACCCTGCATGTACACTTTATTAAAATCATAACTGAAACTGTTTAGTGTGCATGCCTACCAAGATCCTGCTATGATCTTTTGTTCTAGATCTCTTGCACGCCGAAAGAAAGGGACTTTTGCTAATGCAGAAAGATATAAACTTAATTTGTGAGATTTTCAGAAGAGCAGGAAAAGACAACAGTTTTCTGGACTTGCAATGGGTTCTAGCTATTGCCTGGAGGTCAACAAATCTCTTGTCAATCCAATCCTGACTTCACTTATTGGCTACAAACCTGAGAGGGCAGGGTTAGAGCAGCCACCTATGAGCTTATTTAACAGAAGCTAACTTGTACCCTGTTAGTCTTTTGCAGCAAAAACAACAAAGAGCCTTGTGATACCTTAAAGACAAAATTAATGAAGAGGGTAGTGGCCCATCACAAAGCCATCTATAGCTGCAAACCTAACCATGTCTACTCAGAACTGAGTCCCATCGAATTCAGCAGGACTTACTCTCAGATAAAAGTGATTAGGAATTCAGCAGCTCTCACTACCTTGATTTCCCAGTTCAGTATAAAATTGTCAGCGTATCTCAGTTCCCTCACTCAGGCATCAAGGAGGGAAAGTTTAGATATAAGTCAAGAAAACTTGGGGGTAGGGGGCAGAAATGAATTTTAAATGTAATTTTACTTTTCAGCTGAAGTTATTATTCATTCATTCATTCATTAGATTTATATCCCACCCTTCCTCCCAGCAGGAGCCCAGGGCAGCAATTTAGGGGGTAAAAAATGGGCAGTCAAATCCACATAGTTCTTCTTAGTTTGACAAAGATGCTAGACTTTAACTAAGGAGCACTTATAAAATCCACAGATAACAAAATCCATCATGTGCTTCCTATTTTGAATTTTAAAAACCAATGGAATGCATCACTCATTATTGTTCTTTTCACATGGAAAGAAGTGGTCTCTTTTGTCAAAGTGGGGAAAGCCATCTGAATTTTTCCTTTGTTTAACACTCTAAATCTTCATTTTGAAAATAAAATTACATTTAAAATACCTTTCTTTCTCACCCCCCCCCAAGTTTTTTTGACTTATAGCTAAACTGTCCTTCCCTAATGCCTTAGCAAGGGAAGTGAGAGAGGATGTCAAGATTATACTGAACTGTGAAACCAAGGAAGCAAAAGTGTCTGCATCCTAACCCCACTTACCTCAGGGTAAGACAAAACAAAACACAGACTTATGCAAAATAAATAAATTGCAGAAGAATGGAAAATACCAGATGAGAGCATGAATGAATATCTAAACGGATTGAGGTGTGTTCGTACATCTCTAATTAAAATTGCTCCAGCAGAATTTCTTGACTACCACCAATAAAAACTTGCTCCATCTTACTGTATTTCTTTTATCTGAGGTGTTTTCTTTTATTCTGGGCGGGTTTGGAGTGATGTATTTGCATTGTTTCATCTTATTTGCAAGTTTACTGACAGATGGTTCTGCGTGGCATAAAGGATTTCAAACATACTGTTTCGTGTGCATCAGGTAGCAGCCAGGTTTTGGTGGCTGCAAACACTTCTCCATGGTGTTGCAGATAGATTTTCAAACATATCAAGGCTCTTGTGGTTTGTGGATCACAAGAAACATTATTTCAAGCATTTTCATAATTAAACTGCATATAGACACCATTCATTGGGTAATGCAAAACTGTAAGCATATCTTAAAGAAACTAGAAGAAAAGTAAAATAAACCACTTTCTGAACATCAGCAACCAATAACCTCTTTTCAGGTTGCTGCAGTCATGCAAATTTCATGTACACCTCCCACATGGAGATATCAGTCTATTTGAGAAGCTTATGATACAGAAGCAAGGGCACCACATGCTCCCAATAAAAATAGCATGGGGACAGGGAGTTCCAGATGTATGGATGAGCTCTTTCTCTTTGTAACCATTTCATACAGAGGCAAGCCATATGATAGCTGTGGTCTACCATGCAGAAAACTGCAAATCCTCATCCCACTCTTCTCACATTATATTTGATACACTGGAACCATTGCTATTTGTCTCCGTCTTACACTGGGCAGGTAACACAGGAAGCCCTAGGTTATGTGGTAGGAAACCGCTCTGCATCTGTTCCTTATGCTAGTGTTGCCTTTTGACTTTTGAGAAACTTCAGAGGCTCACACACTGTAAACGTAATGTGAGACAGGCCTTAACCATTACTAATTTCAAATTTCCTTTAATATGTGAATCCTAGAATCCTAGAATCGTAGAATTGGAAGGGGCCTATAAGGCCATCAAGTGTAACCCCCTGCTCAATGCAGGAATCCAACTTAAAGCATACCTGACAGGTGGCTGTCCAGCTGCCTCTTGAATGCCTCCAGTGCTAGAGAACCCACAACCTCCCTAGGTAATTGGTTCCATTGTTGTACCACTCTGTTAGGACATTTTTCCTGATGTTCAGTTGAAATCTGGCTTCCTATAACTTGAGTCCATTATTCCATGTCCTGCACTCTGAGACAATTCAGAAGAGATCCTGGTCTTCCTCTGTGTGACAACCTTTCAAGTACTTGAAAAGTGGGCAAATGTGAGCAATGAAGTACTTTGATTTAGTTACACTGTGGATCAGGATGATGATTGTGTATCAGAAAATTTCTCTGTTTAGCAATATCTACATCTTCAGGAAATATTTACATCTTCCACAAAATGTTGTAAGTTCTTCATACCAATATCTACAATTTCAATAAAATGTTATGTGCCACAATGCAATTTTTTTTACTGCTTTATCATTGGTTTGTAATTTATAAGGACAAGAACTGAAAGTTAACGCCACCGATCTCTGCAGTTATAGCTGTTAAATACCATTCTATCAACTGGACTGAGAACACATAATGGGTGCGATTTGGATGCCACAAAAATTAGCTTCCCTATCATATTAAAAGGATCCTATCATGTATAATCATAGAGTTGGGCTATAAGGCCATCAATCCAACTCCCTGCTCAAAGCAGGAATCCAAATTAAAGCGTACCCTGTGGAAATAACCTCTGCTTTAATTAAGGATGGAAAGATCTGTCAGTTTCGGTTCTATAAGTTTCTAATTTTTCCAGTGTTAACTTCAGTCCTCTACATTTCTGCAGCAATAGGTGAATTTTTTTAAAAGAAATCCTCATGGAAGTTCTCCACCATTTTAGTGCAAATTTCTCAAAATAAACACATTTTTATAGGCAGTTTTGACAGAGGTACACATTTTTACAAGCCATTTCTCATCACATCATGCCATCTTGCATCTTATTTTCACGCATGTATTCATTTTTATGCCCATTCCCCTATGCATTTTTGTAAATGCTGTTTAGTTGGTGAACTGCATCCCAAAATTCTAATAAATGCTAATTTCGAAGGATGGCTGAGTTTTGGTTCTCATATTGTTTTGGAAATTGCAAGTTTGATAAATCCTGCTTGAAATGACAACTGAATCAAAATTCTCACCCATCCTTAGCCTTGATTTAATGCCTAGCATTTAATTGACCTTGTGGGTCTTCCTATCTTTCAAAATATCTTTAGAGACATTTAATGGTTTGAGAGGTGGGGAATTACAGTGTGATGGCCTCATCCACAGTTGGCTCCAAGTAGAAAATCCAAGTGCTTCCATTGAACAGCTGTCAGCTCTATCCCTACCTCTGGTCCCATGAGTTTATTTTATTTATTTATTATTTGATTTATATCCCACCCTTCCTCCCAGCAGGAGCCCAGGGCGGCAAACAAAAGCACTAAAAACACTTTAAAACATCATAAAAATACTTTAAAATACATTAAAACAAAACACTTAGTTAACAGTTATCAGACACCCAAGTGGTCTCCTGTACTCGGAGTACCCCCTGATGGGGAACTTACTCAAAGAGTTACATTGCCCCTTTCATCACAGGACTCCACTCTGATGGGTTTGCTTTACATATACTGTGCTTTGTCCTATCTTCCTTTATCTAGTTCTCCTAGCTGCTGCCTGCATTTTCACCTCTCTCCTTTCTGGCTTGCTACTCGAGATGACAACCCAAGACCATTTTGTCCTGTCACATTTTCTCTTTTCCCTCTTGGTTGTCTTCGCTGACGCACAGTCTCTGTCCTTAGTCTGTACTATCTTAGTTTCTTTGTATTTCTCTGTCACTCCAGTCCCCTGCTCCTCCTTCTCATCCCTGCCGGGACCTAGCAAAAATGTTCTCAGACACTGACCTTTTATCTGTTAAAGGCAGAGCTTGGAAAAGTTACTTTTTTGAACTACAGCTCCCATCAGCCTAATCCAGTGGCCATGTTGCCTAGGGCTGATGGGAGTTGTAGTTCAAAAAAGTAACTTTTCCAAGCTCTGGAAAGGACACTCTCTGCATCCTTATCTACCAACACTTCCAGCTCACACTCCTCAGCTTTGTGTCACTCAGAAGCTGAGTCAAGTGGGGAGTGCCAGCATCTGTCAGAATACCTTCACAACAGAATTCCTAAATCTGCTGCCAGCCTAATGATAGCGCTAGCCCAGTCCAATCCATGTGGTGAGTAGTTCTGCTCATGATTACAACTTCAGATAAGTTGGTTGAACTCAGGGAAGCCATTTGGGATGGCATCCCTATGGCAACTATAATGTGTAATCCAATTCTTAGGCTGAAATCTTCAACATGCTTACTAAGGAATAAGCCCAGCTGATCACGAGACTTCCTTTGCAGCAACGATGGGCAAGAAATTCAATTTCATGCTGAATCTATCAAATTCACACTTTCAAAAAAAAATGAGAACCAGAACAGTCATCCTTTGAAATTTGCACTCATTTGAATTTTGTAATGCAGTTTGCCAAGCAAACAATGTTTACAAAAATGCATATACTAGCGGAAAGTGTGAATAAAAATGAATATATGTGGGAAAATGACATACTGAAATGCATTAGATGAGGAGAAATTGCTTTAAAATGTGTACATTAGTCAAAACTGCCTACAAGGATTTATTAGGATAAATTCTGACTAAAATGCTGGAGAATTTTCATGAGGATTTCCTTTTAAAAAATCACAAGCTGCAGAAATATGGAGAGCTGAATGTAAGACTAGAAAAATGAGAAACTGAGAGAATCAAAAGTGATGGATATTTTCATCCCTACTTCCAAGTGAACATGCATACGACTGTGCTGGTACACATTTGTTATTTGGTATAAGACAGCAAGTTCAGTCATCTCCTGATGACTAGGCAGCAATAATACCATAGCATCACACTAGTGTGTTGGTGATGCTGTAAATCCTCTTATGTCAATCTTCTGAATGCCATCCTTTCCTCCCTTCTCTATAGCCGGGCCATCTTCCTTCCCAGTTCACCCTCCATTTGCTGCTACATAGTATCTCTAAATCAGAAGGAGGAGATGGATAGATTGCAAGAAATCCAAGCAGAACATTGTCCAATTTTCCTTCTTTTTCTTTCTTTCTTTTGTTCATTTGTTCTCTGTTCCTTATTTGATTTATATCCCACCCTTCTTCCCAGCAGAGAGAACAGGCTCTGTCATTTAGGCTGCCAAGAGAAGTTGAAAGATAGAAATGCTAATAGGTTTATCATGCGTACTCATCTTTTTGAGAGGCAACTGAAAACATAAAGTTCCTTGGCATTAGATGGGTACTCTATCTATCTATCTATCTATCTATCTATCTATCTATCTATCTATCTATCTATCTATCTATCTATCTATCTATCTATCTATCTATCTATCTATCTATCTATCTATCTATCTATCTATCTCCCTCCCTCCCTCCCTCCCTCCCAGTAGGAACCCAGGGCAGCAAACTAAAACACAAAAAACACTCTATAACATCAAAAAAACAAACTTTAAAACATATTAACACAAAACATATTTTAAAATATCTTTTTAAAAAAGCTTTAAAAACATCTAAAAAAGCAATTCCAACACAGAGGTAGACTGGGATAAGGTCTTTACTTAAAAGGCTTGTTGAAAGAGGATTTTTAGTAGGCACCGAAAAGATAACAGAGATGTTGCCAGTCTAATATTTAAGGGGAGGGCATTCCAAAGGGTAGGTTCCACTACACTAAAGGTCTGCTTTCTGTGTTGTCCTGATAAGATGGTATCTGCAGGAGGTCCTCACCTGCAGAGCATAGTGATAGACTGGGTATATAACAGGTAAGATGATTTTTCAGGTATCCTGGTCCCAACTGTATAGGGCTTTGTACACCAAAAGCAGAACCTCCAACTTAGCTAAGTAGCTAATAGGGAGTCAGTGCAATTCTTTCAGCATTGGAGTGACATGTTGGAGATACCCTGTCCCAGTGAGCAGTTGCACCACTGCATTTTGCACTGGCTACACCTTCCAGACCAACCTCAATGGCAGCCCCACATAGAGTGCATTACAGTAATCCAGCCTGGAGGTTACCAGTGCATGGACAACAATGGTCAAACTATCCCGGTCCAAAAATGGCCACAGCTGTCTTACCAGTATGATAATACTTTACTGTGGCAATATGAAATTTAGATATGCATAAACTGTAAGCATTCTTTTATCTTTTTCAAAGGCAAACTTTTTGCGATGTTCCATTACATAATCAAAATGAGCTTTGCCTCTTTCAATGAAACTTTTACAGCAGATTATTAAAACGTATATGTCATGAACAAGTCTTTATGTATGTGCTGGGTGATCATATAAAACATAATTTCTCTTTTCTAATGGTTTGCCATTTTCACTGTAAAAACGATGCCAGCATAGTAAAAGGAAATAATAATATTACATTTTTGTAACATTAAAAGCACTTCACATACATTAACTCAATCCTTACAACAAACCTGGAAGAGAGGACAGTATTGTTGCTCCAGTGTTGCAAAACAGCAGAGCTGTTTGGTAAGGCCACCTAGTAAGCTCATACGAGGTTGGCATTGAACTGGGTAATTCCCAGCTCACAGCTCAGATCATAATACTACATCAGCTCTTAATAAAACAACTTTACACGAATATAATTCATCCCCTCTCACATCTTTCACGACACAGCCCCAACCACACACGACCACTCTTTATTTCACCAAGAGCCAGTCTATCACCATTTGGATCACCATCCTCATGGTGAGTTTCTTACTTCCCACACTAACCATATTGTTGAGCGACTCCCCCAATCTCCAAGTGGTGAGATTTTGGGCATCCCTGCGCTCACCCAGGGTTTGGTTTCCTTTGGGAAGAAGGTCAGTGGAGACTGCGGTGTCTTTATGAAATATGGTTTGTTTATTTACACACATTCCAACCTGAGCTCAAGATGGAGGGGTTCAAGGCATCAGCAGTCCAATATCCAGCTTTTCCATCTGGGTTACAGGAGGCACTCCAAATGCCATGGTGCAGAGAGCCAGTCTCTCTCTGCCTGCCTTCAGTTTCCAGCTATTTCTAGCCACAACTCAAACTACAAGCCTCTGCTGGGCTCCAGGAGCAGGGGATCCCCTCCTGAAGAGTTTCAATGATAAAAGGGGTCTCCCTGGCCCATTCACCATTGCTAGGCAACTGATCGGCCCATTATCTTACCTGGCCAATCTATTTGGTTAACAAAAGACTCATTTGACCAGCAGAGAGTTCCTCATTCCAAGGCACAGGATTCCAAATCAGAAGCTGCAAAGGGGACCCACAGGAATCATCCATCCCAACCCCCATGCTCATAACAATATTAATACAATGCACAACATGAGTCAAAGCCCAATCACTGTACATTTCCCCAACCACAATATATACCAATAGCAGGCAGGGTGGGGAAACTCACATTATAGCATTGTTTGTGCAATGAGTTGTATTAAATAACATCTCAGGACAGAGAGCTTACCATGGAAATGTGAATCCTCATGGTGAGTGTGTTCTGGACCAGCCCTAAGTGTTCATAATTGTCTCATAATCACTATTGCTTGTTCTTTCTAACCAGTTCCTCTTAACTAGCAAGGCCTAGTAGATAGCAAGATGGATTTGGTTCTGGAGGTATGGGTCAGGTTTCAGTACTGTCATGAATTCATTGTATGAATTCCTTGATTCATTTTCTCTCAGCCTCAGAATTGTCTGTACAAATATCTCGCCTGTCAGTTAGTAGATCCAGCCTTTAATCTTTTCTTATTCCCATCCCCTTACCTTTACTTGTGATGCAAACAAACTACATTTTAGGGCAGATGTGGGCAATCCTTTTGGACCCAAGGGCCACGTGCAAGAGTGGGTGGTCTAGGTCTGCATGCCAGGAGGTGTGGCTCAAGCCAGCCATGCGCACTCATGGAAAGATAGACATGGGGGATCCCCCCACATAATGTTAATGGACAAATAGGCACACAGCTCATTCCTGTGTACCTGCCTTCCTGTTGAAAAGCAATTAGCCATTTCAAACGCTATCAGCAGCATGGGGACAGTAACTACACTCAGTAGTTTCACCTTTTAGTTTGTTGTTTATTTTTTTGTATTTGTAGAGTATATGAATAATTTTATTTATGCTTATTGTGCACCACCCTGGACTCCTTGGATGAAGGGTGGTTCAGGTATATTTCAAATAAAAATAATAAATAATTTTAGAAGAGACCCTGCTTAGGATGCCGTTGTTAGGACTGCACCACTTCAGGTGATGGATGGCATGACTGAATATTCTCTCTTTCAAACTCAGGGAGGAACGTTCAATAGGGCAGTTGACCGGGTGGCTCCGAAACGTCCTCTCCCCCTGAACAGAACTCAGACAGCACCCTGGTATACACCACGGTTGCGAGGTCTGAGACAGGAGGTGAGACGACTAGAGCGCCGGTGGCGGAAATCTCGCTCTGAAGACGATCGGACACTGGTTAGAGCAGCAATAGCTGCCTACCAGGTGGCAACAAAGGCAACAAAGAGGGAATTCTTTGCTGCCTCTATTGCATCCGCAGAGTGTTGCCCCAGGAGGCTGTTCCAAGTGGTCCGAAGCCTGGTCGGTCCAGTTGCTCAGGAACCCATGGAGCACTCTAAAGCCTCATGTGACACATTTGCTAAACACTTTGCTGATAAAATCGAGCACCTGAAGGCCATGATTCCGTATGCCGTGGATACAGGAAGTAGGCCAGAGTCAGCCAGTTGCAGTCCGGTCCAATGGGATTGGTTTCATCCCCTCCCCTTTGAGGAAGTGGACAAGGTGCTCTCTACTGTGAAGCCAACCACCTGTCTGTTTGACCCTTGCCCCTCGTGGCTCATTATGAGCTGCAAAGAGAGGCTGAGTGAAGGGATCAAGGCAGTGGTAAATGCCTCCTTGGAAGAGGGTGTAATGCCATCAGCCCTCAAGGAGGCAGTAATAAAGCCCATCTTGAAAAAGCCCTCCTTGGACCCCCAAGAGTTAAATAACTTTCGCCCAGTCTCTAATTTACCATTCTTGGGCAAGGTGATTGAGCGAGTGGTGGCCAAACAGTTACAGACACACTTGGAGGAAGCAGATTATCTAGATCCATTCCAATCGGGCTTCTGGACTGGACATGGAACTGAAACAGCCTTGGTCGCCCTGGTGGATGATATGAGGAGGGCGTTGGATAGGGGATTAGGGGGCACTGTTTTACGGTGGTTCCATTCCTATCTTTCAGACAGGCATCAACGGGTGGCATTGGGAGATGAGGTATCAGACCCTTGGACTCTCAATTGTGGAGTGCCACAGGGGTCTATCCTCTCCCCCATGCTATTCAATATCTATGTAAAGCCGCTGGGGGCCATCATCAGGAGTTTTGGGCTGCAATGTCACCAATATGCAGTCCTCACCTGAGTTGGCTGTGGATACCATGTCCAAGTGCTTGGAATCCGTAAGTGGATGTATGAAGGAGAATAGGCTGAAACTAAATCCCGATAAGACCGAGGTGTTGCTCGTGGGAGATAAGAGGAGGTTGGGAGATATAGATCTGGTGCTCAATGGGGTGAGATTACCCCTGAAGGAACAGGTCCGCAGCCTTGGGGTCATTCTTGACTCCCAACTGTCCATGGAGGCTCAGATCTCGGCAGTGAGCCGGGCAGCTTGGTATCAATTACATCTGATTCGGAGGCTGCGACCCTACCTTCCCATCCATCTACTCCCACTGGTCTCCTCTCGCTTAGACTACTGCAATGCGCTCTATGTGGGGTTACCCTTGAAAACGGTCTGGAAATTGCAGCTGATACAGAATGCGGCGGGACGCTTGATTAAGAACAGCCGTCGCTGTGATCATATCACTCCGGTGTTAGTAGTCTACACTGGTTACCAGTTGCCTACCGGGCCTAATTCAAGGTGTTGGTGTTGACCTTTAAAGCCCTACACGGTTTCGGCCCAGTTTATCTGAAGGAGCGCCTCCAGCATCACCAATTATGCCGCCTGATGAGATCAGCCACACAAGTCCTTCTCTCGGTCCCACCAGTCAAAATTGCTAGACTGGTGTGGACCAGAGAGAGGGCATTTTCGATTGTGGCACCTGCCCTCTGGAATTCCCTTCCTTCCGATCTTCGCCATGCCCCCTCCCTGATGGGGTTCCGTCAAGCCTTGAAGACCTGGCTATTCAGGCAGGCCTATAGGATCTCTGGGGTGGACTAACTTTTATGCTGTTATTAACTGGACGGGTGGTTTTTAGTTTAATTTGTTATTATGGTATTTTGATATTGTATTTTACTGTGTACTGTATGTCGCCTAGAGTGGCCTTTAACTCAGCCAGAGAGGCGACTTATAAATAAAATTTATTATTATTATTGTGTTCATTCTGACATGCAAGGATTTTATAAAAAATGGTTCCCCCCCCCCCATGAGGAACCGTTCATGTTGGTGTTTATGGGATAAAACAACCGTATAGTTCTATCTCAAGCAGAGGAAAAATGGCACCCCCCCCAACAGAATAGAGCAATAACCAGCTCTTGTCACACAATCTAGCAGAATAAAGCAAACATGTCTTCTTTAGCAAAGTATATAAAATGGTTTAAATCATAACCTTTTCATGTGTACAGTGATCCAGTTTTAGCTTAGGAGAAATCAGAAAGAAGAAATGAGGTTATGTTAGTCCATAGGTTCAGCTTCTGCAGAGCAGCTGCACTCCTGCTTAGTCCAATAGGAACCAAAAAAAGGTGCAGGCAAAAAGGAGGAGGAAGGGGAGGGGAGAAACAGCAAACAAACAGGAAACTACCACCGCACACTATAGAGTCTGCCTGGTCTGGCTTTAACTGTTGTGAAAGAATAATGAACTTTGACCTTTCTGATAAGGAGGATTCTATAATTGATATGCTTATATTTGCTTATAAGAGCTGAGAGGTTTTCTATCACATCTTAAGGTACATTTTGCAGTGACAAAGGAAATGAGTAAGTTTTGTGTGATGCGAGCTAGCAGCTTGGAACTGAACCAAGATGAGGAAACAACAAGATTTCACAAAGAATGTCATTTTAAATGTCAGGCCGCAGGCAGCTGGTATAAGCTGGTTCTTAGGATGGCACAAGCTGGACTTTAGAATGCCAAGTTTTTGGATAGGGATGGGTACCAATGACTCAACACATGCTTTGCAAACCTCTCCTCGTTGTAAGTAGTGAAGGTACATCAAGTGTATTAGTAATCACACCTCATAAAACAACCAGCTTACCATGTATGGAATAAATCTAGTAGGTTCTATGTGATGTATGTAAAACTATATAAGCCTGTGGGTCCATGGTTCAGGAGGGAGACTCTTTGACTCTCTCTCCTGATGTACATCAGTGATTTCTTATTTATTGCAATAAAGCTTGTCCAAGCGACTGCTACTCCTAAATTTGACTGGTGAGTTATTTTTTCCTTCCCCACTGTAGATCTCCCTTTAACTCCCTTTAACTGTATTAAAGCATGTACAATCCTGCCCCCTAGTGGTAGCATGCAGAGTTGCCTATCCCCAATACCACCACCCACAGTTTGAAGTGGTGCAGTCCAGAAACACTTTTACCATGTGACGTACTATTTATTTAAGCTGGTCTGAGATTTCTCAGTGTAACCAGGGGTTTCATAATGTGTGATGTTTCAACAAGGAGAATTCTGTTTTTAACAATTCATGTATTTATTTTTAGACTTTTATGTGCCATATTGCTATCTAAACACTTTCATCTCACATGTTCTGAATGACATTTCACTCTTACACCTTTATTGCAGCTGAAATCACAAAAAGCATATCATTTAGACTAATACTGTTAGGTGTTAAGTGATGTTTGATGCTGCTTGTGGCAAGGATTTGCACATCTTGAGATTGTAAAAAAAAACCACTCAGCACCCTACAATATTTAGCATGGCATATGCTTCTTGTGCAGATTTTACTGAGTTAAATTACCCTACTTAGCTTTAAATGTGGAAGCAAAGGAACATTCCACAGCTGGCGAGCATAACTCTGACATTTCAGAGAACACAGCTGAAGAGAACACATTTTCTGAGATCTGCATTGTGTTACTGCTGCACTGTGTTACAGCAGTTTTTCCAAGTTTTCACTTTATATTTTGTACTAGTTACAGAGAACTGGTGTAGTTAGGGGTTAAGGCTCAGTTATGTGGCCAACAGAGATGGGGAAGAAATCCAATCAAACTCAAGCACAGATCCTGCCACAGTTTGCACATTTGCCTTGTGTGAGAACCTGACACCTTCACAAAAATGCCAGTGGCTTTTGCTGATACTGAAAAGGTCAGACAACTTTACATCATTAAGGAATGAGGTCAATGTCAATATTGGTTGTATGCTGCTTACATTAACTTGTGACCTGCAAAAGTGTGTACAATGTTTATTTTCTTGCCTGAGAACTACATGGCATACACATGCACAAGTGCACGCTGGTGGTGCTGTTGGAAGAAAAAGTGAGGGGCCTGCAACGGCAGGTGTCCACACTGAAGAGCATAAGAGAAGACAAAGAGTTCTTACATAGAACTCTGGAACAACAATAGCAAAGAGAAGTAGAAGTACAGGTGGTAGAAAAACAATAGCGTGTTGAAGCAGAAGAGGAGACTGTTGTGGAGAGCAACAACGAAGCGGAGGAAACTTCATGGAAAAAGGTGACAGGAGCAGAAGAGCTGGAAGTCACCCTTCACCAGTAGAACTGCTGAACTGCTTCCAGGCACTTGAGGATGACACTAGAGGACAGCCTGCAGGGGAAGAATGATAGGAGACCCCACGTGACAGCGAGCGAGAGGCTGAAGCTCAGTTAAGCAGAGGCAATGAAACCACGACAAGAAGAGTAGTAGTGGGAGACTCCCTACTGCATGCAATTGAAATCCAAATATGCTGAGAAGATCCATGGACTCACCAGGTATGCTGCCTCCCTGGACAATGGACAAGAGATGTGATGGAAGGGTTGCCATCATTCATAAAGACCACTGACAGGTATCCCTTTCTGCTTATCCATGTGGGAATGAATGATACTGCCAAGCAGAGCTACAAAGAAATCATGTCAGACTTTGAAGCTCTGGGAAGGAAACTCAAGGACTTTGGGGCCCAGATAATTTTCTTGTCCATCCTTCCAGTACTTAGAAGAGGAGTGGAAAGGGATGGAAAAATACTCTGGGTGAATGACTGGCTACGAAAGTGGTGCCAACACAAGAGATTGGGATTCTGGGACCATGGGCTACGCTTCCTGGAAGATGGACTGCTGGCAAGTGATGAATTGAACAAGGACCAGGAAGAATGTGTTTGGACACAGCATGGATAAATTCATCAGGAGAGCTTTAAACTGAATCCTAAGGGAAGGGAAACATAAACTTGGCGGTAATGCCAAACAAAGGCTTGTGCACAGTAAGAGAAACTGAGGGAACAGCTCTAATGGGGCCCAGTAATAGTCTGCATAAAAATATAGGAAGGAAGCCAGGCCATAAATCACATGGTCTTCAATGTCTGTATACTAATACCCAGAGTGTAGGAAACAAACAGGTACATCCATAGTAAAAGACAGAGAAAAGAAATGGTGGTTCAGCTACTCCATGAAATGCTGGATGACTGGAGGGTTAATGTTGTTCCTATCGTCAAAAAGGAGGAACCGGGGAACTACAGACCAGCCAACCTGATATCAATCCCTGGGAAAATTCTAGAGCAGATTCTAAAGCAGTCAATCTGTAAGCATCTTGAAAACAATGCAGTGATTACTAGAAGTCAACATGGAGTTTTCCAGAACAAATACCTGACTAATCTTATCTCATTTTTGATTGGTCAATCTCCCTGGTAGACCATGGGACTTCTGTGGACATAATATAACTCACATTCAGCAAAGTTTTTGACAAAGTGCCCCACAATATTCTGATTAGCAAGCTAGCTAAGTGTGGGCTGGATGGAACAACTATCAGGTGGATCCATAGTTGACTACAGAATTGTACTCAAAGAGTGCCTATCAGTGGTTCCTTCTCAGACTAGGGGAAAGTAACTAGCGGGGTTGTTGTTCTTGCAAGGTAGGGTTGCCAGATGTCTGGTTTTTGCCCGGAGACTCTGGATTTTGGGGTCCTCTCCTGGTGTCCAGGTATGTCACATTAGTCTCTGGACTCTCTGCTTTAATTTAAAAAAGTTTCTAGATGATCTGGTTCACAAGATATACACCAAAACATCAGCCGCCCCCCGCAACTTCCGTTAAATCACCTCATAGCAGGCTTCTCTAAACCCCACTCTTTCAGGTTTGTAGCCAATAAGTGAAGTCAGGGTTGTGATTTGTTGACCTCTAGGTGGTGCCTAGACCCCTTTGCAACTTAAGAAAATAGCATAAGTATTTAGCTTTCAGTTTTTCTCTCTCTTGTGTGCAGGAGTCAAACAAGTTTAAATTTTCCTGGGCTGTTGAAGAGGGCAGCATTTTGAAAACCTTCCCAATATGAATATTTTTGGGAGTAAAGCTTCAATGGTAATCCCACATGCCCGAGGTAAACCCCATTTAATTCAATAAGACTTACTTTTCAGCAGGCATGCTCAGGATTGTGCTGTAAATTAATGGGACTTTTGAGTGAACATAGCAAAAAATTGTGTTTGTGTTGTAAATCTTCCCCCCCCAATATCCTATTTTTAAAGCAATTAGGCAGGGCTTATATAGGTATCAGAGTTTTTATTATGAAAGAAACTAATACTGATTTTTTAAAATGTTCTGCAATGATTGGTTTGACAATAAATTATTATATGGGGTGCATGTATTTTTACATATCCTCTGTGTGTGTGTGTGTGCGTGTGTGTGCGCGTGTGTGTGTGTAGTCTTTCCAACAACCCTGAGAGGTCGGGTTGGTGATTGGAAACCCAGGCAGATCACAATAAGAAATAAATCCCTTTAAAATCCAATAACTATAAAAACAAGTATAAACAGTTGCAAAACAGCTTAAAGTGGCATTCTGAATTTTGGATTAGGTGAATAAAGTTCCTTATCACTTGAGGTTGCATTTCTTTCCACACTTCCCTATTTGGTTAAGCTCAGTGTCCAATCCCTAGAGGAGAAGAAATGGTGTATCAGTCAACTTTGAAATCTTCATGGGCAGAACCTAGACCCCATTGCAAGGCCAGAAAACTGTTTGTTTTTCCTGTTTATCTCAATATCTCATAAATTGAACTGTCCAGAGTTCCAGTCGCTTCAGATAGAAAGATTTTGTAAAGCTCTGAAAGAAGGCCTTTATCTGTAAATGAAGAGCAGCAACAGGAGCAACAATGCTGCCGCCGCTGCCGCCAACAAAGGACCAAAGTTTACGCTGGAGACTCTGGAGCAGACAGTCTAAAATGACTTGGAATTGTGGGGTGTGCTGCAGCCTTACCAGCATCTCAACTGTGGGAAAAACACCAGCACGGGAAGCGCCCAGCAGCTGCCATCGCCACCCAGAGAGGAGTCCACTGAACCGCCCGAGCCCGCTGGCACCATGCTGAAAACAGGGAAGCAACTGTTCAAGCAGCAGCAACAATTGGAACACCAGGACAACATCAGAAGGTGTGGGGGAGGGGGAGTGCTCCTCGCCACCGCTTTCTGGCGTGGGGTCTTCTGCTCGGCAACAGCCACCGCCATCGCATTCTCCTCCTCCTGCTCTAAGCAGGACCCAGGTCCTTGCCACTGCTTCTTCAACAATAGCCAGGTGCGGGGCCTCCTGCACAGGGCCTTCCGGCTTGGGGGTCACCTGGTCAACAACAGCCTGGTGCCTCCTACCCAACAACAGCCTGGCGAGGGGCCTCTTGTGCGGGGCCTCCTGGCATGGGGCCTCCTGCTTGACAACAGCTGCTGCCTCCACGTCCTTCTCCCCCTCCTACTCCAGGCAGGGCCCAGATCCCCGAGCCCGAGCTCCCACAGCTGCCCTCTGACATAAACTGCCATCAGCAGCAGCAGAAGGAGCCTGAGGAACAGCAGCTGACTGAGCCCAAGGACATGGGGAGGAAGACAACGTTGAAACAGCAAACAGCTTTGCTGTAACAAATGCCTGTCGCCCTTCTGCCTCTTGGGAACTGCCGCCCCGCTAACACCACCTCTTCTTGGCTGTGCTGATGATGATAATGTTGTTTCTATTTAATTTAATTTTTGTATATTGTATTATTTATATTGTATATTATTGTATTTTTATACTTGTGTTTATTTTTCTTGTAAGCCGCCTTGAGGGCCTTTGGCTGAAAGGCGGGGTATAAACAACAACAAGCTCCATTGAATACATTGGGACTTGCCTCTGAGTAAACAAATATAAGATTGCTCTGTCTATGAATATCTTTACAGGTTGTGTAAATAATAAACATCTTTCACAGTCATGCTTATATATTTCTTCATACTGTGTCCCAATAAGTATTTGATTTCACACTATGGTTGTATATTATTATCTGTTCTACATTTTAAGTGTGCCCTTCTTCCTTGAGGTGAACATGGTTCTCCTCCGTTGTTTTCATCCTGAGAGGCAGATAGGCTGAGACACGGTAAGTAGCCCATGGTCACCCAGTAAACCTTATAGCTCACTTCCATTTTGAAAAATTAATTAAAATGATTTATATGCAGGCAAAGTTTATGAAGTAATGCAGATCCACACAATACATTTAAAGCACATCCAATTCGCAATTAAAGTGCATGACTTCCCCTAAAGAATCCTGGGTAGTGTAGTTTCCCCCTCATAATTATAGTTCTCATCACTCTTAACAAACTAGAGTTCCCATGAATCTGTGGTGGGACTCATGTGCTTCGAATGTATGTTGAATGCATTTTAAATGAATGTTGTGGATCTGTCCTAAGTATGATGTGTATTCAGTTAGTGAATTGAAAAGAACAATTTTAGAGATACTGTTTAAAACAGGGGAAGGTCTGTAGCTCAGTGGTAGGGCATATGCTTTGCATGCAAAGGTCCAAAATTCAATTTCTGGAAAAGACTATTGCCTTGAATCCTAGAGAACCAATGGTAGTCCATGACATCACTACTGAGCTAGATGGTATCAAATTGCCTCAGTATAAGGCAGATTCCTTTGTTCCTAAAAGTGCGAAGAGACTCAAAGTCCACGGTGACTCCAAAATTTATTTATGTATTTTATTTACAACATTTATATACTGCTTTATTGTAAAAAGTCTCAAAAGTTTTCTCTCTGTCAATTATTACTCACTGGAATTGGGTTGGCTGTCAAAGTGAGTTTATAGCAGCCCACAGGGTAGACAGAAAGGGTAAGAATCTTCTTACTCTCACTCATTCCTCAGACCTCTTTCTGAAGTGAAGGGTCAAATCTGTAAAGAAGTTTGGAGCAGCCACATTAAAAGATAAGGGCAGGGCATTCCAGGCATGGGGTTGCCAACCTGCTTGGATATCGACATCTTTGCAGAGGATCCCTAGTCAAGTTTTACCAACATCACAAGTCAAACTATATCTACTCAGAAGTATGTCCTAATGAGTTCTATGGGTCCTAGCCCATCAGTAAGTGTGTTTAGAACTGCAGCCTTCAGGGGCATCCATCTTTACTCCTGAGTGCTCCCATTTAACATCTCCACAACACTAGGCTCCTTTCTTCCTACAGTGGCCTTCTGGTGACTGGGCTGACCTGAAGGCACTTAAACCCTTTTTTGCCAGAAGCAAGTTGGCTAGATTAAATGTTCCCTACCCAGGCTCCATCTTTTAGCTAAGATTTCTATTTTAATTTCCAATCAGAGAAATGTTTGTGTTTGAATGGTATGCTCCAAGCAACGGTGGTTGATGCTGAATGTATCATGCTTAATGACATCACTAGGGCCCACCCCTGAAATCCCAGGTTTGGGATGCTTCTGACCTGGCAAACGTATTGCCAGGCCCTTCCATTCCCTGAGTGGTCACAAAAGCAGCTCGCTGCTACAGGCACATCAGGTGCAGGTTTATCAATTAATTTGCACCTCTGCTTATGAAATTCACTCATTTCATCTCATAACAGAAAAAACTGGGTAAATCAAACAAACCAAATTCCCTTTTAGTTCCACCACAGGGAGTTGTGTTGTTTGTATTGTCTGACTGCCTAGTCTTGAGATTCTTGCTGATTCTAATGGTATACATTTCATGCACTATACTGTATATTTTGAGTATTCATTTCAATCTTCAGTTACAGAACTTGTTTGTTAAAGCTATGGATCAAGTCAACATCAGATTGGATTAAAAAGCAATGTATTTCTTACATGCTCATGGGACTGCTGTACGTGTTCAACCCCTCTTTGATGTTATTTGAAGAATTAATAAATAATAGAGAAATTGACAAAGCTGAGAGAACAAACATAATTCTGCACATCAGTTATTGTCTACTGACAGGGGAATACCTCAACATTGTTCTAGCCAAATGAATCTTTCAGATAATGGAATAATGAAAACTAGATTTTTCTTGTTCCTAAAACTGGCTAAACAAATCTTAAGTGTAGAACAAACACATTTGTACAATTTAATGAACGTATGTATAATTAAGGGAAGCATTAGAATCAGACAGATTTAAATTAAGAAACATTTTATGGCATTTGTAAAGCCCGGATTGGCACAAGATATATACAACAAAACATATGAATGAAAAGGCATAGCACACATCCACAGTAGCATAGGCATAGAGCCAAACATCATACTGCTCTCAAAAAACAGTGCACCAGGACTCACTACAGTATCTCTTTAGAATAGGTCTTTCTTGGATGTTTGAAAGACACAGCTGCAGTGGGGCTGGTGGCTCCATAACAATGGGTCAATGGAATCCGTTCCTGCTATCCTATTTTGGAAATAGGTTTCAGCATGTTGGACAACTCCTTGAAAGTTTCTCCTACAGCCCACAGCAGGTTCCACTGCCCCACTCACAGGGAGCCACCAGCCACCGCTGCTCAGCTAAAAATACACACGGAACTGCTTCTAGCTATGGCTCCAAGAGAATTAGCAGCTAAATGGAAAAGTGATTGATTAACTCTGATATTTGTTCATTCACTGAAATTGTAAAGCTATCGTACTCTTAGTAAGGTTTCATTAAGAGTAAGTAAGTGTCAGTGACTTCCAAGAAAAAAATAAGAACTATTTATTACATAGTGGAACCCATATGTAAATTTTTAACAAGTCTCAGAGAGTTTTTTTGCTCGTAATTATTTTATTTATCTATAAAGCTCTGATCGATGGAATGTGCTGATTTGAAATAAATACTAATTTTAGGAAGGTATCTCTTGAAGTAAAATGATATGCTGTTTCAATGACCTAGGCACTACAAGCAATGAGACATTGAATATGCTTAGTTGCAAACCTTATCATCAGATTGTAGAAAATGAAAATCCAAGAAAATCGGAGAGGAGTGGACCTCAGTATTTGTTAGGAAATTGTTTATTACTAAGAAATGCTATAGCCTAGTGCATTTTGGGTTAAACCTCTTTTTCAAGGACAACTGTGGAAGTATCCATGTGGACAAAGATTCAGGAACAGAGTTTTTTTTTAAAAAAATCACATAAGACAAAATATAGGCACTATCACCAATCTGATATTACAATGCAAACTGAATGTATTAAGTATTTCTATGTTATTATTATTATTATTATTATTATTAACCTTTTAAATCATAAGGCTAGCATAACTGGTTTGTTATTGTGAAATTGTTTTTGTAAACTCCTTTGACAGCCTTTGGGGCCATATAAGTATTTACAGAAATAAATATAAAATAAATAAAATTATAAGAATCTGAAATATCCTGAAAGATAGCTAGGACATCAGACTCAGTTTAAAAGGTGTTTAGATTATGTTATTGTTGTTATGTGCCTTCAAGTCGATTAGGACTTATGGCGACCCTATGAATCAGTGACCTCCAAGAGCATCTGTCATGAACCATCCTGTTCAGATCTTGTAAGTTCAGGTCTGTGGCTTCCTTTATGGAATCAATCCATCTCTTGTTTGGCCTTCCTCTTTTTCTACTCCCTGCTGTTTTCCCCAGCATTCTTTTCTTTTCTAGTGAATCATGTCTTCTCATTAGGTGTCCAAAGTATGATAACCTCAGTTTCATCATTTTAGTTTCTAGTGACAGTTCTGGTTTAATTTGTTCTAACACCCAATGACTTGTCTTATCAGTCCATGGTGTGCACAAAGCTCTCCTCCAGCACCACATTTCAAATGAGTTGATTTTTCTCTTATCCGCTTTTCACTGTCCGACTTTCACATCCATACATAGAGATCGGGAATACCATGGTCTGAATGATCCTGACTTTGGTGTTCAGCGATACATCTTTGCCTTTGAGGACTTTTTCTAGTTGTCTCATAGCTGCCCCCCCCAGTCCGAGCCTGATTTCTTGACTATTGTCTCCATTTTGGTTAATGACTGTGCCAATGTATTGATAATCCTTGACAAGTTCAATGTCCTCATTGTCAACTGTAAAGTTGCATAAATCTTCTGTTGTCATTACTTTAGTCTTTTTGACGTTCAGCCGTAGTCCTGCTTTTGTGCTTTCCTCTTTAACTTTCATCAGCATTCATTTCAAATCATTACTAGTTTCTGCTAGTAGTATGGTATCGTCTGCATATCTTAAATTATTGATATTTCTCCCTCCAATTTTCACACCTCCTTCCTCTTGGTCCAATCCCGCTTTCCGTATGATAGTTCCCCAATGTTGGTTGAGATCCTTTTCTCCTGCGTGCTGTCCACTTGGATCCCCTAACAGTGAGCAATACAAAGTGAGAAATGTTTCTAGGTCTTTCATGACTGGCATGTTCTCCACTGTGCTTCCCAAGCATACTGCTCCCAAGATTTGGGTGCCATAGGCTACAGTCCTAACATCTCTGTTTATAAGCTGTCCTAATGTACCAGCCTGTCTCCTCTTGTAGAACCCAGCTGCCATGCATACTGCTGCCAACTGGCCTATTGGCCTGCCATTACAACTGGCTCCAAGTTATCCATGCCAACTCACACTTGATAGTCAGTAAAGGAAGTGTTGTTGATTGTTCCTGTGCATCACCAGTGGCACTTCTGATATAGTGAGAACTGCCCAACTGCCAGCTGCTGTAGACATTTAGGCAAACTTCAAGGACACTTTTGTATCTATGCTGATCCAAATCATGCTTGTGCATCACATGTGCATTGTTAGCACAATAGGTTTCATTGTACATCATGCTCCCCTTTCAAAAAGCACAGCTCTCTCTAAGTGGCATAATGTAATCTGAATCATTGCACATTATATGCACAATTGTCTTAATTGCATATCATCTTGACTAGCTAGTCATCAGGTATTTTTATGTGAGCCTAATGATGATAGTTTCAAAACTGCTGCTTATTCGGAACATGTATACACACAACAGAGGATGTGTTGTTTTAACAATGAGAATAGGGAATCATGAATATTCAGCAATTTAAAAAATAAACTCTTCCTTTTAAGACAAGCCTTTTATTGACTTAAACACCAACAAAACTTTTTATGTTCCTTTTTTGGTAACCATACACCATAAGTTAAAAGAGAATGACCTGATCTGGAGCTGCAACTAATTCTGTATGGGAATAGTATACATGACAAAAGGGTTTTGTACCTAGCAGAATCTAAAGCAAAAATTAGAAACCTCCCTCCGTGCTTCCTCTGTGTTTTGAGTCCAAACAATTCATCTTCAAGTTGATTGTGCATTGTGTGGATTGCTTCATTGGTCAGTCTTGAGTCTACTGACAGACAATTTCAGTGGCTGATCCTGAGTCCTAACATTATGAGTTCACAGCCCATCATCTTTGCCTTCCCCTAACTAATGGATCAGATCTCATTTTCTGGCAAGGTGAACTGAAGAGAGTCATCTGGGTTGACAGCAAATGAGGCTCAAATCCACAACTTTCAGGAATATAGACCGAACACTAGGGCCAGTCTTATCTATCCCAGAGATAATTGTGTGTGTGTGTGTGTGTGTGTGTGTGTACACATATACATATATATTCCTTGTGCAATTGTGCATGTTAGAATATTGTGTTTAAACATATTTAGAGCATCAAAGGAAAAATAAAATATTAATTCCTGTGAGCTTGTCTCTTGAGAGTCACAGTACAATAGCTTTTGAAAACAAAAGTATTTGCATCTCTCACCAAAATAACTGGGGTCACTGCTGATGCAATCTGAGTTTACCCTGTGTGGTCTTGCTATCTCTTTGAGCAGTAGTCTCCATTAACATGTTTAAAATGTGGTAAAAAATGGAAACGGACTGCCTTCAAGTCGATCCCGACTTATGGCGACCCTGTGAATAGGGTTTTCATGGTAAGCGGTATTCAGAGGGGGTTTACCATTGCCTCCCTCTGAGGCTTCCTCTGAGGCTAGCCCTCCCCAGCTGGCTAGGGCCTGCTCAGCTTGCCACAGCTGCACAAGCCAGCCCCTTCCTTGTCCGCAACTGCCAGCTGGGGGGCAACTGGGCCCCTTGGGACTATGCAGCTTGCCCACGGCTGCACGGGGGGCAGGGCACGTAACCCCTGAGCCACTCACTGTGGGGGTGATCTTTAGCTGGCCCTTGACACCCAGGAGACATGAGCAGGGATTTGAACTTGCAGACTCTGGACTCCCAGCCAGGCTCTTCTCCCCACTCTGCTATACCAGCTGTGACTAAAATGTGGTATGCATCATCAAACACACACACACAAATGCACAAATAAAAAACCCTCAGCCAAGTTTGTTTCTTGGGATGGCAAAGTTAAGGAAAAAAATTGAGATTTTGTTATTGTAAATGCACTTGCTATGCCAGAGCCATGCTGAATTCAGTGGGGCTTTGTAAGTGCTTTGAGGATCATCACATCTGTTTCCATACAGCAAATTAGCAGAACATTATATGGTTTGAATGATATTAGATCCACTCACTCTCTGTTCAGGAAAAAAAACCTGTGAGATTTTAGGACTCCTAGGTTATGCTGAATTAATGTACTGTATAACCAGGATATGCAAAATTTAATAAAATAGAAATAAGCTGACAATAAAATAATCAACTACTTTAAATTTCTGAGAAGTCTACGCAAATCTTGAAACAGAAGTAATTTAGTAGCAGAACTGTGCAGAATATTCTGCAGGTTTTATTTTAAGGAAGAATGGCCATTAGAAAACAAATCCTGAAAGTTATTTGGAATGTATAATCTTTTCCTCAGTTCTATGTGGTCTCTCAACCCCCCCCCATTTAACACCATTGTTTCTCCTGGCTACTGCTGCTTCAGAACTATTTATTCTTTTACTGCTACTGCTTCCTGGATTAGTCACATTAGCCACAGTGAGCCTGAGGACCTCACAATTCTAAGTAGTTTATGAGCGTTGAGTAGGCTATGATTTTACTGAAGATAGCAAAGAAAATGTTTGAAAGGAGTGCCAAAAGTCTTTGAAAAGAGGAAGCCTTTTTCAGCACTTTGAAAAATGTTTGTTCTAAAATCTGAATAGTTTTGACTATCTGATAGTTGTTTTGTACTGTCTTCTAAAACAGAGCAAGTCTAATGTAGTTTTTTCAACTTCACACTAAAAAAAGTGTGTGTAGGGGGGTGGAATCTATCTTTACTTTCATTTGCAAAAACTTTTTTCAGGAGGGGGAAAGCACTTCAAGTAAACATAACTTATCTCAGTTCTCCACCAGGATTTTCTGCTCACAATTTACCACCTGTGCTGAGATATTGGAAGGTACTCTAGGATTAATCTAACAATACTTTATTATCATGTGCCACTGTCATGTGGCACCAATGTAAGCCAAAGACAGAATAGTAAATAGAAGGCTGCACTCTGAAACTAAACACTGTAAGTTAAATTCTATTTCTCAAAAAAAAGCCGTTCATAATCAATTCACCTTAAGCAAGTGTGTATTTAGTGTACAAAAATGGTACACAGAGGATACCGCATCACAGGACTTACATGCAGAGGAAATAAAGCTTGCACATACAAGATCCGTGTTAACTGATGCAACACAATATTCCAGCATGCTTCAGTATATCAAAAAGCCTCATAAAAATCCAGTAAGAGGAATCAGCCTTGACTTGTAGTGCAGGATAAATGCACTGCATTTGTGAATGAAATATTAGTACTATTAACAAGGAGCTTCATATGAGAGATTTAGAAAGGGCCTTTCTAAGTAAAAGCTGTTATTCTGAATATGTAGTGCTGCTATAAAACACTGCAGCCTGACCTACCCCACAGGGTTGTTGTAAGGATAAAATGAGGAGGGGGAGAACCAGATATACCACACCACCTTGAGCTCCTTGTAGGAAAAGTGGGATGTAAATGTAATGAATAAACAAATACATAAATATACAACTTTCCAAACGAAAGATACACATAGGAACTTCACAGCAACAACTGTGATGTGAGAAGAAGGGAGAGGAGAAGAGAGAGAATGAATATACAAAAGCCCTACAGACCTAGTCAAGACATAACCCCCCCCACACACACACATTTGCACCACCCTCTTTCCCTACCAGATCTGGGGAGGGGGGGAGAGAAGAGAAAAAAGGGAAACAGTAAGAGCTGTTCTTTCTAAAAGGATTGTTAAAGGACAGGTACGTTCTCAAGTTGTTAGTTTCCCCTCTTCTTTATAAACAATCCAGTACAGCAATCCAACTCAGAGGAAGCCAGCATAAGTGGTGCTTCAGCAAGAGAAGCCGGCGTAAAGTTTCACTGCATCCGATTGCCATTCTGGAGTGTCTGGTTAGCTCAGCTGGGAGCTGCGCAAAGGGATCAGAAAGTAAAAGCCTGCTGTCCCAAATACCTCTACTGGGGAGTAAGCCCCCTCCCTTGACTTCTGTTGTATTTTTTTTTCTTAGACTGATTTTTTACCCAGCGTAACTTTTGCTTGACTCATGACCTACAGGAGCACTGCAGACAAGAGCTGGATGTGGTCTACGTCCCCTCACCTCAGCCCCTCCCTGAAACGCCACCAGAAAGCCCGTTTTTCAGGACTTACGCCAGCTTACACCGGCTTCACTTGCATCGGTCTCGGTTGAGCTGCCTGAGCCGGGCTGAGGGACTTAACACTGGCGTAGCCTAGCTGAGTCAAGACCCAGCCAGCTCAGCTGG
Organism: Rhineura floridana; assembly: GCF_030035675.1. NCBI lineage: Eukaryota > Metazoa > Chordata > Lepidosauria > Squamata > Rhineuridae > Rhineura > Rhineura floridana. The sequence goes on along the minus strand of NC_084489.1, from coordinate 3,570,166 downwards.
AGATCCACCACATACAACTCCCCTCAGCCCAGCGCAAATGTAACTTGCATTGTGCCCTAAGCCAGTGTGTCTCAACCTTTTTAAACCCATGCATGTCCCCTTTCAGCTAACATAAAAATCACATGCTCCACATCAAATCTGGCTCCCCTAACTATTTTATTTGAATTTTCAAAAGGATTTAAATACCATGACTTTTAATTAGTATCATCTTACCTGAAATCAAATGTACAACACCCTTAGAACCTAATATAAGTTGAAGCTGTTTTTTGTTGTATACTGTAGTGGGTGTTTTTTTTGCAGATTCTCCCATTCTGAAGCAGCAGTAGTTGTACTTCCAAAAAAAGTTTTTTTTCCTTTTAGTTTGCAATGTCTTTCCATTTTACAGTTTACAAATCAACACTGAAACAATAAGGTTGCAGTGCTATGCACACTTTGTTGTTGTTCTGTGCCTCCAAGTCAATTACGACTTATGGCGACCCTACGAATCAGCGACCTCCAAGAGCATCTGTCATGAACCACCCCGTTCAGATCTTGTAAGTTCAGGTCTGTGGCTTCCTTTATGGAATCAATCCATCTCTTGTTTGGCCTTCCTCTTTGTCTATTCCCTTCTGTTTTTCCTAGTATTATTTTCTTTTCTAATGAATCTTGTCTATGCACACTTACTTGAGAGTAAAAAACCCAAGGGGATCCCCCCGAGGTTTGATCTTCTGTGTTGGACGTGCACAGAGAGAGAATGGTGGGCTCAGTTACAGCTCTGACTTTGCTCATTGGCTAAAACCCTGAAAGGTAGTCACTTGGAGTAGTCAAGTCAGGCTAGGCTAGCTCATTTCACAGAAATAGAGGGTGAGTGGGGGCTCACATTTTGGTTTATACTGCAGGTAGGCATTTACTTTTTTAAAAAATGAAAGCTAATTGTCTAGGTTCCCTGCTGGCTCTGGGCCCCCTACGCCCTGACCTTTTCTACCTGACGCTTGGCAGCTCTGCTCCTAATGTACTCCCGAATCTGTTCTGGGTGTTTCCCCAACTTTCCAGAGTAGATCTGGGGAGGGCATAGGTTGGGGGAGAGAGAGGTGAACTTCCGTTGGGCAAGCAAAAATCCTTGAACTAGCAGCTCTGTTTTATTGGATACCACCCATAAAGACCAAGAACAAATTATTTAAATGGGTTAGTAGCAGACCAGCTAGGGAGGAGTTGAACCTTTGGATGACAAGGGAACAAAAGGTTTGCTAAAGCAGGATAAGGAGATTGCAGAGAAGCTAAATGAATTCTTTGCTTCTGTCTTCACAACAGAAGATATAGAGCAGATCCCTGTGTCTGAACTAACTTTTACAGGAAGGGAGTCTGAGGATCTGTGGCAAATAGTGGTGATAAAATACGAAATCCTAGGCCTAATAGATAAAATAAAAACTGACAAATCACCAGGACCCGATGGCATTTACCTGAGAGTTCTGAAAGAACTCATATGGGAAATTGCTGGTCTGCTAACAAAAATACATAACTTGTCCGTAAGAGCAGCCTCTGTACCTGAGGACTGGAAAGTGGTCAGTGCAACACTAAATTGTAAAAAGGGATCTGGGGGGATCCTGGAAACCCCAGGCCAGTTAGCTTAACATCTGCTCTAGGAAAATGGTAGAAAGCACTGTCAAAAATGAAATTGCTGAGCATATAGAAGTCTTGCTGAAGTGGTACCAGTGTGGCTTCTGCAAGGGTAACTCCTGTCTCACTAACCTATAGAAGTTATTTGTGAGTGTTAATCAGGAGATCCAATCAGAGCTCATGCACATCATGCCAAATTTTGGCCTATGCATTAACCACTATTGGATCCTCGACCATGGTTCAAGTTGCTCAGCAAAGTGGAACAGGGAGTGAAGCATAATGATGGATCAATGAAAAACCACAAATTCAAATACACTGATTTATGACGTACAAAGCTTAATGCTTTATAAGATAATGAACTGATAGAAAATAAAACAAAGATAATATTTGAAATATCTTTACAATGTGATGTAACACACACACACACACACACACAAATTAATGGTCGATGGGAGCTGCCGGCCCAGCTGAACAGAGACTCTGTCAGGACCTGTGTGCGGGAGCCAGAAGGGAAGAGTCAGCTCCCATCAATAGCCCTATTGGAGAGTAGGCACTTCTCACAGACCAACATTACAATTATTTTCCTCTGCTGACCCTTTTGCCAGCAGAATTATCCTGTGGACTGGGACCAGGAATGGTCTAAGGGAAAGTTGGATGCTGTGTAAGTCTCTTCCATGGCTCCTCCCCTGCCATGCCCCCCGAATGCCCCATTTTGGGGGCTACTACTGGCTTCCCCCAGCTCTCTGTCTGCCAAGCTGGCCATCCTCGGCAGACCCTTGGCAGTGCCGGAAGCCTGCCAGCTCCACCACATCCAACTCTCCCCAGCCTGGTGCAAATATACAAATATTTTCATTATTATCTAATTGTTTATTCCGTCATGGCTGCTGCTCTGCTCTGCCTACTCATGCCACAGTTGCTGCATGTGTAGGCCTACCAGGGACCAAACTAACAGAGAGTGTCAACAAGCATATTGATAGAGGTGATCCAGTTGACATTTTGTACTGACTTAAAAAAAACCCCACCTTTTGACATAATACCTCACCAAAGACTCCTAAGCTTGGCAGTCATGGAATAAATGAACAGTGCTCCCAATGAAAGGATGTACAAAATTGAGTCCTCCAAGGATCGGTATTGGGACCAGTACTTTTTTACTTGCTCATAAATGACTTAGAGTTGTGGGTGAGCAGTGAGGTAGCCAAGTTAGCTGATGATATCACATTGTTCAAGACCGTTATAACAAAAAGTGATTCTCTGGAGCTCCAGAATGTTCTCTCCAAACTGAGTAAATGAGCAGTAAATGACAAATGCAATTGAATGTAAATAAGTGTAAAGTAATGCACATTGAGGCAAAAAATCTTAATTTCACATATACATTCATTGGGTCTGAACTGGTGTTGACTGACCAGGAAGTCTGACCTTCGAGTTGTAGTGGAATGCTTGATGAAAATGTTGACACAACTGTGAAAAAGGCAAATTCCATGCTAGGGATAATGAGGGAATCAACTGAAAATGAAACTGGCAATATCATAATGCCATTATATAGTGCAACTATATTTGGAATACTATTACAGTTCTGGTCCAGAGCTTGAAAAAGTTACTTTTTTGAACTACAACTCCCATCAGCCCCAGCTAGCATGGCCACTGGATTAGGCTGATGGGAGTTGTAGTTCAAAAAAGTAACTTTTCCAAGCTGGTCATCTCATGTTAAAAAGGATATTGTAGATCTGGAAAAAAGTTCAGAAAAGGGATACCAAAATGATCAAAGGGGTGGAGCAACTCAGCTATGAGGAAAGATTACTACATTTTGAGCTGTTTAGTTTAGAGGAAAGGCAATTAAGAGGAGACATGATATGCATGGTATGGAGAAAGTAGATTAAAGGTTTTCTCCTCATGTAATACTAGAACTTAGGCATCCAATGAAACGGAATGTTGGAAGCTTCAGGACAGATGAAAGAAAGTATTTTTTCACAGAAAGCATAGTTAAACTATGGAATTTGCTCCATAGTTGGTGATGGCCACCAACCTGTATGGCTTCAAAGGAGGATTAGACAAATTCATGGAGGATAAGTCTATGAATGCCTACTAGGCACAATGGTTGTGTTCTACCTCCACTTTCAGAGGCAGTATGCCTCTGAATATCAATTTCTGGAAACAGCAGGAGGGGAAAGCACTGTTGTGCTCAGGTCCTGGTGCCTGCAGACTTCCCATAGACCTCAGGTTGGCCACTGTGTAAACAGAATGCTGGACTAGATGGGCCATTGACCTGATGCAGCAGGTTCTTCTTACGTTCCTAAGGCTGACTTCCATTTACCAAAGAAAATAATATATTTTAAAGGAGTTTTTCTCATAGAAAAGGGAAAAGCAGAGAGCAAACCGTATTCTAGGTATAATGAGAAACAAGAATATTTATGATTAAAATTGTAAAATAATACGAATACCAAAGATGCATTGAGAAGACAGCCTGCTAAAGTTAAGTACATTTTAGTTCAACAGTTAACCAAATGCTCCTGTAATTAGTATGACATACTAGTAAGCATAGTTCTGTGCAAGTTTACTCAAAAGCAAGTCCTAGGCTGGTTTCACACATGGGGGTTATTGTGTCAGTTTTCGTTCGTTCGTTCGTTCGCTTAATTTATATACCTCTTCGTATTTCAACAGAAACCTCCAAGTGATTTACAGATCCCAACAAAAAGGAATTAACGCCAGAATCAAGATAAGAAATAGAATACAAATCACAATTTTGTGGATTAAAATGGTAGTGCTTCTGTTCCAATTTCTAAAATTGGTTTCACACAACAATACCTGTTGCATTACAGAACCATGGCTTTTTTAGCCAATAAACTGGCATTTTGCACAAATGTCTTTCACACTACAGCAATGACATCTTGTTTTCATCTCTCACCCATTATACACGTGAGCACTGTAGTTTCCCTATAAATCACTGTGTGAGTTAGTGTGGGCTTTTGAAATTATTATTTCTGTGGTGTTTGCTGATATACCGGTACTTCCTCAGCTACAGAGTGAGGGTTGAGCTTCTAAAAAACCCAAAGTTTATAGTTCTATTAAACCTCATTCAGCTCTGTCTTGAGGTTTTGATTGTTGTTTTGAAAACAACAGTCCAAACATATCAATCCACCTGAGGAGGCAGAGGCAGAAATAGAGAAAGGGGGAGCTGCTACCCATGCCTGTGCTGGAATACCAGTACAATTTTCATCAGGCAAAAAATTGATGTGTGTCTAAAGGGCAGGAACAGAATTTGCATGCCGGGATACCTGCCACATGAGCGGCTGCAGCTAGCACAAAACTCCCACGATTTTCCAGGTTCCCAAGCTTGCAAATGGATTATTTCTGGAATCATTTATCATGGAAATGAGCATTAAACTTCCACTACGTTCCACTAGATTTCCAGAACTAGCTTTGATGTCCTGTGAAAGAGCAAATAAAATGTACAAATTACCAGGTAAGAAATTGTCAGAATAACAGAATAAAGTGCAGTGTGAAAGCAGCCCTAGTGAGCTCAGTGGCCTGGCTCTTATTGTAGAGTAAGGTTGCAATCCCATACATACTTACCTGGGAGTAAGTCCCATAGAACCCAATGGAGCTTACTTCTGAGTTGACATAGATTGCAGGCTAAGTTTGTAAGGGATGGCAGTCTGAAAAATGGCTGGATCATGGTTTCTATGGAGATATCTCTGTATAGAAACATCTATGATGTTATATTAAGGCTGCAATCCTAGGTATGCTTATTTGAGAGGAAGTTGTACTGAAATCAGTGGGACTTACTTCTGAATCAAAATACATAAATTTGTGCTGTAACACCTGCAAGCAACCCACATGGTGTGATTTGTATATGTGAGTACCAGAGTCAGGCCCTCCCTTAGCCTATACGGGGCCCGGGGCAAAAGCATAGTTGGGGCCCCCCTACATTCTTTCTCTCTTTCAAACCTCCTGCCCAGAATAAGCCGGCAAGTGCTGCCTGTAAACGCGCTGCACAGCTGATGAGCGGGCGGCAGGCAGCACAAGGAAGCCACTCAGGCAGGCGATTCAAACCTCCCGCCTAAAAGCCTCACGCACACCTGCTTCACAGCTGATGAGCAGAGGGGAAAAACCGCTCAGGCACGCAGCCGAAGAGCTGGAGATTCCCCAAGAGTGGGAAGCGGCTGGCGAGACTGCATGGCTTAAAAGAAAAAACTCTGCCGCAGCCCAGCTTCTCATCGCCAAGCATGGGCCCCCCCAAAGCGCAGGGCCAGGGCAACTGCCTCCCTTCCTGGTGCCTAGGGGCGGTGCTGACCAGAGTCTATACTACTTGCTCTTATATTGATCAGGATGAGACTGAGGATAAAATAAGAGCTTCTTTATTTAATAATTCTTAAACAGTAAAATATCTGAGCTTGTTCTGTGCTAGGCCTCACCCAGCACACACAACACTGACTAACTAACTCCAGTAACTAAATCAGTCTAGCTCCCTCTAAGGTGTGTAACACCTCTAGAAAAAGTTAACTCTTTGCTGTGCATCTAAACTAAAGATACATTTCACTACATTTCCCTTTCTTTGAGTTCTAACTTATTTTGTGGGGTTTTTTTCTATCAGCAAACAGTGTGTAGAATAACATTTAGTCTCTATAATGTTCTGGTTTTCGAATTACTCTTCCTCTGGATGTCACTCTCTTTGGACTCTCAGGAGATAGCCTGTCTTTGGCAGGTGATGCTTGCTCACAAGAACTTGTTAGTTCTTTATTCTCAGTCCTTTGAGATTGTTCTAGCAATAAATTCTGCTCTCCTGGTATTTCTGCCTCTGAATTCTCACATTGTTGTGAAATTGGTTGTGGTTTGGGAACCAACTGTAGATGTCTCCTGTTCCTCAGGAATGTTCCATTGTTGGTAATGACAACATAAGATCTTGGAGTTTGACTTTGGCTCTGGACTGTTGCTGGTTCAGACCATCCTTTCTAGTAGTCCAGTTCAGTCTCACTTGTGAACCAGGTTGTAATTTTGGAAGTGTCTTCACTCCATAATGTCTGTCGTAGTAATATTTGTAGTTTCTTTTAGCCATTTTGTCTGTGACATGGACTTTTCCCAAATCAGGCCACTTAGGATACAAATTTGCTTCTAAGGTTGGAATTGGTGTTCTTAATTGTCTTCCTATTATCAGTTGTGCAGGACTGCACTTCGTTACAGTGATAGGTGTTGCTGTGTAGCTTAGCAGTGCTAGGAAGAGATCTTTCTGACATAAGATTTGTTTTGCTGTTTGTACTGCTCTCTCTGCTTCCCCATTGGCTTGTGGGAAATGGGGACTGGCTGTAATGTGACAAAAGTCATATTTCTTTGCAAACAAAGTAAACTCCCTGCAAATTGCGGTCCATTATCTGTTACTAGTTCATTTGGGCATCCCCATCTGGCAAAGATATTCTTCAAACAACTGGTAACAGTACAGCTTGCTGAATCGGGCATGTATGCAATCTCTATCTGTCTAGAGGAATAGTCTATTGTGACTAAGTACTTTTGTCTTCATAACTCACAGATGTTTGCTCTCACTCTCTTCCATGGTCTATCTGGCAATGAAGTGGTAATGAGTGGTTCCTTCCATTGTGAAGGTTTATTTGTCTGGCAAAACTCACAGTTTGCTATTATTGCCTTGAGGTCAGCCATTCTTGCACATTCTTTCCACTTAATGATTCCTTGATGACCTTCACAGAGTTTTCTCAATATTTCCTGTTGCATTGTAGCAGGACTGACAATTCTATCACCAAATAGGACTGTTCCTTCCAACTCTGTAAGGCTTCCCTTTTCTGCAAAGAAAGGTTTAACATTAGTTGTCACTTCAGACATGTACAATGGCCAACCAGTTCTGACAAATTTCAGCACCTTCGAAAGGTCTGAGTGCTGGTAGCTGCTTGAATGCATTGAAGGAGTGTGGTAGATATTGGTTTAGAAGCTTGTAGAAGATTTACTTAGACTTTGATTTCCTCAACTAACTGGGTTGTTTCAGGGTCTGGAGTTTCCCATGGATTTCTTGACAGTGTGTCTGCTACAACAAGAGGCTTGCCTTGTCTGTATTCTACTTGAGGATTGTACCTCATTATGCGTAAAAGGAGTCACTGACATCATATTGGTATTTGATCCAGGTCTTTGCAATTTATCAGTGGTACCAAGGGTTTATGGTCTGTATAAAGTGTAAATGATTCTAGCCCATAGAGAGATTTTGAGAATTTTTCACAAGCCCAAACAACAGCTAGACATTCCTTTTCTATCTGAGCATATCGGGTCTCAGCTTCTGTTAGCATTCTTGAGCAATAGGCCACTGGTTTCAACTCTCCATCATGGTTTTGGAGTAGTACTCCTCCCAGGCCATAATTGCTGGCATCAGCACTCACTACGGTCTGCCGGTTAACTTCATGGTAAGCAAGAACTGGAGCCTCAGTTAAGAGTTTTTTCACTGTTGAAAAGTCATTTCCTTGGCTTGGACCCCAGCACCATGTGCTGTCTGATTTCAAAAGTATATTTAATGGGTATAGTTTCTCTGCCAAATTTGGCAAGAAGCATTCTAAATAATGTACCATGCCCAAATCTTTTCAGTCCTGTGATGGAGTCTGGAGATTTGATTGCAGAAATGGCTTCTACTTTCTTAGGATCTGGACTCACACCATGCTCATTCATTCAGTGTCCAAAATATGTAAGGTCTTTCTGGCATAAGATGCATTTGCTGTTGTAGAGTATTAACCCTGCTGCCTTTACTGTTGCTAAGACTTTGGCCAATCTTTCATCATGTTCTGCCATTGTGGCACTATAAACCAACACATTGTCCTTGAACACTTAAATGCCTTCCAAGTGTTGTAGCAGCTCCGACATTGCTCTCTGAAACATCTCAGGTGCACCTGAAATTCCAAATGGCAGTCTCTTGAAGAAGTATTTCCCAAACGGAGTGATAAATGTAGTCAATTTAGCAGTGTCAGCAGCTAGGCGGATCTGCCAGAATCTACTTGCAGCATCAAGCAATGAAAATATGCAAGCACCAGCTAACTGTGGCAGGATATCATCCATAGTAGGAAGAGTGTACTTTTCCCACTTGACAGCTTTATTTAGTTGTTTTAGATCCACACATATGGGTACTGTTCCATCCTTTTTTGGTACTGGAACCATTGGCGCCCACCAATCAGTAGGTTCTATGACTCCACAGCGAACCACTCTATCCAGTTCTGCCTTTATTTTGGGTAGCAGTGGAACTGATATTGTTCTGGCAGTGTGAATAGCATAACATACAGCCCCTTCTTTGAGTCTTATCTGTACTGGTGGTGTCTTCAAAGTTCCAACTATGTCAGGAATTTCTGTGGAAAGCTCATTTAAACATTGCACCAACCCCATCATAGTTGCAAAATCTTGGCTTAGGAGGTTATTAATCTTTACACAGATCACATAGACCTTAAAGTCATAGTCATTGTCTCTATAGCAGGTTATTGCTGTGACGTATCCCATGCAATTTAGATTCTGTCCTCCAGGACCAGTTAAAACTGCTGTTGTTTGCTGGAGACTAGGCGCATCAGAAAAAGACTTGTAAACAGACTCAGAAATCATGCTGACATCTGCACCTGTGTATTTTAAACTTTATCGAGAGCCCACTGATTTGTAGTGATACTTCCCAAGGATCTGTGGAATTTTCCACCCATGTGGCTGGACACAGAAAAAATCGTTCTTGACTTTTCTGCTGCTGCAGTTTCACTCACCATTGTAGTATGGCACACAGCGGCAAAATGACCTATCTTCTTATATTTGTGGCATTCTGCAGCCTTTGCAGGACAGACTGCTCTTTGTGTATGCCCTTTCCCACATCTTGTGCATCTAGGGGCTTTTATTTGAGCATTAGATGTTTGGCTGTATATTTGTTTCTGATATTTTGGAGTTTGGGGTTTTCGTTTGTGCAGGGGTTTCTTGGCTATTTCTTGCAGCCCTTTTGAAGCACCCTGGTCTTGAACCTGGCCTTTTATAAGCTCGGAGTTTCTTTTCATCTCCACAGCCGTCTCCAAAGTGAGATTGATTTCCATCTGCAGCTTCTGTGACAGGTCTTTATCCAAAATTCCCACTACCAATTGGTCTCTGAGCATTTCACTTCTGGTGTCCCCAAAAGCACATTCATCAGCTTTCTCATGCAGCCATCTTTTGTAGACCTCTGCAGATTCCCCTGGTTTCTGATGTCTCTGGTGAAAACATGCCCTCTCATGAATGAGATTTTTCTTTGGCACAAAATATTCATCAGATATCCCTAGGACTAGGAGATAGTCATCTTGGTCCTCTGCAGCAGCAAACTCAAATGATGTAAATATCTGCTCTGCTTGCTGGCCCATGGCATAAATCAAGGAGCATACCTGAATTTATTCCTTCTCTTTGTTCAATTTTGAAGCAATGTGATATCTGCAAAACCTCCGCTTCCAATCTGGCCATGCTGCAGGCCTGGTGAATTCAAAGGCCTCTGGTGGGGAAAACTTTGCCATTGGTTTCCTTTTTTTCTTCAGTTGTCCCAGGAGCTCTGCTACTCTGGAGACACTGTGAGGATTTCTTAACTTTTGACACCATATTATATTGATCAGGATGAGACCGAGGATAAAATAGAGCTTCTTTATTTAATAATTCATAAACAGTAAAACATCTGAGCTTGTTCTGTGCTACGCCTCACCCAGCACACACAACACTGACTCACTAACTCCAATAACTAAATCAGTCTAGCTCCCCCTAGGGTGTGTAATACCCTCTAGAGAAAGTTAACCCTTTCTTTGCTGTGCATCTAACCTAAAGGCACATTTCACTACATTTGTCACTGAGGGCAGTGTATCAATGTGACTGCAGATTTTGTGCATACTCTTTTGCTTGGTCTGTGTATCAGCAGCTGTGTTACAGAAATTACCAAAACTGAGATGTGTTTGCTTTTCAGTAGTAACATTTCTAACCTCCAACAGAGTCTGATGTTGTGGCACAAAACCAACAGAATTACTTATTACTTGCTGCATGAGATCATGGGGGATGGGGAAAGTAAAATGCTTACATTTGAAGGTTGTGAAGGAACTAATTTATTTTATCCTCTCTCTTTTAATTAATTGGCTGTGGTAATTGGCTGTTTTGGGATTATTTACAGTGACACAGCTCCATATTACTTGGATTGGAAATAAATGCATGGAAACACTACAGATCTGAGATCTGCCTTAATAGAACAAAATAATGGCAAGCAGCTTTCTTTGATCTGGTTCTTTCATATCTAGTACAGGCAACCTTCTGGTAAAGCCTCCCTAGCTACACCCCCCCAATTGCTGGGGTTGCCTACATCTGTTTCATCCATTTTCAGATACACACATTGTGGAAAGATCTGTCAGTTGTGGTTCTCTGCCTTTTTCATTTTTCAAATCTTAAGTTCAGCTCCATTTGAGTTTTTTTTTAAAAAAACCTCATAAATATTCCTTAGCATTTTAGTGTGAATTTCTTCTAACACACATTTTTGTGTGTAGTTTTGATTAACATGAACATTTTTGCAAGCAATTTCTCCTAATATAATGCATGTTGTATGCTATTTTTACTACTATATTAATTTTTAGGCACACTTTCCCCTAATATATGCATTTTTAAAACATTCTTTGGTTGGAGAACTGCATTGGAAAATTCAGATACATGCACATTTGATAGTGATCTGGTTCTCATATTATTTCAGAAAGTGAAAATTTGATAGATTTGACTTTAAATGCAAACTGAATTGAATTTCTCCCCATCTCTACCTGTAGACAAATTTGTATCAGTTCTTAACCGGAGGTTAAGAACTGGTCTCACTAGTATTTTAGAGATTATTTCCAAATGTAATTTTTTCCCTGTGTTTACTACAGCTGGTTTTTATTCCTTTCATTTCTACAAAATTGGAGGGGAAGAACTGCTTTAATCTAAACAAACTCAAACCATACCATAGTCTTTCTGATCACAGTGCACACCGCCAAATGCCACATGCTCCTAAGATTTATTATTTGGGGCTAGGGAGTCTAATTAAAGCTATTACTCTTCCAATTAGTTTTGTGAATAAAATATACTATGTTGTCTCTGTGTTATATATATATATATATATATATATATATTCGGATGAGGTTCAGTCACATAACTGGCAAATTCAAGGTGTGCAATTCAAGTTGATTTGGTGTTGCGCAACACACCTGCTTCCACAAAAATTGGGTGTTTTGTGATAAGGAAAGTAAAATGAAAATGCATGGAAAAATATGAGATAACAATTACTTGATGCAACATCACATAATCTTCGTGCAAAGAAATCAGAATGAATGCTCAGTAAATAGCCATCATCATCTAACCTCCCCAGAAAACTTAGTGGAAACAAATTTTGACTGATGCTTAATAAACAGGTGCTCTAGAAGCAAACATCACTGTCATTGTGATTTCAGTACCATTAGCATAATGTTCTACTTCTTCTAGTTCTACTCATATCTATTTGCATGATTAAAACCACACCTTTTTCACTGAATAAGCCTGAAAGTAAGAAAGAGGGGTAAGAAAATAAGGAAAGTAAGGAAGCAGTGGATTGACAGGGCAGGTGAGGAGTAGGGATATACTTTGCTATGTGTTTTCATTCCACATACTATCTGACTATTTATATCTCCTGTCTATAGCTATTCGCAAACCACAAAGCTACATCTTTACCATCCTGCCTAGTTATAGTGGCATAATTTTACACTACAGCTGATGTCTCACTTCACGATTGTTTAATGGTCTCTTACACAGGCAATGTCATAACTTCCAGTACTGCTCATAATCTCCATATGTTTTCTGATTGTTTCTATTCACAAATCAAAGAGCCAACTAATTCCCCATCAAGCTGTCCATAGGGTTATTGTTGGTCTGATATATGAATGATGAAAGGACACAACATGGTTGGGGTTTCTTTACCCCCACCTCCACATTATTATTATGAAATAAAATGATGAGGGTTGCTGAGTTGAGCTGAACAGAAATATTTTTAAGTATTTTTAATAGTAAAACTGAACACATTAACTCACCTTGTAGGTTTGTGGTGACACTGAACAGGGGACACATGGAAGGTTTACTCCAACTCCATCTTGATTATTATCAGCAGCAGTGAACTGCTTTGTTGTGTTTTTATGGTTTTCCTAAATACATTGTTCAGTGTTTGGATTGCAATCCATATACTGTGTTCTTCTGACCTGATTCTTAGCATGTAAACAAGTTCCACATGCATCTGAGTGTGAGTGACGTACTCACTAGTCCTCAAGCCTCCAGCAGCTATAACACACCATTTGTAAACTGCTTAGAATGCTATTTTGGCATTAAGTGGTATATAACAACCTCAAGAAATCTATACTGCAGTTGGATGTAGTCCACTAACACAGATTAATTTTTAACAGTTATGCTCCAGCTTCTCTCATTCTGATGGTCTGAGCCCTCCCCACCTCATTCACTGTGCTTAGACTTTTTGCTTCAGGCATCAGATTTCTATATAACATTCTTTGTCATTTCATTTCAAGTGCCAATGCAACAAACACCCACTCGGTAAGTAGTATAAAAGCAATGTTAAAATTGACTTCATTTTGTTAATGATGCTAGGAGAGGGTAGGTTTCCCCCTCTCACCTGGCTGGAGGCCGCATCATCCCAGAGTAGGAGAACAATAGACCAGGGGCTAGCTTTTGTCTAGTTTTGTCTATAGCTGGAGGCTGGAAAGACACAGAAAGAGTGAACTTGAGTTCTGAGTCACCCCCCGCACTGCCATGCAGACCCGCAATGGCTGCCTGCAACATGCTCTGCTTATCTCTCGAAGTAAATACTAGTCGCCAGGGCAGCGCCAGGCATGCTGTCGCCTGTTGCGCTGTGGGCGCAAGTCTGCCATCAGCCAAGATGTCGGCCAAGGTTTCCCTAAGGGTCTGATGCCTCTGCCGCCATCTTGGTTGATGGCAGGGATGCACCCCATCATCTAGGGCCTCTCCATTGTCGTTCCCTTGGAGTTCCTGACAACTGAATGGAGAAGTAAGCTCAGTAGATGTTGCTGTCTGTATCCTTTTGCCTGCTACTGAATAAAATCTTTGACTTCCACCTACCTCCTTCTTTATTGTCTCTGAATCCAGTTGGCAAGACAGAAGGATATGTGTTGCTAGACCAGAAGTGCTTGTCTAAGACCCAATGAGGTACTGAGACTGTAAAAGATAGGCATGATCTGTGTTTGATCACCACCTTAATGGATTATATAATGTTTGGGGGACAAGAAAAGACAAGAAGAAGACAGGCGTATATGAGAATGAGACTGATTTAACAGTCAGATTAAAATGTACTTTTTGAGATTTATACATCATGTGCAGGTTCATTTAAAAAGTGGTAATATTATACCATGCTTTGTTTTTGCAAATGCTGAGTACTGTATTATTTTTATAGACAATCACAAGTCATTAATTAACAAATGAGCAAAATAGCAATGGGGGATTACAGACAGCAAGCATGGGGATTACTAACTTCTGTGTTATCTTACAGATCTTTCACACTTCCAGGCCTGGCAACACTTGGCATTGTCAGGCTGCTGCCAACAGTCCTGTACTGTGTTCTTACTGGTGCCCTTCCTCCTCTGTCCGTGACATTGTGATTGGTTCCTCCATAGTTATTGTTGCCACATCTTTCACTTCTCTCTCCTCACTCTTTGTAGAGAATCCCCCCATGTAGTATACTGGGCAGAGGGGTGGGAGGATGAGAGGGCGGGTCTGAGGCCACACATCACCCTTGGCATGACAGGAATGGCCACAGGCATGACAAGAGACCCACAACTGAGGGTCCATGTGGACCTGACACCAGCTCTGGAGCACTATACTGTTGTACTATACAACTATACTGGGGCACCCTATATGTCAGAAATATTGGAGTAAGTAAAAGATTACCATATTTTTGCAAGAGTCTAATATAGTGTGAACTGTAGTACCTATGCCTCCCTACTGAACCTACTGAGCCAGGTAGTGCAGGTAGCACTACAGGAAGTTGAGAGGTTATCAGACTGTGGCTTTCTTGGTGGTAGCATCCTGCCTATGAAACTCCCTCCTGAAGGAGGCCTATGTAACCAGCTCCTTCCTGTCTTTGAGAAATTTGACAAGTGTTTCCTACTCAGAAGGGCTTCCGGTTGCTGATGCTGGATTTTGGTGCTATGAATACAACTCTGTTGTTTCTCTTATACTGATTACTTTATAGTTATTAACCATTTATTGATGTTATTGTATTTTTTTTTTAGGCCTCTGCAAGAACCCATTGGGTTAGTTGGTAGAATATCAGCTTTTAGAAATAAATGTTGTTTTACTTATGAACGCTTTGGGGAACTCTGATTAAAATTGTGTATTTTAAAGTCACACCACTAGGTTTCTGTTGTGAATCTAGGTGAGAATAGTATTGACTGTATGGCTGGGAACTGTTACTGCAACTGCCATTTTCTCTATTTCGGAAACTTTTCTCTTTTCTCTCTCTCTTTTTTTTGCCCTGTAGATTTTTTCAAAGTATGAAACTTGTGAAGAAAACATTAGAGATTCAATTAAATTGCATTCAAAAACCTTCCAACTCCCAGGCTTTTATTATACTCAGAAATAATGGCAGGGAAGCATATGTTTGTAGAAGATAAGGTGCTGGTTCAAGAACTGCTGTATAAGAAATTAGTCAGAGTGATGCCCTCTATGTCTCATAAAGGACAGTGTCTATAGGACATATTTTAGAGTCTTCCTTTCTCTTCCACCTTCTTCAGTTGTTACTGAGGTCAGCCATGCCAGTTAGACTGATCCATATCCTTGGTCTTCTTACTGAAACTCCATCTAAATTCATTAGAAGAATATGCCTATGTTTCAGGGTCAACAAGAGCAGTTCTGAGCTTTACGCTGTGGGAGTTGCAGTGCTGCTGTGAGGCCACCAAACTGCCCCTTTCCCTCGGAAAGACATGTCCATTCTTAGGTGTGACCCTGCAGACCTTTCTGTTAATGAACTGGCCTTCAAAGTCAAGCGCTTTGCCAGAAATAGGTTTATTAGGCACTAAACCTGCAAAACTTTTCCATTGCTGGAAATCAGAACTGAAACTGCGATAGACAAAGTTGAACTTTTGTGCATATTCATTATAATGTGCAGTGTTTGTTTTAATAATAACAAACTGAAATCCATGTTACTAAATACAGGAATATTCTGCAACTTTCTATGGAATTAGCACCCTAGAGATGTTCACATAGAAGTGCCCTTGCGATGTGTTAAAAATATTCCTTTTTAGTAGATCTTTGGAGGAGTTATTCTGGCTTAGATTATGAGTTGCAAGCATTGAAGTCCTTGCTTTACACCTCACAACCACCAGGTGTCCATAAGTAAACCATTATCTCTTAGCCTCCATTCTCACGCTCATGAGCAAGGCTGATATCAAAATACTGGCCTAACTTACAAGGGTTACTGAGATATGTATGTGAAATATTCTGGATACTGGAAGTGCCTTGAACAACATCTTGTGTAAACACAAAGTAGCTGGTCCTGTGATATCATTGGACTCACTGTGACATCACTAGACTGAAGAGAGCCCTCCTTGGACACCTCCCCCATGCATTCAGTGAACATATGATCAGGAGGGGGGTAGTACCCACAGATACGCTGTCCCCTCCCCAGCAGTAATGCATTCGTTGTTACTGTGAATCATTTTTGTTTTTTGTTTTGTTTTGTTTGCTCATGTAAATATACATACATAGGCTTCCACTCAAGCAGGAACTCTAGCCAATCAGGGGTCTCACTCATATTGAGGAGGCCTACATGTATACCTTATATACCAATGTATAGACCCTATTTATACTACCATTGAATTTGTAGCTAGCACAGGGCTTGGCCAATAGGCATGACAGGTGGTTATCAGGCACAAATCTGCTGCCCCCTCAGGAATGATTGAATGATCCAGTGAGCTCAAATGCAGAGATGCAGTTGAATTATCTACCCCATGGTGGAGGCAGTGAATCATGCAGTGTCCTTTAGACTCATGAGATCCTTTAATAATTTAAATTTATTTTTCATAGCACACAAACAGTTCTTCTCAAGTTAGGAGGATTGGCATAAAAGGTACATTTCCAGATGGAAAACCTACAATGCATTTTTTGGCTTTTTTTTTGTAACTTTTAGCCACATGGCATGTGCATCAGTTTTTTTATGCAAATTTCCCTTTTTCATATTTGTTTCCACTCACATGCTTACATAAATCCATTAACAGATGTACAATGAGCATAAACTGAGCCAGGTGGTATGCTCCTGACAAGACTATTATTTTTCCAAATATGCCTGATAAATACCAAATGAGTTCAAAATGTATCAAAGAGCATGTGTCTTCCTTGAAGGTTTTGGCTAATAGTTTCATGTCTCCAGATTGCAGAGATATCCAAAATGGTTCCAGTACTATAAAGGTATCCAACATGGATAATGGTAAGCTTCTGATGGAACATTTCAACACACATTTTGTCTGCTAATACTGTACAGTAATGGCACAAGACATAATCATGCTGCCAAGAGAATAAGAGAAATGCAGAAAATTTGAAATGCTGCTTAGAGTGGCAAGTACCCTCAAACATATCCATACTTCTCAATGGTAGAGCTAAGCTGAATTTTGTGGGTTGGTTTGCTTATACAGTGTCATCAGTGTGGTATACATCAATATACAGTGCCGTGAACCATGATATTTTACAGAGGGCCTCCCTGCCCTGAATAGCTTAACACTGACTATTCAACACAGGGGAAACAACAAAGAAGGAGGGGGACTAGAGGCAAGTGAAAACAGAAAAGCAGTGTGTGACTATTTCAGTTGCATATGCTCAGGCTTAGTTATAATTTGTAGAAGTTAAGGACTTAACGCATAGATTTCTGGATGAAGTTGTGGCCCTTCAAAGAGTGGCTGCAATCCAGTTTTGAGGTTTGTGAGCTTCCGTCCTATGGCAGCAATGGAACATACAAAATCCTGTTGAGATGTGCACATTCCTTAAGGTCTTGACAAATTAGCAGTTCTTTCATGAACAGATTGTGTGCACATTCTCCACAAGGTGAGGTGAATGTGCAGAATGGCCATTTGTTGTGCATAGTAGCCATTCAATTCATATTACTCCTTACTAAGGATGGAATTGTAGTGGATCGCAAGTTTAACATGACCCAGCAGTGTGATACTGTGGCAAAAAAGGCAAACACGGTTTTGGGCTGCATAAACAGAGCTATAGTTTCCAGGTCGAGGGAAGTGATAGTCCCACTATATTCTGCATTAGTCAGGCCTCATCTGGAATACTGCGTTCAGTTCTGGGCGCCTCATTTTAAGAAAGATATAGACAAGTTAGAGCGGGTTCAGAAGAGGGCGACGAGGATGATAGCCGGTATGGAGAACAAGTCTTATGAGGAAAGGTTGAAGGAACTTGGCATGTTGTCTGGTGAAGAGAAGACTGAGGGGTGACATGATTGCACTCTTTAAGTACCTGAAGGGCTGTCACATAGAGGAGGGTACAGATTTGTTCTCTGCTGCCCCAGAGGGTAGGACTAGGTCTAATGGTTTTAAGTTGCAGGAGCGTAGATTCAGATTGGACATTAGAAGGAACTTCTTGACAGTAAGGGTAGTTCGGCAATGGAACCGACTGCCTAGGGAGGTGGTGGGATCCCCTTCGCTGGATGTCTTCAAGCAGAGGCTGGACAGCTATCTGCGGGAGATGCTCTAGCTGTGGATTTCCTGCTGTGAGCAGGGGGTTGGACTCGATGGCCTACAAGGCCCCTTCCAACTCTATGATTCTATGAATGATTTGTCAGTTTTGGTTCTCTCAATTTCACATTTTCCCAATCTTAAATTCGATTCTCCACCTTTCTGTAGCAAGTCGTGTGTGGTTTTTGTCATGCTCTAGAGCAGCTTTTCCCAACCAGTGTGCCTCCAGATGCTGTTGGACCACAACTCCCATCAGCTTCAGCCAGCATTGGCAATGGTCAGGAAAGATGGGAATTATGGTCCAACAACATCTGGAGGCACACTGGTTGGGAAAGGCTGCTCTAGAGCCACCCAACAGGTGCTAGATGCATTTCCAGGACCCAATTCCCAACCCAGGGCAATTGATCCCGGCAAACTATCCTGCCTTGCCAGGGTTGAGCAAACCAGCCCCAACCCTGCAAGGTAGTAGGTAGACTGCCACCACCCCTTATTCTGAGTAACCACTCTGAGTCAGGGGAAACCCAGAGCCCAGAAATAGTTCTGCCAGGGATTCCCAAAGACAAGAGCCAAACAGGCACTCCTCATCCTGGAGCCCCAAGCAAACCCAATACACAGTAGTCAGTGGTCAGTGGGCAAGGTCCAAGATTCAGAGCCAAATTTCCCCTCCTGCAAAGAACACACATGGGTAAATAAGAAGTAGCTTTATTTGAATAAAATATAAGTGCACAATTAATAGCAGCAAAACATTCCTTAAAACCCGCACCCAAAAAGAGGGGCTTAGGTAAAATACAAACAGAGAGTTCAGACACAAACCAAAATATCAAAACTAACTAACCTATTCTACTTACTTGAAGAGGTAGTTGTTGCAAAATCTCACCTCTCCCCAGAGAGACATTGTAGTGAAAGGCAGTGGAACCCCACTCAGGTAACCACCCATCTAGATGGAACCCAGGGGAACAAAGGCTATAGGTTTCACCCTCTATACTTAAGGGAAAGACCCTAGTAACAGACCATACTAATTTAGCCAATCAGGGGGCTTTCTAATGAGGTAATACTTCTCAAGGCTTCTCCAGTCTTCATGTCTAACAGGCCCATCCTCCCCTCTGTTCTCAGGCTGTTCACAGGCCTCTTTGACCTTGGTACCAGGCTCTCATCAGATAAACAGGTGTATCTTCTCAGGCCTCCTAATTAACTGCAGCTGAGAAACAAAACTGGGATTTTTCCACTCACTCAGAGGCCCATCTCTGCATGATGGAAGCCCCCACAATTCCCTGCATCAGAGCCATGTTACATTGAACCATTCTGACCGATTCACAACAGTTTTTGTTTTTAAATCCTCATGAGAATTCCCCAGCATTTTAGTGAGAATTTCTCCAAATAAACAAATTCCTGCAGTTTTGACTAATGTACACATTAGAGTTAGGGGTGAGCAGAGAGGTGGCCAAGTTTGGTGATAGTACAAAATGTTTACATTTTTGTTAAAACAAAAAGCAATTGTGAAGAGCCCCAAAAGCACCTCTCCACTGAGTGAATGGGCAGTAAAATGGCAAATGCAATTCAATGTAAACAAATGCAAAGCGATGCATGTTGGGTCGAAGGGATCTTAATTCACATATATGCTCATGGGGTTTGAACTGGGGCAGTGACTGACCGGGAGCTAGACCTTGGGTCATAGTGCATATTGACCCACTGTGTGACAGCTGTGAAAAAAGCAAATTCCATGCTAGGGATTGTTAGGGGAAAAACTGAATATAAAACTACTGATATCATTATGCTATTATACAAATTTATGGTGCAGACACGTTTGGTATACAGTGTACAGTTCTGGTTGCCTCACTTCAAAAAGGCTTTTGTTGATTATGGAAAAGGTTCAGAAAAGGGAAACCAAAATGATGAAGGGGGTGGAGCAACTCTCCTATGCAAAACGATTGCAGCATTCGGAACTTTTTGGTTCAGAGAAAAGTGAATAAGAGATGACATGACATAAGTGGATAACATTATGCATGCCATAGAGAATGTGGATAGAGAAAAGTTTTTCTCCCTGTCTCATAAAACTAGAACTCACAGACATCAGTGCTGCTGAATGTTGGAAGATTCAGGACAGAAAAAAGAAAGTGGTCAGAGGCAGTACGCTTCTGAATACTGGGAAACTGCAGGAGGGGAGAGTGTTCTTGCATTCAGGCAGCCCTGTAGCCAGGGTGGGGCAAATGAGTGCATCACCACCACTAGAATTGTGCCTTTTCCCTACTGAGATTTTTAAAAATTGTATTTTTAATTTGTGGCATGCCAGATAATGACAGCCTGCACTAAAAATGATGGCTTATTTTAAGAACAGGAGCAATTTAAGAACAGAACCCTCTGTAAAATTCAATGAATAAGGCAGGGTGAGTGCACAACAAAAGCCTCATCTGGAAGAGCCCCAAAAGTCTGCTCACTCAAGACTTTTCCTGGCTGAGGGTGGATTTTTCATGATCACAATAATTACTATGTGATCCTGAAAAATATAGAGTTAAATATTAGATTTTTTCTTTATGGGCTAAACTCCACCTCTTGAGCTTTCCTTTGCTCTGCTTTTCAGTTTCAGATCCAGCCAGCCACAAAGAAGCATGTTTCTTTGCCTGGAGTAAGAAGTAAGACTTTCTTTATTCTATAGTTATAATGATGAGTAGAACAGGATTCAATGCTTCATAGAATCATAGAATAGAAGAGTTGGAAGGGGCTATAAAGTCCAACCCCCTGCTCAATGCAGGAATGCAAATCAAAGCATTCCCGACAGATGGCTGTCCAGCTGCCTCTTGAATGCCTCCAGTGTTGGAGAGCCCACCACCTCTCTAGGTAATTGGTTCCATTCTCGTACTGCTCTAACAGTTACGAGATTTTTCCTGATGTTCAGCCAAAATCGGGCTTCCTGTAACATAAGCCATTATTCCATATCCTGCACTCTGCACATCCTCCTCTGTGTGACAACCTTTCAAGTAAATGAAGAGTGCTATCATATCTCCCCTCAAGTCTTCTCTTCTCATGGATAAACATGCCCAGTTCTTTCAGTATCTCCTCACAGGGCTTTGTTTCCAGTCCTCTAATTGTTCTCATTGTCCTCCTCTGAACCTGTTCCAGTTTCCCCAAAATATATCATATTGGGGAAGAAATGTAAACATGCATATTCCTAGCAATGAATACTGAAGTTTCTCAGTACTTTTGTCAGCCTCCTTCCTGAACTTCAAATATTCCATGATTACATCAGGGCTGTGTAGGGTTGCCAGGTCAGAAGCATCCCAAACCCTGCAATTTCAGGGGCAGGGCCTAGTGATGTCATGGGGGCATGCCCTAGTGAGGTTATTGGGACAGGCCCTAGTGAGGTCATTAAATATGATACATTAAGCATCAACCACACTTGCTTGGAGCATACCACTCAACCAAACAAACAAAAAATCTCGGATTGGAAATTAAGATAGAAATCTTAGCTAAATGAGGGTGTTCCCAGGTCCAGCTGAAGTGACAGAATCATTCCTCCTCAACTGCTTAGGGAGCCTGAATAGGGAACATTTAATCCAGCCTACTTGCTTCTGGTAAGAAGGGTTTAACTGCCCTCAGGCCAGAACAGTCACCAGAAGACTATTGTAGGAAGAAAGCCTAGTATTGTGGAGATGTTAGATGGGAGCACTCAGGAGTAATGATAGATGAACATGAAGGCTGCAATTCTAAACACACTTACTAAGAGACTAACCCCATAGAATTCAACAGGACTTACTTCTGAGTAGATATGGTCAGGATTGTGCTGTTGGTAAGGCTTAACTAGGGATCCTCTGCAATGATATTCATATCAAAGCAGGGTCGGGAACCCCCTACCTGGAATGCCCTGCCTGCCTTTTAATGTGGCTGCTCCAAACTTAAAGCAGTTTAAGACTAGACTCTTCATTGCAGAGAGAGGTCTGAGAAATGAGTAAGAGTTAGGAAGATTCTCTACTTTTTCCTGCCTACTCTGTGAGCTGCTATAAACTCACTTTGACAGCCAACCCATTTCCAGTGAGTAATAACTGACAGAGAGAAAACACACATGGTTTGGTCTGCCAGAGCTTGGAAAAGTTACTTTTTTGAACTACAGCTCCCATCAGCCTAATCCAGTGGCCATGTTGCCTAGGGCTGATGGGAGTTGTAGTTCAAAAAAGTAACTTTTCCAAGCTCTGGGTCTACCTTCGTAGGCAGTAGATTGGGAACAGCAAATATTGAAGCCACACTTGCCAGTATGTGAACTCTCTTTTTCCACTATTGGTCAAGAAACAAACCATCATGCAAATAATAAAGTGCATCATGAGTGGGTTTAAGGGGGTTGAGCTGTCTACATGGAACCGCTGTTGTTGCTTCTATGGATGTAAGGGAGTGAAGTCAGAGATAAATAAAAATCAGTATATCAGAGGTAAATAGAAGTCAGAGATAAATAGAAATGCAAATGGAAAAAGACAGTGATGAGTTCCTAAATGCAATTCCACACCAACCACAAGATTCCTGTGAATAAGACAGCAAACTCAGCATCCCACAACCAGTCAGAGTTCATAACCAAAACTGAAAAAGATCATGGCATCTAGTCAGCCAAGGTCATAGAAATCCCAATGCAACACAACTTGATAGGGGGGCTGCAGTTAGTGCATGATGCTGTGGCAAAATTGCTGACATGAGTGAAACCATATCAGCACATAATATCTCTGCTCTGAAATATGTACTGGTTGCTAATTTGCTACCAGGCCAAGTTCAAGGTGTGCTTTCCATGTTTCAAGTTCCACACAGTACTTGTTTTGCTCTTGTAAGAAATTGATCCTTTAGTATGGCAGTACCTGTGCTTTGGAACTCCTCACTTTCCATTAGGCAAGGTGCTTCATTGCACTCATTTTGGCACCTGCTAAAAACTTTTTTTTTTAGGCAAGCCTACCCAGGCATGTAGAAGCTACTATGTTTTTTATCTGTTTTTAACTCATAGCTGGTTTTATTATTTTCAATGTTTTTAAATACCTGCCTTTAACTGTTTTTGCCAATAATTTTATTGTTTTAATTCTTTCTATAAATCATGTTGAGGTTTTTACAATAAAGCAGTATATAAATGTTGTAAATAAAATACATAAATAAATTTCGAAGTCATGGGGCCCTTGGGTCTCTTTCCTCTTGTAGGAACAAAGGAATCTGCCTTATACCGACTCAGGCCATTTGATACCATCTAGCTCAGTACTGATGACATGGACTACCATTGGCTGTCCAGGATTCCAAGCAATAGTCTCTTCCAGAAATTTTGGACCTTTAATTTTGGACCTTTGCATGCAAAACATGTGCCCTACCACTGAACTACAGCCCTGTTTTAAAAAGTATCTTTTAAAATTGTTCTTCTCAATTCACTAATGAACGCACAGCATACTAGGGCAGAACCAAACCATTAGTTTAAAACACATTCAACATACATTTGAAGCATATGAATCCCACCTCAGAATCATGGGAACTGTAGTTTGCTAAGGGTGGTGGGAACTCTAACTGTGAGGGGGAAACTATACTTCTCAGGATACTTTGGGGGACGTCGTGTGCTTTAAATGTGAGTTGGATGTGCTTTAAATGTATTATGTGGATCTGTATTACTTCATAAACTTTCCCTGCATATAAATAACTTTCATTATTTTTTAAAAAATTGAAATAAGCTACCATGTTTACTGGGTGACCATGGGCTACATCCATTTCTCAGCCTAATCTACCCCTCAGGGTGAAAACAAAAGAGGGGGACTATGACCACTCCAAGTAAGAAGGGCACACTTAACATGTAGATGAAATAATAATTGGAAAATAAGAATGTACACCCATAGTGTGAAATCAGATATGTATCACGACATAATATGAAGAAATATTTATATAAGCATGAATGTCAAAGATGTTTATTATTTACACAATCTGTAAAGACATTTATAGTGCAACCGTATGCATGTTTACTGAGAAGCAAGTCCCAATGTATTCAATGGGGCTTACTCAAGCAGGGAAGCATGCACAGGACTGCAATTTAGTGATAAGGAGCTTCACTCACCCAATCCAAAATTCGGAATCATGCTGCTTTAAGCTGTTTTGCAACTGTTTTATACTTGTTTTATGGATATTGGATTTTACACGGCTTTTATTTCTTGTTCTGAACTGCGTTGGTTTCCAACGCTACCTCACAGGTTTGTTGGCAACATTCTGTACACACACACGGAGATATAAGAATACATACACCCCATATAATACTTTATTGTCAAAACTAGTTGATCATTGCAGAACATTTTTTTTAAAAAAAGTATTAGTTTCCTGCCAAATAAAAACAGTGACACCTACTAAGCCCTGCCTAACTGCTTTTTTAAAAAAAGGATCGGAGGAAGAGAGAAAGATTTACAACACAATCATTTTCTATGTTCACGCATTGATTTTCAGAACAATCCTAACCATGTCTACTCAAAAGTAAGTCCTACTGAATCCAATGGAGTTAATTGCCAGGTATGTGGAATACTCCCAGAATTACTCCCAGAAAAGCTTCATATTGGGAAGGTTTTCAAAACAGGTTATGAATAAGACAAACTGCCCTCTTCAACAGTCCAGTAAAATTTAAACTTGTTTGACTCCTTAATTAGAAAAGTATAACACTGCAGCATGTACACTTTTTAAAACTTCTGTTCAAAAATTAATTGAAAGATAAAATGTATAACATGCCATTTTTTGCAAGTAATTAAAAAACCTTGCATGCACACTTTTATTATAATTATAACTAAAATTGTTTACTGTGTATGCCCACCAAGATCTTGCTGTGATCATCTGTTGTAGTGCAATCCTATCCATGTTTACTCAGAAGCAAGTCCCAAATTTTGTACAAAAAACATACTCTTTCTGCTGCTGAAAGCTATATATTTACTGAATTCCTGATGAGAGACAAGCAGGAAAAGGAAACTGTTCTCAGAACTTGAAATGGGATCTAGGTATTGCCTGGGGGTCAACAAATCTTGTCAATCACAACCCTGACTTCACTTATTGGCTAAAAACCTGAAAGGGCAGGGATTAGAGCAGCCGGTATTAACAGAAGTTGCGGGGGTGGCGGCTGACATTTTAGTTTATATCTTTTGAACCAGACTACTTAGAACCTTTTTTGTAATGAAAGCTAAGAGTCTGGAGATGAAGGTGACTCACTTGGAGACCCACAGAGGACCTCAAAAACTGGAGTCTCTGGGTGAATACCGGACACCTGACAACCCAAGGGCTGTGGTATGTGTAACCCTACAGGTGCTGCTGGACTACAGTTCCCATCATTCCTCACCACTGACCATGCTGTCTGGGGCTTATTGTTGTTGGAAGTCCGACAACTTCTGAAAGGCCACAGGTTCCCCACCCCTCCTCTGCATTTCTAACAGCCAGCAATACACCAGCACATCTTTAGTACTGCTGGAGCATTAGACACTGTAAATTGTGTAGGATCAAAGCACAGAACAGCATTTGGCTCTGGAAAAAAATCACCATCCACCAGAGTTGGGTAAAATATTCAACTTTAATCTAAGTTAATTTGAGTAAATGTTGTAATTTTATTTTCGATGGTGTACTTTTATATACTTGTTGTATTAGATCCTGTAATTTTATTATTGTATATGTTTTTATGTTCACCGCCCAGAGAGCTGTTTGCTAGTCGGGTGGTATATAAGCTTAATAAAATAAATAAATAAATAAATAAAATAAACTTAAGCAGTAGGAGACCTAGGTTAAAATCCCTACTAGTGCTCAATAACAGCCTCACTTGCCCCATCTGTTCCTCATTCATACAATTTTCTAATTTTGATGACCAGTACATTAGCGTAGAGGCTGTTTATATGTGCAAGGGAATGCATATAGTCAATTCATGTATCTCATGTGTTAGGAAGGTGACAGTTAAAAGTGCTGCTCTGTGTTATTTGTAGCAGGATATTGAGCAATTGTGGTTCTATTGGCTTCTATTGCTAGTTCTCATTTTCTTTCTCTGTGTGCCCTAAGAAAACTAAATAGTATATGGAAGAAAAACTGAAAGTAAGACATGGTTATGATTGTAATAATTTCCAAGTCATTCCATAGGCTGTCACTGTTACAAAGGATACCTATTTTGTGTGAGCATTGTTCAAGTCATAACTTTCTGGACAAGATCTTGTGCTCAGATGAAATGTCCACATCACTGGTTACAGGAAACTGTAACATGGCCTGAGAGTTGTGGATTAGACAGCAGCTCAATTGTTTCCTATTCCTAGCTTCCATATTTATTGCAGGGGAAACCAGCTATTTAGACATGCATGTATAATTTGCAGTTGATGGTTCTGCATATGTATTTTGCTGTGCTGAATATTCTCCAAGCTTCATTTTGGGATGGGGTACACATTTTCCCCTAATAACCACATAGATTGTGCAAATGTTCACCTTTTTAGATGTGTTCAGCATCATTGTTTCCCTGGCCACTGCGATTACTCCTTTCTGATAGGAATCATGCAGTGAGCAGAGTGATGTCACAATACTACATGGCCTGTCACCTTTGATATCACCAAGGGAAAGTGAAGGCAATGTAAATAAGCAAACATTTTCACATGGAATTCCAGTTAGTAATAGAAAGTGAGAAACATTTTTCATTTCCAAAAAACAAAGTGTAGTTTTATCTCAGTTATCTTTTTTAGTTCAAACTGAAAGTGTGAACCAGCTCTACCTTTACGTGAGAAAAAAAGATCCCTCATATAGCACTGTTGTCAAAGCTACTGTGAGCATAGATTACATGAACCCTCTCATGTTACTTGTAACCACACTGTTTGACATCTATTTGAAGGACAAGCCAACTTGTCCTGGTAGGAGGCACTGCCTGTCTATGATTTATATTCAACCACCCATCACATGACGTTTGAACTTCTAGAGACATTTTGACAAATGTACTTTCCCCTCTCACTTGTCATTTCCCAGCTAACCTTATTTATTTGTTTAAAATATTTCTATCCCGCCCTTCTACCCTACAATAGGGCACTCAGGGCCCTATTTATGTGTACAAATCCAACCAAAAAACCAAGTTGATGTTTGTCATCTTAGAAATTATGACCATGAATTTAATATTATACTTATAGACCATATAAGGTATTTTTGGCTGCTTTGGCACAGAGGTTTGCACCACTGCATGTTAAGCAACGTTTTATATGGGACAGAACCTAATGTAAATTGCCCCTGCTCTGTGTTTCCCTTCACTGGTGATGGGAAACCAGGGTACAGTATTTCAGAAGTCCTTTGTGTTGTGTATATGATGTTGAGCTGTTGACAGCTCAATCTATCTTGCCTTATCATAGCAGCTCATAGGATTAGACTCTCCTCTTTCTGATCCACTTTGGAAAAAGAGAACAAGGGTAATATACCTAGATAATATTCCCAGCCAGTTATAGTAAAGCCCTCCTGGGACTAGGGATGGGGTTCACTGCTCTTTATCTGTTCATCCTTTGATCACATTATTGTTACTCAGACTTGGTCCATAGTGGTTCATATTTCATTAACTTTGTACAATCTCGGCTGGTATGGTGATTTGTGAAAATAACATTAATATTTTCAGTTCTCCTGATAGTGGTGTGATTGCCTCTTACATAATGGGTATCATATTTCTATCTTTTTGGCTATTTACAGTACTGCTACTGTTGATTTCCCACCATCAAGTAGTCATCTGCTCCCAGGGGGCAGGCAATAAAAGATTTAAAATCATTGTGTGGGAATGACACAGATCAACAGCAAGACATCTCCTATGGGGGGAGGAATGGCTAAAAGGGTTTGTAAAGGTCACTTTATTTACTTTTCCTTGGGGAAAAAATAATTCACTTTGGTCATTACTGCATGGATTGATACTACAGTGGTAGCCAATAGAGATGACTGAAACACATAAAAAATCAAATCAATAAATCATTTATTTAAAGTAGGTATTTTCATAATAAATATTTTTTTTGTATAACTCATTTTCAAATAAAACACAATTTCTTTGGAAATATCCTTTTCTTTAAAAAGAAATCCTTTTCTTTAAAAATGTATTCAGTTGAAACCTCAATCGCCAGGGTAGCCCCCCCAAAATAACAGAGTAATGTTGATATAAGAAATTATTGTTAAATACGTGCTAGGTTTGAAAACAGGGTTGTTAAGTTCATCATCATTACTTTTTTAAAAAATGGTATTGTTAAAGATCACTAGCATTCACATGGAAAGCAACCAGCTTGCTAGGTTGGTGAACAAGTAAACAATTGTAGAGCTCACATTCACATTCAATTATTGTGAAATCCTTGATCATCCTTACCTGGGACTCAGTTTAAATATGTCCAAATTTAACACTTACTCATTTAAGATGACAAATTAAAGTTACATTTGAAATATATTGTGGTAAACATTAATTTCTGAATACAAAGGAAATAATGGAAAACTACTCAGAGTGTTCTGTCTAAATGTTTGCCACGGTGAATCTAACCAGTGACACGTGTTACTTCTTCAAAAGTGTTACTTCTTCTAAGACTGCACTACTTCATATTGTAGGTGTGGGATTTGTATGTTCAAAGACCTCCCATTAAAAAAAAAAACGTCCTCACAGTGATGGAGAACACTGGACTAGAATATGTTTCCTTTGACACACTATTTGTCCTTGGGAAAGTAATCAGTTATGGTGCACCTACATTGTGAAGTGCTGCAGTTCTTTCTAGGAGCAATGTATCATAGGCTTAAAAGAAACATGCAGATAGGACAAGGGTTGCCAATCCTTTTCGGGCCTCTGGGCACATTTGCAAAATGGAGAAATTGCCTTGAGCACTGCACTAAGGATGTTAGAGGAATCCACTGAAAATGGAATATCAAGTGAATTTCCTTCTACCTGCCTCCTGTTCAATACCCATCATGCCATGGACTTTTGCTATGAATGCTTTTCACCTTAATTCTCTGCAACAAGGGTTTTTTAAAAAAAAAATCATGCACACATTACATATATTTGTAAGAAGAATTGTAAATTGCTTTGCAATGTACATTATTTATTTTTCATTGATATATAATTGCTGCTGTCCCAACAGGTGCCTCATTTCCTTTCTTTTTTCTGAAGTGTTATTTGTGTCTATTGTTCAATGCTAGAGAGAGTCTAAATTCAGTGAGGCTGCAATCCTAAACATGCCTACTTAGAAGTAAGCACTGAATTCATAGTGGCTTAATTCCAGGTAAGTGTAGTACAGCTTGCACCTTAATCTGCTTCCTACTGTGAATTGTAAAACTAATACAATGCATCGTTCATTATTGCTCTTTTCACATGGAACTAAGTGGTCTCTTTTGTTACTTGCAGACTATCTATACTCCTCAGTTAAAGTCCGAGCCTTTTAGTCAAAGTTGGGTGAGCTATCTGGATTTGACAGCTCATTTTTGACCATCCATCCACCCCAAAATCTTTGTTTTAAAATCTTTGTTTTAAAAGTGTCCTTGCCTTACTCCCATCATTCATTATTGTTCTTTTCCATATGGCAGGAATACAGTGGCTTAAACAAAGGATTTAAAACTGTCAAACACAATTATGTCAAATCATATTAACTACAAATATTTAAAATGTTAATTAGCTTGAACTTTTTGTTTCTGCAGCCATACACACATGACCATTTTCTTAATAAAATATGTATTTATGATATAAAATGTGTCAATAGAAAAGTACTTTATAATTACACTGAATGAAGGAGTAATTCATACAATTCAGGACACAAGAGCAAAATATCAACAGGGTGCCAAATTTTCTCTTCCTGATACCTGAGTGGGAAATGAAACAGGAGGCCTATTTATACTTATTTGTGAAATCAAGCTAGCAAAAGAGGCTGCAATCCTAACCCCATTTACCTGGGAGTAAGCCCCATTGTATTCAATAGGACTTGCCTCTGCGTATATATGGTTAGAAATGCAAGCATAAATGGCTTTGTGATGGGTCATTAGCCACTTCATTAACTTTGTCTTTAAGGTGCCACTTGGCTCTGTTGTTTTTGCTGCAAAAGACTAACAGGGTTACCCATCTAGAAATCCATTAACTTTGAAAGGCAACACACAAGGAAAGTAGTTGATTTGTAGATATCTCTTGATGGGTGAGATATGCATGTCTAATGTCTGCTAAATATACATTAAGAAAGTTCGATATATATGCACATCACTGGACAATGAAATGGAAGAAAGATTTGTGCTAAGTCTAGTGACTATAACAAAATGCTTTTGTCAAGCTTAACTTCAGCAGGGGGAGGGTAATGGGAGGAGAGCCTTGAGCAACATGGAAAGCTGGGCAACATGTTGGCAACCCCCTGAGACAGAACTTTAGTCATAACAAGTTGGAGTGAAGTGTGCCACTGTAGCAAATAAATTTGTGCCAGTGCATAGGGACAGATCCACACCATACATTTAAAGCACATGCAACAAGCATTTATAGCACATGGCTTTCCCCAAAGAATTCTGGGAACTGTGACTTCCCCCTCACAGAGCTACAAATTCCCAGCATCTTTAACAAATTATATGTCCCAAGATTATTTGGGGGAAGTCACATGCTTTAATTGTGTGTTGGATGTGCTTTAAATGTATGCTGTGGACCTGTCCTCTCAGTGCATGTAACAGATTTGAACAGAGCAAACTAGGCTTGTATTTAGCCATCCTCTTTTCCCCCTTGATAGGTGCTCAGTGGTAGCTGATGAACATACAACATGCAGTTCCACAGCAGAATGTGGAGCTTTTAAACATATAGACAACTTCTCTAAAACGCAGTCTGACAACATTATCTGGCACTGACCTATACATGTAACTGTATTTCTTTGTATACTTTTTAAAAATGCAGATGCTAAATTAAATTTTAAGAACTGGTACAGAAATTTTCATAGCAGTTCTAAATGCTAAAATAACTTAGCATATAAGGCAAATAATTTTTCCTTTCCTAAAATAACTGCTCAGCTGGTTATATCTGAATTCACTAATAGGCAAAAACCTTGCGGTTTAAGAATGTACCTATAGCCCACAGCTATTTCTATCAAACTTTAAAAAGCAGGGAAATTGGGCTGTGAAAGACCAACCCAAATGGTGTTTGCAATTTGACCAATTTGTAGGGCAGTACAATATCTCAGAGAGGAGTTCAGGTCTCCTGCTCCCCTGGTGCATTCACTACACAACTCCCTCTCAGAGTCCCCCCCCATATCTGTACAACCACATGTGATGCCCCTGTATTTATAATACTGTAAATATTGTAAGTGTGGGTTTATTAGAGTATAATTGGTAAGTATACTGAGTGAGAGGGGGGAGTTCATGGGCTGAAATGCTGGAGAATGTTGTATTATGATTGGCTGAGCATTTGAGTGTCTGAAGGTATAAATGAGAAGATGACAGTTGAGAAGGGAGTTCGTTTGGAGTGGGGTGCTGTTTGTGGGAGTTCTGAGGGAGGCTGTTGGTTGGTTTTGTGGGTTGGATTGGATTAGGCTGGTAGTGAGGCAGGTTATTGATGACTAGTAACATAAAGAGTAACGCATCTGATGAAACCATACGCTTGTTAAACTATACCTTTAAGTAATCTTGTTATTCCTGTGTATATAAATAAATATTTCTTGGTTTACCTAATGCCTGATCCTTGGCTGGGTTTACACAGACCAGAAGAGTGGACAGGGCATATACCAAGGTTGGGAAACAGTATCAATGGTGGTAGCGGTGATAGTGTAACATCATCAGGTATCCAGAGCAACCCAGGGCTGTATTCTTTATAGGCACAAAGATACAGGGGGGTTGTGGCCTGTAAGTGCACCCAGACACAAAGTATCAATAGGCCTGGAGGAAACTAAGGCACAGTCTCAAGGCAATATTGAATTACTGGGAGTAACTGGTGGTGCTGCCTAGCAGTGGGATCTTGAGAGATCTTTGCTAGAGCCTGTGAGAGAACCATTTAAAACCAGGACCCTGAGGTGGGACCGTGACGAGGCGGTAGCCACAGGCGGGATCCTAGAAGGTGGTGGCCTGAGGTGGGATCCTGACAGGAAGGGTCCTGACACCACACTAGCCTACTTTACAGGGCTGCTGTAACCTATGCATTCCCCAACACTATACCCACCCCTCCCCACTGCTGCACTATGAATATACTAATGATTTTGTGCGTGCGTGCGTGTGTGTGTGTATGTGTGTGTGTGTGTGTGTGTGTGTGAGAGAGAGAGAGAGAGAGAGAGAGAGAGATATTTAACAACCAAGAGCTAAATTCAGGATTAAAGTGTTACAAACAAAGAGTCTCATACAATCTCAAAATAACTACAACAATGTTATGAGCACAGGTCAAACAGCCACACACACTGTTGGTGATAGGGCGATTGAGCCAGCGGAAAGAGCAGGCTGTGGGAGACAGTGGGGGTGGGAGCACACACATCACCATCACTCACCTCCATTCTGCTGCTGCCTTCTTCATCATCCTTGCCCTCTGGCTTTCTCCCTCCACCGGCCATTTTTTCTCTCTCTCTCTCCTGACCATCTGGCTCTCCATTTCCTCCCTCGTGCTTCCTCACACAGAGCACGAGGGAAGACCAGAAGGCCAGTGTGAGTCACATGTCTGTTGCCCACCAATCACAGGAGCAGAAGACTTCCCCTGCTTCCTCCAAGTAACTAGAAGGGGAGGGGGAGGGAAATGAAAGAACTCCTGTTTCTACTACTGCGCATGCGGTACGTTATCATCCACGGTAATGCATTTTTTTATCTATTAATTAAAAACAAACCATGCCGGTTTTTTACTTTAAACCTACTGAAAATGAAGCTCTGTGTTTGGGGCAAGCTCAGGGATTTGATTAGAGATACCTTACAGTCATCTCTGAGTTTTAATGAACATCAACAGATTATGAGAACTTTTCAAGAAAAAAGTCCGAACGGCTTCTTGTTTCTCTCTCTCCCATTTTTCACTTTAACCTGTGAATTCTCCGGGGGTGGTTGGTGGTTGTGTATCACCAAGAAAACTTCCAGAGTTGTAGAGCAAGCGATTCTGAATCCAACAGTATAAGACTTGTAAGTTTTTATTTTGAATTGGGACTATACAAAGCACCAGAAAGGTGTGTGTGTGGGTATTTTCATTTAACATGGTAGAATGTGAAAAATCCCTACTGGCTATATAGTATACAGCCACTCTCGTGGCTGTATAATAAAGCAGCAGTGTTCTACTGGGGAAACACTTCAAGCAAAATAAATGACTTCACTCAAAGTGAAGTGGAAATTGTTTTTCATTTCCCAATAAAGTCTATGAATTCTAGAACAAAGGAGGGAGGGAAACAATATATGTATACTTTTATGAACCGCTGCTTGTAAAATACTTGATAACTGAAGGGTTGTTTGGTATTTAGGTATTAAAGAGCATTATGTTTTTTCCTTTGATAAACTGCTCAGTACTTTGTGTCCTAAATGGTTTTGATGAGGAAGTAAGGGATGAGTGGTTTTAGAATTTTGGTCAGTGTTTTGACAGCATTTTTATTCCACACCATTCCTATAGGTTTTACTAAACGAGAATTGTAGGCATTCCTGATCTCAGACCTACATAGGAGAAAGGCTGGAGGGACAACGCATCCATTACCAACCTGGAGGACTGCCCTGCCACCTTGGCCGAACAGACAGAATGGCAGTTGGCAGTGCCTCAGAGGCTGGTGATGGGGATATAGTGCCTAGTGCGTCCTCAGTAAAAAAGCCCTTTCATCCTCTAGGGGAGAACAGGGCAATCAAGAGAGCATTGACTAAGGAAAGCTGGTGGAACTTATCTGACAGGAGCAACAGGAAAAGGGCAGTACCACTCCTACCTCATAGAGAGTGACGTTCATGGTGGCCCCACACACACCTCAGGCACCCCCAAACATGTACACACACAGAGGGACTCCCACACACATACACCAGGCATTCACAAACACACACAAGCTCTGAGGCACACACACTTGGAAATGTGCCTCCCAGACACTCCCCCAGCACCCCAGTCCTCTCCCCAACCACCCTTCCCCCCATGCCTCCATGGAAACCATGGACTCACTAACATCCTCTCCTGTTCTTTTGCTGTGTTGTTGCTCCACTACTGCCCCACACTACTGCTTCCCACTTGACAAATGGTGCACTAAGAATGTTACTAACATCAGGTGAGTCAAAGATTAGCCACCCTGGAACAGAGTAAAGTTTTGACCTGACACTAAAATGATTATGAAGTCAGCACCAGGTAGGCCTTCTGAGGAGAGCATTCCACAGAACTGAGCGGGGGTGGGGTGGTACTGAAAAGACCCTCTCCTTTGTCATCTCATTCCATTGAACAGTTAAACCTAAAAAAGGGGGGGAGTGCTGCCTGTACTGGATGTTTTTAGTGATATTCCCAAATATTATTACAATATATGGATCTTTTCTGGTCAATTTGAGCCTCTTGGACCCATACTGGGCAAAAGGTGCAAAACATATAGCCATAAACTGCATATTACATATTCTCGGTCGTTAAAAAAAACTTGGGGGTGATGGTGAAAACTACTCATTATTAGTGGTCAATGTGGCTGACAATTTTACTAAGGTCTTAGCTTACTTTTTTATTCACCCCAGATGGTAAAGAACTACCCAGTTTGTTGACCCCTGGCACACACACTACTGGTAAATTTGGACAAGGGAGGAAAACTGACAGATAAGCAGAATGGTGGTGAGCTATTATGAATTGTGGTGAAATCTGAAGGGGTAGGTGGGTTCAGCTTTCAGGAATTTCTGCCCTTTCAAAAAAAAAATCACATCCTTATCTGAAATTTAAGTCTTCAGTATTGGTCAGTATTTTGACTGACCAACAAGGCTGATTTTAGATGTATAACATTTCCCAAAGATTAGATTTGCTATACAAATACACAAGAGAAGCTTGTTGATGGGAGAACAGCTGTTGTGAAAGAGTAATTACTGTCAGCAATGGACTGTAATGTCTCTCACATACTGCATCTCTGTGTTAGTTCATGCTCTGCTTTTGTAGCTTCTTGGAGCAAAATTGCTTTTTATAGTCACATATGGTACATGTTAGGATGGGGAGGGAGACCCTGCTATTTTGAAAATGTGACAAGCATTATCTTGGATTGTTTGTTATGAAAGAGAGAGCCTTGCTGTAGAATCTGTTAGGCAGAATGTGAAGTGTAAACATATGCTGCAATTTAATCATTATCTGGCTTTCTACTGTGTTATCTTCCATTAAGGGTTGCCAGGCTCAGGGCCTGAGAATGATTCTGTATCTTTAAGAAAAGAGAAAATTCAGCCAAGAGCAGGTTTTCTTGCAACACTTTAATGGGAAAAACCACAAGGTGAAATTCTCCCTTCCCCCTGCACACCTTTTAAAGATACAGAAGACCTCTAGGTTGCCAGACCCAGCCTCCAAGAGGTCTACTGTATCTTTAAAAGGTGTGCAGGGGGAAGGGAGAATTTCACCTTGTGGTTTTTCCCGTTACAGTGTTGCAAGAAAACCTGCATTTGGCTGATTTTTTTCTTCTCCTAAAGATACAGAATCATAGAATCATAGAGTTAGAAGGGGTCTTGTAGGCCATCAAGTCCAACCCCCTGCTCACAGCAGGAAATCCACAGCTAGAGCATCTCCCGCAGATAGCTGTCCAGCCTCTGCTTGAAGACATCCAGTGAAGGGGATCCCACCACCTCCCTAGGCAGTTGGTTCCATTGCCGAACTGCCCTTACTGTCAAGAAGTTCCTTCTAATATCCAATCTCATTCTCAGACCCTGAGCCTGGCAACCCTACTTCCATTACATCCGCTGAATGTATTGCAAAATGCAATGTATTGCAATGAATGTATTGCAAAAAGGTATTGCAAAATGCGGTGGCGAGACTGCTCACTGGGGCAGAGTATCGCCAACTGTCACCCCACTACTGAAAGAATTGCACTGGCTGCCCATTTGCTACCAGGCCAAGTTCAAGGTTCTAGTTCTGGTTTACAAAGCCCTATCCAGCTTGGGACCAGGATACTTGAAAAACCATCTAACCCCTTATAAACCCAGTCGATCACTGCGCTCTGCAGGTGAGGGCTTCCTGCAGATACCATCTTATCAGGAGGTCTGTTCCACACAACATAGGAAATGGACCTTTAGTGTGGCGCACCTACCCTGCGGAATTCCCTCCCCTTAAATATTAGGCAGGCACCATCTCTGTTATTTTTTTGGCGCCTTTTGAAGACTTTCCTCTTTCAACAAGCCTTTTAAGTTGAAACCTGTGCCAGTCTGCATCTGTGTTGAAATTGCTTTTTAATGTGTTTTTTAACCGTTTTTAAAAGATGTTTTAAAAGCTTTTGAAAAAAATGTTTTTAAATTTGGTTTGTTTTGGTGTATTTTAGGGCTCCTGCTGGGAGGAAGGGCGGGATATAAATCAAATAATAAATAAATAAATAAATTACTATATATATATATTAGATGGAAACGATTTGAGGGTTTGCCCAATGCCCAATGTATGTTTTTACTGCACATAATCCATGCTCCCCTTTCATTTGTGACAGATTTTTAAAACTGTTTTTATTATTTTTTTCGGGATAATAACAATACAACGTAAGAAACAAGAACCCCCCCCCAAATATGTATTCAGTGATCAATAGTTGAGACACATGCACAGACCTGGCAAACCTGTAATGGTCTGGCATAGGTATGTTGAGAGGAGGGAGGTACATGAAGCTGCTTCGTATAACATCAGACTATTGGTCAACCTTGCCCAGGACTGTCTCCTTAAGTGTAAGCAGCTCTTTTGGATCTCAGACAGAGGATTTTTTTTAGCCTAGCTACTTTTTAGGTGGAGATATCAGGGATTGAGTCTGGGACCTTTTGCATGTAAAGAATATTATCTACTACTGAGCTATTGGCCCTTCAAAGAAGCAAGCCTATGTTGACCCCAATTGCAAAGCCTCTATGTGCCGGCACTGTCACTGTGCCCATAGGGAATTGAATCATGCCCTGATAATTTAGAATAGCATATCTATCAGCCTTCCTGAGCTCAGAGAAGTCTTTACAACTATTAATGTTGTCTAGTAATGGAATGAACTTATTCCTACTTTTGAAATAGAAATTGCCTTGGTATAATGAATTCACCTAGATCTAAAGTTGGGGCGAAAAGTAGTCTTATCTCAGCTTTGCAACCACAGTTAATATAGAACATGATATGCTATTTCCCATGCAGTCTCATACAGAATGAAGGAATATAATCTGTCTTCTCAAGTTCTCTGTGGAGCACTAATTCCAATTTATTGGCACTTTAATATTTGCAGTAATCAGAATACTTAGAATGTCTATTTCATGGATGGTTTAAAAACATTCAACAATTAATCATTACCAATGTTCAATGAAACAATTATCATTTGCTTTTTAATAAATCAATGCAAATTAGGAATATATTTTGTATCTTGCTTTTTCCTATTTCTATAGGGGGCACAGTAAAAAAATGTCAGATAGTAACACTGATTCTATGCTTCATGTCAATTAAAAGTGGTGTGGGAAGGAAGAAATTTCTGTTGTTAGATCAGCCAATATGTATTGCCCACTTTCAAACACTTAAAATAGGCAACCTGTTCCTTCGCATTGTTTGTGTTTAGACAAGAGTCTAATCTGTCATACAACCAAGACAATTTTTTTAAAAAATGCTTGATACAAAAACATATAATAATGTGCAACTGCTGAGAGGATACTCTCCTTCATGAGGTTTGCCTGGAAGTTATGTTAACATCTTTTCTGTGCTAGGAAATCTCCTTTCCGCCCCCCCCCCCCAGGCCATCTAAGAATCTTTGATCATGAGTAGATTGGTTTTATGCCTGCTGTTTTGAATTTTTGTTTAATAGTGTTCTTATATTTTATGATATTTATGGTATTTGTGTGATATGAAGCTGCCCTGATAAAATTTTAGTTGAAGGATGAAACACACATTTATTAAACTAAAAACATATGATATTTGATTATTTAATAAGTGTGTTATCATTCTACCGTATCCAGTAAGAAGAAATGTGTTTGAAACATATATATACAGTTATTGACTTTTTCAATAATAGTCCCAACCTAGCTATAATTAAGCATTTCTAAGACCCGTTGATTCCAGTGGGATAATTAAGCACATTCTTACATTTCTCATTGAAATCCATGGGAACTAGCGCTTACCATTGGTTGGATTGTGCTCTATATTTGCTCTGTTTTTGCTTCTGCCCTCTATTTGCTTGCTTTGACGTTGCCTTCTATAAGGAACAAACTGTGCAAATTTCAGAGCATACTGAACCACTAAAGCAAAAAACTTTAATCTTTTCTGTGATATCTGAAACTGGAAGAAGGATCTCTCTGGGCATAGCATACTGTATGAAAATGCCCCTGTGTATAATGGTCTGGACTTCTAGGGTTGTCTTAGGCAAGTGCTCACAGCCGTTCTGCATAGAATGACTTGCCCAAGTGGTTCAGTTCCAACTGGTACTGTAGGTGCTCAAAAGTTAGGAGACGATGCAAGGCTGCTCGCCGAACCTGCCAGATACAGAAAAATCATTAGCCAATCACCCTTTCCTGCTGCTTTTAGATTTTCACAAGTGCTGAGTGGTTAATTCTCCATCACTCATTGGTCCTGGCACCTCAGTATTCATGCTTGTAACTATGGATGCCCATAATGACCCCTATCCAGGGAGATGAGATTGGCTGCATTTGCATCAGGTATCATCTGGTACTGTGGAGTGGGTGAGAACCCAATGAAGGCATAAACTGTGGGGACGGGGTGCAGCAGACATCAAGAAAAAGAGGATATGCAAAGTTGTGTATCCTTGTAGATGAAATGTCAGCTTTTGCAATATTCATGGAACTATATTAAAGCAGCAGAAGCTGATTTGGGGATGTTTCCTGTGGTGCTAGACATCCATGTTTAAACTCCAGTCCAAACACAGTTAATCATTTTAATGTTCATTTACTTTTAATGGTACGGGTTAACTCTTAAAAGCAGAATTAAAATGCTTAGATTAGCTGGATTGGGCCCATATTTATTTATTTATTGCAGTTATATCCCAGTTTTCTTCTATTATGGAACTCAAGCTGACATATAAGATTCCCAAATGGTTTCCCATCCAGGCACTGTGCCTGCCCATTACTATCTCTGCATAGCAGCAGCAAGATATCTGCATAGGCATCAGCAGGATTTTTTCGAGGGGGGAGGGGGACAGCCACAGCCCAGCCTCCTACAATATGGGTAAATGATGGACTTCTTCCATCTTCGTCTATGCTTAAACTAGTAGGATTTTTTTTTAATGTTTACAACAAGCTTGGGAATCTTTTTAGTCTAAGACCGCATTCCTTCATGAGCTACCTTCTCGGGGTCCTATGCCAATGGTGGTCATGGCCAGAGGCAAAAATGAAGAAGCCACACCTCTCTCTGTCTTCCATCCAGGCAAGCGAAAGACATTATCAAAGGATACATTACAGCCAGGTAAGAGAGTGAAGAACTGAGCTGGTGAAAGCATTGAGAGCCAGACAGACAGGTCTGGAAGGCCACATTTGGCCCATGGGCCTGTGGTTCCTCATCCCTGGTTTACAAACTCGGAGAAAAAAAATTGTATGAAATGAGGCCCGAGTTAGAAAGACCATGAACTCCTCCTGTATTTGCTACTACCTTTTGTTTTTGAGTTGACACAGTACTGGCCAATCACAGCTACACTAAAATCCCTGATATCTGAATTGTTTTCAATGGGGCTGGAATCAGTTGTCCATCAAAAGTATACAGCTTAAAAAAACAAGCTAAGAGTTTAGACCGGGGATTATCAAATTTTCTGCCTTCAAAGTACACTTGAGACAGCTGAAAATTACTGAGTCCCACCAGTCACAGGGTACAGGGGCAGAGCCAGTCACAAAATGGTGGCAGCTGGAAGCAGAGATTTGGCATAATCAGCTGGCAACTGCTGACATCACTTTTACTGATATCAAATCCATTTTTTGAAATTGGTAAAAAATTTTGCCACATAATTTTCCTTGTAGCAAGGAGTTCCATAGCTCACTTTTCCTCAAGTTAAGGACAGACATTTGTTTTGGAGGTATTGTGACTCTCCATTTCAGACAGAATTTGTTGATCCAGAGGCTATTTTTCCCTTCCTGCCCCCACATGTCTTCCAAAGTATTTTTACTCACTTGTAATTTCTTCTCCCATCCTCCTTTCACACACAACTTGTACCTTCCTCCCTTACAAACTTCTTTCATCCCTCCTCTCTGGCTCTTTTACATTCACTTCCATCTATAACAGCTTTTCTATCCTATCCCCTTCCTTTCTGTTTCCAGTTTATGTATTCATTCATTAAAA
This sequence comes from Rhineura floridana, assembly GCF_030035675.1. Taxonomy (NCBI): domain Eukaryota; kingdom Metazoa; phylum Chordata; class Lepidosauria; order Squamata; family Rhineuridae; genus Rhineura; species Rhineura floridana. The sequence goes on along the minus strand of NC_084489.1, from coordinate 3,529,567 downwards.
TAATAATAAATATTAACCTTTTTATTTCACTTTGTAATTTCCTTCAACACCTCCTCTGGCCCTTTCCCCTCAGAGGAGGGAGACCTTGCTTTCCACTCTGAACATCTCCTGATCACCATTACTGAGCATGCAAGCAAGTTGTTGGTGCTAGCATTGGTCCAACCCAAAGGCTGAGGAGGCTCTGGACAGGCTGAAGACCTAAGGGCCATGTGCCAGTGGCTCAAGGTCCATTTGGCAAGTATTGGGCAACTGTTTCAGAAACACTGGTCTAGACTCTAACCTTCTCCTTGCCTTATTGGCTAGATCTGCCTTTCTAAATTTCAGTCACTACTATGACTTTATTGGCAAGTAACACAGGAAGACAAGAGTGGGCTAGTTACTCACAAAACAAATGAAAAAAATAGTGCCTTCACATTGTGCCTTGCAGTTTGGGGTCTATGAGGGCTAGAGGCTTACTGCATCATGTGCCCAGCCATGCCCCTGTTTCCAAACAATGCTGTCACTGCAATGTAAACCATCTCTTTTCTAGGCTCTCATACTGGTGCCCTATATGGTATGATTAAGGCCCTCACTATATTGCACACGATATTTATTGCAGTCTAGAGATGCAATTGTACATTACTGTGATTTCATGGAGGGATGGAAGGCGCCTGAAGATTGTTTTCTCCCCATGAAAAGTAAGAACCAAGCCTCAGAAAACAAGTGGTCCTCCTGAGAGGATTTCCCCCTGCTGAATTGAAAAGAGGGGGAAAAGGTTGTCTTCAGACTTTACCGTCATCAGCTGTTTATTAGCATAGTGTAGCTCTTCTTTAATTTCTGCCCCCTGTCTCTTTCTGCTCTTTTCAAAACACCTGTCTTCCTGGGCTGCTAGCTGAAGGCACATAGCCTGGCCACGTTCCCATCTGCAGAAAGAGAGGCAGGAATAGTGTAGTGGCAAATTCAAAAGTGTAGGATCCCTTCATGATAGTCATAGCCACACTCTCTCCTCTCCCCCCCCTTTCTTTTTGCTGCTGGGTTGAGAATGAGATCCTTGTTGATGCCTTCTCCCACAATAACAGATGTCCCTATGAGCCAATCAGCATGAAAGGGGAGAGTGTTAGCCACTGAGAAGAATCTTCTCAGTGGCTGATTACCCTTTACTTTGATTGGTTCCAATCAGCAGGAAAGGACATGGAAGTATGTTAGAAGACTCTTCTCAGTGGCTAACTGATTGGTTCATAGGATGCTGGAGATGTAGGGCCCTTGCTGGGTCTCTGCTCACAAAAAGTAAGGGGTCTAAGACCGCCTGAGACCCCAGATGACTACCCCTGGACATGATAGGACAAGTTGTGTGGGCAGCACAAAACAGCCTAGGAGGATATTCTTTTCATAGCAGAGTGTTGCGGCTCCATTTATTGCAGTATGGGCACATTTCCAAATTTCATATTAAGGCCAAGGTACCTGTTATGTTAAATGCATGATTGCATTCTAAATAAAGGTAACAGCCATGGGAGGGAGCAGGATTTGGACCATGGTGGACAGGAAGGGGAAGTTTCCCTTCCCAGTGTGATCCAGACAAAAATGCTTCCTCTGGAAGCTGCTGGAAGGCACAGAAGTGAAGCTCCTATTTTCTCCCTCCAGGTGCATTTAGCAGTTTCAGGGCGAGGAGGACTTTTATTAGGACTGTGGCATGGGAAGAAACTCCCTTTCCAATCACAATGGCCTCAATACCCCCCAGCATGGGTAGTTTTATTTTTAAAAAGCGTTCGTGTTAAATGCAACAACACATTTAGCAGGACATGTAGTTTGGTTCCTAATGGGCTGTGTTCACATGTAATGCTAAACCATAATTTACTGCTCCATGCATGAGCAGAAACAAACCCATGCAAAGTGCTGAACTCAAACTCTTCCTCCAGTACAGCCAGGAGGATAAATTTGCCAAAGTCAGTTTCATTTTCCAGGTTTCCTGGCTTGTCTTTCCAAACACAGATCATGGTTTAAAGTGAACTCTGGTTAGTTATTTAATTTAATTTATTTATTTAATTTAATTTATATACCGCCCTAAGCCCAAGGGCTCTCTGGGCGGTGTACATAAAATAAAGCAATCAGAAATATATAAATACGTGACAGCTTCATAATTCATGGTTTAAAGTTGGCTGACCAGACTTTTGAAGCTGATCAGACTTTTTAAAAATAACTGTGATCCCTCACACATAATATCATGGCAGAAATCATGGAAAATGAAACTAACTTTGGTGAAGGCCTCCTCCTGTCTGCAAGAGAGGATGAGAGGGAAAGAAGTATGCAAGCCTGTGGCTTTGTGAAGGCTCCTTTTTGTTTGTGCAATGTGGTGCTACACCATGGTTTGATACAGCAAAAATAACCTCAACCATGGATATAATACGTGCAATAAGCTATTGGGCTTGTGCATGTATATCTCCCACATAGATGCAAATTAACGTGTCCTTGAGAACATGCATCCACTCAATTCCTGTAATCCTCAAACTAGGTATGATTGTAGAAATAAACTACATGACAAATTGGAGAAAGGGTAACCTGAACCAGACTGTACACATGGAAAGTTATCCACCAGTTCTACAATTGTGACTGGAACTGGAAAAATTGCAGTTATTATTAGAGATATGTCTGTCAGTGCGCTGTCTTTACAGTCCAGTTTGTTAACCTTTCTTCATGTGTTTTTATTCCTATCTACATGTTCTTGGAGAATAATGTAGTAGACAGTTCCTCATTTCTCCTCTTGGGAGTTGTACTCCACTTGGTCCTCATATAAGAAATACTGGATGGGGTTGCACTTTCTTTGTAGGAACAGGTGCATAGTTTTGGGGTGCTCCTGAATCCTTTTGTTGCTGGAGGCTGAAGTGGCTTAGGAGTGCTTTTTATTAGCTTCAACTGGTGCACCAGCTACAGTCATTCCAATGTGTTGTTTTTATGAGAAATGGATTGGTATTGTTGTGAACCACTGTGGTATTACCAATGAAGAGTGGTATAGAAACATTTAAAATAAATAAATAATGTAAGAAACTAGTGATGCTATTGCTTGTGTTTGTGTACATGGGGGGGAGGGTAGGGTTGCCATATGGCCTGGATAGCCAGGTTTTACCCGGATTCTATGCATGCCACCCGGCGCCCGGCTAGCCCCTTACGTGGCCCGGATTCTCAGCTTTAATTTTAAAAAAATATTAAGTTTCTAGGTGGTCCGGTTCTCGAGATATGCATAAAAACATCAGCCACCCCCCCTCGACTGTTAAATCTTTCTTTAAACAGTACTGTACTATAGCACTTTGTAGCTTTAACCCCGCCCGTTCAGCATTGCAGCCAATCAGGGATTGTGTTTCAGTTTCATTGACCTAGTGTCTAGAAAACAAAATGGTGGTTTCACCCACCCACCCCGTTTATCTGAAAATCTCATAAATTGGGTAAGTATGTACATTTCAGTTTTTTTTCCTCTTGTGTGCAGGAGTCAGAGCTTGGGCAGTGTTTTGAAAACCTTCCCAATACTTGCTTTTTGTAAAAGCAATGCTAATCCCATATGCCCAAAGTAAATCCCATTTAATTCAATAGGACTTACTTTGAGTAGACATGGTTATGAATGTGCTGAAAATCAATGGGACTTTGGAGTGAATGTAAAAAAGAATTATGTTTGTGTTCTAACTCTTTCTGTCTCCAGTCCAATTTTAAAGCAAGTAGGCAGGGCTTACTTAGGTATTACAGTTTTTATTCTGTAGGAAAGTAATACTGATTTTTTTAAAACTAATACTGCTTTTTCTGCAATGACCAACTGGTTTGACAATAAACTATTATATAGGCTGTATGTATTTATCCATCTGCTGTGTGTGCGTGTGTGTGTATGGAGTCTTTTCAACACCCCTGTGAGGTAGGGTTGGAAACCAATGCAGCTCACAACAAGAAATAAAGCCATTTAAAATCCAATGACCATAAAACAAGTATAAACAGTTGCAAAACAGTGTAAAGTGGCATGATTCGGAATTTTGGGTTGTGTGAATGAAGTTGCTTATCACTTGAGGTTGCATTTCTGTCCCTGTTTGAGTAAGCCCCACTGAATACGCTGGGACTTGCTTCTGAATAAATAAACTTAGGATTGCACTATAAATATCTTTACAGTTTGTGTAAATAATAAATATATTTGATAGTCATGCTTATATACATATTTCTTCATTTATCGTATTTTTGGTTTTTGGTTAGGAATCCTGACTGGTTGCGAGATGCTTAGTTTTTTGCCTTACTCATAGGAATCTTGTTGTGCTTGGTATGGTAGTACATTTAGGAAAGTGTTACTGCCTTCTGTGTTTTTTTTACCTATTTGCATTTCACTTATCTTTAACCTCACTCTGTTACAGCCAACAGCAGCATATGCAAGATAATTAACTCCCATTAGTGATAAGAACAAGAATTTATAATAATTATTTCAATTAAAACAAGAGGCTTATCAATACTTTGAAGAGGACCAGATATTTATTTTCTTTCTGAGCCCAGGACTGGGTCTTTCATGATGCCCGGTGTGTGTGGGGGAGCAGGAGAGTAGTCGATAAGACAGACATCCTGGCATTGGTAATCTAATTAGCAAGGTATGTGTGGGGTTGTTGCACACTTCCAGGCCCAGTTTCATTTTGTGTATGGAGGTGGAACCTGTGTAGATGTGGTTGAGAAATTTTGAGTTAAGCAAAGCTCTGCTTTTATAAAACCTAAGAAACATACAGATACTTTGAATGTCTGAGTGCCTGCACCAGTGGAATACTGGAGGAACTTGTAAAACTTGCTGCAACAGTATTTAGAACTGAGCATGTGGTGTGAAAGACTCCTTTTCCTAACATTTTGGCTTGTTTTTCTCCACCCACCACATCTCTGAAATATATTGTATATGTTATGGTTAACCATGCTGCTGCCCTGACTTACTTTATGTTTGTTGCAGAGCTTGGAAAAGTTACTTTTGTGAACTACAATTCCCATCAGCCCAATCCAGTGGCCATGCTTGCTGGGGCTGATGGGAGTTGTAGTTCAAAAAAGTAACTTTTCCAAGCTCTGGTTTGTTGCTATTTTGTGTTTTTATTATGTTTTTATATTGATTGTGTATTTTTATTGTTTTTATTATATTTGTAAGCTGTGCTGAGCTCTGTTTTTAACAGCAAAAGGGCAGGATATAAATTCTCTTAACCAATCAATAAATACTCCATAGTGTTGGGAACTAGAGTCTAGGCATTTAAGGCTGAAAATGTTGCTTTAAAAAAAAAGATTTCTCACATCTTTCCACAGTTTTTGGTGGTAATTCCTAGGCACAAAAACAAAACAACTGGACAATCCAAATATTAATATGCAAATATTTGCATAATGTGCAAATAATATGCAAATAATTTGCATAATATGCAAATTAACCTGCCCGGATTTGTGGAACTGGAATATGGCAACCCTAGGGGAGGGTATGTCAATGTATATGCAACATACAACATGATTTCTTGGTCCACAGCTAAATGATATGTAAGCAGTAGTAGGAATCTTAAACGTGCTGGCTATGCATTTCCATTCATTGCAAAGGAATGACTCTTATCTGCCGACCACAGCCAAGCTCTGATGTGGCTTTCAAACCCAGCACAGAAATTGGCTTTTATCATGCCATGGGTCTGGAAAGTTTTGATGTTTATCATCAATTTGTGATTTTTTTTCCTATCAGCATTTTCAGCTGGGTGTCAAAAGCTTTGCCACCTTGGAGGCTTTCTGCTTTATTGTTTCTTGACTGAAAAGAGGCTTTTAGTCACAAAAGTGCACAGTTTAAAAACAGGATTTCAAAATCCATTTACCTTCGGATCAATTTAGTAAAATCTTGAGCTTTCTCTAACATCTGAAAGATAGTGTAAAACAAAAGGTCAAGCCTGGTCCTAACGGGAGAAACAGAAGCACTTTCTCATACAAGACAAAGGACCCATACAGTTAGCTATTTTCTTTACTGTGTGATGGGCATTTGTAAACGTATACAACCATATGGGGTGCCAGTCATTTGGAGAATCTCCTCACATGATTAGATGAATTTTTACTACATCTCCACAATCCTGTATTTCCAACATATATTTGATTGTGGGAAAGTGGTCAAATCTGTCTCGTCACAGGGTTGGTCAACTGGATAACTGAGTACTCACATGGTTGTATGCATTTCATGGTACGTTTACAGAGTCTACACATAAGACCATCAATATACTGCAACATGTGCAATAAAAAAAAAAATCAGGGGTATTCCAGACATGTTTAATATCCCTGAATCAGCTTAGTTCATTTGGTAACCTGGCATTTCCCAAGAGCTTTAGACAGGTAATAATTATTAAAAATAAAAGAAAATACGTACAATAAAAACAAAATTATACAGCCATGAGAGCGGCATCAGGGGTTTTTTTGCATTCCGCAATGTTAAATTGAAAATATCCCCCATGCCATTCTGATGCTTCCCATAAGCTCATTTCAAAACAAAATCTTATAAAACTTATAGTCCTGAACCCAGAAACTTTTGCTTAACAACCCTCTCAATTTTCATGGCGATACACAAAATAGTCAGAGAGAGGCACATGTTACCAAATTCTTCCAAGCTACACAGGAAGTGGATTGGACTGTGAAAGACCAACCCAAATGGTGTTTGCATTTTGACAACTTTGTAGGGCAGTCCAATATCTCAGAGAGGAGTTCAGGTCTCCTGCTCCCCTGGTGCATTCACTAGAGCTGTCCAATTTCCCTGCTTTTTAAAGTTTGATAGAAATATCTGTGGGCTATAGGCACATTCTTAAACCACAAGGTTTTTTGCGTATTTGTTAATATCTGATTAAATTAAAATAACTTTATGCCTGCTTAACCCTGACAGTTGACTACAAAGCCAAAGAGGAAACTTTTACACAGTTTTTCCATGAAGTATTGAGGCTCAGAGTTTGCTAGAACTTATTAAGCTGTGAAACTCATTGCCACAAGAGTGCAAGTTACACTCACCTAACTGGCGGCAATTGTCTGGTTTTCCAGAAAATGAACTTCTCTAGCAGCCCCTTTTATACTGCATTATGACTCAAAGTCAAATAGCACGACGAGGTGCGCCTCGCGCCAACACTGTTATATTTTTGGCACTAGGTCAAGACTTTCCTCTTCTCCCAGGCATTTGAGCATATGTTTTTAAATTGCTTTTTAAAAAATGTGTTTTTAAATTTGTATATTTGTTTTTAATGTTTTTTTAATTGTTGTAAACCACCCAGAGAGCTTCGGCTATGGGGCGGTATACAAATGCAATAAAATAAATAAATAAATAGCAATCACTCATATACTTGGCAGATGCCACATTTGCTGTCTCGCACTATTTTGCTCAGCAGAGCCCCAATCTTACCTCTTCTTCTTTCAGTAACTGTTCCCGTGTGGCGATGTGGCTGGCAGGCCCTGTTTTTGGCTTGGTGGATGCCATTCTGGTGGGTTAACTGACAGGTTTGGGAAGTCAGTATATGAAGCAAGCATATGCACTCTCTCACACACAATCTCTCTCTCTCTCTCTCTCTCTCTCCTAGTGTAGTTTGTAACTGTGGTTGCCATGGAAGCAGACTATGCTTTCAGAACTGTCAGCCAAACATACAAATCCTGATTGCCTGGTGCTGGTTGCTTAGGGGAAGAAAAGGAGAAGCAGGCCTGCCTGTTGTATTCCTGTATTCAGTTCTAAACTAACTACTACAAAGGTCATCTTTGTAGTTCATTTGGTGGAATGGGGTGTGAGGCGTCCTTCCCTGGCTCTCCCTGTCAGGTTCCTACCTGCTCGTGGTTACTGCCTGTCTCTAGGCACCACCAGGGACTCCACCAGTCCGGACCGCTCTCTCTCTTGATTTCTCTCCCCGCTCTAGCACAGATCTCAACAGATCCCCCTGCTAGGCAACCACCAGTAACGTCCCAATACTAGTATTCCCAGAGACTCTGAATACTGGTATTGTTATTCTCTTCACCGTTGCCACCATTTGTTACAGTTCCCCTTCAGCCTTGGTCATTACCTTACCCTCCCTTCTGGTCTGTGAAACCCCAGCCAAGGATCAGGCCTTTGGTAAACCAAATTAAGTATTTATTACAGATAACAAAGCTAACAAGATCAACAAGATTTCTTCTTAAGGCACATAAGCATATGGTTTTACTCAATACTAATCCGAACTCCACCTCCCTCCTGGTAAACAACTCTCTAAACCCCACCAAGCAATCCACTCTTTCTCTTCTCCCCCCAGATTCCACAATTCACCACCTCACATTCCCCAGATTTACCTGTCATCCTTTCATTTATACTGTCAGCCATTTTAAACATTCAGCCAATCATCAAGCATTCTATTGCCCATTCAGTCCCCCTCCTCTTTCACTACTTACCCTGTATACTCTAAACAACCAGCACTTACCATATATACACTAATATATAGGAACATCACATGGGGTCCTCTAATTTCACCTCTCTCCACTATTTTCCTCCAACTACACATTCATTAGGGTTGCCAAGTCTCTGGTTTTTGCTCAGGGACTCCAGATCTTTGGGGTCCTTTCTGGGTCTCTGGGTGACTCACCTTAATCTCTGGACTCAGCTTCTATTTAAAAAAAAGTTTCTGGGTGGTCTGGTTCACAAGTTATACACCAAAACATCAGCTGCCGCCCCCACACCTTCTGTTAAAGGAGCTCATAGCTGGCTGCTCTAACCCCACCCTTTCAGGTTTGTAACCAATAGGGGAAGTCAGGTTTGTGATTTGTTGATCTCCAGGCAGTGCATAGACCCCATTGCTGAGGCTTAATCCAGACAAGACAGAAATGCTGTTAGTGGGTAGTTCTTCTGACCAGATGGTGGATGTTTATCCTGTCCTGGATGGGGTTGCACTCCCCCTGAAGGAGCAGGTTCGTAGTCTGGGCGTTCTTTTAGAACCATCCTTGCCACTTGAGGCTCAGGTAGCCTCGGTGGCACGGAACGCTTTCTACCAACTTCGGTTGGTGGCCCAGCTACGTCCCTATCTGGATAGAGACAATCTCGCTTCAGTTGTTCATGCTCTGGTAACCTCTAAATTAGATTACTGTAATGCGCTATACGTGGGGCTGCCTTTGAAGACGGTTCGGAAACTGCAGCTCGTTCAGAATGCAGCGGCCAGATTGTTAACAGGGGCCAGGCGGTCCGAACATATAACACCAATTCTGGCCCGCTTGCACTGGCTGCCTATATGTTTCCGGGCCCGATTCAAGGTGCTGGTTTTAACCTATAAAGCCTTACACGGCCTGGGACCACAATACCTGATGGGACATCTCTCCCGATACGAACCTACCCGTACACTTCGTTCAACATCGAAGGCCCTCCTCCGGGTGCCTACTCAGAGGGAAGCGTGGAGGATGGTAACCAGAAAAAGGGCTTTCTCAGTGGTGGCCCCCGAATTATGGAACAATCTCCCTGTGGAGGTACGCCTAGCGCCAACATTACTATCTTTTCGATGCCAGGTTAAAACATGCCTTTTCTCCCAGGCATTTTAATAACTTTAATAATTTTAATTTTAACATTTTAACATCTCAACTTATTTTTAGCATCTTAGTATCCTAGTATATGTGTATTTTAGTATGTTTAAATTGTTTTATAAATGGTTTTAATTGTATTTTGCTGTCTTGCTTGTTGTGAACTGCCCAGAGAGCTTCGGCTATGGGGCGGTATAGAAATTTAATAAATAAATAATAATAAATAATAAATATTGCAAGGCCAGAAAACTGTTGTTTTTTCCTGCTTATCTGAAAATCTCATAAATTGAGTAAGTATATAGCTTTCAGTCTTTTTCTCTCTTGTATGAAGGAGTCAAACAAGTTTAAATTTTCCTGGGCTGTTGAAAAGGGCAGTGTTTTGAAAACCTTCCCAATATGAAGCTTTAATCCAATGCTCACTTTTCTGGGAGTAAAGCTGCAATGCTAATCCCACATGTCCGGAGTACACCCAATTGGATGCAATAGGATTTACTTTTGAGTAGACATGGTTAGGATTGTGCTGTAAATTAATAAGACTTTTGAGTCAACATAGCAAAGAATTATGTTTGTGTTGTAAATCTTTTTCTCTTCCTCCAATCCTATTTTTTCAAGTAATTAGGCAGGGCTTACTTAGGTATCACAGCTTTTATTATGTAGGAAACTAATATTGATTTTATTATTATAAAAATGGTCTGCAATGACCAACTGCTTTGACAAAAAAACTACTATATGTGGTGTATGTATTTTTACATCTACAGTGTGTGTTTATGGAGACTTTCCAACAACCCTGTGAGGTGGGGTTGCCAACTGGAAACCAAGGCAGATCACAATAACAAATAAATCCCATTTGCAGTCGAGGGGCAAAATAAAACACAGACACATCAACTTGGGTTGAACAAGGGCCACTTATGGAATACAAAAACCCAATTTAAAGTGACCTGCAGAGGGAAAAACTTAGGTGAGGGAACTGTCTATAAGCAAGCATCTTGCCATACAGCTCTTGGGTGACCAGCCCCTGCTGGGGCAAGGGCAAGCCCATCTGCTTAACCCGGCCACACCCTGTAGGTGAGTAGGGGGGCCTTCCCACGTCATCCCCTCTGGGGCCATACAACCCTTGGGTGAATGAGATAAGTTGGCCCCAGAAGCAGCCCATATCCTGCACTCAAGCTGTAAAGCCCTGACAGACAGGCCCCCGGAACCGCCAATCACCTCCAAAGGTGCATAAGGGGGCCACCTAGCTGTCCTTACCTATTTCCCTTCCCGCACTTTTCTGCCACAAAAGGGGGACAAATCTCTATTTAGTCCCTCTTTCCTCCACTGCCGAGAAGCACCTCTCACATACACCTCTGCAGGTCCCCCAAAAATATGTTGTTACCTGTATCTGACAGGTGAACGCCATTGGCCCTGTATAGTTCAACCTTCCAATGCTGTATGTGGGGATGCGGAACAGCCAACGCCCCCCTGTGTTCAAGAAGAGCCAACAGAATCTTCCGGTTAACCCGCTTCCGTGCCCAAACAATCCCCTTTGGGTCCCATACACCAAGTCACACCCTGCATAGGAGAATGTCTGACCACAGCAGACGTATCAAAGGCCCATGTTGCCTTCTCAACTCCATGTCCTCACATGCCTGCCATTTGCGGGCCTTGCCTGAAGTAACCGAGGTCATTCCCACCCAGGGGAATGACCACCACATGAAGAACTGTCCGCATTGAACTTTTCTGGAACAAAGTGGGTAGGAGCCCATCCCAACACGTTCTTCTCTGGCCAAGCCACTGTATTGCAGCCCATCAACTGAGGCCCAACTGTGAGCCCATGCTGGATTTTGTGGCACTCCGGACTGCCCAGAAGACCATGCTGTGGCCACACGTCTGCTCTGTCCCCGTCCAGCAACCTGTCAAAATAATTATAACATGTTAGGCTTCCGAATTCCCAGGCCCTCTAAAAGGGGTGAATGTAGCCCTTATAAGTCAGAGGACCAGCATCCAACTGCCTGCACCTTTGCCTGGGAAAACCCAAGACCTGCTGCCGTATGAAACTTGAATGAATGAAACTTTATTTTTACCCCGCCCTTTTTCCAAACTGGAACTCAGGGCAGCTTACAGATAAAACTACATGTAGTTAAAAGCATAGAAAAACATACAATTAAAATACAATTAAACTATATGCAACCTTAAAACCATGAAACAGGCACTTAAAATACTAAAAAACAATTTAAAATAATACAAATAATGGCATAAAACAATAAAACAAACCTTATAGAGCCCAATCCTAAACACCTTCTATCCCAAAAGCCTGTTGGAATAAAAAAGTTTTTGCCTGCCAACGGAAGGATAGCAAGGAAGGGGCCATTTGTGCTTCCCTAGGAAGAGAGTTCCAGAACCTGGGGACAGCCACCGAGAAGGCCCTATCTCACGTCCCCACCAATCGCTCTGGTGAAGGTGTTGGGACTGAGAGAAGGGCCTCTCCTGAAGATCTCAGGGCCCGGGCAGGCTCATATAGAGAGATACGGTCTGACAAATAGCCTGGACCTGGGCCGTATAGGGCTTTATAGGTCAAAACCAGCACTTTGAATTGTGACCGGAAACAGACTGGCAGCCAGTGGAGCTGTTGTAACAAGGGAGTTGTATGGTCCCTGTAACCAGCCCCAGTTAACACTCTGGCTGCATCTCTTTCTACCAGTTTAAGTTTCCGAACAGTCTTCAAAGGCAGCCCCACGTAGAGCGCATTACAGTAATCTAAATGGGATGTAACTAAGGCATGCATCACCATAGTCAAATCAGGCATTTCCAGGAATGGGCGCGGCTGGTGCACCAGTCTTAACTGAGCAAAAGCACTCCTGGCCACTGCCAAAACCTGGGCCTCCAAGTTCAGAGCTGAGTCCAGGAGCACACCCAAACTGTGAACCTGTGTCTTCAGGGGGAGTGTAACCCCATCGAGCACAGGCTGAATCCCTATTCCCTGATCTGCCCTTTGACTGACTAGGAGCACCTCTGTCTTGTCTGGATTTAGTTTCAATTTGTTCGCCCTCATCCAGTCCATCACTGATGCCAGGCACTGGTTCAGGACCAGGACAGCTTCCTTGGCTTTAGGTGGAAAGGAGAAATAGAGTTGGGTGTCGTCCGCATACTGAGGGCACTGAACCCCAACCCCCCGGACAACCTCTCCCAGCAGTTTCATGTAGATATTAAATAACATGGGGGACAAAACTGAACCCTGAGGGACCCCATAGGTCAACGGCCAAGGAGTCAAACAGGAATCCCCAAGCACCACCTTCTGGGTTCGTCCCTCCAGAAAGGAATGGAGCCATCGTAACACCGTGCCCCCAAGTCCCATCCCAGCAAGGCGGTCCAAAAGGATACCATGGTCGATGGTATCGAAAGCCGCTGAGACGTCCAGTAGAACTAACAGGGACACACTCCCCCTGTCCAGCTCTCTGCATAGGTCATCCACCAAGGTGATCAAAGCTGTCTCTGTCCTGTGTTGAATGTGCTTTAAATGAATGGTGTGGACCTGCCCTAGGTATGATGAGCATTCATTAGTGAATTGAAAAGAACAATTTTAAAAGATACTTTTTTAAACCAGGGAAGGGCTGTAGCTCAGTGGTAGGGCATATCCTTTGCATGCAAAGGTCCAAAATTCAATTTCTGGAAAAGACTATTGCCTTGAATCCTGGAGAGCCAATGCTAGCCTATGTCACCAGTACTGAGCTAGATGGTACCAAATTCCCTGAGTCAGTGCAAGGCAGATTCCTTTGTTCCTAAAAGTGGAAAGAGACCCAAGGGCCACAGTAACTCCAAAATTTATTTATGTATTTTATTTACATTTATATACCACTTTATTGTAAAAAAATCTCAAATTGGTTTACAGACAGAATTAAAACAATATTGCCAAAAAGAGTTAAAGACAGGTATTTAAAAACATTCAAAATAATAAAACCAATAAGTTAAAAACAAATAAAAAACATAATAGTTTCAACATGCCTGGGTAGGCGTGCCTAAACAAAAATGTTTTTAGCAGGTGCCAAAAAGAATACAACGAAGGCTTCTGCCTAATGTGAATAGGTAGGGAGTTCCAAAGCATAGGTGCTGCCACACTGATTTCTTACAAGAGCACTATGTGGCAGCTGTAATATGGAAAGCACATCTTGAACTTGGCTTGGTAGCAAATCAGCAGCCAGTGCAGATTTCAGAGTAGAGGTATTATGTGCTGATAGGGTCTCACTCATGTCAGCAATTGTGCTGCAGCATTCTGCATTAACTGCAGTCCCTGCATCAGGTTGTGCTGCATGGGAATTTCTGTGTCCTTGGCTGACTGGCTCCCAGGATTATTTAGTTTTGGTTTTTGGTAAAGAATCCTGACTGGTTGTGGGATGCTGAGTTTTCTGCCTTACTCATAGGAATCTTGTGGTTGGTATGGTATTGCATTTGGGAAATCGTCACTGTCTTTTGTTTTTCTTTTCTATTTGCATTTCAGTTACCTTTAACCTCACTCCCTTACATCCATAGAAGCAACAGCAGTGGTTCCATGCAGTCAGCTCAACCCACTTAAACCCACTGATGATGCATCTTTTTGGTTGCATAAGGGTTTGTTTCTTGCCCAATAGTGGTAAAAGAAAATTTCACATACTGGGCAGCATGACTGCAGTTGTTGTTGTTCCCAAGCTGCTGCCTGTAAAGGTAGACCAAACCATGTGTGTTTTCTCTCTGTTAGTTATTACTCACTGGAATTGAGTTGGCTGTCAAAGTGAGTTTATAGCAGCCTGTAGGGTAGACAGAAGAGGGTAGAGAATCTTCTTACTTCATTTCTCAGACATTTTTCTGAAGTGAAGGGTCAAATCTGTAAAAAAAAGTTTGGAGCAGCCATGTTAAAAGATAGGGGCAGGGCATTCCAGGCAGGGGGTTGTCAACCCTGCTTGGATATGGATATCTTTGCTGAGGGACCCTAGTCAAGCTTTACCAACAGCACAATCCAAACTATATCTGCTATATCCTATTGAGTTCTATGGAGCTTAGTTCCTTAGTAAGTGTGTTTAGAAGTGCAGACTTCAGGGTCATCCATCTTTACTCTTGAGTGCTCCCATCTAACATCTCCACAACACTAGGCTCATTTCTTTCTATAGTGGCCTTTTGGTGACTAGCCTGGCCTGAGGACATTTAACCCCTTCTTGCTAGAGCAAGTAGAGTAGATTAAATATTTTGTTTGAATTGTATGCTGCAAGCAACTGTGGTTGATGCTTAATGTGTCATGCTTAATGACATTACTTTGCCCCGGCTCCTTGACATCACTAGGGCCCACCCCTGAAATCTCAGAGTTTGGGATGCTTCTGACCTGGCAACCTTAACATTCATATCTACCAAAGGAACAATTCTCCCTGGAGAGAAAAACATCAGATGTAGCTTTTCCCCTCCGCTGATTGCATGTTAACTTTTTAGATATAGAGACATATAGTTATAGTTTCAAATGATATTAAAGAACACCTTAATGGATTGCATGGGCAGTTCTTGGGATGGGGCCAAGCATGTGCCCCCCAAATTGCTTGCCCCCTCCTGCAACAGAACTACACTCCCCTAAAAAGTGTATGAAGAAGCATGTACGTAACAGAACAAATCCTCTCAAAAACATATTTTTTACTCCCCGTTTCAAATATTTTATCTAGAGTGTCATCCTTTAAGATTTATCATCATTTGTTTAAAACATTTTTCCTGCTTTTACACAGTTCAAGGTCAAACCCGTGGAAATGCAAAACAAACACACAGTATACAATATAAAATTAAATAAATAATTTAATGATTTAAATTATAAATTTAAATAAAACCAGAAAAGCACTTACAGTAGAAGCAAATTATGCCTAACTTGTCCCATTGATTTCAATGGATCTACTCTAAGCATGATTATGTCTGTGTTCAACTCACTGAGAGAACAAACTAAAAATTAGAAAGCAATTTTTAAATTAGAAATTATATTAAAATGGCAAGTAGTAGCAATGCTTATATTCTCCTGATGGGGAATTTGGGGGTCCGTAGGACCGGGGGTCCTTGAGGAATTGAAGACACAGGCATGCAGCAAAGATAGGCCTTTACTGGTAATGAACGTATGCACGGTCAGTCTCCCTTGATGTTTGGTGGAGCTTCACAACATGGCACTGCTTGCTTGGGATTTTATATATTCCAGGACATATCCCAATCAGGGGGCTACACATAAGCATTACATAGAGGTTACACTGTACACATTATTTTCTAGCCAATCAGGTAATATTCAGCAGTTCTCATACCAGCATATTTCTACTATGAGCGAATACATTCCAATGTTAATCCTTCTCAGGCCTTGGAGAGCGCAGAGATGTCCTGTACCAGTGTCCTTTTCCCCTTATCTTCTTGAGCCAAGCTGTGCCATGCATACCAAGTTACCATGGTTACATGTGCATAACAGGCAGGGAAGACAGCACCAAGCAGAGGATTTTTAGCTGGCCTACACTATTAAAATATTATAAATCCTATAGTTTTCTAAAAGAATGTATTTTGCTTGCTGTTTGTATCTAAAAATTCCCAATTACTCCAATCATTAAAAATATCACAAGACAGTATATTCAATAGTGAGAGCGTTTGAGACATATATGAACAATTATCAAGTGCTTTTAGTCTCTTCAAAAAAACTATTATGTGAAGCACAAGAGTGCTCAAGTTATAGTGCAATATTAGATTAAAATGAAAATTATTTCCGATATATTCATAAAGCGTTGTTTTATTATTTGTATACAACACTTTTGTCATTCCTAGAATACATTTTTAAGGTTAGCAGATAAGGTATTTTAGTGTAGAAGGGTTAGTAGAAAAATAGGGAGAATTCTTTATCCTCGAGTGTTTATTTGTGCTTTGATACTAGGGTTGCCAGGTCTCCGGTTTTCTGCCGGAGTCTCCGGCAAAAGGGGGCCGTCTCCGGCCTCCGGCCATAATTCCTTTGAAGAGGCTAATCTCCGGTTTTTGAGCGTGCTGCTCAGCCACGCATGCGTGATTGACACACGCATGCATGAAGGCTGTGGCTGGCTGCCTTCCCGCCCTTTGTAATTGAGGGAGGGACTAGAGAGAGAGAGGAGGAGGAGGAGTTGAGTCGCCGCCGCAGCCCCCCCTGTGCAGCAGAGCCTGGCTGCTCCCGCCGGCCACAGAAGTACAGGTGAGGGGGTGGTGAGTGGAGGCTGTAGCCGCATGGCGCCGATGGGCGGGAGCGGCCGCGATGGGGCTGAGGAGTCTGTGTGTGCAGTCGTTCCGAATCCGGTTGGGGGAAGAAGGCCGCTGGTGGAAGGAGCCGGTTTGAGGCCGGGTCGTTTGTAGGCCGTCGTGCAGAGGGAGAGAGAGAGGGAGAGAGAGAGAGAGAGAGAGAGAGAGAGAGAGAGATTTGTCTTGAGTCTGCTGTATTTAGTGAAGCGGCCGGCCGTCCTTTCCGGAGCAGGGGAACCGGCTGAGGCTGGCAGGCCGCTCATTAAATACAGCAGACTCAGGCTTCACTAAATACAGCAGACTCAAGACAAATCTCTCTCTCCCTCTCTCTCTCTCCCTCTGCGCGACGGCCTACAAACGACCCGGCCTCAAACCGGCTCCTTCCACCAGCGGCCTTCTTCCCCCAACCGGATTTGGAACGACCGCACGCACAGACTCCTCAGCCCCATCGCGGCCGCTCCCGCCTATCGGCACCACGCTGCTCCTTTCCGGAGCAGGGGAACCGGCTGAGGCTGGTAGGCCACTCGGACGCCGTCTCCTAGCAACCGCTGCCGAGACGGCGCCCACGCGGCATGGCAGCCTCAGAGCCAGTTCCCCTGCTATGATAAATGAAGGTAAAAATGAATTGGACATTGTACTGATTTTAACTTAATAAAGATTAACATTTTTTTAAAAATGGATGCTCATTCCCCAGGTTCATAAAACATGGGTTTATGAAGTCTCAAATGACTGTTCAAACTGACCTACTGCAACATCTATTCCTGGGTTCAGAATTCTAAGTTTTAAAAAGCTACACTGTAAATTCACAATATTACTACGAAATGACAAGGTGAAGCAAGTGGTGACCAGAGAGGGTGCCTTCTTAGTTGTGACACCCTCTTTATAGATCTTCCTCTCCAGATAAGTTTGCTTGGTAGCCAATATTACATTTTCTTATTTTCCCAGGCCTTTAAATGTATAATATTGTATTTTTTTAATATGATGATGACTGGTTCTTGTATTTTACTTTGTTTTTGTAATGCACTCATCTCCATTCTTAAAATTTGTTCAACCTTGGCAGGCAGAACTTCCATTTGGTAACAGCAAGCTTTTAAACCTCGCTGGGCTTCACAAAGCAAAAATCAAAATGGAAAGGTAGAGTCCAGTAGCTTAACCAAATTTAAGAAATGTAGATATTAGGTAATGGCTCCCTGTAAGCCTTTCCCATATTAAAATTCTTCATAATATTTTAACCAGCAGGTTCCTTGCTGTTTGCTAAAACTGCTCATTAGGCCACAGCTGCTTTGAGCAGCTTTTACATTTAAGGCCCTGTCAACTAGAAGAGTGTTCATCAGTGCACAGATAAGCCTGAAAAAAAAAATAAAGTGTCTAGCATCCACAAAATGCAAGAAAAAGAGGTAAAAAACCAGAATGCTGAAAATATATTTATTGTTCTGTACAAAGGTACTATTAAAAATATATTGGAAAAGTATTTGCAAAAAAATTTTTTTGAAAAATAATTGCAAAAGCTAGAAATTATATTACAAGATGCTCTTAGAAGCTCAAAGCCCAACGCGTTTCAGCTTTTTACCTCTTTTTCTTACAGATAAGCCTGGCCACAGTAGGAGATGACAGTTTTTTTCATGCCCCTTGAAATCTCTTAATTCCTGTCATTTTTTCTCCCCTCCTACAAAATCTCATTCTTGCAGGGGAAAAGACTTCATGCTGTAACTTGCTTAGCAAGTTCAGTTAATATCCATGGCACTAAGAGAGTATTTGGATTAAAGGACTACAGCATAGAGACGTTAGCGGAATTTTTCCACAGACTTAGGCTTTTAAATACCCCTTCCATCTCAGTATCTGTCCAAATTGATTAGGCTGTGGATTGAATCGTGGTATAGAATGAATGAATTTTTTTTTGTAGTCTGTGGATCTTAATGCAAGATTCGGAGCTTACACTTCTGGATCTAATGATCTTCTGAAATGCAGATTACAAGTGAGAACACCCACCTGCCTTCTAAACAGCTAAAGGGATTATTGGAGACACCAATATGGGGAGCAGTAACATGGGTGCAGTGTGCAGTCCTGGTGTTGTAACTCTTCTGCATTATTTGTTTGTAGTAACTTAATGCTACTGTAAAATTGGCACATTGATGCCTTTTGTGTAGGCATCTGCCACTCAACAATAGCAATGAGCAACCTATTAATATAGTTGTCCCCTCCCAAGGCTGGAACTGATCTGGAATGTAGTGGGGGCACTTTCTAAGGTGGAGGCCTCCTGGACTATAGTGCTTTCATGGGAGTCTCTTATGGGCTAGCAGATTAAAGCATGTATGTAGCAGCAGACATGGTTTGAATTGTGCCTTTTATTTGGGATAGTTGGTGCCATAAAACAGCTCTCTCATCCCTACAAACGTTACTTTTAGATAGTGCAGGCAAGAAGGTGTTGTTATGTGCCTTCAAGTCGATTACGACTTACGGCGACCCTATGAATCAGCGACCTCCAAGAGCATCTGTCATGAACCACCCTGTCCAGATCTCGTAAGTTCAGGTCTGTGGCTTCCTTTATGGAATCAATCCATCTCTTGTATGACCTTCCTTTTTTTCTATGCCCTTCTGTTTTTCCCAGCATTACTGTCTTTTCTAGTGAATCATGTCTTCTCATTACGTGCTCAAAGTATGATAACCTCAGTTTCATCATTTTAGCTTCTAGTGATAGTTCTGGTTTAATTTGTTTAACATGGCTGCAACCATATCTACTCAGAAGTAAGTCCTATTGAGTTCTATGGGGCTTAGTTCCTTAATAAGCATGTTTACAGTTGCTGCCTTCAGGGGCATCCATCTGTGCTCCCATCTAACATCGCTGCAACACTAAGCTCCTTTCTTCCAATAATGGCCTGGCCTGAGGGCACGTAAACCCTTCTTGCCAGAAGCAAGTAAACTAGATTAAATGTTCCCTAAAGGTGTTGAACTGTGACCTGGCAGACCAGGGTTTGAATCTCCACACAGCCATGAAGCTCACTGGGTGACCTTGGGCCAGTCACTGCCTCTCAGACTCAGAGGAAGGCAATAGTAAACCACCTCTGTCTGAATACTGCTTACCATGAAGACCCTATTTGGGATCAACTTGAAGGCAGTCCATTTCCATTTTGCATCACCCTAAGCTTGTGAGAAAGAATGACCTTGTCTCTTCAGATGGACCTAGGAACACCCTATTTTAGGTAAGATTTCTATTTTAATCTCCAATCAGAGAATTTTTTTTTGAATGGTATGCTCCAAGCAACTGTGGTTGATACAATGTATCATGTTTAATGATGTCACTAGGGCCGGCCCCGTGACGTCACTAGGGCCGGCCCCGTGACGTCACTAGGGCCCACCCCGTGATGTCACTAGGGCCCACCCCGTGATGTCACTAGGGCCCACCCCATGACATCACTAGGGCCCACCCCATGATGTCACTAGGGCCCGCCCCATGATGTCACTAGGGCCCGCCCCCATTTTCTCAGGTTTTTGGATGGTTCCGACCTGGCAACCCTATTTGATACAGAAATCTAGTATAGGTTTTTATTTATTTATAGTTGTAAATGCTTATTGGAGGCAAAGAGATTAAACTGAAATCCCTTCATAGGAACCTGACATTTGGAATATCTGTCAATTCATGAATTCTATCACATAATGAAAGAATAACCTGAGGGGCACTGAGGTGGTGAACAATTTCTTTTGATGATGTAAGACTGCAGAAGTGGGTTATGTTAAGTTTGCAAGACCCAACTTTGTAATGCTCAAGTAGACAATTAGTAACCAGGAGTTGAATGAGCCAGAAGCCCATCTTCACTTAGTATATACAAGTCAACCAGTGCACTATTTCCATTCTCAATCAATAACAGCAGGCCTTCTTACAGGATGTGCAGCTATTTCTTCTTTTCTTTTTCCGGGACTGCCCTAAACCAAAATGTTTTAGTTGTTTGTAAAATATTGATTAGTTGACAAAGGCTGTTAAAAGTATGAGATAATGGAACATGCTGTCCTATTGCAGCAATTTCTGTTTTTATTTCATAAAACCACAATGCGTCGTTCCATTATATAAACAAAAATTTCATCCTCAGTGGGCATTGCCATTGTCTTGCAGATAACGCCAAGGCACAACACTGTGGAATTTCACATGATCAACTGTGATTTGCAAGAACAGATTTTTAACAGATATCACTGAATTTTTAGTGTGTTTGCAACTTGAGTCACAAGCCATCCTTGCAGTTACTAGCAATACTACCGCAAAGACAATGCCAGCACTTTATAATATTTTCTCTTTCTTTTTTTTGAAAAGTCCTCATTTCTATTTTTCACAGGCTTGCTGATTTTTAGTGTTGATGTACTTTGGCAAATGAAAGAAGATGGATCTTATCAGCTATACATAAATAAGTTTTCCTTCAATCTGTTGTTTAATATAACGGCATTCCCCATTCTGTCTGTTTATATACAGGTTTTCTGCAGCTCGCATTCCAAGGCTGCATGCAGCTTATTCATGTGGATGATCAGCTGGTGGATTTGCATGCAGTGGAACATGGAAAGCTGGGAAGTTTTGCCAATGTCAGCATTGATATGTGTGCCATTATTGATCGGTAAGTTTAAAACAAAGAATGAAGTGGTGGATGAAAATGTATGAAAATTAGTGTGGCATGATAAATGTATAAAGTACCTTGAAAACTCCAAAATTGTTTTTCTATACTTATCACGTAATAACTTTTGCCACTTTTTAATCACCATCAGTAGACTACTTCTCTTTAGCAGTGATTCCAAAATGTGAGCATGTCTGATGGAATTCCTATGAGAATGCATTTTTACCCCCTTTGGATCTGTTATGCACCAGTCCCTTGAATAACCACTGGGAGATGAGAAGGTGGAAGAAGAGGGAGAAGTGTGGGGTGGGGCTCTGCCCCTCCTCCTATTTCAGCCAGCACAGTTGAAGACTCCATTGTGATGCCTGACACTGTTATGACAGGAACTGTCTCTTTGGCTCCTTGCGCCATTTATTTCCACCTTTGTTGGCTGTTCCATATGTGTATATGTGGATTTACTGTGTAAATACACTTTTATAGCTGCAGCTCAATGCTCTGAAACAACAGAGATGAACTATTCTTAAAGGCCTACTTCTTTTTTCCAGAAGAATAGGTGAACTGAATAGTATCAGCACAAGATTAAAATACAGATCATCTGCTTTTGAAAGGGATTACAACCTATTTTGCCTTTTCAATATACATCTTTAGCACAAGAAGCAATTTTGTTCCCTAGGTGGATTTGCTGAAACTTGAGATTTAGTCTTTTGTGAAAGAGCAGTCTGTTGGCATACTGTTATTATATGACTATCACTGAGGTAACCACATTCCTGTGAGAGCTATAATAGCAGGTGCTGTTTTCCTTAATAAAAGCAAAGCTTTAGTTAACATTTTTATTGTTAAGAAAACGTAGGAAATACCATTTAAAAATGTGTATCATCATCATCATCACCACCCTCTGCTAAAACATCACTAAACACCATCACTACTATAGCTACACATTGTGGGGTGGGGGGAATGTGACATGGGGATGTCTTTTTTGGCTATAGCTCTGAGTCAAGCATAATAGTTGGAGTTGCTCCGTGAGGGTTGTTCTGTTTGTCATGAATGAGTTAGAAGTCCTGCTTTTATCAATGACAGCAGGAAGTTTCCCCAAATGGAGGAGTGAAAGTAGCTCCATAAGGGCATAAACATTATTGCTTAGGAGATGGAAGTTTATATAGCTTTTATTCCATAGAACTGTAATTAATTTTGTAAGATTGTAAGATAACACTCATGTTGTTCAGCTATGCCAAGAATTGCTCTTGAAGAATTGATGTGATCTGGTCCTCAGTGAGAGGTAATAGGAAGTTGACTTTTCCAAGTGTCTGGAATGTGAGTCTCACACCACCTGGGCTCATATTGACAGGAAGGGCAGGATATAAACTTAATAAATAAATAAATTGTGGGTGCAAAGAGATATGAATAACAGGAATTTGTTGCTTTGAAACTAGTACTGAATGCATGAATGATTTTTGTTTTCATGTTCATAATGCCTTTGCAATCTGTACTTTTCAACAACCAGATTAATAGAAAGACATCATGAGTCTAAAAACAGATGGTTTATCCCATAAAGGCTGCCAGAGACTTCAAACTACTTGGGGAAGTGGGGGAGCACATAACAAGCTACAATAAAGCTGTTCTGGGCTAGGAAGTTGTCTCTAGATTTTATGTAAAGCAAAATTTCCAGATGACATTTGAAAATTTCTACTCAGGCAAAACATCTGAGGGATTTTGAGGGAAACAAAGAGTTTTGATAAAATTAACACAATTTCTTAGTAGGGGTCTGCACATGTCCACTTGGGCTGGGTTGTGTTTATCAGGGTGGAATGGCATTGTATTCTAGCTTCCAAATTTGTGGCTGCATCTGGAGGGGACAAAACATCCTAGAAATTCTATTCCCCCCACCCATATTGTATATGCACCCAAATCACAGTGAAGACCCAAGACAGATATGTTGTAGAAGGGAAAAAAACTTCCAAAACAGGAAGGGTCTCAGGTGTTTCTGATTCTGCAGAAAGAAAACCTGTTTTCTTTTCAGGTCTGCAACATCTATAAGTAGACTTACCATGGAAGTAACATAGTTGTCAGAGCAATCAACGTGCTGTCTGGCAACTGGCAGTGCAAGTGCCTGTACATCTTTTTTTATGGTTGACAAACTGGCTTTGTTGTTGTAGTCCAGATGGTACAGTTGTACATTAGGACTGTCACATAACACATTGCACAGGAATTATTATTTACATCTAATTTATCTAGAAGCCTGCAGAAACTGGTTGACGGCACTTGATTTTCTCAGTGCAGAGTGTATATGGATTTTTATCACTGGGATATACTAGAAAGGATTTTGACGCCTCCCATCCAATATGTTATTGTCGATAGCTTTTCATATATGTCGATTTTAATGAAAATGTGACAGTGTGTGGTTTAAAGACATACAAAATAGCTGTTTGTCAGTGGAAGCTTTTGATTTCCTCTTTATCACAAAGAGATACTGGTGAGTTCTGTAATTTCTCTGTTAAATTAATGCAGCAGGCATGTTTAAATAAGGTAAGCTGGGCATTTTTTTTCTGGGATATTATTGCTCAGCTGCAGATACTGTCTGCTTCTGGACACAGTGGTCTAGCTTTTGATTGGCACAACTATGCAAGCACTGCATTTCCATGACTGTCTGCTTGCTAGTCAGAAAAGGAATCCAGTAAAAGGAAGCTAGTGAAATACGACACTGACCACTGAGCCAGGAAGTATCATCTATAAAATAACTTCCCTTTGACAAGACAGCCTTTCTCAGCCTTAATGCCTTGTCTCTAATGTGAGTATAATACTGGCCTTCCATACAGGATTGTTGTTCATTATATTTGAGATAATAAATGTGCATAGCTTTGAAAATTCTAAAATGTTATATTAAAGCTATGTGCTGTTATATGAAAATCAGGCTACTTAATGCAATACAAAATACATGCTGCTTAGATTCATGCAAGCCACAACCTGTGGAATATGTTTCCATATTTCACATCCATTTCCATGTTGCCTGTGAGATATTTATATGTAATCTGTTTACTTTGATAGGAGTATAATGTTACCTAAGTCTGTGAAAATTGCTGGCTGCTTAGTTAATATCAAATTTTGTAGGTCCCTAACTGAGCCACACCTTAGTTACAAGAATAATTACTAAATGTTTAACTTGTAAATATTAGAATAATGGGATGTGGAAATTACCTCTCTCATAATCTGTCTATAACTCATTAATCTATTATATAAAAGTATCATCTCAGTTAAATTATGATCTTCCCAGATTTCCTAATAAGTGTTTATCTACCAGCTGCTTATAATAAACTGCTGTGCAGGATGATATGCTGGGACTTAGCTTATAGATACATGAAATTTTGAATAAATCACTGAGGCAAGGGTTGATCTGAATTTGAGCCATGTTCTCTCTGTTCCACTACTAGATACGAGTTTTTGAGATGAGATGAGTTTGTGTTCCTCCAATTTAGTAACTCTACCTTGAGGAGACCATGAAGTTAGATTGTTCAACAAAGCTGTTTTATAATAGTTTCTAAAGCTAGGAAAAGCTAACCCCCATTCTGAATTGGTTGAAATAAAGTTTATTCTTTAATTCTTCCTTTTTTTCCTAGATGTCCAGGATTAACTTTCGCCATTTTGCCAATATTGTGAGAAACCAAATTGGCAGCACCCAGCCACTCTTGGAGTGCTGCTGTTATTGCCACTGGAAGTCAGCCTCAGAGGCACCAGCAGAGGGCACTGTGCCTAGAGCCTCCGCAAACCTGGCCAGCCCTATTGAATTAGGCCCATTACACTGCAGATACTAAGGCTTCTGCTGGTATATGAGCAGTGAGCTTTTAAAACAAATCATATTAATAACTGTAAGGGCTTATCCACACACTGCTCCTTGCATCCCCTCTTAATTTTCATCATTCACATGATGTTACCTGCAAACAGAAGCTATCATGCTGTTTTCCTCCTGTAAATATGGAGTAACCCAATCCGCCAATAATTTGAAAAGTTGAGAACAATATGGCTTTATTCTGCTCCACTGTTCCATATGTTTTGCTTTAATGCTTTTTGGTGTGTGGGTGAATCGTCACTTTCTGCTATTCCCCTGTCCACACCCGCTATTTCCCCCATGGATTCCATTTTGTTTTCTGATGTCTATCCAGCAACTTCTCTCTGCTCTGTTAAAGAGAAGTGTGTCACCTGCTTGGGCTGGCTGTGAGCAGCCCTTCCTTCTGTCCTTTCTTCCTCCCCCTTCACAGTTTGCTCTGGCTACTGGCTGCATGTCCATCTTTGACCCCCTCCCTAAGTTTTGCATAACAGTGTAATACTGTTCAGACTATGTTTCTATACTGTTACAGTGCTTTCTCAGGGAGACAGTACAAGTACAGAGCTCTGTTTGAAGAACCTTACACGGTTACACAAAATTTAGAGAGGGGGTAAAAGAGGCTTATGCACAGGGTTACCTAGCAACCACAGTGCCCAGCAGGCTGGGGAGGATGCATGGCTATCTATGGCTGCCCATGCACTGCTGCTGCAAGAGGATGGGCACTGCAGAAGTTTAAGGAAGAGTGGTGCGCCTGCAGCTAAGCAGCAAGAGAGAAAGCTGCGAGCCAAGAACTGGGATAGTGGGCAGTTGTGCCTCTCTTCTGACTCCTCCTCTGGCAACAGGGAGAGGAGGAAAAGACTGCGGCAAGCCCGCACACAAAAAGAGGGAGAACTAGAAGTAAGGGTGTAGAGAAACAAGGGCTATGCATCTGTACCAGGGTGGGGCAGTGGGAACAGATATATTTCATTCTGGAGAGTGAGAGAGAACCAAATGTTGGTGGGGAGAGAGAGGTGGTTTGGTGATAGGCACTGGCACAAGGGGAGTACACAGCGGTATGTTTTTTGGGGGTATGAACTTTAGGGTTTTTTAAAAAATAAATAGGAGTCCCCCCACCTCTTTTCACCATATTTTCAGCTAGCTTTGAGCACACAGTGCAGACAGTGGAAATCAAAAGCATTCTTTACTACAGAGAAAAGCTTAGGGATAAGCCCTAAGACTATAATTTGCAGCTAGAGACTTTTAGCATATACATTAACCAATGTCCATATTGGAATTAAGGATGGGCGCCACTGGTTACTGCCAATTTGATTGCATTCATCAAACTGGGAGGCAAATCCTCTTCTGTGTTTGTTTCCCGCTATCTCCTGCTGTTAACGTTTTGAATGGGCTTTCCTTCTGGCCAGTACACTCACCAAAATGCCTCTTCACTCCTCCTCCTCCTGACCACCAGGTCAGTTTACAGTAATGTGCTCTATGTGGGGCTGCCCTTGAAGTTGGTCCAGAAGCTGCAGCTGGGGCAAAATGCAGCGGCCAGACTGCTCACTGGTGCAGGAGTCACCAACATATTACCCCACTGCTGAAATAATTGCACTGGCTGCCTGTTACCTACCGGGCTAAGTTCAAGGTTCTGGTTTTGGTGTACAAAGCCCTATGCAGCTTGGGACCAGGATACCTGAAAGCTTACCTTATCCCTTATATACCCAGTCAGTCATTGCACTCTGCAGGTGAGGGCCTCCTGCAGATACCATCTTATCAGGAGGTCAGTTCCATACAACACAGGAAGCGGACCATTAGCGTAGTGGCACTGACGACCCTTTGGAATTCCCTCCCCTTAAATAGTAATGTTATCTTTCAACAAGCCTTTTAAGTAGAAATCTTATCCCAGTCTGTGTCTGTGATGGAATTACTTTTTTAGATGTTTTTAAAGCTTTTTGAAAAGATTTTTTAAAGATATTTTGTTTCAGTTTGTTTTTAAAGGTGTTTTGTTTTAATACGTTTTAAAGTCTTTCCTTTTTAAGATGTTTTAGAGTGGTTTTTAGTGTTTTTGTTTGCTGCCGTGGGCTCCTTCTGGAAGGACAGGTGGAATATAAATTTAATAAATAATAAATTGTATTAGATCCTCCACTGTCAGCTATGGGAGAAAGCAAGATATAGTCTGTCATTCAGTTTTAAGTTAGCAAAGTGATGACCCAGACTAGTCAGTTTCAAGTTCAGAGTAGGAAAAGAACACAACTTCGGGCCTGATCAGATGCTGGTATAATGTGGATCTGATGCTTTTTGCAGATCCTTTTAATTTGGACCGTTTACATGACGTTTTTGCCAACCGAGGGCATTCAACTGCTTTTGTCTTTAAATCCGGATTAAATCAATGTGATAAAAATCAGAAATTGGCTTAAAAATCCACACCCACTTCAGTGCCAACCTGCTGTGTGGTCTCATCCTCCGCTGTTCACCATTTTAAATCCTCCCTTTCTCTGTCCCCTTACACTGTCTATGGACATCATTTTGTTTCCGGCCACTGACGGACAAACTTCCAGTCGCTTTATGCTCTATTTTACTTTACGAGCCAGGTGGGGCAGTGAGGGAAGAGAAGGGGTGCTGCGCTACCACTCTCTCCTGTGCCTCCATCCGCCAGGGGAAGGAGGAGGAGCCACTTCGCTCTGTGCCAGTTTGTGGGGAAGAGACCAGGTGGGTATTTAGGGATGGTGGTCGGGGTGGGTGGGTGAGCAGCCCCTCCTCCCCTCCCTTTCCCTCCCCTTCAAGGTGGCGGTGGTGGAGAGCAGTCCTGCCGACCAGCGAAGGCTGCCTTCCCTACAGCCAGAGTGAAAGCTGCCCACGACCGAGGAGGAGAGAAGAGATGCAGCCCAGAGAGCAGAACTTGCCATGGGATGCGCCAGGGTGGCCATGCTTGGTTTTCTGGAGGGGGAGGAGAGGAGGGGTCGATTTGATCCCCCCATCTAACACTTCCCAGCCAGGACACAGCCTGGGGAAAGCTCCTGCAGAAGCCCTGTTGCAACTAAGTTCTCGTTCACAAACAGGTTGTGTGCGCCCACACACACAAACACAAAAATATACACACTGCGCACTATAAACATTTACAGCCATGGGTGGGAGCTGGGGGGCAGACTGGAGAAAGCCTGCACCACAGGGAAGGGGGGCGGCTGTAGGCGATTCCCCTTCTTTCAAGCGCCCTCCCTCCGCAAGGCTGCATCACAGCTGCATGGAGGGCTAATGTGAAAGCCTAATCTTTCCTTCTTGCTGTTGACGTGCCGCGGCATGGCCATGCCTCCCCTCCTTTAGGGAAACACCGCCCCTTCCCCGCCTCTGCAGTTACCATTCTAATGTGTGGGCACAGCAACAAGGAAACACTGATAGCAATAAACACAAACGCATGTGAACGCTAGAAAGAAATACAACCAATTTAATCGTAGCAAGGACAGACGTATGGGAACTGTCACAATCAATCACGATGGAAAAAGCAGCATTTTTAATGCAGATCTTGGCTCATATGTGAACCAGCCCTTACACCACATGTCGATCTGGCTACCTGGAGGGAGAGAAGCTAAGCTCCCCTTCCTCTGGTTCCCTGATTTTGGCTTTTTGGTATGTTTACCACAAGGCTCCCCGCCCCATCAGCTGTTGGGCAAGACGGAGAGGCTTTGCCTGCTGCTGGATTGGCTGCACCCCATGAGATGCTCATGTGAGAGAAGTCAGCAGGGAGAGGAAGCCTACAAGCATAGCAGCAGCTTCCCTTCCCATCCCCATCAGCTGTAGGGCAAGGCAGGAGAGGCTTTGCCTGCTGCTGGATTGGCTGCAAGATCAATGCCACAGAGCTTGCTCCCCCCCTTTTCCCCTATCAGCCCAAGCAAGCTCAGTTAAAAACCTCCTCCTTTAAACTCCTTTTCATGTTTTAATGTTGAAAACTGACTGTTGAGGGGGGTGTTTTTGCAATCATCAGGGAAAGAGTAATTTGGGGATTCTCAGTGATTCAGTGTAGGTAAAGCCAGTTTCACCTCAGTAAAGTATAGACTGGTCAGTTTCATTAGCACAAACGAAAACAAAAAACAAAATGGTGTTGAGAAAGTCTGGGGAAGGCAACAGCATTCAGCATCAGTTCGCAAGGATGACAAATATACAGATTTGGGGGGGAATTTGGCTACAAATTCTATTTAGAGGAATCCTAACTGAAATGTATGTAAATAGTTTGAGGGTATATTTGAAAGAGAAGACAAAATGAATTAAGACAATATATTTCTCATTTTTTAACAAAGCCTACAATAATTTCTTTCATAGGAGTTTCATTCTGGGCCTAAAACCACCATTATATTATCCGTTTCATGCATACTGTTATAAAGCTAGCAGGGATGGAACAGCCGGCTGGGCCAGGGAAGTGATTAATGCCTCTCTGCGAGAGGGAGTGGTCCCTGGCTGCCTGAAAGAGGCGGTAGTGAGACCACTCCTGAAGAAACCTTCCCTGGACCCAGAAAATCTTAATAACTATAGGCTGGTAGCAAATGTTCCATTCCTGGGCAAGGTCCTTGAACAAGTGGTGGCAGGCCAGCTCCAGACGCTCTTGGATGAGACCGATTATCTGGATCCATTTCAGTCGGGTTTCAGGCCTGGTTTTGGCATGGAACAGCCTTGGTTGCCCTGTATGATCAGGGCCGGCTCCAGGCATGTGGAGTCCTTGGGCATCAGCTTGCCCTGGCCCCCGGTGGGTGTGTGGGTGTGCGCACATGCACCCCCCCACGGCCCTCCTACCTGTCTAGTCTTTACCATTGCCCTTAATGAAGATGGAGGCCGCAGTTTCCCTAAGGGGAATGAAGCCTCCACCGCCATCTTTGTTGATGACACACGTGCGTGTTACGTGAGCACATCTCTGCCATCAACTAAGATGGCGGCAGCAGCTTCAGTACCTTAGGGAAGCTGTGGCCGCCATCTTCATTAAGGGCAATGCTAAAAAGCCGGCTGACAGGTAAGTGGGTGGAGTGGGGGGGGCACAGATCGCGGAAGGGGAGCGGAGGGCCCCTCAGGGGCTCCTGTAGCTCTGGGGCCCTCTGGCCAATGCCCAACCTGGCTGCCCTTTAGAACCGGCCCTGTGTATGATGACCTCTGTCGGGAGAGAGACAGGTGGAGTGTGACTCTGTGGATTCTCCTTGATCTCTCAGCGGCTTTTGATACCATCTACCATGGTATCCTTCTGGAACAACTGGCTGAGTTGGGAGTGGGAGGGACTGCATGGTGGTGGTTCCGCTCCTACTTGGTGGGTCGGCTCCAGAAGGTGGTGCTGGGGGAACATTGCTCGGCACCCTGGACTCTCCAGTATGGGGTTCCGCAGGGGTCAATTGTCCCCCATGCTGTTCAACATCTACATGAAACCGTTGGGTGCTGTCATCCGGAGCTTTGGAGTGTGCTGCCATCAGTATGCTGATGACATGCAGCTCTATTTCTCCTTTTCATCATCATCAAGTGAGGCTGTCAATGTGCTGAACCAGTGTCTGGCTGCGACAATGGACTGGATGAGGGCTAATAAACTGAGGCTTAATCCTCCTCCAGATGCCTACTCCAAGGGAAGTTCAGGGGATGGCAACAAGGGAGAGGGCTTTGTCAGTGGTGGCCCCCAAATTATGGAATGATCTCCCTGACGAGGTGCGCCTGGCACCAACACTGTTATTTTTTTGGCACCAGGTCAAGACTTTCCTCTTCTCCCAGGCATTTTAGCATGTGTTTTTAAATTGTTTTTTAAAAAAGTGTTTTTAAATTTGTATATTTGTTTTTAATGTTTTTAATTGTAAACCACCCAGACAGCTTTGGCTATTGGACGGTATACAAATGTAATAAATAATAATAATAATGTGTCTCTACAAGACTGCCCAATTTTGAATCATTCATAGATTTGATAAGTATTTTATCCACGTCTACATTAAAACCACCATGAAACATGTATTCTACAGCAGATGTAATTTCTTATTTATTTGCATGCATTTCCATTAATTACCTGCCCACTTCATTGTAGTTTCTTCTCTTCCACATTTCTTGAGCTTCTTTTTGAGCAGTAATGAAGTCAAGGCGTATTGCAAGGATCTTTGTGGGATGCAGTGTATCTTGCACATAGACATGCATTTGCACCTTCTGCAGCGTCCGTGAAACAGAGGAATGGGGTATCTGGTATCAGACATGACCAGAGGCCTTTCCCCCACTCCATCCCCCACAATGTCATTAAAAGCATTTTTCTTATATAAGAAATAATAAAGGTGCACTCAGTAAAACCATCGGAGGTGGGGGGCTTAACTTGTTTTCTGTCTTTGTGACACCAGCTTTTTAGAATCAAGCCTGTTCCTATCATACTGCCTATATTGGGTTCTGTTTTGGTGCGGTGGTTGTTTTCAGTCACAATAACTATGATGATTGAAAGTGGAAGGAATATTAAAATGCCTTTTAGATAGATCAGTGTTAATCCATGGATTTACATAGTTGGTGCACTAGGTTCAGAGACAGGTTTCACAATTTTAGGTTATGTTATTGTTTTACATACAATACAGAAAGAATTGTACTTTGGAAGTCTGTATGTACATGCAGGTGCCTATCTTGAATAGAAAATGGAAGTAATTCATAGGTAAGAAATTGTAATAAGCCTTAAACAGGTTTTTTCTGGGAACTAATAGAGCAAAATCTCTCAGGGAAATGAATGTCAGATGATTCTGGTTTAATCCTTGATGTCTTCCTTGAAGGGCAGCTTAAATGAATTAGCTGGAGGTTAAAATGAACATCTCTTCATAGAATTTCCTATACAGTGTGGCAAATAGGTTAGACTGTATCTTTGATATTGCAGACACAGAGGCCTGAAAAGGAAACTAGTGTTGAGGGCTCTCCTACGCAGGAAGACGTTAGCAGGAGAAACTTGAAAAGGAAAACATATTCTGATGCCTCCTTTCCGGTTGTTGGTTTTTCATTTTTGTTTGTTTCCGAAATTCTATATTGTATAAACAGAATGTTTTGAAGGAAAGAAAACTTTTGCAGTGTTTTCATAACAAATTTCACTTTTGAAGAGCATGAGACAGAATATATGATTTACTAACAAATTGGACAAACACATGTTTGCAAGTACACATGTCACACAGTTACACTGATCAGAATCCATGACAGACTATAGTCCCCCATTGGGTGTACTATCAATAGCAAATGTAGGTTTTCCTCCGTATAATGAGGACAATGGTCCTCTGCAGCTCAGCTTCTTGTCTCCCTGCCCCTCCTTTTAAAGCACTCCCTATAATCTATTTTATATCCTTTGCCTCAATACACAGAAATACTACTATCTCACTGTCCAGGCTTCATTGTAAAATGCTGAGTATATTTCATACATCAATGAGGCAGCACTTGCAAGTTTAAAATAAGCTTCCAAGCATTGTCTAGGCATTTTCCTGGCATCTATGGCAGCTATGCTTCATGACAGCTTCTGACAGGCTCCATCTCTGGTACCCCTTTTGGAAATCCAACTCGGAAATTGTTTGCCAGCTTTTGTAACGCCACTGAGGAATCTCCTCCCCCTCCCCACTCCTTTGTTACTATATATACATATATATAAAGAAGCAATTCTTCAGGGTATTTCTAGCAAAAAAAAAATTAACTCTTTCCATCTGTTTTCCAGCAAGAACACTTTATTTTCTACTGCTGCTCTTCTATGCCTAAAGCTAGTGATTTAACTTCTTGCATTTACAGTCCATGTAAGCTTTATTCTTGGTTGTTTCACTAAAATGCCAACAGTTGATTAATTCAGTGGTATTACACCAGCTGACCTTCTCAAAATCATTACTCCAATAAATAAGATTACTACTTACTTCTTGTCAGGCCCAGGATGTGACTTAGGAACCAGACCAACGATTGTAGTTAATCTGCCTTCCAACACTTCTAGACTCAGCGCCAGAACAAATTCACTCTTAAATTTATTGACATACTTTCTTTGTGTGCTGTTTGGGCTAGGTGGTCCACCCAACATCACTCCCTACCCCCATCTCTGTCTCATATGTGTGTGTGTGTGTGCGCGCCAGTATTATAACAATTCTTGGTTGTGTTTTATATATGAAATTTGTTCATGCAAAGCACTGCTGAAGTGTTTTTAAATTGCTTTTAAATTTTTTAAATTATTTTTAAATTGTTTTTTTAATGTGTTTTTAAATTTGTATATTTGTTTTTAATTGCTGTAAACCGCCCAGAGAGCTTCTGCTATGGGGTGGTATATAAATGTAATAAATAAATAAATACATTAAAATACCAATTGCTCAGTCTGATCATTACCTTTTCAGTGTTTGGTTAAGACCTCAGAGAATAGTGATAAGCAGTGGTATTTCCCCTCCTGTAGCTTCTTGTTTTTTGAATAGTTTTTCAACTTCTCCACGAGTGTTAAAGGGGCACTACTCTCCACATCCAGATAATTGCCCTCAACTCTAAGAAGAAATACACACTTGTGTTATTTCTATAATTGCTTCTGATTATCCCCACTTTCTGGTTTGCAGGCTAATCTCTTGACACTAGTGCTGTGGAAAACATTCTCCCACATCCACACCCTACGCCTGCATTCCCAATCAATTAATGAGACAAGAAATTGAATTCAAAAATTATCAATGGGCAGAGAAAATGTAGGTGAGATATTCATGGGTGTGGTACAGGGTTTTTGTCATGCTTATCTTACTTTTGAGGGGACTGAAGGGAGTTTGTGAGGGCCCTTTCTTTCATTCTACGAATCATTTCACCAGTGGGCTTTTCTGGGTGCCCAGACTACAATTAAAGCCCAGGGGATGTTGTGAGGGAATGCCTCCAATGGAGCTTTTTTGGATTAGGAAGTGTGGGCAGCCACAGCCAGGAGGACTAGCAGATTACTGGAGAATGACCATTTTTATATTTCTCCTTCAAAACTTGGGATATCTGTGTGTCCTGTAAAACTACCAGCAATGGTAGGAATATCGGATTGTGGATGATTCAAGTCAGTCTCTGACTTGGGAGAGGAGGCATTTGCAATGATATAAGTCTGAAATTAGGATAAACTACATGCAATTTGGTCTTCCTCCATTAAAGACACGTAAAGCTTCCAGTTTGGAGGAGAGGTGATTTCTAGGAGATACAGGTATGAATCCAAGATGGCAGAATGCAAGCTGTATTTACTAGTCACAGTAATAAGAATGGGGTGGATATTTTAAAAACCATAGCTGGAGGCTGGCATACAATCTGTTCTGGATGGGGTTCGCTGTTTGGGAGTATTCCTGGATCTGATCCTGCTTACGATTGCCAGGTGGCAGTAGTAATCACGAGTACTTTTTACCAGTGTCATACTACAGTATATGCTAAATGTTTCCTTTGGCTTCAGTCATTCATGCTCTAGTCACTTCCACTTTAAACTAATGTAAAGCACTGAATGTAGGGCTTCTCTCAAAGAGAGTCTAAAAGCTAAAATTGTACCCTGCAATTGTAATATTTATTTATAAAATAATTAAATAGCTTAAGAAAAAATATGGTTTTTGCAGGTTTGACAAGGTTAATAGGACATTACACAAGACAATCATCCACTCTGTTGTCTGGGCCATTTGCTTAAATGCTGTTACAAAAATAAGACAGGAAGGCTGAAGGCAGATAGTTGCCTTATTCAGAGAGCTGCAGCAGAGTCTTAAGGTCCCAGTTTGGTTACTGGGATTCAGAAGAAACCAAGAAGGAGAAAGTTCCCATGCAAAGTGCTAGCTTTCCTAGTCATGTGAGAGCAGAGATAGAGCAAAATCAGAGAAATACAGGAGTTAGAAACAAGTGAGAGTTAAGACACAATTTACCTGTCCTGAAGTCCAAAGAAAACAGAAACAAAAAAAACTAGATTTCCACTGGAATTTAGAAGAGAACTGCTGCAAACGAGCTAGGGGTCTGTGTCCAAGTGTCAGGGGTAATTTCTTTTGGGTTGTCAGGAGATACAGGGTTTCATTTGTAGCAGATATGCTATAGGGTCCAGAGATAAATTATAGGCAATTTACAAGCTCCTATTTGTGGCTGGCACATGCTGAAATTGGTGTTGATGTGCATCACAGGGACTTTCCCTGATTACCGTAATGACATTCTCATTGCTTAGAGCAAAGCCAAATTATACATAAAGAGAGTATTGGGGCATATACGAAGTTCCAGCTGAATTTAGCTTCTTTGTGAACAGCCTGACCAAATCACTACTGGTACTTTGATGGTGACAGTTCTGTTTCTGTGGGCTTTTCCAATATGCTGGCATTAACATAACTTAACTCTGCTACTGCCTTTTTTGTTTGTCACAGCTGATGTGATTATAAGTGTAGGTTATTTAAATTGCTGTGTACTGTTTTCATCTTTTATTGTAAACTACCTTGAATATTTTATGGAAAGGCATGTCACACATTTTGATAGTAAGTATTATATTTATTAATTTGGTACAAGACTGATCAGTATTATCAAAACACTCGGTTCTAACAGAAAACACTCAGCTTTCAGTGTTGGTAGGTGTTTTATTGATTTCATTTATTTCATTTATATCCCACCTTTTCTTCAACAAGCTCAAGGTGGTTTTTCTCTCTCCATTTTTCTACCTGGATCATTTTGCTCTTGTCACTCCTGGGAGGAAAAGCAGGATACAAATATATAAGGCTGGTTCATACTGGAACTGTACTCTGTTTTAAAGGCGAAGCTTTCCTCATCGCGATGGAGTTTAAAGGTTCACACTTCTTACCTTATATGAGCCCTCAATCTGCTGTTTTGCATTCATACTGAAGGGGAAGGGTTAATCTCACGGCTTCCTAATGACCATGCCCTCTTAAGGTCAAGCAATCTCTTCCTCTGGTTACCTTGGCAACCAAGCAGGCTCAGTTTGTTCCAGAGTAAAAAATAAGGGGGGGGGAGGAGAGAGTGGGTGTGGACTCACCAAAGCATCGGAGCAAAGCGTCTACAAGCCCTAGAGATGCAAAGCACAAAGGTGTTTTCCTTCCCTTTTCGGATTGAAATTGGATTGATTTGCTTCAGATTTAAGGGAGAAAGCAGTGACTTGCCTTCCCATGGGCTGAAACATCATGTAAACTCAATGAATTTAACAGGCATGTGAGTAGCACCAACCTCAGAGTAAGTCCCATGTGAACTGTCATTCACAGTTCATGTAAATGAAAATAAAAGCAACCCCCTTGCTTTATGTGCAACATAGTCTTGATATTTACTGCAAAATAGCAAGCACAAAAGAAGTTTGCTAACTCTGATAAATAAAAAGAAGCAAAAAATACTCTGTGCAGTTTCACAACTCTCAGCAAAACACACACACACACACCATTTTGCCAGTCTTGATAAATGAAAAAGTATACTTCTGTTAGAGTGCAGACTGTAGGAATTTTAACTTTCTGCAGCTGTAAGATATTTGATGATTTTATGCTTATTATATAGCCACAAGAGTGGCTGTATACTATAGCCAGTGTGGATTTTTCACATTCTGCAATGTTAAATTGAAAATAACCCCCATGCCATTCTGATGCTTCCCATAAGCTCATTTCAAAACAAAACCTTACCAAACTTACAGTCCTGAACTCAGAAACGCTTGCTTAACAACACTGTCAATTTTCATGGCGATACACAAAACAGTCAGAGAGAATCGAGAGTTCAAAGTCTAAAAAGAGAGAGAAAAAACTCGGAGTCCTTTTGGACTTTTTTCTCTGAGAGTTCTCATAATCTGTTGAAATTCATTAAAAATCAAACATGTTCACAGAGTACCTATAATCCTATTACTGACCTTGCCCCATACTCTGACCTTCATCTTCTGCAGTTTAAAAGTTGAAAAAATGCCTGGTTGATTTTTAATTAATTTAATCATACTTTGGACACATCAAGAGAAGACATGATTCACTAGAAAAGACAATAATGCTGGGAAAAACAGAAGGGAGTAGGAAAAGAGGAAGACCAAACAAGAGATGGATTGATTCCATAAAGGAAGCCACAGACCTGAACTTAAAAGATCTGAACAGGATGGTTCACAACAGATCCTGTTGGAGTTTGCTGATTCATAGGGTCGCCATAAGTCGTGATCGACTTGAAAGCACATAACAACAACAGCATTCTGCAGAATAGTCTCCAGTGGACATGACGAGTGTCTCTGTTTGCACAAGATAAAACAGTGGGAGGTGAAATATATTCTAGGTGTGCTCTATGGTTTTAATTGACCGTGCCCACTTTGACTTAAATGAAGTGGTTTAAACATAGCAGCCTGCCTCTTGGGCAGGCTAAAGTTGTTTTTTCCAACAGCTAGAGTCATTCCTGAAGGAGCAACTTATTGTAATCAGTCTGATTTTACATCAAACGGCAGTTTCAGATTCAACTGTAATGCACCCAAAATAGAAATAGACCATAACCTCCAGTTTGAAACACAAAAGGCTGTCTTCACCATCATATGGCACTGACCAATAAAAAGCCTTTGAAATTAATAAAAATAAATTTGACACAGATTTCTAGGATGAATAATCAGAAAGTCAGGCAGCAGAGGGGCCGGCCTGTCTGTTTAAGGCCGGCATGCTTGCAGAAGCCAGAGGGGTGATTGTTCCCACCTGTCTGCAGAGGTGTTCTTTAAAAGACAGACCCTGGCTTCAGCATGTTGCTGACTACAACATCGGGCGTGACCTCCACGTGAAACGTAGTTCTCAGACTCCAGACCCTTCAGACTGAACCCCTGGCTTTCTGAACCTAGCTTCCCCACCTCGACAACACTTACGGACACTGCTAGTGGTACAGTTGCTAGAAGCATTCCTTTCTCCAGCCGGCTCCTGTTATCTGCTGGCCTTGGCAGATTTATGACCTAGCTAGCTGCCAGATGCTTAGTTACAGCCCAGCTCCCAGCCCCGAAGCTGACAACCTCACTGGCCACATTCCTATATCAGCTGTACTAGGTATCGTGGGCACCAGTCACTATAGCATTATGTGGTAGAAGCATGTCACGCCCCTTTTTAGCAAATTGGAATAATACAGGAAGACATGGGTTTTTGGGATGAAGTAAGGCCACAACTTATATTGATTAAAGCAAGTAGTGGGGCTGGCATGGCAGCAGGGCAAGGATCTGCTTCATTCCAGCAGCCCTTGCTGCAGGAATGCTGAGTCAACCCAACAGGCAGTTGGAAACTACTCTTAGGTTTTGGCCCACTTTTGATGCAAGTGAGGCATGAACCCAAAACACACTGACCAACTAGTAGGAGGGATTGTGAGCTGGATGAGGTGATGCCCCTCTGAGCTAGGGGCATGGCCATCATGTACCCCACTGTACTCCTTATAGGGGGGGAATTGGCTGCCAGTGGGAGGTTGCTGCATCTCCCCCAGTTGCTTAAGGAAATAGCAACCCTATTCCCAGGTTCAGGGTGAAGTTCAAGCAACAATCCCTGCCTTGCATGCGGTTTGGGGTGGTGGTGACCTGGCTGCCATGGATTGGCTCGCTGAGGTGGGCAAGTACTCCTAACAAGTTCACCAAGCAGCATAATAAGCCATTCCCTGCCTCTGAAGAGCCTCCGCTGGGTGCTGGCTCCTGGAGCTAGGAAGCCGTGGAGTGGCCACTGGAGAGCCCCTTGCCAATACTCACCTTGCTAGCCACATGGCTGTCCAGCACTCCAGCCCATTGACATCCTTCCTCAAAAGCCAGTGCATGAAGAAAGAGGCCGGCTCTTAGCAGACCAGGGCTTGGCTCTGCCCCTTGGCTGTTCTCATGAGACTGCCCAGGATTGTGGGCAATTCCGTGGGAGCTGAGCATGGATGGGAGGATACTATCTCCTCCCTCCCGTCGCTGTCTGGGGGCACACTCTGCCCTACAATTGGTGGCCTGTGCTGAGGCTTGGCTTCTTAACATTCTTATGTCAAAAACCTTTTCCTAAGAACCTTTTTTTTTACCCTTTTAGCACACTTTTAATCGTGATTCATAAAAGCTTGTGTTCGCTATCAGTTTATATCTACCCTATGCCTAAGCCAAACCCCACAATACCAAGAAGTGTTCTAAAGGAGACACATGGGGAAATTAGGCTGATTGGTGAAAGGCAGCCTGGAAAAACAGACATTTCACCAGGTAGCAGCAGGGTGGATTTGATTTACATCAAATTGACATAGATCATGGTTTAAATTATGTTTTAAATTGCTTCGCTGAAGGATTCTATTTTAATTATTGGAATCACAGTTTAAATCACGAGTGAGGAAAATTTTATTTCATCTATTTAAACATTATCGTTAAAAATAAGCTTAATACATATTCAGAGATGTAGGTTCCATTAGAAGGTTGGTACACACTAAGCAATTATTCTGAGTTGTTTTCAGATTAATTTACACCAAAAGAATGGGATGATAATTTGGGCATTTTAGTATTGAAACAGAATAAATTTCAGGAGATGAACCAGCTTCAACTGTTCAATTAATCATGATATTTTTGCATGGGGTGCTAGAATCACCACCACCAAACAGGTTTTTAAATTGTGCTAATAAAATTGTTAATTCTTCTGGTTAGCTTTCTTCTTCAACAAACAACAACAGTAACAAAACATGCACATGGATTTTTAATGGTTAATTATTTCAGTTTTTAGAGAAATGTAAATTTCTTTAAAAAATAAAATTTAGGCAATTTCAACCAAGTCAACATGAGAAACGTAAAATATTGGGTGGTACAGTTAACTCAGTCTTCTTCTTCGCCTTGTTTACTATCTGGAAAAAAATACAAGCTTTCCTGCTTCATCAGTTCTCAACTTATTCTTCAGTTTAGAATGAATTAGTCCAAAGGGCAAAAAAATTATCTCTATGCCTGCAGATGAGGCTGTCATGACCTCGCAACCCCCATAGGTGCCAGGCGCATGCTTCGGACCCAATTCCCCACTTTGGACAATTGATCCGGAACCCAATTTCCCCTTGCCAAGGCTGTGCAAACCAACACCAACCCTGCAAGGTAGAAGATAGGCTGCTACGTCCCCTTCTACTGGTTCACACTCTGAGTCAGGGGAACCCAGAGCCCATAAATAGGTACACCAAGGATTTCTAAAGACAAGAGCCAAACAGGCACTCCTCGTCCAGAAGCCCTCAGGTAAAGCATTTTAAACTATTTTACAATTTCATGACAGAGGCCCCTACTGTTATGAGCTGGATTACCACTTCAGTGGTCTCCTCCTTGTTCAGATCTACTCCTTCTTCCC
Organism: Rhineura floridana; assembly: GCF_030035675.1. Lineage (NCBI taxonomy): Eukaryota > Metazoa > Chordata > Lepidosauria > Squamata > Rhineuridae > Rhineura > Rhineura floridana. The sequence goes on along the minus strand of NC_084489.1, from coordinate 3,489,275 downwards.
AAATTCTCTATTTATTGACTTTCTCTACCTTTGTAAGAGAGAGGCAAAGTCTAGAGAGAGAGAGAGAGTGGACTTCATGTACACCATCTGCAGAATAGGATTGATCAGGTTATCTCCTATCTCCATAAACTGCTGTTAATATATTCATAGAATAAGAAGCTTTATAATTAGTATTCATGATGATATTTTTGACCTAGGCTCTTGTTTTACTAATTGTTTTAAGAAAATTTTGAAATCTGATTTAAATTTAAAAATATGATTTTTTGGTTTTTTTAAAAATATTGATTTTTATCAACCCTGTGTGGCAGCAAAAAAGTTAACAGGAAGAGTAGGCAAACTAGAGAGGTACACAGTTTGGCCAGGTTTTCCCTTCTGCTCATGGTAGAGGACCCACGGCAGAGACACAAAGATACCCCACTACACAGGCAGACTACCCTCCTCTATCCAGTGTCAGGCTAGCAGCAACAACAATGAGCTTCTCCTGCTTTTGCTGCTGTTCTGGGAGGCCCCCTCCTGATTCCTAGGTCAGGGTGGTCAGCATTCCTTCCTCTGAGCATCCTTTACATTATTAGCAATAGCAGCTAATATGTGTGCCCATGCCAGGCCAACCTGGCTGCCCTCTGGGCCCCGCCCTGGTCACAGGTTCAGGAATGCTTCAGCATCAGCTTCTTGTAGACCAAGCTAAAAAAACCCAACCCAGCCTCTGAGTGACAATTCAAGGGTGTGATGTGTGAATATTCTCCTGCACCAAGTAAGCCTATCCATATCCATTATGTAAGGTGTCTGTTGTGCATGTTTGTTTTCTTCTGACATACTTAAAGGATATAAGCTGATTATTATGAGGTGAATTAAATCTGTTAATGTTATATTCTGCTTTATGGTACCGAGTGGATTTTAGAGGTCAGGTTTTAAAAGGAAAAGTTCTTTTAAAAGATTTTAGATAGAATGGCCCAAATCAGTGTGCATGAACTAAGTTTTCAAAAGGTTATCATGTGCTTGCCTGCAAATGATTGGTAGCAATGAAAATAACTTTTTGGTGATATGTCAGGGGCTTTATTTGATACACATTTGTCAGGCGTTTTGTCATGACATTTAACAAATACGGGGAACAGAAACATGTTAATAGAAATAAAGACAGCTCAAGCAAAAGGGTATGATTTAGTTAAAAAAAATTCTGGTCCCAGCTGTAGCGTCAACTTTAAAGTTGAAATTCTCATAAAGAAATAAAAAAGGGTAGGGTGGCATTTTATGTGTTTGTGCATGGAATTTTCCTGAACTTTGTTGCTTACAAACAAAAAAGTGACACATCGACAACTAACCCCCTGTGCTTTTTTTTTAAGAGATGGACATTTTTTAATGCAATCCTTACTTTGTTACTATACTTGAATCAGTTACTATACTGTGCTTATGTTGCAGACAAAAACATCTTTTGGGGGTTATATGAAGAGAATTTGGTCCTCACTATCTGGAACAAATAAGGTGGTTCCAAGCAATAAGTTCCCAGGTTTTGTTAATAAGTGAGAACTATTTGGAGTACAAGGTGAGGGGGTTAGTTAATCACCTGTTTGACCCTAATGTTGGCTACAAGTCCACATCACTGCCATCAGCACACTGATATCTACTTATTCCTACATCTTACAATATGTCATTTCTCTACTCTTGATGTTTGTATAAGTCTTATAAGGATAAGATTCTTCCTCCTTAAGAAACATCCTACAAATATTCTCAGATAAACATTGGTTCCAATGCAGTATCATGCGTGTAGTTTAAAACTAAATGTTATATGCCCAACATAACATCAGCGGGAATACTCATAACATTTGGAAACAGAACCCAATCCCTTCAACAACCCAATTGTAAGAAACATAGGATTCTCACATTAAGATAAAAAGTAACATTATAAATTTAGGATTTAGCAAATGGAAATTGTCCCTCTCCCTCTCACACACAATCACACACGCACCAACAGCTTGAGAGCTGTTGGAAATGTGACAGTACAACTCAGCTTGAAGCCTGGGAGGGGATCACATGCTACATGGGAAGTAGAGAGGTAGAGAGAAGTCCTCCTAAATTCCTAGACTGTTCTGTCCACTCTTACCTAAGCTTACTTTTCCTTCCAGATGTAAACTGATATCCTCAGAGGAAACAACTCTCCCTTCCTGCTCCTTCTCTGATCTCAGTCTTCCTTCTTTCTTCTTGCCAGCTTGGCTCCCTGAGGAGGAGCACAGATGCAGCAGACATCTCTTATCTAGATAGTCAGATGTAGGTCTTTTCTATCTAAAAGTATTTCCTACAATACTTAGTTTGCTGTTTTTCTTATATTAGACTTTCAGTGCAATTTCTACCAAGCTGAAGAATAGCTACCGCTTAGTGTTTACCGCACATACTTAATTCAGAAAAAATACCATTATAATCCATAGATCCTAACAAGAGCTACTTCCCTCTGATGCTCTCTAACTTGCTGGAGACCCGTGTGTAAATATTCCACCCATGTGAACAGGGGCAATTGCATTGATTAACTGAAGTCATGAATATAATTAGATACAACGTGCCTTCCCATGCTCTAATGCTTCACCTTTTCCCCTCAGAAAACCACATACAGCAGTGGGTGGGCACTTAGGGATCCATGCTAGTAGGTATGACTGGGGTCAATGGTGGGTATGGCCTGAGCATAGTGTTGCCATGTGTCCAGTTTTTGCCCAGAAACTCTGGTTTTTAGAGGTCCTCTCTGGGTGAGTCACCTTCATCTCTGGATTCTTAGCTTTCATTCTTTAAAAAATTAACTTTTGAGGTGGTCTGGTTCAAGATATAAACAAAAATGTCAGCCACCCCCCCTTGCAACTTCTATTAGTACCGGATGCTTTAATCCTTGCCCTTTTGGGATTTTACCCCATAAGTGAAGTCAGGCGTGTGAGTGACAAGATTTGGGGCCTGTTCAGATGCCGGTATAATCTGGATCTGAGGCTTTTTGCAGGTCCTTTTAATTTGGACCGTTTGTATGAAGCTTTTGCCAATGCGATTAGATTCAGCTGCTTTTGCCTTTAACTCCGGATTAAATTGATGTGACAAAAACCCGAAATTGCTTTTAAAATCCGCACCTGCCTCGGTGCGCTCCTATCGTGTATTACCTTTTAAGCACCTTTTTGGGCTGCGCAGTTTCTTCGCCATTAGATCCTCCCTGTTCTCCACCCCTTTAACTGTCTCTGGGCATCATTTTGTTTCCTGCCATTGACGAAGCAACTTCCGGTCGCTCTTGTCTTCCTTTCTCCCGCTTTCTCCCGCTTCCCCCCAATACATTTCCTCCCCCACTCCTTTAAACATTCTGTGAACGCTCTCTGCATGTGATGTGAGCGGGTTTTTCCCCCACCCCTTCATCCTCTCTCTTCTGCAGCGACACCAACAACTCCGGCCCCGAGGCAACCAGTTAAACTTGTAGTGCCCTGCAGGGAGGGTGGGTGGGGGTTGCACAAGGCCAGAAAGAGGCCAAAGGAGGATGGAGCAGGGCTTAAATAGCTAGCCTGCCCCACCCCCTGCATGATGCAGCGTGCTTGGCCATGCCGCCACCTGAACAGGGTTTTTTGAAGCCATGCCAACATTGCTGTAAAGGCCCACCATCGCCAGAGCCCTTGGGGTCTGTCGGTGGCAGGAATTGCAGTCTATAGCCAGAAAATGAAGAGGCAAGAGAAGATGAAATGTGGGTAAATCAAGGGCCACATTTATTCAAATAAAGCCAATAAAGTGCTTTATTGCATAATAAATGATCTGCAGAGAAAATTGTGAGACCCAAGTCTTGTCCAATCGGGTAGGACACTCTGCCATGGAAAAGGGGGTGGTCCAAGCCCAATCCCCTTCTCCAGGCCCCATCCCTTCAGGGTGGTTAGGGAGACCTTCCTGCTCCACCACTCCCTCAGGGCCATGCAACTCTGAGTGGGTGTTACAAGTTAGTCCCAAAGGTGAGCTTTATCCTGCCAACAGGCCACATAACCAGGAAGGCAGGCCTCAGAACCCACCAATCACCTTAAAGAGTGCCTAAGAGTACTCAGCAAGCCCTGCACTGTGAATTTCCTGCACACTTCTGCCACAGAAGAGGACAAGCCTCAGCTTAGTCCCTCTTCTCCCCACCTGTGACAAATAATTTCATGCAGGGCACTGTGCAGATCAGACAAAACAGATCATTACCCAAGTCAGACATATGAACACCGTCTGGCCACCAAAGATCAACCCTTCCACACTTCCGGATGTTGTATGACTTCGCCTTGCCGTTCAGCAAGAGTGAGCTGGACCCCCCTATTTACTTTCTTACTAGGCTTGATTAGGCCCCTGGGGTCAATCCCACCCATCCAACTCCTCCTGGGGAGGATATCGGACCAGACAATCACAGTTCCAGCCCATCTTCTCCATATGGCCACAAAGTCCAGGCAAGCCTGAATGATAAGCACTTTCCCCTTCAACATTCCCAGGTCATTGTCCCTGAAATGGATAACCAAAACCTGAGGAGAGTGCTGCACCGACAAAACATCAAAAAGCATTGGCAGGAAGCGTTCCCACAGCATGCCACATCTACCCAGCCACTGGACTGAAGTGCAATGGCTGAGCCCCAACTGGGTTCCATGTCCAGACTGTGACACCCTCCTCTTGGCCCAGAACACCATCTGTGGCCCCATATGAGTACCTTGACTCTCTCCAGCACCCTCCAACCTGTGAAAACAGAAACAACAATTAACAATATGCTCAGCAGCACAACAGTTAACTAGGGCCCTTAAACTGGCCTGTAATAAGCCTGGGAAGCACCGCTTGCATGGCTGTGCTCCCAAACCCAACATAGCTGCTGTAGAAGGCACACGAATCTTGAAAGGATGCGTACTGAACTGTTTGGGATCCAACCCCAAACATGACAGTAATTAAAATCTGCAGTCAGCCTCTCAAAGGCAGAGAGTGGTCACTGTACTCTATTGTAATGTAATAATTACCCATACTGAGTAATCTGCTACTTTATTATCAGAGCAGCTCTTACTGGCTCAGTATAACATTAGATCAATTGGGATTAGATATGGTATATTCTGAATGTGGAGTAAATATTCTGCCTTTCTGTCATTAAGGAACGCAAGGCAGCCCACATGTGGTTCCCAGGCAGTCCCCATCCCGGCACTGACCAGACCCAGACCTGCCCAGCATCAGCAATGTGGTGGCCTCATGTGCCTACAGGACCTTTCTTAATAAACGATGAAAGTCCATCCATTCTACTTCTCAGGGGTGTTTGCTACTTCTGATACCAGTCTCGAAGATGGGCCATTTCTGTTCCTCCTCTGTCCCAGAAATTGGTCAGGTTACAGTGATAATGCCTGTCTGACAAAGGGTCTAACTGAAATTTAGTCAAAGATTGACCCCCCCCAGTTACAAAATAACTATCCCTTAGACTTACCTCCAAGCCACAAAATGAGCCTGAAGCCCAAACTGGACCCAGCCCATGTCCGAGGAAAAGGCCAAAATGAGGACCAACCCTCAGCCCCTCTGCTCAGTCTTTAACTGGGGCAACTGAATCCAAACACAGCTGCCACTTACCGAAATATCCACCTCCAAAGCCCGACCAGACTTGTCATTCCAAGAAAAAAAGGGGGGAAGCAACTGTCCCCAGAACTCCCCCAAATGCTATAACAGCACTGCATGAGATAAAACTGCCTCATAGCTGGAACTACATAAAGACATCCCAAAGGCCATGAAAACCCAACAGCCTCAGCCCGTTCAACTGGCCGTGCCTCTGCACACTTAATCCTGAAAAAAACACCAAAACCCAAACCCCCAGAAGCAACAGAGTGAATTGACACTATGCCTCCAATATTAAGTCCCGTTGCCAAAGAAACCTGATTAAATTGGTCCAAAATTCCTAGCACATCTAACGCTGCCACCCTACGCTTCCACTCCCTGAACTTCACTGCCAGTAACGGCAAGCCTGTGCCACTGGGTCAAGCTCAATTCCCAAAAGAGAAGCACAGGCAAAGGGCCCTCAGCTTCCTCCTTGGCCAAAGGCACCCCTAGCTCCTCAGCCATTGCCCAAATACAGACATAAGTGGAAAACACTACTGTGAGCCAGCAGAACCGGCAAAAGCAAATCATCCAGGCAATGCACTACTGCAGTAGAGCCAGCCCACCTCCAGAGAGCCCTCTCAAGGAATGTACAAAAGCACGCAAAAGCTGAACACGAAATACAAGATCCCAAGGGCAGAGCTCAAGACAGGTGATGAATGAGGCGATATTGTCCAAGATTTTTTTAGGAACAATGCCTTGAAGTGGGCATAGGAGGGTAATCAAACGGACCAAAAACCCATCTATTTCCCTGCACCACCATCTCCATTCCAACTACCGACTTAAGATTCCCTGACATGTAGGGCCTACACTCCCCCACAACTGGGATCCTAAAGCCACCACAAAAACCTTCCCTCAAGTAAACGACATCCACCCACTTAATGCAAAAGCCGCCGAATCTTAATCGGGTTCGACCCCTTACCTAAAGGCTGCCTTCCAGATTCGGGCTTTTTCGTCTTCTGAAAACCCTTGAACCCCCGACTCTGTGGCAGCTGGCACAAGGATAGGAACCAGCACAGATGAAACACTCATGTCTAAATTTACACGGGTTCCTGTTGCCAAAAGCCCTTAGTGCTGAACTCCCACAGGAAATCACCACATTGGCAGACTTATCCAGTGAATGCCCGCTGTCTGTGCTATCCCCTTGCACAGGTCAAGCTGCAGTCATGAACTGCAACCACAACTCTGGGTCCTTTGTCATCATAGGCCAGCCACGCTGACCCCATGAATTCCATATGTGCCCTAAAATTATGTCCAGGTATTTTACTGAAGCTGCCACCCTCGTAGGCCGGTGCTGCTGTTGGATGTTGGATCTGGCGCAAGCAGATGCCCAGGATGCAGAACAGTATAGTGACAGGCTAGATGCCAGTTGAAGGAATGAGCCGGACAAGCAATAAGTTTTAAGAGTTACTTTACTGACAATATATCACAGCTCTCTCTGTACAAACTCCTCGACCCCCACACTCTGCCAGTTTCAGTTTCCAGCTGTATACTGATAAGGCAGCTGGTTGTCCTGGCAACGTGTCCTTGAGGAGTGCACGTCCACTCCAGCCTTGTGAGCTACTTGGCCTTGTAACTCTGCCATGGAAAAATACTCTTAGGAACTTTTTACTTGCCAACAGCTGCCATCCAATTACCCCAGGTCCTGTCCACATTTTTCCTTTAAAATTTCTCATTGTCTCTCTCCTCCTGCTTATCCTTTTCCTTCTGCTCAGGCTCTCTGTGTAATAGGGAAAACACATCTACGTATTCCCCCTTCCAAATACGCTCCCTTGTTGCCAACAACAAGTGAGCCACTAGAGGAGCTGACATCTCCCCCAAATGGAACCGTGCCAGCCCAAACAGAAGCCAAAGGATCAGCAGTGAGCTGAGCTGCCCCTGCAGCAGGAGCACCCACGGAGGTCCAAACATGTCTACAAGCCTCACTCATAGGCTGCTGCTGGATTGATGGAGAAACACCCCACCCATATCCAGCAGGTACTACCCCCAAATAAGCCAGGTGAGGCCACCCCTGAGCAGTTCCCCAAGGACCAGCCCCAGGCCCCATCCCAGGACACCCAGGCATTCCCCACATATTACCTTGAGGAGTGGACTCACCAGCCTCAGGAGCCAAATACACAAATGCAAACTGACCCGATGAGCCCTCCAGTGCAGCTAAGCAGTCAACGGGCACAGGCAAAGACACCTCCATTTCCACAACAGGTGCCCCCACCACTGCAGAAGCAGAAGATCCTCCGAGAGCTACAAGGCGATCCAAAATATCATGCAAAGCATTATAATTTGATCCCTTATGCTCACCTTTCTTTGCCACACCCTTTGCTTATTCTTAGGCACCAGCTCCCTGTTTTCACTGCAGCTCAAGGGACTCAAGCCTAGCCAATATTATAGCCCTATCAGGACCTTCCATCAGAAGAATCAGAATCAGCAGGCAGGGTGGGGGTGGAGGCATTTGGAAGGCTGTGAGGCAGCCTTACCCTTGCCCTTAGGGCCACCCCTGCCCTTCTTGGGAGGCATTATTGAAATAAATATATGCAAGCAAAGGAATGCCTGTAGCAGCAAGCCTGTAACCAATTTAGATTAACTCCAGGAAGACAAAAAGGGGAGGGGGAGAAGTCCCCACAACAAACGTCAGTTACACTGTCAAGAGAAAAGAGCAGGAAAATAGGCCCCGCCTCCACTGTCAGTTGCAACCTTGAGAGAGAGATAAGAAGCCCCAACGCCAATGCCAGTTAGACTCAAGAAAAGAGCGGGAAAGTAAGGCCCATCAGCACCATAAGCCGCTAGGTTGCCACTTGGACCTGGACTCAGGCCTGGTCTTACAGCCTATACAAGGGGAGAGGGGAGGAACTGGAATACCATCCCCAACCACTGAATCCCACTCCAACTCGGCCTCAAAAGAGAGGCCTGAAGTGCCCGGTGGGGGCAAACTATGAATACTACCCCCCACCCTTGACCACTGAAGCTTTCTCCCTGCCTTAGGCCTCACAGGCCCTACAGTTGACTCCCTTGCCTACTGCTCCTCCCTTGCTGACTGTTCCTCCAGGCCAGACAGGCCAGAGCAGACCCCCACTATTGTGGTCAAACCATGAACGTGGCTCCCGCCATCTACAGCAAGTGCGCCGGCCACAGCAGCAGCAGCACACACACCTCCAACATGGCTGCTAAGGTATGCCAGAGCCCTTGGGATCTGTCAGTGGCAGGAATTCCTTTTAGAAGGAATAAAAACAATAAATTTCTTGGCAAAAACATTTAAAGACAGGTATTTAAAAACATTCAAAATAATAAAGCCAACAATAAGTTAAAAACAGATAAAAAAACAGAATAGCTTCTACATGCCTGGGTAGGCTTGCCTAAACAAAAATGTTTTTAGCAGGTTCCCAAAAGAGTAGGCAGGGCGTTCCAAAGCATAGGTGCTGCCACACTAAAGGATCGATTTCTTACAAGAGCAGAACAAGTACTATGTGGAACCTGTAACATGAAAAGCACAGCTTGAACCTGGCCTGGCAGCAGATCAGCAACCAGTGCAGATTTCAGACCAGAGGTATTATGTGCTGATGGGGTCTCACTCATGTCAGCAATCATGCCACAGCTTTCTGCACTAACTGCAGCCCCTGGGTCAGGTTGTGCTGCATGGGGATTTCTGTGACCTTGGCTGACTGGCTCCCAGGATTATTTAGTTTTGGTTAGGAATCCTGACTGGGTGTGAGATGCTGAGTTTTCTGCCTTACTCGTACTTGTGGTTGATATGGTATAGCATTTAGGAAATCATCACTGTCTTTTGTTTTTCTTTTTCTATTTCCATTTCATCTACCTCTGACCTTACTCCCTTACACCCACAGAAGTAACAAGAGTGGTTCCATGTGGTCAGCTCAAGCCCCTTAAGGCCACTGGGGATGCTTCGGATGTTCTTCCTCATCCCATTTGTCTGCAAAATTTGGTGTGTGGGGGGGATTTGGGTACCTGCAGGGACATGTCAGGTCTGCAGGGTCACATTCAGACAGGTCCCATAATAACCACTAATGTTATTATTTTGATATTAGGAAATAGAGACAGCTTTCCTGCCCTGCCTGTCTTCTTAGTTTACCTTTCCTCGGTCATCTATAAGATTGTTATGATTCACTTTCAGTTCTTCAAGTATGAAAGTTGTTAAAATAAAAACGTTGAGAGACAGAAAATTATGTATATTTTTAATTTGGCCTATTTTATTAATTTATATTGTATTGCATTTCTGTGTTCATCACCATCATTTTTTAGGCCCTTTTTTACCTCACCCACCTGTCCCAATCATATCCACAGGAAGAGATAAAGGTACTGTAGAAATGTGAGGTTTCTGTTTGTTAGTTCAACACTTTGAAGAAAATATACCCAGAGGCAAGGGCAACAGCAACCTTTGCGAAGGTCTCTGGTAAACTATTATTTATATGACTATTGTGAAGTTGTTCCATATTTTAAAGGGCAGTATTGCCAGAGTGAGAAACACATTTTAGGAAAATACATCAACCATTAACCTTATCTGCCTTCCCAACAAAAAAGAAAACCAACAGCACCAGCAATACAGTGACAGCACAAAAACACATTTCTCAGCCACAAAAGGCAGTGAAATGCAATTCCTGGGTCTAAGCTTTCCATCACTATTATTACTATTGCTTAAATAACAGTGATCAATCTTTGCTTTTACAAAAAACTACCTCACAGTTCAACTACAAGAGGCAGTAGCATATATACCACTTAAGGTACTCTAAAAATGATATTACTGGCACAGCAGCCACCAAAAACAATGGCCGCATTTGCAAATGATGCTATTGCATGACATTCTTGTGCACTGGCAGCAGTGATGCTTTGGAGGGCACAGCGTATTCCATGAGGTAATTATGAATCACATACTTCACTGTTTAGAAACGTAATAAATGGAGCCCAAGCCCGGTAGAAGCAGTTACAGTGGTTGTCGTACGACTAATGCCCTGTTTAAATCAGAAATCATACTAGAGTTGGGATCTACTAGGTTTCAGTGCTTCAACAAGAGAATAATTTCCCCTCATTCTGAGAGACTGCCTCATGTTGTCGGCACAGTGGTGGCCATTGATACTAATAACCAAGAATTCCATTCAAATCTCTTTGGCTTTTAACACAACAAAGATTGGCAGGCAGGATCCAAATAAAAAAGACAACTTTCATATTAAATGGTTTATGTTTATAAGCTATGTAGCAGTGGCTGAGCATGATTTCTTTCAGCCATCAACACATGTCTCATTATGGAGGGATGTCTTTGGAGTTTATTGTGTCTAAATCTGTCTACCAACAGTGAATTTCTAGATCTTTATGGCATTTCATGTATTCAATATGCATTGTAAAGCTTACATTAATCTCAGTAACTCTTTTCTCCACCTTTTTTATATGATTTTTTATTTTTATTATTATTATAATTTTGAAACTTTTTTTACTTTTTGTTTTGGTATCTTTTTTTCTCCTTTTCTTAATTTATGTATATATATATATATGCTTTGATTATATAAGCTACATGTTAGTACAGTGTAACAGGCATTTAAATTGCTATGAAGATTTTGATTTGTACACTTCTGAAGTTGATTTTTAAAAGGCAACAATTCAAGAAATGCAGTGGACCAATTTTGAGCACCTTGGTTAAGGTTCATTGCATATGTGGTTATGTGTATGGGTGTATGTATGTATATATGTGTTTCTGTGTGTATATATATATTTATGTATGTGTGTATGTGTATGTATATACATGGAGCTCTCTAAAAAGTCCATTGTATGCATGCAATACTGTACCCAGGATATTCAATACTAGTGTGGAAATTCAGAGTTTTCTCTAACAAGAAAGGCGAGCTATGCCCACTTACATAGCCTCAAGTGCCACTATAGCTGCTGCACCAAATGTATTTCTGTGGGCTGCTATAATTGAAACAACAGCACAAACAGCCAGTTTTCTGAAGCTCGTGATTCATAATTAACTCTAAGAATAATTTATTAATAGGGAGTAACTTCTGGACACTAAGGGCACAATCCAACTTACCTTTCTTCCAGGGTGGGGGGCGTTGGATGCCACAGACCCCTGGCTGCGCTAGCAGGCTCTTGGCATTGCCAGGCTCTGCTAGCAGCAGCCCTTCACCATGGCTGAGCCACAGCGCTGCCAGGCGCCTGCTGGCACCACAGGGGATCCAGCGGGATGGCCAGCCTGGCAGACGGAGGGCCGGTGGAAGCTCCCCAAATGGGATGTTCTGGGGATATGCGTGGGGGCAGAGCCACAGGGGGGACTTGCATGAGATCCTCCTACAGGTCCTGATCCACTGGGAAAGTCTGCTGGTCAAAACACAGTAAAAACATTACCATGGAAGCCTATTAGGAAGACTTACTCCCTGGGAGGCCTGTTTGTAGGAGCTGGCACTTCCCAGACAGCTCGTCTGCTCAGTTCCCGACAGAGCTGGCTTTTAGCCGGGCCAACAGCTCCCAAGCTAGAGGAGGACCCTGCGGCGCTTTCCACCAGTTCCTCCTCTGCTGCCCCACCAGCATTAGGATTGTTCCGTAATTTGGGGTAAAGTGGAAAGTGGGCTTTTTTATGCCTTGAACATTATACATTATTCTCTTGTTATGGGTTGGCCCCATGCTTAATGTATGTGGATTTCCTATCTCAGAGTATGTATATGTATAGAATATACATATGCCTCATATATAGAATAATATACATCCCAGTATGCAGATCTCCTTATAGTATCCTGTTTTTCTGCTCCCCCTTCCTCTGTTCTGGGCAGTCAGCCAAAGGACTCACTGTTCTACAAACAAAAGCTAGTAACACACACCTGTTCCTGGTTAAGTTGACTACTTGTTTATGCACAGGTTAGTTGCCCCCTGCCTTGTTGTCTCTTGCAGGCGGCATGTAGCAAACTTGAGACAATCCTGTAAATAGAGGAGTGCAAGAGCAGTACTTTACCAGTCTCTCTTTGGAGAGCTGGTTGAACATAGCTGCATTGCTGCTTTACATCTGAGGCTTGCGTTGACTTAGATTCCTGTGGTTGAGATGAATTCCTTTATGGATAAGAGAAAGAAATGTATTGAAATGTACTAACAGGGAAATTAACTTGTTTGATGTTGATTCCTTGCAATAAAACTTCACATATATAGCAGAGTGACTTGTATAATGTATAAATTAATAGAACTTTATATTTTAATATAGTTAACTGTATACTGCAATATATACTGATGTATAAGCCTAATATATAATCCTGAGCTAGACTATGTAAGAGAGCTACTGGCTAAGGCCACTGTAAGTATCATGGATGCCACTACATGCTTGTAACTAGTCAGGACTTTGACCCTGACCTATCTGGTTCTGATTTATTGGATAAAACCAAATACACATGCATGTTTGAAAGGAATGTATAAAGAATAAATAAATATTATAAGATTCATAAAGATAATCTGCTGTTGAACTCCCATGTTTTCCTGAGATATCCCTAAGCCTCTCTTTGGTGGGACCTCTGACCTTAGTTCGCGTAGACAGACCTAACTGCTGGCAAAAACCGTGCAGGCTCAGGTGATCACATTTGCCATACTGTCTGTGTAGATACAGACTAAGGGGAGTACACAAGAACCCTCAATCCAGTGCAGGCACAAGAGAGAGCACATTCAGGCGATTTCACACTTCTGTTTGAAGTGCATTATAAATGGCCCACAAAACAAGGCAGGGGTTCAGACAAACTTTATAGTCAAGTCTGAAATGCTTGTAAGTCAAGTATGAAAGCTGCTCTTAAAATACTTGGAAGAAACAAATCACCAGAAACAGATGGCATAGCAATAGAGTTGCTACAAGCTACGGAGACCTCTCTCTATGGAGAGCTCTGACTAGGATGGGGGATAAATTTGAATTAGGTTATGTAGAAAACCAAATCTATCAAATCCACTCATTCTGAAACAATATGAAAATATAAACACAGCTATCCTTCAAATCACCAGGAACAGATGGCATACCAATAGATTTGCTACAAGCTACTGAGATCAAATCTGTCCAAATTTTGACAAAAATTTGTCAAGAAATAAAACAATGGCCCACAGACTGGAAGCCTTCAATATACATCCCAATTCCAAAGAAAGGAGATCCCAGGGAATGCAGTAATTATTGAACTATTGCCTTAATATCCCATGCAAGTAAAGTAATGCTCAAGATTCTACAACAAAGGCTCTTACCATATATGGAGCGAGAAATGCCAGACATCCAAGCTGGAGTTAGAAAGGGAAGAGGCACCAGAGATCAGCCCACAAACATACGTTGGATAATGGAACGGACCAAGGAATTTCAGAAGGAAATCACCCTGTGCCTTACAGATTACAGCAAAGCTTTTGACTGTGTAGATCATGAAAAACTATGGAATGCTTTAAAAGAAATGGGGGTGCCACAGCATCTGATTGTCCTGATGCGCAACCTATACTCTTTACAAGAGGCTACTGTAAGGACAGAATATGGAGAAACCGATTGGTTCCCCATCGGAAAGGGTGTGAGACAGGGGTGTATTATATCACCCTATTTATTTAATCTGTACGCAGAACATATGATACGGAAAGCAGGATTGGACCAAGATGGAGGTGTGAAATTGGAGGGAGAAATATCAATAATTTAAGATATGCAGATGATACCATACTACTAGCAGAAACCAGTAATAATTTGAAACGAATGCTGATGAAAGTTCAAGAGGAAAGCACAAAAGCAGGACTACAGCTGAAAGTCAAAAAGATTAAAGTAATAACAGAAGATTTATGCAACTTTACAGTTGACAATGAGGACGTTGAACTTGTCAAGGATTATCAATACCTTGGCACAGTCATTAACCAAAATGGAGACCATAGTCAAGAAATCAGAAGAAGCCTAGGTCTGGGGGGGGGCAGCTGTGAGAGAACTAGAAAAGGTCCTCAAATGTAAAGATGTATCACTGAACACTAAAGTCAGGATCATTCAGACCATGGTATTCCCAATCTCTGTGTATGGATGTGAAAGTTGGACAGTGAAAAAAGCAGATAAGAGAAAAATCAACTCATTTGAAATGTGGTGTTGGAGGAGAGCTTTGCGCATACCATGGACTGAGAAAAAGACAAATAACTGGGTGTTAGAACAAATTAAACCAGACCTATCACTAGAAGCTAAAATGATGAAACTGAAGTTATCATACTTTGGACACATAATGAGGAGACATGGTTCCCTAAAAAAGACAATAATGCTGGGAAAAACAGAAGGGAGTAGAAAAAGAGGAAGGCCAAACAAGAGATGGATTGACTCCATAAAGGAAGCCACAGACCTGAATTTACAAGATCTGAACAGGGTGGTTCATGACACATGCTATTGGAGGTCGCTGATTCATAGGGTTGCCATAAGTTATAGTCAACTTGAAGGCACATGACAACACCACAACAAGAACAACATGAAATATTACAAGACTCTTGTTTATTGGAAATGGATGGAAAACCCTCTGTCTCATGATAATCAAAAGGAGGCCATTTTTAGTCAGGTTTTATTTTTTAAAATGCAATTACAGTCAACTGTTCTCATATACGAAACTATTAACTTATTTAACAGGTTTATAACATCCAAGAACCCATGTCTGGTGTTGTTTTGCTCTTTGTACTCTGAGCCATGAGTTAAATTCTTGGATTTGGTATTATCCCATCTGCTTTCTGATCAGCTCCCAGAGAAGATTTTCTGTCTTCTAACACAGATACCTTTGTAACTCATATGGTTTCTCTTTTTGTCTTGGCAAGAGATCTGACTTTTTAAAAAACTGATAATTCAGTAAATGTTCATGGGGACGTGATCTAACATTCCTATCAGCAATTGTTTTAACTTTATTACTGATTCTTAACTCTGAAGCAGTTAAATATTAATGGATTTAATGGATCTTAAATAATGTGGTGTAATCTTAAACTTAGTTTTATATTAGTCCTTTTGCCTTGTATGGGAAAAAAATGGACTGCCTTCAGGTCAATCCTGACTTATGGCAACCCTATGAATAGGGTTTTCATGGTAAGTGGTATTCAGAGGTGGTTTCACCATTGCCTTCCTCTGAGGCTGAGAGGCAGTGACTGGCCAAAGATCACCCAGTGAACTCCATGGCTGTGTGGGGATTCGAACCCTGGTCTCCCAGGTCATAGTCCACATGGTGAAAATATAGTCCACCATGGTGAAAATATTATCATTCAGTTTTGTTTCTGTATTTGCAATGGCCCATGACTCAAGAAATAAAGTTGACTGATTGGCTAGCCACTTGCTTTCCTGCTCTGTATCTCTTTAAATGTTCTCCGCACATGATGCTGCCCCCCCCATCATGCACCAAAGAGTTCTTGACAATAAGAGCCCTGCTGGATCAGGTCAGAGGACTATCCTGTTCTCATAGTGGCTAACCAGATGCCTATGGGAAGCACATCTTGGAGAGGAGATGTAACAAAGAGCTTAGCACAGACTTTCTCCCAATCTTCCTGTTGTCAGACCTGTGTGGTTGTGCATTGTATAGGTCAGGCATGCACACATAAGACTGTTTGGGGCTCCCTACTCAACAGTTTATGCCCCCCCGAGGAATTTTGAAAACTCAGTGTTTGCTGCACATTCTTTGTCAGAATGTTTGTGGCCCACCAAACGGGCCTATCAACAAAGAAGCTGGGGGTAGGAGAATTTTAGGGGTGGGTTCAATGTTGCTTCTCCTCTTCCAGAATTCATGAGGTGTGTGATGAAGGGGGTACCAGTTTTCTGAGTCTGTGCAACCAACCATCTTGCATGCCCCTCTCTTAGACTTCTAGTGATTTGCTTGTAGATTGAATGCCTTGTGTGCTGTTGCTGCCAGAACATAAGAACATAAGAAGAGCCTGCTGGATCAGGCCAGTGGCCCATCTAGTCCAGCATCCTGTTCTCACAGTGGCCAACCAGGTGCCTGGGGGAAGCCCGCAAGCAGGACCCGAGTGCAAGAACACTCTCCCCTCCTGAGGCTTCCGGCAACTGGTTTTCAGAAGCATGCTGCCTCTGACTAGGGTGGCAGAGCACAGCCACCATGCCTAGTAGCCACTGATAGCCCTGTCCTCCACAAATTTGTCTAATCTTCTTTTAAAGCCATCCAAGCTGGTGGCCATTACTGCATCTTATGGGAGCAAATTCCATAGTTTAACTATGCGCTGAGTAAAGAAGTACTTCCTTTTGTCTGTCCTGAATCTTCCAACATTCAGCTTCTTTGAATGTCCACGAGTTCTAGTATTATGAGAGAGGGAGAAGAACTTTTCTCTATCCACTTTCTCAATGCCATGCATAATTTTATACACTTCTATCATGTCTCCTCTGACCCGCCTTTTCTCTAAACTAAAAAGCCCCAAATGCTGCAACCTTTCCTCGTAAGGGTTGGACTTGATGGCCTTATAGGCCCCTTCCAACTCTACTATTCTATGATTCTATGCTGCTCCACAGAATGGGCAGCCACAGTGAAAGCGCTGCTCCAAGTTACTGTGGAGCGGGCTTCTGGTATCTCTGGAACTTGCAGGAGAAGCCCTCCCTCAGACTGCAGTGACCCACTGGGTGTATAAGGGATCAGGTGGTCTCTCAAGTACCCTGACATGCAGTGTACCACAGGCATGGGAAACTTATGGCCCTTCAGGTGTCATTGGTTTTAGATGATTTAATTGTTTTATAGCAATTATAAATTTTATAGCAACAGAAACAGTGACACAGTACAGAACATAAAGTGAAGAAGACCCAGAAACAGTTCAAACTGGAAATGAACAAACAAAGGTTGGGGTAGCAATTGTCGTTCTCATTGTAGACATCATGAACAAATTGGACTACATACAGAAGGCCGAGAGGCAATTCTCCAACACCACAATTTACAGGCCCCACTGCAGAATACCAGAAGGAACAGCACAACTTGATGAAAGAATTGACTTTCTGAGGAAACTATAATACATTGACAATCATCCAGAAAATGCCATTTTAACTATTATACATGTTGAGACCTTTTACGCAAACATCCTCCAGAAGACAACTTGTGATAATTCATCATTGAAGTATGTTATTTGAAAACATGTTAACATAAGAATGCATCTCTCTCCCCCCCTTTGAATGGCCCTAAATGGAATACTAAGTTGTCTGTACTGGGTGTATGCACAAATGTAGCTTTCTTTATTACTGACATCACAATTCCTATTTCAAAAGCCTAATTCTATCACCTTAGATGTTGGTACCTATCTATCAGGGTATTACAAATGAATGCAGCCCCTGCTAATAAAAGCACATAAAAGAATGGGTGGTTGACGCTCTAGGGCCATTTGTTAAAAGAAAGAGAAATAATAACTTGCTCAGTAATGTAGCTTGGTAATCTAATTAAATGTGTCCTCAGCCCAACATCTGTCTTTGTAATGAACTCAATGCTATTTAATGCTGTTAGGGGCTAGCTATATCCTTTGCCTTATGTTTAAATGCATGTTGATAACCTGTGGATGACATTTGTAATGTAGCTGATAAAGTATCTGAATTTAATCATCTCCCATGCAGGAAAAATGCTTTGTCCAGTGTTATTTAAAATTTAAATGTGCTCTATAAAGTCCTCTGCAATCGCACCCACCATATATTTAGCCTATTCCTCAATAATAAGGATACAAATATTTATGACCACAGTGATCAAGCACATGCACCAGAGTTGTACTATACATACCAATGGGGTTAGTCTATAGTAGCTGATTTGCTGAGCATAATTTATTGGGGGTGCTAGCTGCACTTCTAGAACATGTAATTCTTTGTAAATTGGGATTACCATTTCAGTGCATAGCCCAGTTAGACTTTAGATTATATTTTGATCTAAATGGTTTTCTTCCCATAGACTTGGATGAGAGCAAATTAGTTTAAATACTCACCTCTTTGGGTTTGTCAGCCACTGAAAACAATACAATAAAACTTAATGACATAAGAAAGCAGAAATATTGGCAGTTGTATTATTAAAAGTTCAACTAAAATTCATTTGTAAATATTGAAGGTTACCAGTAGGAATGGAATTGTTTGCCTGGTGCAGGTTCGGAAGCTTTCCATTGACCTAACAGATCAATACTCATTCAAGTTTGTTCTTTGTCCACTAGCCATTGCTTTTACTGGTCCGTTTTTCACCTTCACAAAAAAATAATGATATTAATATTGATATTTAGAAGGAAATATCAATATTTTGAAAAGAATTATGAATAAATGAAAGGAAATATCAATAAAATTATTGTTCTTAATATCAATATTTTAGAGACTTTTTAAAAAATATATCTGTTTTTTGAAAATAGCCGCAGAAAATTGCTACATAAAAATCCGATCAGCAACAATCAAGAATAAACAAATGAATGGAAAATTTGGTACCAAACCTGTATTGGATAGAATTCTAGCACAGTGATACAGAAAGCTTAGTGCTTTCTGCTTTCACAAGGAATGAACTGTTGAAGACTTTGTGTTTGGTCGAGCTGAAGGAGATGGGCTAATATTTTTAGCTAAGGCATGTAGCATGTAACTGCTACATCATTGCTGCAATATGCAGATGATGATGATGATGATGATGATGATAATAATAGCCTGCCCTTTACCCAGAGGTTCCAGGGCAGGGACAACTACCTTACAGAGCAATCCAATTGCCAGGGGGGCCAGCAGAGGAGAAGCCAGCAGAAAGCTCTGTGTGATCCTCCTCCTGCTTGGGAGCCACTGGCCCAGCTGAGCACCGGCTCTGTCAGGAGCCACACACACAAACCAGCCAGGAAGCTCCAGCTCCAGCAAACAGGCCTCCCAGGGAGTAAGTGCTCCCCATAGGCCTCAATATGAATTTAAATTTTGTTTTTACTTCGCCAGCCTTTTGGCCAGCAGAGTTTCAAGGGGGATCAGGGCACAGGGGAGGGGTCTGAATGCAAGAAAGATCTTGCATAAGTCTCCCCCCTGCACCTCTGCCCCTGCCATGCCTGCAAAATGCCCCATTTTGTAGGCTTCCTCCAACCCTCTGTCTGCCAGGCTGGCTATTCCCAGCAGTGCCAGAAGGCTCTTGGTGGAGTCACATTGCTGTGGCAGAGGGCTGCTGCTGGCAGAGTCTGGTGCAGCCAGGAGCCTCCCGGCTCAGCTACTGCTCCATGGCATCCAACTCATCCCAGCCTGGCGGAGAGGTGAGTTGGATCATGCCCTTACAATACAGTGTTAAAAACAAATTAAAACCTACCAGAATCACAAGATAGGGTTGGTCCTGAAAATATACGTTTCAGAGATTAGAGATATTTAAAATATCAAGTGGTATATAAATGGAAGGGCGGGATATAAATTTAATAAATAAAATAAAATAATGAATTAGCATGCAAGGCTACAGAGGTACATGTTGAATAGCAAAGTAAGTTATCCTTGTTTATTATTGTTTGTTAAATATTTTGTTTAATGACTCTAAACATTACATGTGTCATTCAAATGCTAAATGATTATACAAATATTAATAAGAATATCATATAATGTGATGTCCTATATACAGCTTTCAATATTCCTAAGATATCTTAATACAAAACCTTTAACCAGTTATATATTATTTATTATTATTTATTATTTGATTTCTATCCCGCCCTTCCTCCCAGCAGGAGCCCAGGGCGGCAAACAGAAACACTAAAAACACTTTAAAACATCATAAAAAGACCATAAGAACACTCTCCCCTCCCCTCCTTAAAATACATTAAAACAAAACAACGTTAAAAACATTATTAAAAAGCTTTAAAAACATAATTAAAAACAAAAAAGGTTAAAAACATTATTAACGAAAACATATTAAAAGCAATTCTAAAGATGCAGACTGTGTTATTATTGATCTATTTTCCTTAAATAAATATACCAATTATCTCTAAAATCTTGGTTTCAGATATTTAAATATTTGCTTATAAATGTATAAACATGTATAAACACATTTCTTTTAAAGCAAATCTGCTATATCTAGCTCAGATTATTGGATTCCATTTATTCATGTCCTCCCATCGTTTTATATGGCTGTATCATACCTGTTTACTTTATAATTTCCAGCTCTTCATATCTTTCTAATTCTTGCTTTCTTGGAACTCAACTCTTTCCATGATTTAGCAAATAATATCCTCACTATAGTTCCTATATACAGTATCTGTATTTGATGCACTCTGATGTTTGCGTTACCTTGTGTATAGTTTAGAAGATACAATAGCAGCTCTGCACTTATTTGTACCTGAAAAATTTCCTTAAAAATTGTTATTACCATTTGCCAGTATGCTTTAGCCTTCCTGCACCTCCACCATATGTGGGGGAAAAGCCCCTTCGACCTCATGGCATATCTTTGTTTAAAATTCAACAAAGCTGGGAGGAGAGTAAAAGAGAGATATCTGAGGGACTGATGGATAAAAAGACCTGTGCATAATCTGCATAAATTTTTTACAAAAAAATCTAAATAAAGATTCTGACTTAGTGACAGCACACAATTCTATGCATGTTCTTTAGGGAGGAAGTCCTACTGAGTTCAGAGGGTCTCTGTTCCACAGTAAATGTATTTACTATTGCAGCTTTAAGGAGAAGGAACCTAAAAGCAGTCAGCAGTCAAGTCACAGCATTTATTAGAAAACATCCCATGTATTTATTGATTTCACATTTGTATTCTGCACTTTCTCTAAAGACCTCATAGAACCAAATCCTTTCCTCCACGTTTTCCTGTGAGGCAGATTAGGCTGAGAGATGGTGGCTGACCCAAGGAGCCTCACATGGCTTAGTGATCTCAGGCCTCCCCAGTCCAGATTCAATGCCATCTGTGCTTTATGCACCAGGAAGTCACAGTTTGAGTCACTACACGTACCTCAGTGTCTGGAGAAACATTCTTTCCTCCCTTCATATTTTATGTATTTACTACAGCAAACATCTATTTAAAAAAAAACAGTGCCAACTTGAAAGTGGAGAGAAAAATCCTTCAAGCATCCTAGTGAGATAGAAAAGCAAAATAGTCCCCATTTTCAAGATAAGCATACAAATAACTGAAAGGTTGAGTAAGTATTCTAAACCCCCAGTGTCAGAGCCAAATGTAGAAAGGTGGGAATGTTGGCTCCTGTTCCTAAGTTTTAGATCAGATATGGCTGTTAGAAAGCATACATGAGGATTACTAAACTTTCAATGATGAAAGAAAAATGCATTCCTTGTGGCAATTTCAAAACTCTCCTTTATCAATGTGGTATTTGTTACAATACATTGAAAGAGCTTCCAACTCATATCACTGGGTGGCCTGTTTCGTAGTACTGCTTTCTTGATCTCTGCTATGATTGTACTTGTGACTGTTTTATATTATTTATGATACAATTCACTTGGGAATTGGTCTTGCAAGTGATTGCATGTTGATGGTTTTCCATACAATTCTCTTAATTTCAGTGGGCCTTGCAGAGAAGAACTTGTGGCAGTATACATTACTGTATATAAAAGGGGACAAATCTATAGTAAAACAACTTACTAAAAATACTACTACTACATTGAGGAGTGTGGCACTGGATCAAGACCCTGTCAGAAGCTTTTCCTTCAAAATAAAAGTGGCCCTTAAAAAAAAGATATCGGGGTAAAGGCTTGTGGCCTGCTACCTTTGTCCCTGACAACATGTCAGCTTCTTATGTGTTGTGATTCCTTTATTTTTGTATGGTGGAATATACTCCACTTGCACTTTGAAGTGCTTGGTGCCACAAACAGGTTTACCTCCTCACCTACTGTTTATATGTACTAGAAGACCATAGTCTGTGAGTACAAAAGTAAGTTGTAACATATTGGTGTCTGCGGAACCTTCATTAACAGAAGTGATTCTTAATGTTATTTTGTGTGTCAGAGATTCTAAAGTCTCTGTAAGTGGCAGTATCTTAATAAAAGTTTGGAGTTAGCATATACATATAAAAGAATTGGTATAGAAGAGGTGATAGTTGTTGGAATAAGCAAACTTGCGTGTTCCCCCTGTAAAAAGGGAGATGTTCCTTCTAACTAATATTTGGGGAATATCTCTATGTATCTGTTTACAGTGATGAAACTTCCTAAAGAGTGGGGTTGCCTGGCTTTCTCTTCCTCTGTCTTTTGTGAGGGGATTACGATTCCTGCATATTCTCCATTATTGAGTTTCAACCTCTAGCAGAGGCAGCATGGCAGATGCTCTTACTAAGAGCATCATCACCAAGGACTAAATGGACCAAAAACTCCTACTTTTTAGCAAATGTTCCATTCCTGTGCAAGGTTCTTGAATGAATGGTGGCAGGCCAGCTCCAGACGCTCTTGGATGAGACCGATTATCTGGATCCATTTCAGTCGGGTTTCAGGCCTGGTTTTGGCATGGAAACAGCCTTGGTCGCCCTGTATGATGACCTCTGTCGGGAAAGAGACAGGGGGAGTGTGACTCTGTTGATTCTGCATAATCTCTCAGTGGCTTTCGATACCATCAACCATTGTATCCTTCTGGGAAGACTGGCTGAGTTGGGAGTGGGAGGGACTGCATGATGGTGGTTCCGCTCCTACTTGGTGGGTCGGCTCCAGACTTTGGTGCTTGGGGTACATTGCTTGGCACCCTGGACTCTCCAGTATGGGGTTCTGCGGGGGTCAGTTCTGTCCCCCATGCTGTTCAACATCTACGTGAAACTGTTGGGTGTGGTCATCCGGAGCTTTGGAGTGTGTTGCTGTCAGTATGCTGATGACACGCAGCTCTATTTCTCCTTTCCATCTTCTTCAGGTGAGGCTGTCAATGTGCTGAACGAGTGCCTGGCTGCGACAGTGGACTCGATGAGGGCTAATAAACTGAGGCTCAATCCAGACAAGACTGAGATGTAGGGTTGCCAGGTCAGAAGCATCCCAAACCCTGAGATTTTGGGGGCAGGCCTGAGTGATGTCATGGGGTGGGTCCAAGTGACATCATGGGGCAGGCCTAAGTGACATCATGGGGTGGGTACAAGTAATGTCACAGGGTGGGTCCAAAGGATGTCATGGGGCAGGTCCAAGGGATGCCATTAAGCATGATTCATTAAGCATCAACCACAGTTGCTTGGAGCATACAATTCATACAAAAACATTTATCTGATTGGAAATTAAGATAGAAATCTTAGCTAAAAGATGGAGCCTGGGTAGGGAACATTTAATCTAGCCAGTTCGCTTCTGGCAAAAAGGGTTCAAATGCCCTCAGGCCAGGCCAGTCACCAGAAGGCCATTGTAGGAAGAAAGGAGCCTAGTGTTGTGGAGATGTTAGATGGGAGCACTCATGAGTAAAGATGGATACACCCCAAAGAGCTGCAATTCTAAACACACTTACTAAGGGACTAAGCCCCATAGAACTCAATAGGACTTACTTCTCAGTAGATATAGTTTGGATTGTGTTGTTGATAAACCAAATATATCCATATCCAAATATGGTTGGCAACCCCCTGCCTGGAATGCCCTGCCCCTACCTTTTAACATCCAAATTTCTTTACCGATTTGACCCTTACTTCAGAGGTCTGAGTTATGAGTAAGGAGATTCTCTACCCTTTTCTGTCTCACCTGTGGGCTGCTATAAACTCACTTTATCAGCCAACCCAATTCCAGTGAATATAATTGACACAGAGAAAGCACACATGATTTGGTCTACCTTCATAGGCAGCAGCTTGGGAACAACAATTGCAGCCACACTTCCAAATATGTGAATTCTCTTTTACCACTATTGGGCAAGAAACAAAAAAACAAGATGCATCATTAGTGGGTTTAAGAAGGTTGAGCGGAGCGCATGGAACCATTGTTGTTGCTTCTATGAATGAAAGGGAGAGGATAAGGGTAAATGAAATGCAAATAGAAAAAGAAAAACAAAAGACAGTGATGATTTCTTAAATGCAATACCATACCAACCACAACAAGATTCCTACGAGTAAGGGAGAAAACTAAGCATCTCACAACCAGTCAGGATTCCTAACCAAAAACCAAAAATATGAAAAATGAAGAAATATTTGTATAAGCATGACTATCAAATATATTTATTATATACACAACCTGTAAAGATATTGATAGTGCAACCCTACATTTATTTAATCAGAAGCAAGTCCCAATGTATTCAGTGGGGCTTACTCAAACAGGGACAGAACTGCAACCTCAAGTGATAAGCAACTTCATTCATACAACCCAAAATTCAGGATCAAGCCACTTTAAGCTGTTTTGCAATTGTTCATACTTGTTTTTATGATTATTGGATTTTAAAGGGATTTATTTCTTATTGTGAGCTGCCTTGGTTTCCAGACTGCAAACCTACCTCACAGGGTTGTTGGAAAACTTCCCATATATGTACACACACTGGAGATATAAAAATACATACATCCCATATAATAGTTTATTGTCAAAACCAGTTGATCATTGCAGAACATTAAAAATAATAATATCAGTATTAGTTTCCTTCGTAATAAAAACAGTGATACCTAAGTAAGCCCTTCCTAATTGCTTGAAAAATAGGATTGGAGAGGGAGAGAAAGATATACAACACAAACACAATTCTTTCCTATTTTCACTCAGAAGTCCCATCAATTCACAGCACAATCCTAACCATGTCTACTCAAAAGGAAATCCTATTGAATTCAATGGGGTTTACTCTGGGTATGTTTACTCTGGAAATGCAAGCACTGGATTATTATTATTATTATTACTATTATTTATTGCATTTATATACCACCCCATAGCTGAAGCTCTCTGGGCAGTTTACAGCAATTAAAAACATTAAAAACAAAGTATACAAATTTAAACCATTAAAACCCATAAAAACAGATAAGCAAGTTAAAAACACATGTTATTAGAATGCTGTTAAAATGCCTGAGAGAAGAGGAAAGAGGATTAAAGCTTCAATTTGGGAAGTTAGCAAAACACTGCCCTCTTCAAAATTTAAACCTGTGTGACTACTACACTCGAGAAAGGAAAAGACTGAAAGCTTACTTGTTCAATCTGTGAGATGTTCAGAAAAGCAGGAAAAAGCACATTTCTGAGCCTTGGGCCAGTCACTGCCTCTCAGCCTCAGAGGGAGGCAATGGTAAACCCCCTCTGAATACTGCTTACCATGAAAACCCTATTCATAGGGTCTCCATAAGTGGGAATCGACTTGAAGGCAGACAATTCAATTTGACTCTACATTTTGGCTCTATCATTCCTTGTCAGTCACAACCCTGACTTTTTTTTGGCTAAAAACCTGAAAGGGCAGGGATTAGAGCAACTCATTAGTTGCATGGGGGCGGCTGACGTTTTGGTGTCTATCTCTGGAACCAGACCACCTAGAAATTTTTTTTTTTAAAAAAACGAAAGCTGATAGTCTAGAGATTAAGGTTACTCACCCGAACACCTAGAGGAGACCCCCAAAAAACAGTCTCCGGTGGAAAAATGGATGTCTGGTAACCCTACTGAGATGCTGCTAGTGGGTGGTTTCTCTGACCGGATGGTGGATTTCCAACCTGTCCTGGATGGGGTTGCACTCCCCCTGAAGGAGCAGGTTCATAGCTTGGGGGTTCCCTAGAAACATCTCTGTCACTTGAGGCTCAGGTAGCCTTGGTGGCATGAAGTGCCTTTTACTAACTTTGGTTGGTGGCCCAGCTATGCCCCTATCTGGACAGGGATAACCTGGCTTCAGTGGTCCATGCTCTGGTAATCTCCAAGTTGGATTACTGCAATGCACTCTATGTGAGGCTGCCTTGAAGATGGTTCAGAAGCTGCAGCTTGTGTAAAATGCAACAGCCAGATTGGTAACAGGAAGCAGACGGTTTAAATGTATAAAACCGATTCTGGCCCACTTGCATTGGCTGCCTGTATGTTTCCGAGCTCAAGGTGCTGGTTTTAACCTATAAAGCCTTACATGGCTTAGGACCACAATACCTGATGGAACGCCTCTCCTGACATGAACCCACCCTTACACTACACTCAACATCCAAGGCCCTCCTCTGGGTGCCTACTCCGAGGGAAGCTGGCAGTCTGGCAACAAGGCAGAGGGCCTTCTCAGTGGTGGCCCCCAAATTATGGAATGATCTCTCTGACGAGGTGCACTTGGCCCCAACACTGCTATCTTTTCGCTGCCAGGTCAAGACTTTCCCTTTCTCCCAGGCATTTTGGCATGTTTTTTTAAACTGCTTTTTAAAAAATGTGTTTTTTAATTTGTATATTTGTTTTTAATGTTTTTAATTGTTGTGAACAGCCCAGAGAGCTTTGGCTATGGGGCAGTATACAAATGCAATAAACAAAAAACAAAACGAACAAATAAGTAAATACTTTTTCCATCTAAGCTAGAGCCTGTTTCCTGAACATATGAAAGGTTGTGAGTAAACATTCTTTATCTTTTTTTACCTAAAAAGGCTCTGTCTGTGAGTTATTTGACTAACTAGTATGTCTGAGGGAAAGGTGGACTGGTTTATTCTCAGACTCCTCTGTTGTTACTGAATACTTCTGCTGGAAAATAGGACTAAACAATGTTCCTAATTTTCATTGGTTTTAAAAAGAAAAAATACCAAACAATAGTAAGGATTGCTAGCTTGCAATTATAGCTACCTGCCTGCCAGATATCTTACAGCTAGGCTTATCAAATCAGGACTGAATAAATAGATACATTATCCACCAGAAACAGACGATTGGTTGATTTTGCTATTGATCATTGCTATTGTTCTTCAGTTTTGTTTAAAGCTTCCTTATTATCTACAAAAGATATGCTGTCTCACAAACTCACTGACAGTCACTGTTTCGCAAAATGCAGTTGAATCAAATCATTAAACTTAATGCAGTATTGGTTCTAAATAAGAGCATTACATTTCTAAGAAGTTCTCAGTTACATTTCAGTAATTTATTTTTTGTTTTCTGTCATCACTCATGCTGTAGGATTTTTGCACACCTCATTCATAATTAAAGCTGCAATCCAATACACACTTACTTGGGAGTGTCCCATTAAACCCAATGGAGTTTACTACTCAGTAGACATGAATTGGATTGCAGCCTAAATCCCTTTTTTCATATACAGTGACATCTCAATTAACAAAGTAGATGTGTTCCTGACATTACTTCTTTAACCGAAACTTTATCAGAGGTAGGAATAACATGGAAAGAATAGGGACAGTTTCCTACACCCGCTCATAGATGGTGAAGGCAGTGTTAATAGGGGCTTTAAAGGCTGCCTACCTGGGGTGCTTTCATACTGCAGTTTATTCTGTTATTCTGACAATTTCTTACCTGGTAATTTGCGCATTATATTTGAGCTTTCACACAACATAATGGGTAGCTCTGGAATTCTGGTGGAATGTAGTGCAAGTATAGCGCTAATTTCCACAATAAATGATACCAGAAATAATCCGTCAGCAAGACAGGGAACACGGAAGATTGCAGAAGTTTTGCACTAGCTGCTGCTGCTCATGTGACAGGTATCCCAACATGCAGTGTGGAACAGAGGGGAAAAGCAAGAGCCACCTTAAAACAGAGGGAGAAAATTAGCAGGCACCACCTTAAACAGATGAGCCACAGACGCTGCAACCACTTGCTCCAGTATAATTAATTTTGTGTGTTGTCAGGCCTCCGTGAGCTCCTGGCAGCCGCAATAGCACGCGCCGCCACCCCAACCCCCAGGGCCCCCTCCATGAGCCTCAAAAACCAAGTGTGTGTGTGTGGGAAATACACCAAACCCCCTAAAACAAAGTTGGGGGGGGAAACTCTGCTCGTAGCTCTGTGTGTGTGTGTGTGTGTGTGTGTGTGTGTGTGTGTGTGTGTGTGTGTGTGTGTGTGTGTGTGTGTGTGTAAGACATTGTGCAAAATGCTAGTATAACAGGTACTGCAGTGTGAAAGGGGTTTTGGAAATCAGGATAGAAGTGCTTCCTTTTTAATAAGTTAAACTAATGCAATCAGCCCCATGTGTGAAAGCAGCCCTGGTGCCCACTCACCCACTTCCTCCCCTCCCCCTTCTTCTCCTCTTGAATGTATTGAATTCTTCCTTCTCCTCTTGAATGTACTGAATTCTTCCTTCCCCAAAAGATCTCTTGAATTCAAAGCAAACACAGGCATATCAGTTTCAGCCTAGCAAAGCAAAGGCATAGGCTTGAAAGTTTATCCATAGAAAAACAGACACAATCTGGTCAGTTTCACCTTAAAGCACAGACATAGGATTCTCACTTTACTGATAGCAAAGCAAAGACACAGGTGAGTCAGTTTCACCTTAAAGTAAAGGCACAGGCTTGAAAGTTTTTCCATAGCAAACCAAAGCTGGTCAGTTTCACCTTTAAAAAAGCCTTCCTTAAAAGGAGCTTTGTTTCTAGAGGATTTGTTAACTGAGGTATTACTGTACCGCAGAATTTAAATTCAAAACTCTAATAGCTAATATTTTTCTTACAAAATTTTATAGATGTTTTCTTCTTCTTTACCTTGGAATTTTAGTACTTCATTTTATCAGCAGAGCATTCTCATTGAAATTGTAGCTTGCATTCAACTGGGAACTATGCATTGCGGCCTATTGCCGAAATAAAACACAAACACCATTCATTGGGTTAAATCATGGGCCACTTTATTAAACGGAATCAATTAGAATAATGAACCTGCAGAGGGGAAATCAAGTGCGGGAGCATTCTGATGATCCAGGCAAAGCCTGCTTGCAGCCATAGGGCAACCAAACCCTTGCCTGAGCCCGGGGCTGCCCTGTGCCAGACCCCAGCTCAGGCCACACCCTGAAGATGTGTAGGGGGTCCAACCCGCATCACCGCCCCCCGGAGCCCTGAAACTCCGAGCGGATGAGGCACGTTGGCCCCAAAGGTGGCCCGTGTTCTGGCCCCGGGCCGTATAGCCCTGAGCTGCAGGCCCCCGGACCGCCAATCGCCCCCAAAGGTGCCTAAAGGTGTCACCTAGCTGCCCTTTCCCTTTTAACCTTTCCCCCGCACTTCCTTGCCACAAAAGGGGGACAAGCCTCTGCTTTGTCTCCCTTTACCCCACACCCAATAAGAATCTTGTGCAGACCCCTCTGCAGGTCCGTCAAGAAGATGCCATCATTGCCTCACAACTGCATGTCCTCACATGCCTGCCACTGGCCTTGCCCTCCAGCAGATGACCAGAGGCTATCGTAGCCTCAACCGCATGTCCTCACATGCCTGCCACTGAGGGCCTTGCCCTCCATGTCTGACCACGGCAGACAACCAGAGGCTATCATGGCCTCAACCGCATGTCCTCACATGCCTGCCACTGAGGGCCTTGCCCTTGAGTAACCAAGGTCATTTACACCCAGGGGAATGACCACCACCTGCGGGACCTTCCACACTCAACCCTGCTGGAACAACATGGGTAGGAGACCATCCCAGTGCATACTCTGTCGACCCAGCCACCAATCCGTGGCCCACCATCAGAGGCCCAGCCGTGAACCAATGTGCATTTGCGGCCCCAAGGCCAGCCTATAAGATCATGCCATGGCTGCAGAGTAGACTGCGCATCTGCTCCATCCCCGTCCAGCAACCTGCCAAAAACAGAAACAATCGTGAACAGTTGGGTCCTGGACCTTCAGACTCGGCCCAGGGGTGAATGCACTCCAGGTGCCCCATAATTCCACCTTCCGATGGCCTACACCTGCATATACCAAACCAATTGCCCAGGTAGGCAATTCCCCAGCCCCAATTCCATAGGAGCATGTCCCGCAAAACCCCATGTGTCTGCTGCCAGGTTCTGCAATGCTAGACCAAAACTTTATGAGGGAAGATCCCTCCCCCTGAGTATCAGGCAACCGGGCCTGTAGCTACAGGCCAAAAAACACTGTGACGCCCGGGTCAGGATAAAATAATGGTGTGCCTCTTGTGCCCCTGGTCTGCCTGGAAACAAACTTCAGACAGCAGGATGGCTCGTAGGGAAGTCTGACCTGGACCCAAACACTCCCGCCCTCCATCCGGAAGGCTCCAAAATTAAGTGTGAGGGCCGCTGCCCGCAACTGCTGGT
The DNA here is from genome assembly GCF_030035675.1 of Rhineura floridana. Taxonomy (NCBI): domain Eukaryota; kingdom Metazoa; phylum Chordata; class Lepidosauria; order Squamata; family Rhineuridae; genus Rhineura; species Rhineura floridana. Next base: position 3,458,761 of record NC_084489.1, on the reverse strand, counting down.
CACAGGGCACCTCCTTGAACAACAATCCCTGGCGGGTCAGGTGAACACGGATGATGAGGATAAGGGGTACGGTGGTGTGCATGGGCCACCGGCCAGCACATGACATATCCCAAGCCATCTGAATGGTCCCAAAGGCCCCCTGCCAGCCTACCTTGCAACACTCTGATGGACAGGCTTTACTCCTACCATCCATGATGAATTTCTGCGCATGATTCATAGGAATAGGCCACACTTTGCATAGCCCCTGCCGACCCCTAACTCCCAGAAATCCCCTCCTGCCCTCTGATATCTGGTGAGCATCCTGGAGTATCAGATAGGCACATGGCCATATCTGACTCCCCTCCCCCATCTCCCAGTGTGTGGTATGGGACTAGCAGTTCTCCCCAGAGTCGTTCCCTCCTCTAACTAAAAACACCATTGACACACTGTCGGAAAGGGGGGGGGCACGCCTCAGGTTGGCCCATAAGGCAGCCAAAAAACAAAAACAAAACAAACCCTGAAGCTGTGGTAAGGCTGTGACATCCCTGTTATGGTACCATAAACCCCACTGTCGAAGGCCCCCAACACCTGAAGGGCAGAAAGCCAACACTTTCCCAGCCCCTGAAAACTCCAGGATCTTGATCTGCAACGGTTCAAGCCCTTTTCTCGGGCAGCCTGCAGTCCTGGGTCCAAGAGACAATCTTAATACCCTGGAAGGTGAACCCTAGGGCAGGATCCTCCATTTTCCCAGCTGCCAAAGGAACCCCCCAGTTCATAGCCACGCCATAAACGGTGCCATCAGGTGCTAACATGCACCCAAAGTCTGCCCTACCTGTGAACCGTAAATCATGAACATAGTGCCCCACTGCTTCTGAGCCCCCTCGTCTCCTGACTGTCCCTTCCAAGAAGGAGCTGAAGTGCTCCATACAAGAATACGGCAGCCCACAGGTAATGCTCTGCTGCCTAGTCGACCTAAAAGGCAAAACTCAACATCCGGCAATGCAGGCAGATTAGCTGCCACACTTGCCCCTAAGGCACCTCTGCCACAGGCACGCACCATATGGAATGCAGTGTAGTGCACTGTGCATAGTCTATCTGGTATGAAGCCATTACTGACTGACCCCACTTGTATGATGGATGATGAATCAGGTAGACTCCGCCCACTGCCACATTGGGCCCTATGGGGGGGCATTGTGAGAGCAGAGGTAGGGGATGATGGGAAGGGGCCAATAACCCTGCCCAACTGTATGTCTTTATCAATCGTCCCCTGGACCAGTGCGTCTGTACCTAAGATTGATTTAAGATTGCTGGCCATAAGGGCAAGCCGGGGGCCACAGTATAGGATCCAGAAGAACTGCCTAATAAAGAAAAAACCGCATCATAAATTGAGTCTCCCCATAAACTGGGCAGTCTGCCAGCAAGGTCCATAGCACCTCAAGCTTAGCTGGAAATGGACACTTTCCTTGAGCAGCCTCTGCTATCCTTCTGGCTTGTTGTTGTGACTTCAATTGCGGGTTCATATTCAGCAGTTATTAGATGGCATGGAGCTGAGCAATGTCATCCTCCAATGTCTGCAGATCAAACGACTCCCAAAAAGCACAGGACTAGTGGCCTGCAAAAGGTGGCCATCTCATCCACAGCCAGTTTGCAAACTAGCTAAAGAGAAGATGCAAGCAAATGTGCCGCCTGTACATGATTACTGAAAAGAATTCCATTATGTTTAAATAATTTACTCAGAGAAATATGACTTGGACCAATTCTATGTGTACTTACTTGTGAGAAAATCCCACTGAGTGTATTGTTACTTCTTCCCACGGAAGGGTGCACATGATTGCACCCATACAGCAGAATCCTAAGTATGTTTACTCAGAATATCACAGGTTAAATGGGTCTCTGGACTGAGGTTTATAGGACTTAACTAATGGAAAGGTGTGTATATTCTTACCTGGGTTTTGAAGAACGTATTTGGGGAGGAGAAGCTTGACAGTGAAAAGAGGGGATGAGCTCCCTTTGCATTAGCGGGGTTGAGGTAGTTTTGGAGGTGGGGTTGCAGCACTAATTGGGATCCCTACTGGCTCCTGCAGCCTCCTTTCTGTTTGCGGCTGCCACCTGCCCTCCTCAAAAAGCCTCTGCTCTTCGTAATGTCATTGCATTGATCCAATCTAAATGGCCTCCAACTGATGGCCACCATATGTTTCTCCCCAAATGCTCTGGGATGAAACATCACCCCCATTATCTTTTAGAATATATCTCAGAATATTGCCACGTTATAACAGAGCATCTTTCTAGGGTACAGGCAAATTTTGCCCCCTCATCTTCAAGTTCTCCCTAATTGACTAACCCCTTCTCCAAATTTTCCTGGTTTGCAAAGACAGTGTGGAAGTGGAATGGCCGTTTCAGTACATCCCTAATAAAAGCATCCCCACCCCTGGCTGTCCAGCTGCCTCTGGAATGTTCCCAGTGTCAGATAGCCCAGTACCACTCTAGGTAATTGGTAAATGAAAAGGAACATTCGGTTTAAACTAAAAATACTCTTCAGTATCAAGAAAAGGAGTCTATTCCTATTTTACTTTCTGTAGTGGGCGAGGGGGCCCCCATAGAAGTATCTCCTGGCCCTAACTGGAGGTGCTGAGGGCTGAACCTGAGGACCCTCGGCATGCAAAGCAAGTGATCTGTTACTGAGCTACACTCCTTCATCTCCAGGGTCCGAGACCCCTGTAAATGGTAGAATAATCCTAGCAATAAAACACATGAAGTGCATTGGCTATGTTTCACTCCTCCGCAGCTGGGGGTGGGTGTCTGCCCTCCGCCCTGGGGGCCCTGCCCTTCTGGCCCACTTTGCCCTTTTTGGGTGGCATCCTGGAATTAAGCGTGTAGCCGGGTCTATTCCCTTCCGCTAACCCCCCCGGCCTATGCCCCATTGCAGAAGCCAGGGGAGTGCCTCCTCCAGAAAGGAAAGGTGGTAAGCATGAGGAAGCACTAAAGGGAGACCCAGCACCTTCACAGCCCGGCTGGACTGTGCCCTCTTCTCATCCTGCACCCCCCCAGTCACCAACCCATTGGCTCCCTTGTCCAGCCCCAGACAATACAGGCCTCCTGGGCCACCAAGTGACCAAATAGGGGGTGTGATGGAGCTGGTGCCCAGCACCCAATTCCCCTACTATGTGGTGGGGTGAGGGGCTGATGATCTTTCCCACCCACCCCCACGGGGATCCCCTTGAGGACCCTCAAGGAAAGAATGCAGCCAAAGGCCGCCTCGCCTGTGCTCTTGAGCTGCCTGTAATGCCTTGGATCTGCCGCCGTCTCCAGGCCTTGCCACCGTGCCGTCTCCAGGCCTTGCCACCGCCGGGGAGCTGTGGGGCGCGCCCCTCTGCCGCCATCGCTGTAGGGCCTCCCACAGCCAAGAGCTGGCAGCCTCAACCCTGCCGAGCCAGGCGCCTCGCCGCCGTTGACACTAGCAGCACCAATCCCCACCACCGGATTCCTGCCACCACTGAAGGGCCTCCCGCGGTCTAGGGCTCGCCGCCTCAACGCCACCCAAGAAAAAACAAGGGAAGCCACGTGCGCCAGAGAGCTCCACGTGCGCTGAATGCACCACGCGCGCCCTCAGAAGGCCTCGCCGCTGCCGCCGCCATTAAACCTCCCTGTTGTAAGGCCTCCCTCGGCCGGAGCCTTGCCGTTGCAAGGCTCCTGAGCTGCATGCTTCGCCCGACGCTGCAAGGCCTCACTGCGCCGCAGGCCTTGCCGCACCAAAAGCCTCGCCGCCAAAATTCAAAGGAGGGCGGGAGGCTGGCAGAGCGGCCTTAAATGGCCTTCAGCAGCCCCGCCTCCTATTGTGTGTCACGCAGGCGCGCCGGCGTGCTGCGTGCACACACACATCCCCCACGATGGCGGCCTAGGCTTCGACTGTGGCCGCAAACTCGCCCCTTAGCCCGGCAGGTACCGGGCGCGGAACGGGATTCTTGTAAGAACTGTCATTATCTTGTAAACCACCCTTGGTTTTTCATTGACATGTGTAGCATTTTGTCCCAGTTCCCCATCATTTGGGGAAAGCTTATTTACATAGCATCATTATTTATTATATATATTGCTCAGAATAATCTGCCTCTGTATCTGGGAAAATTGTGAAATAATTTCAGAGCTCTTGCTTAGACATCCCTTTTGTTTGGAGCTAGAATTTCTGAGTTAATATCTTTGATACTATAAATAATGGATTAGCATAATAGTTAAATGTGACCCATCTTTATGAGACTGGAGGCTCAACATAAGTATTTTGAGTAGTTTATAAAATGTCAAGCTGCATTTAATAGAGAAATTTGTTATCTGATAGATTTTATGAAGGTGTGGACTTAATTTATTTGACACTGGTGTGGAGAGGCAAGAATTCTCCATGACTGTTGAAATGCTTTAAAATACAGAAATTAGTATGCCCTATGAACTAATGATAGAATCCTGAGGATCCCAGTTTTCAGTTCTCCCCTCCCCCGAACAAAGGTTGCAGAAATAAACATGAATACTGTATATGCTGGTTGAAGTTGTTTCCAGGGTGGTCCTCGGTGGTGAACACATTTCCCATCTCTTCTATAATGTAAACATGTATTCCCACTCCCCACATTGTCTAGCATAGTTGACTTTGAAGTCAATACTTGAAAACATTACCTCTTTTTCAAAAAACCCTTAGGGCAAAATACATCCAACTTGATCATATTTAAGTACTCCCAGGCATTTTAAAGTGTATTTTACAGTATTTTAGCATTATTTTGTATTTTTGACGTTGTTTGGTTCTTGTATTGTTTGTCTGTTTTTGGTTTTTGATTCATTGTACTTATTGTATTTATATATTGTACTTGTTTTTATTTTATGTACACCGCCCAGAGAGCCTTCGGGCTTAGGGCGGTATATAAATTAAATAAAATAATAATAAATAAATTAAATAATATGTGTCTTACATGAGAGCTGCCAAGGGCTGGATTGGGGCAGCTAACAGTTGTGAGAGAGTCCTGAGCTTTGCCCTCTGCAAAATAACCTCTAATGTCCTGTTCTGTCTCTCTCATTATGCAGGATCAATACAGCTGTAAAAACCTTCCTTGTAAGATGAGTTGAGACTCAAATGGACATAATCTCTCTGCACAAAGCAGGATTTTTTAGTTATAAATAGGGTCACCAACCGTACTCTTTTAAGAGTACATGTACTCTTTTTGAGATGGTGCAACAGCATACTCTTACTTTTCACTTATCAAAGCCAAATGTACTCTTTTTGAAATGACAAAATGATGGTGATCCTAGTTATAAATAATTGTGAGCAAGTTGTATATTCACTGTCCCTACAGAAACAGGGACAAATGACACAGTTTATGTGCGATAAGTTAATTTTAATTTACCTATTATTTGCTTTTTTGATCCTTAGTGGCTACAACTTCAGCCTCATTGCCTCTTGATCTTGATTATGTTGTGAACCTGTCAATGGATACGTTTTTGCTTTTTTGTAAACAGAAATATACTTGCTGATGTCCACCAGAATGAATTGTTTTATTATGTTTAAAGTGCTGAATTTTATATATTTGTATTTAATATAAGGCAATTAATATTAGTATATGAGTTGATTAATAAGTAGTATTAGTAATAATATTATTAATAATAGAAGCAAACAAATTTGATAAGACCAGCAACATTTCTCAGGAAGATTCTACACAGAGATATTTCAGATGTGCTTATAGCAGCATTTGGAAAAGTGAAATGTTTTAGATAACCTCTATAATGCAGCTGGTCTCTTTCAGTTTTTAATTTTGACGAAGATAAATTTGAAAACATTTCAGAGGTGGCTTCTATACCGTTATCTGATCTACATGAAGACTTGTGATATATGTGCCTGGCTGGGTAGTCATCTATAATACCCTCCATTATCTATGCTGCGGCTTAATGCTCTCTGTCACCATATATGTTTTATTCAGAGTTCAGAGGAGGCTTTTTGAGAATAAGTTCAGAGGAGAATATCCATAACATAGCCAAAACTTAGGGGGAAGAGTAAGGACATATTGTCCTTAGAAAAAGGTTTCCTTTTCATTGTAGTCTAGTGCATTGGTTTCTAACCCTTTTTCCCCCACGGGCCACTTGAAAATTGCTGAGGATATTGACAGACCACTTAATGATTTTTTTTTCCTGCTTGTTGACGAAGTTGTAATGTGCTGTTGTAGGTGCTGTGTGGTTTTAATTGTATTTTTGTTGCTTCTTTTATTACTTATGTTGTATTTAATTGTGTTACAATTTGAATTCCATTCAATTCTGTAGAATTCAAATTACAAGTGTTTTTCATAGACATGCAGTGGACCACCTGAATAAAGCTCACATACCACTGGTGGTCCATGGACCATAGTTTGGGAACCCCTGGTCTAGTGAAGAGAGTGCCTGGCTTGAACTGTGGAGACCCAGGGTCATATCCTCACTCAGCCATTAAACTCAATAAATGATCTTGTGCCAGCTACTTTGTCATGCTCAAACCTACCTCGCATCATTGTGTAAAGATAAAATTCAATAACTCCCATGTATGTCATCCTATGTTATTTGGAGGAATGGAGGGATGCAGAAGTGATATATAAATATATCTCACAGTTTCCTGTATCACTGTTTGGAAACATTTGCACTTCAAAAATGAAATCACAGGTGCTCTTGGTTATGCATAGCATGCTTTTAAACAAATGTTTGTTTGTGTACATAAATAAAGAAAACAAATTAATTTTCTGTTATCACAGTGCTGTACTAAAAACAGTGACTGGAAAAGCAAAATAATGATTATAGAGTAGGAGCAGTTGGTATATGCATTTTTCAGTGGCACAATTTTTCATGGATTTTACTGTAATACTGAAATTGTGTAAGAGATAAATGTAAAGGGAAATAATGTCCCTTGCTTACCAAACATAAAATAGCAAGCTCTATTAATTGTCATCTGCGCAGAGACATTATAAAAACTACCAATCTTCCATGCAACATTCGAGAACAATGGCTCAAGCTTCAACCCTATGCATACCAGTAGTGTGGTGGAGCAGGGACAAAGCACCACCACTTATTTTACAGCAGGGCACTATTTGGCAATCTTCTGAATGCCAAATAAATAGTTTTTATCTGACACAAAACCACCAAAGAAGCCTAGGGAGTGGAGATTATATTGGCATGCATGGCTAAGGGTTAAACTGTCATTTTATTTTGATTCCAAAATCAATTTATTATGACTAACTAAAATGTAACAAAGTAGTGAGCTTTTGAGTACACCAGAACTCAACATCAAGCTGAATGTTAAGCAAAGCAGAGGGTGGGGTATGAAGAAAGCTGGCTTGGTACTGAATCCATAATGTCTGTATTGGGCAAAAGTTCATTTTTGCTGTATAGTCTTAGAAGAAATATGAGTATGCGGTTGTTCTTTTTTCAGGAAGAGCACCTTCACGTCAGCATGTTTCCCACTACATCACTAATGCACTCCTACTTCTGAGTAAGTTCCACTGCAAACAGTTCCCCACACCTGAAAATGGACTAAACAATAACAGATTAAAGTTATTCTGTTCATGTTTATAGGAATATATGACTCCTAACTGAGCAGAGCAGAGGGAGCTGTGTCAGCTGTTCCAGAGGATATATAGGCAAGTCCGCTCTCAGAGACCAAGCAAACAGGGAGAGCTAACAGGAGTTTGGCAGAGGAGTTTGGCAGGGGAGGGCCCTAATTAATTTTTTTCTTGTACAGCACAACACATACTAGTGGGACAGAACAAAGCACAGGCCATTTCAATATAAGTTGAGAGAAAGAAAGAAAGAAAGAAAGAAAGAAAGAAAGAAAGAAAGAAAGAAAGAAAGAAAGAAAGAAAGAAAGAAAGAAAGAAAGAAAGAAAGAAAGAAAGAAAGAAAAGGCAGTAGAGACTATGGAAGGGAAGGACAATGCAGTGGTGGTGACCTGCAAGGTGTGTGTAATGTTTGTTTTCTTGCCTGAAAACAACATGGTGTACATGTGCAACAAGTGCAAGGTACTGGTACTGTTGGGAGAAAAGGTGAGGGGCCTGGAACGGTGGGTGGCCATACTGAAGCGTATAAGAGAAGACAAAGAGTTCTTAGGTAGTATGCTGGAGCAACAACAAAGAGAAGTACAGGAGGTGGAAGAATGCTCAAGCAGAAGAGGAGACTATTGTGGAGAGCAAAAACAAAGTGCAGGAAACTCTGTGGAAAAGCGTGGCTGTTAGGAGTAGAACAGCTAGAAGACACCCTTCACCAGTGGAACTTCAGAACCACTTCCAGGCACTTGAGGATGAGACTGGAGGACAGTCTGCAGGGGAAGAATTAGAGGAGACCCCACACGACAGCGAGCAAGAGGCTGAAGCTCAGTCAAGCAGAGGCAATGAAACCATGCCCCACAACAATAAGAAGAGCTGAAGTGGGCAGAAGAATAGCTGACACCAAAATACAGCAGCACTTTAGCTTTCAGCATGTTCCCTGCAAGCGGCAGAGAGAAATGGAAAGAAAGAGAGCAACCAGGTGGTAGCAGGCAGTGGGTGGAGGAGCTTTAACTTGCAGCATGTGCTGGGGAGGGCAGCTTAGGAAACAGAGACCAGTAGAACAGAGGGAGGTGGAAAAGCCAGCATTTGGGCAGGAGGAATTGGGAGCAGAAAGAGAAGGTGTGTGGACTTGACTGTGTGCCATTCACTCTAAATCACAGGACAGCTCAGGAAACCCCAGCAATCACTGCCTTTCCAAACCCCGCCTCCCAGTTGATTTTGGTTTTTTAAAAGAAGGTTAGTGTTTGTCGACTTGTTATTAATAACTGGTAAAGTGTTTGTCATTAGGATGGGTGAACTGTGTGAACATGTTTATTGGGAGCAGGGTAGAGGTAGACGGGATGTCTGCATCCTCTGAGCACAGAGTCACATTACAGCCTTCTGTAGAATCCACAATGGCAAGGGTGGAAGGCAGCTGTTGCTCTTATCAGTAATGTCCCCTGGACCAGAGTACCACTTTATTGTTCCCTTTAGGGATTAATGGCAACCATTCTCTAGCAGAAGAGAGTAAATGTAAGATGTATATAGGGAAACGATTGTTGTAAGGTGTCAACCTGTTCCCTACCCCTGGTAACACCAAATCTGTTCCTTTCTTTCTATTCACCTCACTTCTCAGGGTCACAGTCAGCCTTCCTTGCTGGGTGGTGGGAGTGGGTTAATGAAAAGAAAATCAGTTATTGCATTATAACCAACAGAAACATGTATAGCCTGTTCTCAGCCCCAAACATTAGTGTTTATGTATTTATTCATTGATAGTGTCAACAAAGAAACAATAAAAGAGCTACTTTGAGTAATCTGTTATTTTTTGGCGCCTACTGAAGATTTTCCTCTTTCAACCAGCCTTTTAAGTAGAGACCTTATCCCAGTCTGCATCTGTGTTGGAATTGCTTTTTAAGATGTTTTAAAGCTTTTTTAAAAAGATGAATTAATGAAATGTAATTCTATTATTATTATTATTATTTATATCCCATCCTTCCTACCAGTGGAAGCCCACGGCAGCAAACAAAACACTAAAAATACTCTAGAACATCTTAAAAACAGACTTTAAAAATATGAGAACAAAACATCTTTAAAAACATGAAAACAAAACAGCTTAAAAATATGAAAACAAAACATCTTTAATAATAATAATAATAATATGCTTTTTTCTACTTACACTGAGTATCTTCTTTAAATAAATAACTTTTATTAATTTGACCCTGCCACTATTTAAGAACCCTGCCATGCTCACAGATGTACATAAAAGGGGTTGTTTCCAGGATTTAAGCATGATTAGGGTGATGGTGCACTTGGAAAACTCACCCTGAGCCAGGAGGACTCTTGGATGGACAGAACTGGGAGGGTCAGATGGCTGGGATTTGGAGCAAAGTAATTTGGTTAAGGGTATCAGCCATCATAAATTATTTGTTCATATTATGAAAAAAAATCTAATTATTTTAAAGAAAGCACCCATGTCACTAAAAAAACCAAAGAAAACTCTTAGATGGCGGCAAATCAGTATTTTAGGTAGGATGGCACACCAACTGCCCCAAACCAGGTAATGCTCTTCCACTTCTTTTTTTGGCACAATTCTATCCTAGGTTCTATTTCTGGGGCATTCTGGAATATGACAGTGTTGGGAACTGGCTTTTATAGAAAAAGATACTTAACATTTATTTATTTATTTATTTTATTTAACAAAATTTATTTACTGCTTGAATGTAAAGACCTCTAAACAGTTTACAAAAATTTATCAATAAAACAGTTAAAAACAAGTAATTAAAACATTTTAAAACAAGTAAAACATCTACTAACTAAAAATATTAAAACAGATCAACATCTGTGTGTCTGTGTGTAAACGAATACAGGAAAGCCACCCGCCTGATTCAGTAGGGAGGGAGTTCCACAGAGCAGGTGCTGCTGCCACACTAAAAGAATGAGTATTATATGGCTCACTCCAACAGTGCCTGTTCTGTAGAGAGAAGTGCTCGGATGGGCACTTACAGAGTTGTCGTGGAAATCCACTGTAGACTTTTAGAGTCTAGGTCATGCAAGAAACCTTTATTGAAGATCAAGTTAATTAGAAACATGCATGCATGGAGAAGCCTCCAAACGACAGCAGTGTGAAGCTGTTGCGTAGAGAGTTCTGACCTCATAGGATCTCCACCAGTGTTTTATAGCTTCTAGCAATGAGCTTTTGCAAGCGTACTTTCATTTACCTCTTTTATCTGAACAGTGGAAATTACCATTATTAGTGCACAACATGTTTTGTCTCTTTCTGCAGGAAGTTTGTGGTTACTGCAGTATAGGGCAGACTGCTATAGCAAGCTTGGAATATCTTTGTGGTGTATGTCCTCCCCTGCCCCTCTACCTTGTCACATACACAGCACATCTTACAACTTCTGAGCAATGACCCAGAAGTCTCTGGACATTGACCCAAGGGTCTCTGTCCCTCCACAGGGTAAAGCAGCCTCACAAGTAAACTAGTCCCAAGCTGTTAAGGGCTTTATATACTAGTGGTAACACCTTCAACTTGGTCCTGTAACAAATTGGCAGCTAGTACAGATCTCTGAGCAGAGGTGTTACATGCTGACATGGTCTCACCCCTGGCAGCAATCTGGCTGCAGCATTCTGTTCTAATTGCTGAGTCAAGTCATGCTGATGACATCTTGCCCCCAAACTCCTAACGACTGCTACCAGCAGCTTCATATAGTTATTATTGCAATGGGGATAAGATGGTACCCTGCGGCACCCCATAGTGCAACTGCCAGAGGCCCAAAAAGCAATAAGCCAATGCTAGTTTCTGGTCTCGGTCCTATAGGTAGAACAGGAGCCACCATAACACAGTGCCCCCAATTCCCACTCCATGGAGCTGGTCCAGGAGGATAACATGGTCAATGATATCAAAAGCCACAGAATGATTGTGAAGCAGGAGCAAGATTGCACTCTCCCTGTCACACTCTCTGTAAAGGTCATCCATCAGGGCAACTAAGGCTGACTCAGTCCCATGGCCAGGCCTGAAACCAGGATAGAACAGATCTAGATAATCCGTGTCATCCAAGAATGCTTGCAGCTGCCCCACCACTATCCTCTCCATCACCTTCCCTGAGAAGAGGGTATTTGCAACTGGTCGGTAGTTATTTCAATCCAAGGGCTCCATGGCCAGTTTCTTCACTACCTCTTTCAAGGCCACAGGGACTACCCCTTCACACCGTGAAGTGTTAACTACACTCTGGACCCAACCAGTCAAACTCCCTCTGCTAGATTTAATAAACCAGGAGGGAAAGGGGTCAAGAGGGTATGTAGTTGAACATGTAGCTGCCAGCACTTTGTCCATATGTGTTGGCTGAAACTGATCCCACAGCTCATAGAATCGTATAGTTGGAAGGGGCCTACAAGGCCATCAAGTTCAACCCCCTGCTCAATGCAGGAATCCAACTTAAAGCATACCCATCAGGTGGCTGTCCAGCTGCCTCTTGAAGGCCTCCAGTATTCACTAACTCCAGCATTGGGTACTTCATCTGAAACTGCAATAGCAGCAGAGTCAAGGTCACGCTGAAGTTGAGTGACTTTATCCTCAAAATGTGTAGCTATTAGTCACAGTGACTCCTTGAATTTATTTATTTATTTATTTATTTATTTATTTACTGCACTTGTATACCGCCTCATAGCCGAAGCTCTCTGGGCAGTTTACAGCAATCAAAAACATTAAAACAAATATACAATTTAAAACACATATTTTAAAAACAATTTAAAACACAATTTTAAAATTTAAAACAATATAAAAACAATTTAAGACACATGCTAAAATGCCTGGGAGAAGAGGAAAGTCTTAACCTGGCACCAAAAGATAACAGTGTTGGCGCCAGGCACACCTTGTCACACAGATCATTCCATAATTTGGGGGCCACCACTGAGAAGGCCCTCTCCCTTGTTGCCAGACTGCCAGCTTCCCTCGAAGTAGGCACCCAGAGGAGGGCCTTGGATGTTGAGTGTAGTGTAAGGGTGGGTTCGTATCGGGAGAGGCGTTCCATCAGGTACTGTGGTCCTAAGCCTTGTAAGGCTTTATAGGTTAAAACCAGCACCTTGAATTGAGCTCAGAAACATACAGGCAGCCAATGCAAGTGGGCCAGAATTGGTTTTATACGTTCGAACTGTCTGGTTCCTGTTACCAATCTGGCTGTTGCATTTTACACAAACTGCAGCTTCCGAACCGTCTTCAAAGGTAGCCCCACATAGAGTGCATTGCAGTAATCTAATTTGGAGATTACCAGAGCATGGACCACTGAAGCCAGGTTATCCCTGTCCAGATAGGGACGTAGTTGGGCCACCAACCGAAGTCAGTAGAAGGCACTCCATCCCACCGAGGCTACCTGAGCCTCAAGTGACAGAGATGGTTCCAGGAGAACCACCAAGCTACGAACCTGCTCCTTCAGGGGGAGTGCAGCCCCATCCAGGACAGGTTGGACATCCACCATCCGGTCAGAAGAACCACCCACTAGCAGCATCTCAGTCTTGTCTGGATTGAGCCTCAGTTTATTAGCCCTCATCCAGTCCATTGTCGCAGCCAGGCACCGGTTCAGCACATTGACAGCCTCACCTGAAGAAGATGGAAAGGAGAAATAGAGCTGTGTGTCAGCATACTGATGGCAACGCACTCCAAAGCTCCGGATGACCGCACCCAATGGTTTCATGTAGATGCTGAACAGCATGGAGGGGACAGAACTGACCCCTGCGGAACCCCATACTGGAGATTCCAGGGTGCTGAGCAATGTTCCCCAAGCACCACCTTCTGGAGGCAACCTGCCAAGTAGGAGTGGAACCACTGCTATGCAGTACCTCCCACTCCCAACTCAGCTAGGCTCCCCAGAAGGATACCATGGTCGATGGTATCGAAAGCCGCTGAGAGATCAAGGAGAATCCACAGAGTCACACTCCGCCTGTCTCTCTCCCGACAGAGGTCATCATACAGGACAACCAAGGCTGTTCCATGCCAAAACCAGGCCTGAAACTCGACTGAAATGGATCCAGATAATCGGTCTCATCCAAGAGCGTCTGGAGCTGGCCTGCCACCACTCGTTCCAGGACCTTGCCCAGGAATGCTCCCCAGAGGACCCTCCCCTCCAAAGGTCCCTCAGTGGGAGTCAGTAACTTCCGAACTGTTCAAAATAACTCTGCTGGACAGATGATAGAGGATACAATGCAAGCTGCAAAGTGAGCCTTCTTTGCAGCCCACACTGACACATGGTAGGCATGATTGTATGCACTAACCAGTGTTTGGTCAGCTTCAATTTGAGAGTTGTGCTACTTGCGCTCTAGTCTTCATCCAGCTTGCTTCATAGCCCAAAGCTGCCCAGAATACCAAGGAGCCACTTGGGCTCCACAAAGCTGGAGAGGACACAATTGCATCAAGCGTCTGTCTCATCTCACCATTCCATAGCAACACCAGGGCTTCGAGAGGATTGTCAGGTCTCCGCCCCAGATGGTAGTCAGCCTCTGCACTCCAGCTATACATTCCCCGGGCCACAACCACTGATATTTGTCTCAGATCCTTAAGAAAGCAGAGAGTGACCACAGGCAATTAAGTCCTCCAAGCCTCCCACCAGCATAAAAACATAGGTGGGCCTTTTTTTTTTACCAACAGGATATATTGAATGCAGATGTACGAGGTGCTTTATGACCCATACATAATCATCACTCTCCCTCCATCTAGTATATAATAGTGGTGGTTGTCTTCATGAGTTTTCCTTGTCATTCAGGTTAATGACAAGATGCTTAGCAGATTTAAAGAGTGTGATTTAGTGCAAACACTCAGTATCAAAATATGCAGTGACATTTCTTTAAGCAACGTTCTTTTTAGAGCACATGCATGATCAGGGAAGGCTGCCAAACAGTTATTAAGAGTGTCTTCTCCAGGCTAGTAAGGTGATGCTGTAAACTGTTTGTGTTGGAAGGATTAATGAAATACTTATAATCTGTGAAGAAAAATGCTCTCATTTACTAATTTTGAGATTGTTTTGAATATTTATGAGTTGCCATACATTTTATTTCCTTAGCAGTAATAAGTGGCATATCTATGTCTGATCAATGGATCTGCCTGTTTTCTCTCTGTATCAGCTATCTGACAAATCTAATGAATAATATGAATCTCCCATAAATTAAGGGTGTACCTGCACTGCAGACTTAAATGGGTTTTACAGTCAAATTGTGTCCTATCTCGTGGAAATGCAGTTCTGTGGGAGGCCCTACAAATCTCTAACAGAATTCTCAGCACCTCATATTAAAACAATATAAGGTATAGTTTTAGTTCATGATGCTGAGAGTAAAGCACCAACGCATGTTACATGTGACATGAACTGGGGGTGGAAGGATAGATAGAAAGGCAATCTATTCTTCACTCTGCTGATTCCTCCTCTAAAGTATTTTTGCAGGATTTGCTCCTCCCCTTCCTCCATTCTCTTTCTGTCTTTGCTCTCAGTTAGTGAGTAATGGCGCTCTGAGTGCAGGCTGCGTGGCTGCTTCAGCATGTATGATTTTTCCTCTTTGTAGTAATAAATCTTAAGTTCCTTTATTCTTTCAACTGCCAGTCTTATCAGACAAGTTATTTCTGCACTCCGCTATCTTGTATATGTACCAGAAACTCTAACACATGAAAGTGTTTGTAAATGTGTTGCAGGTCATAAACTGCAAGGAAGTGGGAAATGGGGAGAAAGAAACTCTGGTTCATATTTATTAGATAGATAGATATTTAGTAGATATTTATTAGATAGATAGAGCAGGTGACCCTGTTGAAGCCCTTGTCACACTGTGGAACAGCAAGGAGCGTCGGGCTCTTGACACAGTTGCCCCGAGTGCTCTCTCCGGCATTGTGGAGCCCAGTATGCACCTTGGTACTCCTTTGAGCTAAGGGCAATGAAACAGGCTGGATGATGGCTAAAGCGCAAGTGGTGAAAGACATGCTTGTGAGGCTGATCAGGCACGAGTAAAACATCATAATCGTGCCCCCAGAGACAGGCTCTGGGAAAAATTTGAGAACACAAACATTGATAGATGGCTGCTAACACTTTTACTTTGCTTATATCAAAACACCCGTCTACGTATAAGATGTAATAACGCTGGCAACCTCTCCAGCCCCATCTCTACATTTAAGGGAGTTAAACAGGGTTGCATTTTAGCTCCCACACTGTTCAACTTTTACATTAACTCCCTGGTCAATAGCCTGGCTCGGGTCCCCTACCATCAACCTACGCTGGCAAACAGGCCTTTATCAATTTATGCGGATGATGTAGTCCTGTTATCTCTCTCTAGCATCGGTCTCCATCGTCTACTGAGGGCGCTCGCTACCTTCTGTAATAAAGAACTGCTGGTTATTAACCATGATAAATCGAACGTAGTGGTGTCTTCCAGGAAGTGGGTATAGCACCGATGGCTTCTGAATGGACTCCCCATAGCTCAAGTAACATCGTACAGATACCTAGGGGTCACCTTTACTTCCACAGGTTCCTGACTCCTCCAAGCAAAAAATGCCATTGCGAATGCTCATAGGAGCATGAAGGCCTTACCCGCATTCTTCTACTCCAAAGGCTGGCAACATGTTCCTTCTGCCATTCAGGTATTCGTGGCCAAAGTCATCTCGCAGCTATTATATGGCTCTCAGATTAGTGTTTATGGCAAATACCTATCTTTTGAATCCGTTCAAACTAAATTCCTCTCTACTGCTAGAAGCAAGGCTCCCCTCGCTAGAGGCCCATGTATGGATGCTTAGGTTTAAATATTGGCTAAAAATGCTGTTTCTTCCTGTGGGTCTGGCCCCTCTTGTCCTGTCGGACGTTTATCAGTCAAAATGGAAGAAAACCCTAACCTAAGCTCAAAACTCTCGAGCTTAGGTTTCTCACCTACATTTTATGTCTTATGTGTCCAAGAATGCAAAACAAATTTAGTTCACAGCATCCAAATAGTTAGTGGCATAAAGAACAAGCAGATTCATCAAAATGAAGTAGACCAGAAAAAATAGTCCCAGACATATAATACTCAAAAGTTCATATAAATCAAATTTTTTCTCCTCAGATTAGATGCCCCTCATCCGTTTGTATCTTTATAATGCTCAATTCCAGGCCAGCTTTTTGCAATAAAAACAAAGATAAGCTATTTCGATTTCCTTCCGCCTTAATTCCGTGTATAAAAGAGAAAAGTTATAACTCACCCAGGGATTCTTTACTGCTGATTCTTTTAACAAAGCTCTTTTACTGCAACAATTTAAGCCAAATGATAAGGATAGACAGAAGAATGCTTGTGTGAATATGGAACTCACTGCAGCATTGTATTCTCTATTGAGATTTGACAGGACTTGCACACCATGTGTTATAACAGGATGGTGAAGCTGTGGGCTAGAAATGGCCTGCCAAGCCACTATGAGTGGCCCACCACCCCGGGCAAATTTGGGCATCTTTTCTCCCAGTTGCAGCACTGGGGTGAGAATAAAGATTTAAATATTTCCTTTCAGCAAAGTACAGTAATGTAGAAATCACTCTGGGAGGAGGTGAGAGGAGTGCTGGGTTATGAGAAGTTTAGAGCTCTCCTCCCACCACTAGGATAGGGTGGACTTGAATCTCCATCACAGCACTGGGCTGTGTGCAAAGGATTAAACCTCTTCTCAGCTCTCTGATGGAGAAATTGTTCCATCACTGTGCTGCAATTGGGAAATCAGCCCAGCATTGTGACAGTGGTGTGTGTGTGTGTGTGTGTGTGTGTGTGTGTGTGTGTGTGCATGCGAGAGAGAGACAGAGAGAGAGAGTGTTATGGGGAGTAGTATCTAAGTGTGACCTTTCAAAACTATGCTGATAAGAAAACATAGCCCATCATTATCTCTTATCCCTCCCTTCAACTATTAATGGCTGTTTGAAAATGAAACATTAATTGTGCAATGCGTCCTCTTCTTGTGCACCTGCCAGCTTCCGGCATGCATTATATTGATCCACCTAAAGCTAATGAGGATTAATTGCCATGCCTGTAGCAAATTGGCACAGGTAGAGTATACTGTTAGGGCTGTCACAAACCGTGGTCATTCATTCATCCTTGTTTGCTTCTTTGTCACTCTCTCTTGTCCTAACAGGTGTGTGCCCAACCACTGTGAACATGGAGGCAAATGCACCCAAACGTGGGACAGCTTCAGTTGCACCTGTGATGGAACTAGATACAGTGGAGCCACATGCCATAACTGTAAGTGATGCCTGGAGTCTCAATTGCCTTCAAGTGGTAAAAGTAATGGGCATAGTCTAGTCAGTGTTGAAAGCACTATTAAATTAAAAGTGCTTTAAATATCTCTGAAAATCAGTGGAACTTAAACTACTTCAATTTTGCAAAATTGTGTCCAGTTTATTTGCAGGATTGCCTTACCTCATATATGCTCATTCAACAGCTTTCTTCTGTGAAACTGGCACAGTTGCAGGTGCCATATAATACTTCTTGTAAGAAATCAAACTTTTAGAATGGCAGCACCTACACTTTGGAACTCCCTCTTTATTGACATCAGGCAGGTGTTTTAGTTGTACTCTTTCCAGTGTCTGCTTAAAACATTTTTGTTTAGGCAAGCCTGTCCAGACATGTAGAAGTTGAGAACTTTTTTCTCAAAAGAAAAGAAAAGAAAAGAAAAGAAGTAACCTTCACTTTAGGCCACAATCTAATGCAAAGCTAAACATGTTTCTGCCTATTGATGTTAGAGGACACAAGTACATTGCATTGTACTTATTACCATAGTTCTTCTGTTAGTTATGGGTGCTTTTGCCAATTTAAACTGAATTGGGTGTTAAATTTATAAGAAAGTGGCAGTCAGTACAATCCTTACCGTGTCTAATCAGAAGTAAGTCCTTCCAAATTCATTGTTACTTATCAATAGGTAAGTACAGTTATATACATTTCCCTGGAAATAAATCTCATTGAGCTCAGTCGGAGTTACTTCTGAGTAGACATGTATACTCTCCTTAAGTGGCACATTCTCTTTTAGGCACTAAGGAAAAACATTTTTGTTTTAACATTCTATTTGTGATTGCATACTTTTTAGTGTTTGGAACTGATTTTGTTAGCTGCCTTGGGTACTGTATAGGCTGAGCAGAGGCAAGAGAGTGCACCAACCTTCAGCATAATACATAGGATTAGATTGCATCAAACAAGAACATGATTTAAAGTACTTTAAAAATATTTGAGAAAGAGCTTCAACTTTTTTTAATGTTAGAATTTTTACAATATCCCTTGCTTAAACAATAGGAGGAGCTCTTAAGGAAACAAATTTGTTGTTGTTGGCCTCCTCTCCAAGCGTGCTTGGCTTCCATGCTCTTAGCCTGAGCAGGCTTAAGTCCAGGATTCTTGTGTCTCCCTGTGGGGGGAGGGGGCTGGATAGATGTAGAATTGAACTATTTGAATTTGACCCCATCTAGCAGAGGAGCGGCTGAAGATGGCCTGTGGCAGGGGAGTAAAAGCCAAGCCTTCTTACTTTGTGTGGAAACCTAGCTAGTCCAGCCTGTTCTCTGAACTTCCATTGTCTCTCTTCCCCCTCCCTAAGCCTTTTTATAGCTTCCAGGTTCCCCTATCCTTGATTGTAGCTGAGGCCCTGCAGCCTTGCTCCTTCTCTCCCATCAGACAGATGAATGAGAGTGCCCCACCCTGCTTCTTCTAGGATAGGTGGAGCCTGCAAGCAATGTCCAAATATTGTCTCTTCAGGAGTCTTTGCCTGATTGGTGCTTGGTAGTGTGGACTAGGGCCTACTGAAAGGGCAAGGTGCTGGCAAAGGACCAGTGAGTTCTGGCAGCCCATTACAAATGACAATAAAATAATAAGCCAAACAGCCCCAACAGAGTACACATAGGTTACCCTCTGCAGTGGGGCTGCTGCCAAAAAGCCGGCAGTGTACAGTTCAGCTGCACATTGCAGAGGTAACATATGCAGGAGCCACTCAGACTTTCCCAAGTTCCTTTTTAACTCTGTGCCTTTGATAGAAGGCAGTGTTGGTTTGGTTATTATTGTAACCACATGACTCAAGATAGACACATAAGCAATGCTTGCATCAGCTGATATTGAGTCATAAGTTCTGACCATGTGGTAGGAGAGGATTTGTGTGTGTCTGTGTGGAGACAAGTGCAGTGGGTAATGTGTGGATCAGGGCCAGTGTTACTGTTGCCAGAGCAGTATAATGGGATGAGCAACCTTTCAACTTTCCAGGCTTTCATCAGCCTCAGCTGACATGGGTAATGGTCAAGAATGGTGGGAGCTGTAGTCCAGGAAAATCTGGAGGGCCACTCCCCACAGTTTAGCAATCTGCAGTTTACTAATGCAATTCACTGATTTGACACAATTAGGCACCATCATCATCAAATTTTATTGTTCAAGCCATTGGCATTGACAACATTAAAATACACTCCAATATATACAATAAAATAAAAATGGATAATACAGTAATAAACTTAAAATATGGTATGATTATATAAAACTTGGATGCAATACGCTAAAACCAAATTTGAGCTAAGATTAACTAACTACACTCTTAAAACTCTCAGACGTGGCCTGCTACACTTCACTAGTTTTTCTGCTCAGAGTTTCCTTGCAGCTAAAGCATATAACAATTAGGAATTGTTGTAGGCCCCTCCCCACTGAAAGGAACATATTCACAGAGAACAAAAGGAAGGGAGCATAAAAAAGAACAGGAAAGACTGAAGTAACAAGCATCTAGCTCATCAGGCACTGCCCTTGGTTCTTTTGACTAGGACATCAACTACTGCAAAAGTTACTAGTCCAACAACCACCTGTGGATGTGATGGAGTTGTCAGTTCATTACATTAACTCTTGTCGTGGAATTTATGACTAGGTTCTTTTTGGAGGAGACTCAATAACAAAGTCAAAGCCTGTTTTAAGGTTATTTATTCAGCAAAGCGCTTTACTGGAGCAAAGTACATAACTTGACTAAAAAATGGTGGCTGGGTACAGACATATATATACCCCTACATTTGTCATAGCCATAGCAATGGACTCATCCAATCTATGCCACTGTGATGCTCTGCCCCCATGCTAGCTACACTCCTCTGTGCATTCCTGCGATATCGGTATCTTTGGCACATGTCTGCTGCAGTTCTATTCACTGTTGTCTATGTGACCCCTGCTTAGAAGGAATGGCGGCCAGAATCCTCCTCATTCCCCCCTTTGGGACTATTTTCAAGTCCCATCCCAATTTGCATTATAGATAACACCTCTTTCTCCTCCATCCATTGTTTATCGAATTCCAAGTACATTTGCTTCACCTCAGCAGGTGTTAATATTTGGGTGCTCTTTTGCATAGTGCTCTTAAAACAAAACAACACACAATTTACAATGAGGTATAAGGCAAAGAGGAATATACCTAACATTAGTCCTAAAATGACTGACTTAATCCAACCTTTTAATCCACTGAACCAGTCACCAGGAATCCACTGCCACCCAGATGTCCTAACTTCATGCACCTTGGATGCTAACAGATGAATATTCTCAATTGATCCGGTGATGTTCACAGAACCATCAACACCGTGGGTGCAGCATTCAGGGCCAATAAGACTGCAGACTTCCCCCTGTGATACTAAGAGGTAGTCTAGAGCTCTGCGGTTCTGTAAAGTGAATTGTTGGATCCGTTGGAGTTCCGTGTTAACCATAGTTAGGGCACTTGCAATTTCATTCATAAAGTTTTCAAGTAAAGCACAAATTCTTAAAATATCCATATGGTTAGCTCCTGCCCCATAAAAAGGTATGATACCTTGCAGCCAAGACTCACCTGGAGCTTTAAGGTTTTTATAAACTTCCAGGATTTTATGGCTAGGGGCTACGTTTTGATTTATTACCAGTCCCTTAGTAAAGATTTCAATGATTCTGATTCCAGGGGCCAGAAGTCCAACATAACAAGTTCCCTTTGCATTAACAGGTAAGTTCTTCCAAGCCTTCTGTCCACAGATCCGCCAGTAACGATGTGCTATTCCAAGTAGGGTAGATAGGACGTGGGTAAGTCCATCCTGCCTTGCCCCTTCCTCGCCATACATAACTATGGCTAATATAGCTTTGGGTACAGGTTTCATTGTAATATGAGTGCCATTAGGGCCCGAGAGCTGTACACCATGGTTCCCATACCCTTCGCCTGTCCTTCATAATCTGCCCTGTGGAATTGCTAAGCCTCCATTTACCCTTGACTTGTTGAAGGACCCAATCACATTGACTACTTCCAACAAATGTAGTTCCCATGAATTTTAAACAACATTCCCCATTTGTCCATCCGGACAGGGCCACATACTGAGTAGTGTTAATACTTTTCAGGGAGTCATCACGTCTAAGCCATGTGTCTGAGATAAGATAAGTTGAATTCAAAGGGACCCCAACCAGCAGGATACCTTCTTTTTTGTAAGTTGGGGTGTGCATACAAACCCAGCAAGTGCTCTTATTCATTCCTCTAGCAAGATCTACCCTTAAATTTAAGAATGTGTTCTGGCTCCAATCTGGGTGCACCATGCCAAAAAGGCTACACAGTACTAAGGGCACAAACCTAAGTCGCACAGGACCCATATTATGGCAGTAATAATAAGGAATAGCAAGCAAACAGCAATAAAGCTCCACTTTTCTCTACCTAAACAAGTCACTGGCCCTACCACCTCAGTGTGAGGAGGTCCAAAAGAGTCCAATGGGCCACACACTACTTCAACAAGCTCGAAATCAACCTGAGGAACTGGTCTGCCGAAGAGGTAGCACTTCATTGGCTCTGGGATAGATTTTTTTATCTTGCCTTCTCAGGCACCCTTCGGATTCGTAGTCTTGACTTCTCCCAAGAGGATAGAATCTCACTCACGAAGTCCTCTGACAGAGCAGGGGCCCTTCCTTATATTGTAGTGATGGCAGTCCTTAGGGAGCAACTCCTTTTCCTCGCTCTTTTCTTTTGATGCTCGGTCAGGATCCGATTGGCCCCTCATGCTCTCTTTTTTTTTTTTTCAATAATTTTTATTCAGATTTTCATAAAACATACAAGGCGAAATCATAAAACATTCAAAGACAAAAAACAAAATCAAAAATAGTTAAACAAAAAAAAAAAAATAAAAATAAAAAATAAAGAGTAAAATATTGACTTCCCATTTGTCAAAGATCAAATCAGTTATAAGTCTATAATATATAACAATCCTGTCTCTTAAGTCATATTATAAAATCACTTTCCTCCAGTAGTTATCTTACTTAATCATCAAATCTCATAAACATTACTTTATTCTTTCCACAAAAAGTCAAAGAGAGGTTTCAATTCTTTAAGAAATATATCTATCAATTTTTTTTTCCAGATAAGCATATCGATTAATCCATCTCATTACTAATTATGATAATCTTATTGTCATAACCATAGTCAAAATAAACATTTCAATTAATCCATCACATCGGAATCTGTTAAGTTCAGTAATTTCAGTAGCCATTGTTCTATTATCCCTATTAGTTCCATTTTCCATCTTCCATCTTCAGTAGTCTTGTTAAGTCCAGTAATTTCAGTATCCAATCTTCCATTATCAGTATTCCATAATAATCTTGCTGTCAAAGCCATAGTCATATAGTAAGAGTCTGATGGGAATTACCTCTATCCCAAATATTTTCTTGCCATCCATTCTGAATAGGTTGCTGAAATACTGCTGTAAAATCATATCTCTGTTCTTTTTTTCAAAATACACTGGGTCATCTCTTGAAAGTTTTTCCATTGTCACATGGCTGCAGTTAATTCCATAGATTTTCTCTATATTGGGCTCCATCACATCTTTCCAGTCCAGAAGATTATCCATGCCATTGATAACTTTATCTCTAGAATCTTCATTAATTTCTTCAGAGATAACATTGAGTTCCAAACAATAGATTTTATTTCTAAAGTCCATAGACTCCAAATCTTTTTCCTGTTCCACGTTTGTTCCAATCTCCGGGGTCTCCTCTCTCACAGGGACCCCTGTTCCAGTCTCCAGGGTCTCCTCTCTCACAGGGACCCCTGTTCCAGTCTCCAGGGTCTCCTCTCTCACAAGGACCCCTATATCTTTAATCTCCTGTGTCTCCAAACAATAGATTTTATTTCTAAAGTCCATAGACTCCAAATCTTTTTCCTGTTCCACGTTTGTTCCAATCTCCGGGGTCTCCTCTCTCACAGGGACCCCTTCCAGGGTCACCTCTCTCACAGGGACCCCTATATCTTTAATCTCCTGCGTCATTTTACTCAATTCAATTTTCAGCTCCTTATAACCCTGTCGCAGGTTTTGTTTCGTTATCTCAATCTCATCCATTATTTTCTGAAACATAGTTATTTCCAGATTCTCAGCCACTTTCTTAATTGCCATTTTAAAAGAAAAATATAGGAAAACCACTTCTTATTTCAGCAACAATTGGGTTAATACTCCAAACTTGGTGACATCACAGTATAAACAGAGCAGACAGCCTTATCTCTCCATGCTTAAGTAAACAAAATGCAGTTCCCAGGATCGAAACAATTAATGGCGTCGTTAGGAAACAGATTCGACAAAATAAAATAGACCAAAAAGAGAGTAGTCTCAGAAAATATAATATTCTTCAAAATAAAAATCTGGAATAGAAATCCCTCTTCTGTGTATATCTTTAGAATGCAAATCCAGGACAGCTTTTTGCAACAAAAACAGAGATAAGCTATTAATTAGTGAGTAGCAGAGAGAAGTTATGGCTCCCCAGTGAGATGTCAAAAACCGATCAATCTGGCAAATCTCTTTTAAACAGCAACAATTTAAGTCAAGTAAAAGAAAAATATAGAAAGAAGGGTGCTTGCCTGTTAGTGCGTTCTCTCTTAGAAGATAAGATGAACGTTCGCTTTATCAGATAGAGCTTGTTGTTGAAAATCCGTCCCACCTTCGTCGGCTGGACCTCGTCCCATAAATTAATGAGATCTGGTCGTCCCAACAAAAATAGGCTTTGAGGTTAATCTCTTCGTTTCTCCCTACCCGGGAGAAGTTTAATCAGTCAAAAAAAAAAAAAAATCTGACTGATATATCTGAATAAGCTTCTTTTGAGGCAGGAGCCCGTCTCAAAAGCAGGCACAGGCTAAGTCACCCTTCCCGGAAGTCCGGCCCCTCATGCTCTCTTGAGGTGGCTGTGCCTTCCAACAGTGAGACTAATGTATCCAAGCTGTCCTCTCAGCAATGCACACTGCAGTGAAAGGGTCAGGAGAATCTGGTAAGGACGATTCCATTGGGGTTGAAGACAATTCTTTCTCCAGTATTCATGAACCAAGACCCAATCACCTGGTTTGGAACTGGTGGGCAGGCACATCTAGATGAACAGGAGCAGCTTCCTGGACCTGGGAGGAAAGAGTTCTCAACACTTTGGTAAGATTAATGCAGTAGACCAGGAGTTCTTCCTGGCCTTCCAATAGAAATTGTAATTGAGCTGGTCTGGGAGCCATCCCCACTCGCATGGGGCAGCCAAAGAGAATTTCATGTGGTATCAATCCATGTTTTCTGTTAAGTGTATTTCGCATCCCCATAAGAACTAGAGGGAGCGCATCTGGCCAGGATAAATTAGTTTCAGCACACAGCTTTGCTAATCTTGTCTTCAGAGACTGGTTGCAGTGTTCGACCAAACCAGATGACTGGGGATATTAAGGAGTGTGCAATTTATACTGAATGCCTAAGGCTTGACAAAGCTGTTGTACCATTTTAACTGTAAAGTGGGTACCTTGGTCAGAATCCAATTGGACTAGTAAGCCAAATCAAGGAATAAAGTGTCTAAGCAATGCCTTAGAAACAACTGTGGCATCTGCATGTTGTGATGGGAACACTTCTACCCAACCAGAAAAATGGCAGATTGTGACCAATACATAACTATAATTCTGGCATTTCGGCATTTCAATGAAATCCAATTGAACATGTTGAAATGGTCCATAGGCCCAAGGTGTGGTGCCAGTAAGAGGATGCTCTGGTTTACCAACATTATGTTGCAAGCAAACTGAGCAAGTGGATGCTACCTGAGCCAAAACAGGTGTGATTTTAGGAGCAAACCAGAAAGTTGACATTTGCAATAGCATCCCCCCTTTGCTCAGGTGACAAGAGTAATGGGTCGCTTGAGCAAGAGGGAAAAGAAGTGCCTATGGGGCTACAAGACTGCCAGAGACATCCCTCCAGACAGAATCAAGATGCAAGCAACAGCCAAAGTGGACCCAAAGATCTTTCTCATGCTCTGGGGCAGCTTCATGAAGCAAAGCAAGTTCTGGTAGTTCAGGAACAGATGAAGGGAGAAGAATCAGTTGGGAACAAAGGTGGGGAGAAGGTGGTGCACTGAAAGCAGTGGCTTTTGCAGCAGCATCTACCATACAATTGCCACAGCTGACAGGATCAGGTGCAGTAGTGTGAGCAGAGCAGTGCATAATGGCAACAGAATCAGGAAGTTGAAGAGCAGACAGTAAAGCAGAAATAAGAGCTGAATGGGAGATTTGTGTGCCAGCTGAAGTCAGGAATCCTCTGTGTGACCAAATCTGACCCAAAAAATGACAGGTTTGGAAGGCATAAGAGTCTGTATATTTATTATTTATTTATTTATTTAATTTGTATCCCACCCTTCCTCCCAGCAGGAGGATCTTAGCAGAGCGGCCGGATGCCAGAATGCAGGCTCTCTGCAAAGCCACGAGCTTTGCAGTTTGGGCAGACTGAGAGTAAGTAAAGAAAAGGCTTTTAGGACATAATGTGGAGAGCATACAGCATAACCAACCCTGAGGACCCCTGTGTCATCTCCAAAGCAGGAGCCATCTGTGAAAACGATAAGATCAGGGTTATCCAAAGGAACGTCACGGAGATCTGGATGAGGGGTGGAAAAATGTTCAATGACCTGCAAACAATAATGAGGAGGGATTGAATTAGGCTCTCCATCAGAGGGGAGGGACTGAAGGGAAGCAGGATTGAGAGGGGGATAGTGTTTAAAGACCAGATTAGGAGGGGTTAACAGAATAGTTTCATAGGGAGTTTGAGGTTGAGAAGAAAGATACTGAGTTTTCCTGTGTAGCAACAGAGCACAGAATGGGGAAACAACAGGGTAAGGGTATGGCATTGGACTAATCATCAGACTTCTGAAGCAGAGCAGCAGAAGCAGCAAGGGCTCGGAGACAAGGCAGAAAGCCTTTTGCCACTGGATCGAGTTCAGCGCTGTAGTAGGCAATAGGATGTAACTTAGACACAGAGGTAATCCAGAAGCAAAGCCCTCTTGTTCATGGCAATAGAGGAAGAAAGGCTTATCATAGTCTGGGCGGCCCCAAGCAAGAGCTTGAGCCAATGCTTTCTTCAAGGAAGTAAAAGCCAGTTCACAGTCTGCAGTCCTGTCGAGGGGGCCATGAAGTTCTCCTGCTGTAAGAACAGCCAGAGGTTTAGTAAGGGCAGAGAAATTTGATATCCAGTGTCTTCAATAATTAGCAGCTCCCCAAAACCCACAAAGTTGGTGTTTGGTCTGTGGTCTGGGGATGTCCAAAACTGATGAGATGTGGTCCTGAGCAAGTTGATACTGGCTCTGGGAGATGCGATGCCCCAGATAGTGAGCGTCAGGCTGGCAGAATTGCAGCATTGCCCATGAAACTTTATGTCCTTTTGCTGCTAGTTGCTGAAGAAGACAGAGTCATTAAGGCAATCCTGTCGCTTTTGCGATGCAAGTAACAAGTCATCCACATACTGCACCAGCGTAGAGTTGGAGGGGAAGGTAAGGGTGTCTAAATCCTTTTTTAATGCCTGAGCGAACCAGGATTGGCTATCTTGGTATCCCTGAGGTAGCCTAGACCAACTCAGTTGAGAATTTTCCCAGGAGAAAGCGAACAGAAACCAGGAATCAAGGTGCAGAGGTATAGGAAAGAAAGCAGAACAAAGATCTACAACTGTAAAGGTTGTAGCAGAGGCAGGGATAGAGGTTAGGATAGTAGCAGGGTTTGGGGCAACAGGGTGAATAGGAATAACGAAGGAATTAATAACACGTAAGTCTTGAACAAAGCGAAAGATGGGCTTTCCCTGGGAATCAAAGTGTCCTTCCTTTCAAACAAGAAGTATTGGAGTATTGCAAGGTGATGTTGTTGGGACTAGAATACCCTGGGACTTGAGAGACTCAATAACTGGTTGTATAGCATCAATTGCTTCTGAAGAGAGAGGGTACTGCTTCACTGAGGGAAAGGGTCAGTTTTTGCGGTATTGAATCACAACTGGTTCAGCAGACAAGACTTTCCCAACATCATTGGCATCTGTAGCCCAAAGGGAAAGAGGTAAGGTTAAAAGAGCAGATTCATCCTCATCCAAAGCAGGATTTGATAGTTCTGCTGTTGAGGTTTGGAGGGCAACTAAAGAATGCACATTGGGTGTAGGGACATCCAAGTACACCCCATCAGGTGAGCGATAAATAGTAGCTCTAAGCTTGCAAAGGAGATCTTGTCCCAACAAATTCATCAGAGAGCTGGAAGATCAAAGAAAAACATGATCAGCAAGAAGAGGTCCCAGATTTACAGCTGTTGGGACAGAGAGCTGGTAAGTATTGGGTTGGCCAGAAATCCCAATAGCAAAAACTGTTTCACCAGAAGCAGGAAGAGTGCAGTCAGCAGTACGAACAGTTGAGAGGGAGGTACCTGTATCAATGAGAAAAGGAAGAGTTCTACCTGCAACAGTTAGATTAATAAAAGCATCAGAAGTAGCAGGAGAAACAGAAAGACATTTAAAAGAACCAACACTCTGCCCATCGCCCTGACATTGCTGCTGAAATTCCTGAGGTTGAAATGGTTTAGCATTCTCATTAGGGAATTTTGATGTTGGACTGCCACCTGTTGGACGAAGTGAGCATTCATTTTTCCAGTGTCCTTGTTGACAACAACAGGCACATACGTCATGGGGAAGGGGCTGAGGGGGCCGTCCCTGAGTCCTCCCTCTCCCCCAACCCTGCCCAGTGGAGGGTGGTCAGTTGCAACTTCCTTTTTGAATTATTTGCTCTTTGCCATGGCTGGGTCGCTGATAGTCAGAGAGCTGGAGAGCTAAAAGGGATTTCTTTTTCTTACTTTGATCAGCCTGCTGTTCATCAAAATTCTGGATAGTGGCTTTAACTACTGCCAGTGCAGGCATCCCAGCCCATCCTTTTTTTTATCATTAATTTTTATTCAAATTTTCAAAGACAAAAAGCAAAACAAAACAAAAACAATTAAACAATAAAATAAAATGTTGACTTCCGATTTGTCGCAGATCAGTTATAGGTCTACAATATATAACAATCCTGTCTCTAAAATTATATTATAAAATCACTTTCCTCCAGTAGTTATCTTAATCAATCATCAAATCTCATAAACATTACTTTATTCTTTCCACAAAAAGTCAAAGAGAGATTTCAATTCCTTGAGAGATATATCTTTCCATTTTTCTCCAAATAAACATGTCGCTTAATCCATCTGATTCAAATCTGTTAGGCCCAATAATTTCAGTAGCCATTCTTCCATTATCTATATTAATTCCATCTTCCATCTTCAATAATCCTGTTAAGTCCAGTAATTTCAGTAGCCATTCTTCCATTATCAGTATCCCATAATAATCTTGTTGTCATAGCCATAGTCCAAATAAACATATCGATTAATCCATCTCGTCAAATCTGTTAGGTCCAATAATTTCCATAACCATTCTTCCATTATCAATGTTAATTCCATCTTCCATCTTCAATAGTCCTGTTAAATCCAGTGGTTTCAGTATCCATTCATCCATTATCAGTATCTCATGATGATCTTGCTGTCATAGCCATAGTCATATAACAAGAGTCTGATGGGAATTTTCCCCATCACAAATATGCCCTTGCCATCAATTCTGAATATGTTGCTGAAATATTGTTGTAAAGTCACATCTCTGCTCTTCTTTTTTACAAAATGCACTGGCTCATCTCTTAAAAGTTTTTCCATTGTCACATATTTGTAGTTAATTCCATAAATCCCAGCCCATCCTAACATAACAGTCTCAAGATTGGAGCCAATTTACAGAAGTACCGACCACCAAGCCATTCAAGTTTGTGTTCGTCGTATTGACTCCCCCCCTCCCATGGCGCCTAAGGATGCACAGATGGGCGTAGTAATCTCAGGGATTTTTCTCTCCCTGCTTGCACAGCTCTACTTGGGTCCAATCTAATTTTGTCGGTTGCACTTCCAAGCACGCCTTAACTAGCGAGATGTGCAGGTTGGTTAAGCGCATTCTCTCAGCTTGAGTGGAATGTCCAGGATCCTCAGACGGCCATGCAAGCGCCTCATTGCCTTCTCCAACTCCCATTTGTGCTACTAGGACTGATTTCTGTTCTGGGGACGAGAGTCTAGAGAGCAGCTGATTCATATTAGCCCAAGTTGGATTATAAACGTTAATGATTTGTTCAAGTTTTTCTTTAAATTCATTGGGAGCCTCCCTGAATTGTGGAAAGGTATTGGATCAGTTCATTAAGTCCTTGGTAGTCCAGGGAACATGTACAAAAGTAGTTTGTCCACCTGCAATCGGTGGGGGATATTGGCTAAGCAGATACATGCTGGCTGGCTGAATTTGGGGAAAACACCCAGGGAAGTTTTCCAGATTAAAGTGGATAGAGGTAAGTCCTCCATTGCCGCCTTTTCTCAATTTTATTTGGCAAATAGGGTGGGTGCGGCTATGTGTAGAAGTTGCTACAGTTTCAAACTTTGCATTTAATTCTGGCACAAGCCCTTTTTATAACTCTTGCATCAACAATTGGGAAAACTGTTCCTTAAAAGTTAATTCTTCAGGAGCCAATGGCCATAATTCTTTGGATGGTTTGGGTGGGGGGACATTTCTAACATTACCGCTGGCTTGTCTATAGGCGTTTCAGAGTGTAAGATGGCACCCACTTGAGCTGGGAAAGGCAGTGCCTGCTCTGAATGTAACATGGCAGCTGCCTGAGCTTGAGGGGGCTGAGCCTGCTCGGCCGTTGGGGCCCATGTGTCCAATATGTCCTCTGCTTCTTCATTATAGGGTGGCAAGGGGGCGGTGGCTGCCAAGCAGGGGTACAAAGGCTGCAAGGAGCATTGGCTTGCCTGTTTATCTTTTTTTCTCTCTTTTTCTTTTTTCTTTTTCTCCAGTTATGCTTTTAAATTTTTGTTAGAGTCCTGAAGACTTACAACTATAGATTTCTGTTTCCTGCGTTCAGCCTCTTCGTCTCACATGAATCAGAAATCTATTTGCCTAGGCTTAGTGGTTTCCAGAATTCCCTGTAAATAAGTGAGCTTGTCGATGTCAAAGGTGCCACTTTCCAGAAATTAAAGATCCAGCTGGTCCAAGGTGTACCCATTCCACCAATGGGCCAGCTTTATCAGCTTTTGACCAGTTTTGGACCCAGACGGGTCCCATAATTTTGGCACATGTAACCCAAAGGGGTCCTTGAATCAGGACAAGACACACCCCCACCCACATTTTGTCCGGAGCTGAAACTGATCAGGCGGTGGAAAAAAGCAGTTCAGAATGCTGGGAGTCTGCACCAGACAGAGAGAGAGTAGGGACAGTATCAGTTTCAGTTGCAGCTCATTAGGATGTCCTCCAAAACCAATCCTAACACCCAAACCAGTGGCAATGGGACCGCTTACCCTTCATTGTGAGTGTCAAACTGACCAGGGAGACCTTAACACAGGGGCTTTAAAAAACTGTGGGAAGTTCTTACTGCCCGTCCAGAAGTCCTGGGGTTGGAGATGGGAGCTAAGCAGGAGGATTTGATCAAAATAAGGCCCTCTTACCTCTCGGGGTGCACACAGTCCGCCGCTCCGACCTCCCTCCTTCGGTGTCCCCTAGACAGGAGATCTCACATCCAATACCAGAAAATGTTGTGGAATTTATGACTAGGTTCTTTTTGGAGGAGACTCAGTAACAAAGCCAAAGCCTGTTTTAGGGTTATTTATACAACAAAGCACTTTACTGGAGCAAAGTACATAATTCGACTAAAAATGGCAGCTGGGTATAGGCATATATATACACCTACATTCATCATAGCCATAGTAACTGACTCATTCAATTATTCTATGCCACTGTGATGCCCATGCTAGCCACACTCCTCTATGCATTCCTGAGATATCAGTATATTTGGCACAAGTTCAGTCTGCTACAGCAATTCTATTCACTATTGTCTGCATGATTATTGTTCTTGTTGTTATATAATCTTCATCATCAGAATTTATTACCCACCCTTCACCCAAAGGTCCTAGGGTGGGTTACAAACATTTTAAAACAGATAATTAAAAACAGTTTAGAAACAACCCAAACAACATAACAGATAAAAAGGGTGAGTCCTAAAAATATACATCTCAGGTGTCAAAGAGGTGCATCTTCAGTATTTATTGAATTTGTACAATGAAGTTGCCAGGTACACCTTGGTGGGGAGGGAGTTCCACAGCTTAGGAGCTCCCACAGAGAAGGCCCTCTCCCGAGCCACCACCCCAGGAACTTCTGAGGGTGGCGGAACTACCAAAAGGGTCACTTCTGTTGATCTTAATACCCAAAAGGGTATGTTGGGAAGGAGACAGTCTCTGAAATATTTGGGACCTAAGTCGTTTAGGGCTTTATACACTAACGTGAGCACCTTAAACTGGGCTCAGAAACTAATTGGCAACCAATGCAGCTGTTTTAAAACAGGGGTCATATGAGTTCTAAAGGGAACCCCAGCCAATAATCTGACTGCTACATTTTGGACCAGTTGAAGTTTTCAAGTTGTCTTCAAGGGTAGCCCCACATAGAATGCATTGCAATAATCCAGTCTGGAAGTTACCAGAGCATGGAGCAGCACTGTGGCCAAGTCATCTCTGTCCGAAAGGGGCCAAAGCTAGCGAACCAGCTGGAGCTGGAAAAAGGCACTCCTAGCCACTGAGGCCACCTAAAACTCCAGTGACAGTGTTAAGGAGTACCCCCAGGCTGTGGGCCTGCTCCTTCAAGGAAAGAGCAACCCCATCCAGAACAGACCATCTTCCCACCTCCTGGACATGAGAAGTCTGGAGACATAACACCTCTGTCTTTTCAGGATTGAGCCTTAATTTATTGGCCCATATCCAGTCCTTCACTGCCTCCAAACATTGGTTCAATACCTCAACTGCCTCTCCTGATTCAGCTGGAACAGAGAGCTAAAGCTGGGTGTCATCTGCATATTGACGGCACCTCACTCCAAATCTCCTGATGACCACTCACA
This sequence comes from Rhineura floridana, assembly GCF_030035675.1. NCBI lineage: Eukaryota > Metazoa > Chordata > Lepidosauria > Squamata > Rhineuridae > Rhineura > Rhineura floridana. The sequence goes on along the minus strand of NC_084489.1, from coordinate 3,426,077 downwards.
GTGGCTTCATATAGATGCTAAATAGCATGGGGACTCAAGATGGAACCCTGCAGAACATCACAGGATAATTCCAATAATGCTGAACAGTAGCCTCCCATAACTATGTTTGGGAAGCGGTTGTGGAGGTATGAGCAGAATCACTGAAGCACAGTGCTGTCAACCCCCACCTCCTCAAGACATTCCAGAAGGATACCATGGTCAACAGTATTAAAAACCACTGGGAGATCAAGGAGAATGAACAGGGTTGCATTCCACCTATTTCTCTCCTGACAAATGTCATCACCCAGGGCAACCAAAGCAGTTTCAGTGCCATGGCCAGGCCTGAAGTCAGACTGGAATGGATCCAAGTAATCAGTTTCCTCCAAGCATGCTTGAAGCTGAACCACCACTACCTTCTCAAGCACCATGCCCAAAAAGAGGATATTTGCCACTAGGCAATAAGTGTTTAACATTTCTGGGTCCAGGGAGGTCATCTTAAGGTGGGGATGCACCACTGCCTCCTTCAAGGTAGATGGTACCTCCCCCTCCTCCAGCAAAGCATTGATCACTTCCTGGATCCACCCAGTCAGTCCCCTATGGCTAGTTCTCAGCAGCCAGGATGGGCAAGGGTCAAGGGGGCAGGTGATGGACCACTCTTCTTCAAGCAGCTTGTCCACATCCTCAATGGGTCCCCCACCCTTGCAGAGTGGAGTAGCTACATTCAACCCAAACTTTAACAGGGAATAGTCCATCCATGACAATGGACTCATAGTGAGTCCTCCAATCAGTGCAGAGGTACCAATCTGCTCTGTGGCAAAGACCAAGTCGAGGGTATGCCTGGCCAAATGTGTTGGGCCATTGATTCATTGGGATAGCCCTATGGTTGTCATGGAGGCCATGAAGGCCTGAGATGGCCCATTTGAGGCAGCCTCTGCTTGGATATTGAAGTCCACCAACACCATCGTGAAAGTATTTTCCAACTCTACATCCGAGATTGCCTCCACCAGCTCAGTTAGGGAGGTTGTAGGGCAGCGGGGTGGATGGTGCAATAACAACATCGCTGTTCTGTCTCTCTGGCCCAACACCAGACATAGTGCAAATTGGTCTCCTGGTAAGGGAGATGGAATTGTTATGGATGATTGCAACTCCTCATCTCTCTGACCTAGAATGGTGCTGCACCAAGTACCCAGGCGGGTACAGCTGGGATAGCACTGGGCCATCGAGCTCACCTGCCCAGGTCTCAGTTATGAGGGGACTTATGCCAAGTCCACCACCTCATCCACAATCAAATTTTTATTTTGGGCATACCTGGCATTTATCAACACTACCACAACGCCAGGGGATCGGCTGACTGGCACCCCCAAATTCTGAGACACAGCAGGTGAAGCAGAGGGGACAAGGGCTTTGATGTAACTTGCCCTCCTCTTTACCTTCAGCCATCACTATATCTCCCTCTACCTACCATCACAGGGATGGCAGTCCCATTCCCAACCATTCTCTGTTCCTGGACAAGACACATCCTTCCCTGATCCATCACTAGTAAACAAAGATATGCAGCAGAAGTTGATAGAAGATATTTGTAATGAAATGTTAGCAATTATCTCTGTAACATTATATTATTGTTGTCCAAAAATCTCTGATGCATCTTAACAGCCACCACTGCAAATAAAGAACCTTTTGGGTGCTATTTTTTTTTCTTTGCCTACTGATGGACCTTCTGTTTTCTGATGAATAAACTCCATAACATCTGAATCGGGAGAGGCCGTGCAAGCCCTGGACCACTGCCTGGACTCGGTGGTGGGCTGGATGAGGGCCAATAAACTGAGTCTGAATCCTAGCAAGACAGAGGCGCTGTGGGTTGGTGGTTCCCGAGTTCAGATAATTGGTCAGTTGCCTGCTTTGAATGGGGTCGTACTCCCTCTGAAAGAGCTGGTTCGTAATATGGGGTTGCTGCTGGATCCATCTTTGTCACTAGAGGCCCAGGTGACCTCAGTGACTAAGAGTGCCTTTTACCATCTTTGGTGGGTAAGACACCTGCAACTGTTTCTGGACCGGTATCCTCCAGGCTAAATTACTGTAATGTGCTCTATGTTGGGCTGCCCTTGAGGTTGGTCTGGAAGCTGCAACTGGTGCAAAATGCGGTGGCGAGACTGCTCACTGGGGCAGGGTATTGCCAACATGTCAACCTATTGAAAGAATTGCACTGGCTGCCCATTTGCTACCTGGCCAAGTTCAAGGTTCTAGTTCTGGTTTACAAAGCCCTATTCAGCTTGGGACCAGGATACCTGAAAGACCGTCTTACCCTTTATATACCCAGTAGATCACTGCACTGTGCAGGTGAGGGCCTCCTGCAGATGCCATCTTATCAGGAGGTTCGTTCTGCACAATATAGGAAACGGACCTTTAGTATGGCGGCACCTACCCTGTGGAATTCCCTCCCCTTAATTGTTAGACAGGTGCCATCTCTGTTATCTTTTTTGCACCTTCCTCTTTCAACAAGCCTTCTAAGTTGAGACCTTATCCCAGTCTGTGTCTGTGTTGGAATTGCTTTTTAAGATGTTTTTAAACCTTTTTTTTTTAAAAAAGTATGTTTTTAACCTTTTTTTAGGTGTCTTTAAAACTTTTTTTAAAACTAATTTGTTTTATTTTAATGTATTTTAAAGCCTGTTTTTATGATGTTTTAAAGTGTTTGAATTTTACAAACCTTTCTCCATAAAAGTAAAAGCCTTCAGGTATATTTTGCATATGACTTCAACAACCACTGGGTTCATTAACCAAGTATGCTTTAGCATTACAGAAATTCTTTGGAAATAATGGCATTGTTTCAGTGCTATGAGAAAAGAACACAAGAGCATCACGATCTCTGAAATTATTTTTATTACCCAGGGAAAAGCACTCTCAGCAACTTTGCATATTTCACTTAAGACATTTTCACCTGCCTTGTATGGATAAAATAATACAATAAAAATGGAAATGGTTGTTCTGCTTGTGGTATTAGAACAGGAACTTACAGGCCATAGTCCTGTGTTTTTTTTCACCCACTCCTGCAATAAAGCCTCTGGGGTGGCAGACATCTGGGTCGTCTAGGGATATGTAGTCACTGCAATCTTTCCTCTCCTACTTCTTCCAAATTTCAAACCAGAGCTTGGAAGATTACTTTTAAAAAGTAATCAGTTACAGTTACAGTTACATGGCCCAAAAAGTAGTAATTACCATTACAATTACAATTGCTCTGAAAGTAACTGATTACTTTTTCTCAAAAGTAATCACTACAGTTACATTTCAGTTACTTTTTTAAAAAAAGTCTACAAGGTGCTGGCCTTGGCTGCTGCACATCTAAATAGCCTAAAACAACATTAAAAATAGACACACACACATACAGACAGAGTAGAATAATTCTTTTTATAGCAATGGTGGTCTCTCCACTGGTAAGGGAGGGAGGCAGAGGCCACTACTCAGATCTTTGCATGTAAAATCAAGTGCAACCCCCCCCCACTCAGCCAGCAAGCATAATCTCTCTCACTTAACCACCTCCTGGACCCTGCCCTGCCACCAACTAAGGGACACTCACCCAAGCAAACATTTTCCCCTGAGATGCAAAAAAGTTAAAATACTGCAAATGCAGCACAGTAACCAGAGAGGGTGGTGGAGGCCACTTTATGTGCCAAGTGCAAACACACACACAGACACGTTGTCATCTTCCACCTCCACAATTCTTTATCTCCATTCTGCTTCTGCCTCCTTCTCCTCCTTTATCCATGTTCTTGACTTCTGGCTCCTTTTCCCCTCCACTCCATTTTTTAAAACAATTGTTTTCTCCACTCCACCCTGTCTCACTCTCCACCTCCTCCCTTGTTGCCTCCTACCCACCCACAGATCATGACGATAATGAAAGTTGAAGAGGAAAGCACAAAAGCAGGACTACAGCTGAACATCAAAAAGACTAAAATAATGACAACAAAAGATTTATGTAACTTTAAAGTTGACAATGAGGACATTGAACTTGTCAAGGATTATCAATACCTTGGCACAGTCATTAACCAAAATGGAGACAATAGTCAAGAAATTAGAAGAAGGCTAGGACTGGGGAGGGCAGCTATGAGAAAACTAGAAAAGGTCCTCAAATGCAAAGATGTATCACTGAACACTAAAGTCAGGATCATTCAGACCATGGTATTCCCGATCTCTATGTATCATACTTTGGACACATCATGAGAAGACATGATTCACTAGAAAAGACAATAATGCTGGGAAAAACAGAAGGGAGTAGAAAAAGAGGAAGGCCAAACAAGAGATGGATTGATTCCAAAGGAAGCCACAGACCTGACTATAGCACTCAAAGCTAATTATACAGGCCACTAGAAAATAAAGATGTAGGGATGGCTTAAAAACGTAATATTTGTTTCCTGTTATTCTGGCACCAAATTGTTTGGTTAGTAAAAAGTATTTTTTTTATAATGCTACATCTCAACATGCACTTTACATATGAATGCTTTACTATTTCCAGAATCATGAGTCCCTAGGAATTCTTACAATATATTTTCCTTAATATCATATTCTTCAGCTTGGAAACTAATCAGAGCAGACATCATAGCTGTTACCTGCCTATTCCCAAAATATCTGAACAAATATTTAAGGGACTTTTGGCGTGATGAAACTAAAGGTCAGGGTCATAGCAAAGGGCAGCTGTTAGAGGGAGAGACTTGAAATTGTCTAAGTCATGTCTTGTCCTATCTATTTTTTATAATCTCCCAGTAAACAGACCTCTCTGATTTCAAACACATTTCTGAAATTCAGCAAAGCCATCAGTTCTAAAAAGGCAGCATCCAAAATAAATGTTTTCTTGGCTCATGCAGCAGCTACTCAGCCTTTTCTCTTCAAATGCAGATTGTATGTGTGTGCATGCGTGCGTGCGTGTGTGTTGATAATACACAAATATCTCAGTAAATTTTACTCAGCATTAATTTCTTGCACCAATATTTCCCTTCTTCCAGCCAAGAAACCTCATAGTTTATTAGTTTTGGTGGAATGTATAAGAGTGAATATAAGCAAATGGACTATAATTGAGTTTTGGTCTTTGAACTCTAAAATTCCATCACAAAAACTGATGAGTGATTACTTTTATCCACTGATCAAAACCTTTTAATGGTTATTTCTGCTAGTGGCAGGGCATTTACCTCCACTTAAAAAGCTAAAGCTGCTAATATACTTTGAAAACTATACTATGGGCTGTACTCAATGTAGCACCATCACAAGCATTTTGTCAGCACAAGGACTTTTACTTGCACAACAGAACGTTTACTCCTTCTCTCCCATGCACTCCCTAAATTTGTTCTGAGATTTCCCCCACCCTCCAGAGCAGATCTGGGGTTGTTATGAAGCACATGTGGGGGAGAGGAGGGGGAAATCCCCTTGCACTAGTTGGAGTTGTTCTGCTGGCCCAAGGATTTTGTCGAATACCACCCTATAGGCAGGCAACTCATGGACTGTGTGCACGAGGGGGACTCCCACCAATTCCTGCACCCAGAAGCTGCCTCCCATCCTCATCAGCTTACTCCTAGAAGGGGAGCCTGTGCCCGTTTCCTAAGCCACTTATCTTGATCAGCCCCCAACTCAAAGCTGACCCCTTGCACCTCTCTCGCCCCAGAAATAATCCCATCAGCTGCGTGTTTCTTGCAGGAGAGACCAAAATGCAGAGTCTCGCCTCCCCCTTTCCTGTTAGCCGCGCTGCCCAGGAATGAGCCGGGGAGACCTCCAGGAGTGGCGATCTTACATTTTCGTCAGTTTCACTTTGCAATTGACAAGAACGTGCGTTTTGTTCAAGATTCAACTACTGCGATCTATCGAAGTGGTGCTTGCCTGAAAATGTTCCCTTAAAAAGGTTGAGTGTGGGAAGCAGCATGAGGGGGGAGCCACCGACAAGCAGGAGGGGAGAGGAGGCAACAGGCGGGAAGGAAGGCGGCAGAATGAGCAGTGGGGGCACGCACGCACACACACCATCGTCACTCACCTCAGCTCTTCACCTCCATTCTGCTTCTGCTTCTGCCTTGCCCTCCAGCGCGGTCTGGCTCTCCACTTCCTCCCTCGTGCCTCCTAACACAGAGCACGAGGGAAGAGCAACAGTGCACAGAAGCCTAGTGTGAGGCACATGTCTTTTGCTCACCAATCACAGGAGCAGACTTCCTGTCCCCCCCCCAGTAACGTCCAAATGTAACGCGGAAAAGTTATAGTTACAGTTGAAAAGTAATAAAATTACCACTCGTCCTGTTACAAGTAAAATGTAACAAAGTTACCCACTCGTTATGCAAACAAGTAACTAATTAAAAGTAACTCGTTATTTCTAACGAGTTACTTCCAAGCTCTGTTTCAGACTAATGCATTAACTTCTTGTATTATTTTGGAAAGCTGTTTCTTTCGTAAAGGATGTGATTTCATTTTTTACCATGAGTCTTAAAATAGTTTCCTGCTGTTTGGGAAACAAAATCCCTTTCCGGAGTAAGATTTACCTGAAATGTTTCTTAGCTTAATAACAGCACTTCAGTAAACAGAATCTTCTTATCACACCTTTCTCTTTCTTCCAAGCCTTTATGCCAGAAGAAGCTTGTCAGGCCATGTTATATTACAGGCCTAAAATCTAGGAGCAGTTTTATAAAACAGATCATGCTTCCTCCAGAAGAATTTATGTCTAGACCTGCTTTTGGCAGCGTTCTGCCATGTTTAACCTCTAACTAGGCAACCCTGTTTCGTTTGTAGTACTTTAAAAAGGTAAGTTTGAAAAGGCATTGTTGACATATTTGCATCCCCCTCATACAACCAGCAACAGCTCAGATCAGCTGTTTGGGGGTGGGGAAAGAAAGTGAGTGAGTGGAACTCAAACTGTCCTCTGCTCCCCTCATGGACTATCACTGATCTTCTGACTGGGATGTTTGCACATAGCCCGAACAGCAGGATTGAGATGAATCCCATGCGTACTGTTCTCACCTGCCTAGGGATATAAACATAGAATCCTGCTTTCTTGGTCCTTGACACTTGGTACGAAGTATTTTTTGTAACAGATGTGGGGGAAATTTCACTCCCTTCCACAACTGCCAGTCAGGGTGGGCCAGTTATGCCAGAGGCTATCAAGTAGGCTGCCACCACACCCCTTAGCCCCCTCTGCCCCCAGACAGGAGTGGTTTCTGGGGGTCCAAGGCAAGTATTTTGGAGGGGAGAGAGACTAGGGTTGCCAGGTCCATGGCCTGAGAGTGATTCTGTATGTTTAGGAGAAGAGAAGATCAGCCAAGTGCAGGTGTTCTTGCAACTCTGTAATGGAATGGGAAAAACCACAAGGTGGAATTCTCCCTTCCCCGCGCACAACTTTTAAAGATACAGAAGACCTCTTGGAGGCCGGGCCTAGCAACCAAGAGGTCTTCTGTATCTTTAAAAGCTGTGGAGGGGGGAAGGAGAATTCCACCTTGTGGTTTTTCCCATTACAGAGTTGGAAGAACACCTGCACTTCGCTGACTTTCTCTTCTCCTAAAGATACAGGATCAGTCTCAGGCCAAGAACCTGGCAACCCTAGAAGAGAGCAGCCAGCCTACCTTGCTCATTGCTGAGCCCAATGTAGATTGCTTTTCTCTGCTGGACCCCAGCTTATGCATACATGTAGCGTGACACCAAAATGCTCAAGGTGCATGAAAGGAAAATTGCCTTTGAGTCTGGCAGAAGACCCCCAACAGCCACTTTTGTAAGATTTATTCAGAGTTCAGTAGAAGTAGAAGAAGGTTGGCTGTAGAAACCCTGTCCAAGTGCCTGGAGTCGGTGAGTGGCTGGATGGGAAGGAATAAGCTGAAGCTGAACCTGACAAAACTGAGGTACTGTTTGTGGGAGACAAGGGAGGGCTGGGGGATGTGGACCTGGTGCTCAATGGGGTACATTTGCCCCTGAAAGACCAGGTCTGCAGCCTGGGGGTCATTCTTGACTCCCAGCTGACCATGGAGGCTCAAGTCTCGGCTGTGAGCCAGGCGGCACTGTATCAACTCCATCTGATACGGAGTCTGCGCCCCTACCTTCCCAACCATCTGCTCCCACCGGTAGTACATGCCCTGGTCACCTCTCGCCTAGACTACTGTAATGCGCTCTATGTGGGGTTACCCTTGAAAACGGTCCGGAAGCTGCAACTGGTACAGAATGCGGCGGCTTGTCTGATTAAAGGCAGCCGCCGGCAAGATCACATCACTCCAGTGCTGAAGGAGTTGCACTGGCTACCAGTTGTTTACCGGGCCCAATTCAAGGTGTTGGTTTTGACCTTTAAAACCCTACACAGTTTTAGCCCAGTCTATCTGAAGGAGCGCCTCCAGCATCGTCAGGGATGCCGCTCAACAAGATCAGCCTCAGAAGACCTTCTCTCGATCCCGCCGGTTAAAACAGCTAGACTGGTGAGGACTAGAGAGAGGGCTTTTTCAATAGTGGCCCCCACCCTGTGGAACTCTCTCCCAAATGATCTCCGCCATGCCCCTTCTATGATAAGCTTCCGCCGGGCCTTGAAGACCTGGCTCTTCAGGCAGGCTTTTGGGGTGGGTTAGGTTTCTTACTGTTACGGTTTTAAATTTTAATGTTTTAATGTATTGTTTTATCTTGTACGTTGCCCAGAGTGGCTGGACAACCAGCCAGATGGGCGACTAATAAATTAAATAAACAACAATAATAATAATAATAAAAGGAAAAATAGAGGAGGCAGAAGGTTGCTTCAATACAACACTTTAGTCTAAGCCTACCTATTGTATTGCAGTTACCTACCATCACCTTTGGGCCTCCTTAAGTGTAAAATGGCAGTGTTAATGGTCAGGTGAGATGAGGGACCAGGGACTACATGGCAACAGTCCATTTCTAACAGTTTCTGACCCAGGTGGATCTTGATTGACAGCTGGCATTGTAGAGTTAATCATAATGAAGCTAGGTAGATGGGAGAATGCCCGGGGCCCAAAGGCTGAAACGCTCAAGGTGGTAATAGGCTGGAGATGAGCCATTAAGCAGGAAATAGGAGTTTTCCTCAGCTCTTGGATGTGATTCCTCCATCAAGAAAAAAATAAGAGAAAGAACAACAGGTACTGGCAATTTTAAAGTGACAGATGACCATAAATGAGGCCTATACTACAACTTTAACATCTACAAATATCTTTTCTCAGTCGCCATCTTGAGGCTATTGCAGCAGGCACCTTCTTCCTCACTTATCTTGTGGCATGCTTTGCTGTTTTGTTCTCTTTTCTGTTTCTGTATCCTTTCACTAACTCCCCTCCTTTCTGGATTTTCCCTTGTAGATTTTTTTCCAAACTTTCCCGAACTTAACACATTTTATTGTTATCCTTTCTCCAACTCTTTCCTCACCCTTTTTCTTTCTTTCATCTCCTCCTCCCACCTTTTACAAGATCCTTGTATACCCCTTTGGTGTCTCACTATTTTAGTTCTGCCTTAAGGATTAAAAGCAGTAAATCATTGAACACAAAAGGCTACTGTCAGCTCCAAAAACACATCCTCTGCATGGCTGGGAGTGGCTGGCAACATATGTATATAATGAGAATACTGAAAGATGATTCACACTGCAAGACTTAAATTTATCTAGTTAGTGTATAGCAACTCCCAAAGATTGTTTACCACCAGAAGTCAGTTAACAGGATGAAATGCAAACAGTCTGTTTCATTTAAGATAGATTTACACAAACATTCCACCATTGTTTCAATTTGATTAAAATGCTAATTGAGAAAAGAATGCACTGATCCATTCTCCAAATGTCAACTCCATTTAGTGCCCTAGGAGCCTAATGAACTTTGATTATTTTTCTCCTAAAATGTAAATCTTTACCCTATTAAGAAATATTCTGAATAATTTTAATGAGTTAATGGCATCTACAGTGATTTTAAGAAAACAAAATTTGAATCACATCTTCTCTTCACAGCCCAGTATCGTTAGTATGGACAATAGGCTGATACTTGTTTAAAATCATAGCCAGATTTGATAACCAGGAAAACAAAAACTTATAAATAGCATAGGCTATCATTTGCATGCTGGGGCTGTTTAGACTCCTGCACATTTCCTATTGATTATTTTACATCAACTGTGATCCCACTCCTTATATAGTGAAACAATTATATGGAAGAGTACAAAAATGCTTTTATGAATTTTAAAGCTTTTCTAAATAAGATAAATACATTGAACTATGGGGCTATGGAAGAGTGACACAATGTCATATTTTTCTCATGGAAAAATCTGCCAAAACATTCAAACACACATCAACACCACTTCAAATAGTTGATTTTGAAACAGAAATGACTACAACTGCTTTAATAACAATGTGGCTGTTGTGCTCTATGTGCAGGCAAAAACTAAAACACAATTTAAAGAGAGTATATCAATGACTTTGACTTTATGGACCAAGATAATCTAGAGAAAAATTTCTAGCAGCTGGCATTAAATAGGCTACAGTGTTGCTCCTTGGCTCTTGATTTATATTCACTAATAGGCAAAAAAAAAACACCTTGTGGTTTAAGAACGTATAGCCAACAAATATTTCTATCAAACTTTTAAAAGCATAGAAATTAGACAGCTATAGTGAATGCATCAGGGGAGCAGGAGACCTGACCTCCTCTCTGAGGTATTGTACTGCCCTACAAATTTATCAAAATGCAAACACAATTTGGGCTGGTCTTTCACAGTCCTATCCACTTCCTGTGTAGCTTGGTAACACGTGCCTCTCAACTAGGGTAGCCAGGTTCAATCCCCGAGACTGATCCTGTATCTTTAGGAGAAAAGAAAGTCAGCCAAGTGCAGGTATTCTTCCAACCCTGTAATGGGAAAAACCACAAGGTGGAATTCTCCCTTTTCCCTGCACAACTTTTAAATATACAAAAGACCTCTTGGAGGCTGGGCCTGGCAACCAAGAGGTCTTTTGTATCTATAAAAGTTGTGCAAGGGGGAGGGAGAATTCCACCTTGTGGTTTTTCCCATTACAGGGTTGCAAGAACACCTGCACTTGGCTGACTTTCTCTCCTAAAGATACAGGATCATTCTCAGGGATTGAACCTGGCAACCCTACTCTCAACATATGGTGAGTGGTGGTAACACCTGCCATCTCCAAAGATGGAGAATTATATTTTTGTATGTTTGTTGGTGTTTTTACTTCTCTTCTTTCCTGTGTTACTATTGTTTCTACAGAGATCTAACCTAGAAAATTATATTTCCCTCATTATTCATCCTAGAAATGTGGGTCAAATTTATTTTTATTAATTTCAAAGCCTTTTTATTGGTCAATGTTATATGATGGTGAAGACAGCCTTTTGTGTTTCAAATGGGAGGTTATGCTCTATTTCCATTTTGGGTGCATTAACAATTGAATCTGAAACTGCAGTTTGATGTAGAATCAGACTGATTACAACATGTTACTCCTTAAGCAATGAAACTAGCTGTTGGAAAAAATAAGCCCAAGATGCATGTTTTCAGCCTGCTATGCTTAAACCACTCCACTTACGGAAAGGTGGGCATGGTCAATCAAAAACATAGATCACACCTTGAATTTTGCTAGACGTGGACAAGGTGCTTGGACAAGTACGTGCAACCACTTCGGTACTATATCCTTGCCCCTCTTGGCTAATAAAAACTAGCAAGGAGGGAACAGTTGGCTGGGCCAAGGAAGTGATAAATGCCTCCTTGCGAGAGGGAGTGGTCCCCTGCTGTCTGAAAGAGGCAGCTGTGAGACCACTCCTGAAAAAAACCTTCCTTGGACCCAGAAGATTTCAGCAGCTACAGACCAGTAGAGAACGTTCCATTCCTGGGCAAGATCTTGGAACGAGTGGTTGCTGACCAGCTACAGACGCTTTTGGATGAAACCGATTATCTAGATCCATTTCAATCGGGCTTCAGGCCTGGTTTTGGCACTGAGACAGCCTTGGTCGCCCTGTTTGATGACCTATGTCGGGAGAGAGACAGAGGGAGTGTAACTCTGTTGATTCTCCTTGATCTCTCAGTGGCTTTTGATACCATCAACCATGGTATCCTTCTGGAGAGGCTTGCAGAGTTGGGAGTTGGAGGCACTGCTTTGCAGTGGTTCTGCTCCTACTTGGCGGGCCGTCTCCAAAAGATAGTGCTTGGGGAACATTGCTCGACACCGTGGGTTCTCCAATGTGGGGTCCCGCAGGGTTCGGTTTTGTTTCCCATGCTCTTTAACATCTACATGAAGCCATTGGGTGCGGTCATCAGGAGTTTTGGAGTGCGTTGTCATCAGTACGCTGATGACACGCAGCTCTACTTCTCCTTTTCATCTTCTTCAGGTGAGGCGGTCGATGTGCTGAACCGTTCCTGGCCGCGACAATGGACTGGATGAGAACTAACAAGCTGAGACTCAATCCTGATAAGACTGAGATGCTGTTGGTGGATGGTTTCTCCGATCAGATGGTGGATATATACCCTGTCCTGGACGGGGTTACACTCCCCCTAAAGGAACAGGTTCGTAGTCTGGGAGTCGTTTTAGACTCTTCCCTCTCACTTGAGGCTCATGTAGCCTCGGTGGCACGGAATGCGTTAAGAACATAAGAACATAAGAAGAGCCTGCTGGATCAGGCCAGTGGCCCATCTAGTCCAGCATCCTGTTCTCACAGTGGCCAACCAGGTGCCTGGGGGAAGCCCACAAGCAGGACCCGAGTGCAAGAACACTCTCCCCTCCTGAGGCTTCCGGCAACTGGTTTGCAGAAGCATGCTGCCTCTGACTAGGGTGGCAGAGCACAGCCATCATGGCTAGTAGCCATTGATAGCCCTGTCCTCCATGAATTTGTCTAATCTTCTTTTAAAGCCGTCCAAGCTGGTGGCCATCACTGCATCTTGTGGGAGCAAATTCCATAGTTTAACTATGCGCTGAGTAAAGAAGTCCTTCCTTTTGTCTGTCCTGAATCTTCCAACATTCAGCTTCTTTGAATGTCCACGAGTTCTAGTATTATGAGAGAGGGAGAAGAACTTTTCTCTATCCACTTTCTCAATGCCATGCATAATTTTATACACTTCTATCATGTCTCCTCTGACCCACCTTTTCTCTAAACTAAAAAGCCCCAAATGCTGCAACCTTTCCTCGTAAGGGAGTCGCTCCATCCCCTTGATCATTCTGGTTGCCCTCTTCTGAACCTTTTCCAACTCTATAATATCCTTTTTGAGATGAGGCGACCAGAACTGTACACAGTATTCCAAATGCGGCCGCACCATTGATTTATACAATGGCATTATGATATCGGCTGTTTTATTTTCAATACCTTTCCTAATTATTGCTAGCATGAAATTTGCCTTTTTCACAGCTGCCGCACAGTGGGTCGACATTTTCATCGTGCTCTCCACTACAACCCCGAGGTCTCTCTCCTGGTCGGTCACCACCAGTTCAGACCCCATGAGCGTATATGTGAAATTCAGATTTTTTGCTCCAATATGCATAATTTTACACTTGTTTATATTGAATTGCATTTGCCATTTTTCTGCCCATTCACTCAGTTTGGAGAGGTCTTTTTGGAGCTCTTCACAATCCCTTTTTGTTTTAACAACCCTGAACAATTTAGTGTCATCAGCAAACTTGGCCACTTCACTGCTCACTCCTAATTCTAGGTCATTAATGAACAAGTTGAAAAGTACAGGTCCCAATACTGATCCTTGAGGGACTCCACTTTCTACAGCCCTCCATTGGGAGAACTGTCCGTTGATTCCTACTCTCTGCTTTCTGCTTCTGAACCAATTTCTTATCCACAAGAGGACCTCTCCTCTTATTCCATGACTGCTAAGCTTCCTCAGAAGCCTTTGGTGAGGTACCTTGTCAAACGCTTTTTGAAAGTCTAAGTACACTATGTCCACTGGATCACCTCTATCTATATGCTTGTTGACACTCTCAAAGAATTCTAATAGGTTACTGAGACAGGACTTTCCCTTGCAGAAGCCATGCTGGCTCTGCTTCAGCAAGGCTTGTTCTTCTATGTGCTTAGTTAATTTAGCTTTAATAATACTTTCTACCAGTTTTCCAGGGACAGAAGTTAAGCTAACTGGACTGTAATTTCCGGGATCCCCTCTGGATCCCTTTTTGAAGATTGGCGTTACATTGGCCACTTTCCAGTCCTCAGGCACGGAGGAGGACCCAAGGGACAAGTTACATATTTTAGTTAGCAGATCAGCAATTTCACCTTTGAGTTCTTTGAGAACTCTCGGGTGGATGCCATCCGGGCCCGGTGATTTGTCAGTTTTTATATTGTCCATTAAGCTTAGAACTTCCTCTCTCGTTACCACTATTTGTCTCAGTTCCTCAGAATCCCTTCCTGCAAATGTTAGTTCAGGTTCAGGGATCTGCCCTATATCTTCCACTGTGAAGACAGATGCAAAGAATTCATTTAGCTTCTCTGCAATCTCCTTATCGTTCTTTAGTACACCTTTGACTCCCTTATCATCCAAGGGTCCAATTGTCTCCCTAGATGGTCTCCTGCTTTGAATGTATTTATAGAATTTTTTGTTGTTGGTTTTTATGTTCTTAGCAATGTCAGTCAGTTTAAAAGCTGCTCTGCCACCTTTTTAATTTTAAGTGCCAGCAGTCTGGTTCCATTCTGGTTCAAGTGGAGCCCGTCCCTTTTGTACAGGCCCGGCTTGTCCCAAAATGTTCCCCAGTGCCTAACAAATCCAAATTCTTTTTTAGCATCCCTTATTGTCTTCTTGCATTTCTTTTGCCAGAGTTTGTGTTCTTTTTTATTTTCTTCATTTGGACAAGACTTCCATTTTTTGAAGGAAGACTTTTTGCCTCTAAGAGCTTCCTTGACTTTGCTCATTAACCATGCTGGCATCTTCTTGGCCCTGGCGGTACCTTTTCTGATCTGCGGTATGCACTCCAGTTGAGCTTCTAATATAGGGTTTTTAAACAACTTCCAAGCATTTTCGAGTGATGTGACCCTCTGGACTTTGTTTTTCAGCTTTCTTTTTACCAATCCCCTCATTTTTGTGAAGTTTCCTCTTTTGAAGTCAAATGCGACCGTGTTGGATTTTCTTGGCAATTGGCCAGTTACATGTATGTTTAATTTAATAGCACTGTGGTCACTGCTCCCAATCGGTTCAACAACACTTACATCTCGCACCAGGTCCCGGTCCCCACTGAGGATTAAGTCCAGGGTTGCCGTCCCTCTGGTCGGTTCCATGACCAACTGGTCTAGGGAATAGTCATTTAGAATATCTAGAAACTTTGCTTCTTTGTCATGACTGGAACACATATGCAGCCAGTCTATGTCCGGGTAGTTGAAGTCACCCATTACTACCACATTCCCTAGTTTGGATGCTTCCTCAATTTCATATCTCATCTCAAGGTCTCCCTGAGCATTTTGGTCAGGGGGACGATAGATCGTTCCCAGTATTAAGTCCCTCCTGGGGCATGGTATCACCACCCACAACGATTCTGTGGAGGAGTCTGCCTCTTTTGGGGTTTCGAGCTTGCTGGATTCAATGCCTTCTTTCACGTATAGAGCGACTCCGCCACCAATACGTCCTTCCCTGTCCTTCCGATATAGTTTATATCCAGGGATAACCGTATCCCACTGGTTTTCTCCATTCCACCAGGTCTCCGTTATGCTCACTATATCAATGCTCTCCTCTAAGACCAAGCACTCCAGTTCTCCCATCTTGGTTCACAGGCTCCTAGCATTAGCGTACAGGCACTTGTAAGCAGTGTCTCTCTTCAAGTGTCTTTGGCACTTGTGGTTAGGCCTGTGGTAATTTTGCTCTTCTGAATTTATAACCTGTGCCCCTGCTCTCACAATGCCTACTTCTAGGCCTACCCCTTTTAAAATTTCATCATTTCTTTGGTTTTTATCCCAGGGGGGAGGTTTATTCCGAACCGGACCTTTCTCAGCTCCTGTCGGGTTTCCCCCCTCAGTCAGTTTAAAAGCTGCTCTGCCACCTTTTTAATTTTAAGTGCCAGCAGTCTGGTTCCATTCTGGTTCAAGTGGAGCCCGTCCCTTTTGTACAGGCCCGGCTTGTCCCAAAATGTTCCCCAGTGCCTAACAAATCCAAACCCTTCCACCCGACACCATCGTCTCATCCACGCATTGAGACTGCGAAGCTGGGCCTATCTGGCTGGTCCTGCGCGTGGAACCAGTAGCATTTCAGAGAAAGCCACCTTGGAGGTCCTGGCTTTCAGCATCCTACCTAGCAACCTAAATTTTCCTTCCAGGACCTCACGGCTGCATTTCCCCATGTCGTTGGTGCCAACGTGCACCACGACCACTGACTCCTTCCCAGCACTGTCTACCAAACTATCTAAACAACGGGCGATATCCGCAACCTTCGCACCAGGCAGGCAAAACACCTTGCGGTCTACACGCCCATCACACACCCCACTGTCTATGTTCCTAATGATCAAATCACCCACTACAAGGATCCCTCCAGCTTCTGGAGATATATCCTCAGCACAAGAGGATAGCTGCTCATCCCCCAAGGAATGGGTCCCTTCTAAGGGATCGTTTCCCTCTTCCTCAGCTGGATGCTCTCCTTCCCCGAGACCATCGTTCTCCATGATAGCAGGAGAGCTATCATCGTTGGAGTGGGACACAGCTATAACGTCCCTGAAGGCCTCCTCCACACACCTCTCTGCCTCTCTCAGCTTTTCCAGGTCCGCCACCTTGGCCTCAAGGAAATGAAGTCGTTCCCGGTGAGCCAGTAGCTCATTGCACTGAGAGCATACCCACGACTTCTGTCCAACAGGCAGATAGTCGTACATGCTGCAGGCGGTGCAAAACACTGGAAAGCCCCCACACCCCTGCTGGCTTCTTACCTGCATAGTTTTGTTTAAGGTTTATTACGTCAATGGGTTGGAGACTGCGGTTTAGTTGAGGTCAGGGAACAGACGGGCAGAGTGGGGGGCCCTGGCCTCCTCGCCCTGCTGCCGAACTCGCTCTGCTGCTTAACTTGCCTTGACGCTTCATCAGCTGGGGCTCCCTCTAGCTCGTGGATTCCAGCTCATGTGGCCATTGCTGGGAATGAAATGACTGATCAGACGGCTAGGAGGGCAGTGACGCAGAGGAACATAGATTTTGTGTTGCCTCTCTTCTATTCAGAAGTTAGGAGTTGGGTTAAAAGGATGCTATTGGGTGAGTGGCATAGGCAGTGGGAGGGAGATTCTAAGGGTTGAGGAGTGTTTTCCTTTTGCCCAGTTTTGGAGGATTTAGAGTATTCATCTGAAAGAGCAACAGAGATAAGTCAGTATGTTTAGAATCTTAATGGGACATTGTGCTCTAGGGAGTGGATTGTACAGGGTTGGAAGAACAGATTCTGAATATTGTGGGATGGTGGAAACAGTGGATCACATTATTTGGGATTGTGTGAGATATGTGGAAGACAGAGAGCCTCTCCTTCATAGGCTTAGGGACTCGGGAGTTACAAACTTCTCTGTGGGATTGGCCCTTCGGGATAAGAATAGTTGAGACCAGGGCTGTGGAGTCGGTACACCAAAACTTTGACTCCAACTCCGACTCCTTCATAAATGGCAAATATATATTAGCTAGTAATAACAAATTTTGTTGTTCTGTAGCAACTTCAGTTTGTTCCTCAGTTGCAGGAGCGTGCTCTTCAATTTCAAACATTCCTATATCTCTGAAGTGTTCTAGCTGTTGGTCACCTTCATTATCTGCATTCATTAGTTTAATTGTACTTAGCATGTTTGAAGCATTGTCAGTTACAATACAAAGAACTTGTTCTTTTTTAAGTTCATAATCTTGCAGAACCTTTTCCACTAAGACCTGGAGAAACTCGCTGGTGTGATGAGCTTCCGTGTCTTTTACTGCCAGTGTCTTGGTAACTATTTCATTCTTGTCACAAACAAATCGGACATTGATGGCAAAATAGTTCACTCTGTGGCATATGCAGGCATCCATTTTAAGAAATACAAAGCGTCCCCTGAGAGTTTTTTCCTTCCTTTTGGTTAAGGGCTTCTTCAATCACTATTTTTCTAATACTATCTCTTTCCAGAAAAACACCAAGTTTGCGGGCCATTTCTTGTTATAATATTATAAGTTTTTATTTTGAAGCCGGAGTCGGAGTTGGTACATTTCTACAAACTCTGACTCCACCCAAAATTGATTCATGACTCTGACTCCACAGCCCTGGTTGAAACATGGTACTGGAGATTCTTTGGCAGTTTGTTAACAATACAAAGCTCTACCAAAGGCTGTGAGTGAGATGCATTTAAAAAATGCCAGTAGGTGGTGATAACAGGGTCTTTCCTTGGCCTTGATTCGCCATTAAACAGAAGAAGAAGAAGAAGGACAACACTCTTCTGGAGTCAGTTGAGAACATTTGATGTGATTAATCCTCAGGTGGACGCTCCTCGAAATTTCTAAAATCAGATTTTAAAGCTGCTTTGTACCTATGTGTGTGTGTTTAATTATAAGCAACAGGAGCTGCATTTCATTACAACAGCCCATCTATTCAACTTTAGATTCACCATGAACCCAATATGGACATTGTGGGTCTTGGAGTCTATAGGAGACAATACTCCACTTGCCTTGAGCTAGTAATTGCTCTGCCTGTGCTAATAGACTTAATTATGGAATTAGGGTATGATTGGAGAGGAAGATTGGGGAGTAGGGATGCTGAGTCAGTGTGGGGGAAAATAGGGGCAAAAGAAGGGTAACTGAAAGAGGAAATGCTGGAGTGCTTCCTCAAAGCATATGATATTTCACAGGCCTTTATACTTGGTACCTTGATAAATGGAGATGAAAGGGTATGTATTAGAACAGGGGTTGCCAAACCTTTTGGACCAGAGGACACTTTTCAAATTTTGGGAGAGTGCTGGGGGCACCAGTTACAAAATGACTGCCATGGGGGGTATGGCATTAACACAAAATTAGAGAGTAGTCATGGTGAAGCTTTTCCCATTATTATTATTATTATTATTATTATTATTATTATTATTATTATTATTATTATTATTAATAATAATAATAATAATAATAATTTATACCCTGCCTTTCGGCCAAAGATCTTCAAGGCGGCTTACAAAGAAAAATAAACACAAGTATAAAAATACATCAATGAAAGCAATGCAATTTACAAAAATTAAACTAAATAACAAATAACATTGTTAAGAAAAAAATGTCCAGGAAAGAAACTCAGAATAAATTACATACATCCACCACCGCCCTGCTTTGGGACTGAGATGGGTACGGGTTCCCCCGGGCATGACATCTTCAGCCAGCGGGAGAAATAGGAACAGAGGCATACATAGCACCCCATCCAGGTTCTTTGATGCCAGGAGCATGGAGAAAAGGATGGAGAGTCCATGGGCTAGGGCAGGGCGCTCCCATCTTCCCACGCAGGGGCGAAGGAAGTGAGGCATCCTCCACACAGGTTTAGTAGTTGGGGATGCAGGTGGGGTGGAGTTGGTTTGGGCTGCTGACGCTGTCGGTGCTGGAGCTGCCATTGCCCAGGGCCCGCAGGGCAGGCTAAACTCCGAGGAGCCGGGGCTCGGTTGGTGTCAGGCTGTGTGGAGATGCATTCCTTCTCGAGGGCCAGACAGAGCTCCTTCAGCTCCAGGTTGTCCTTGGCCAGGCGCTCCTAGAGGCCCTCCAAGCCGGCCAGCTTGCAGAGGCAGGCAGCCACCTTGTCGTGCAGCACCTGTGCCATGTGATGCCCAAAGAGCTGCCAGTGGTGTGCCAGGTGCTTGGCCTTGAGCTGGTCCTCATCAAGGAAGCAGCACAGGTTGTGCAGCTCACGGTTCTTGGCCTGCCACCGCCCATTGACCTCCTTCAGCTCGTGGATCTCACAGAGGTGCGCCTGCAGCTGCCAACTGACGCCATCTTGTTCTCCTGTCCTGCAAATAATTGTATTTCCATACTAGAGAAGGGTTGACCTGTTGAATTTCTGCCTATCATATAGCTGTTAAAAGCACAAGATCCCTGTTTTTCCCCAATACCAACCCTAAACCAAGGAGTAGGCTGCTGTCCTGTACCCACTTACCTGGAAGTAAGCCCCATTAAACACAAAGAGACTTACTTCAGAGTAAACATGTATGCCATTGTCCTGTACGTTAGGTATACAGTGAATTCTTAGTGAGTTCCTGGTCTTTAGCTCCTGCAAAGCAAAATACATGCCTAAGCCTCTTTGCAAAGTGTTCACATTTACCTTTTGGGGAGAGGGGGATTCTTTAACATTCACCCACACTTATTGTGTAGTACTTTTACAGGAAATAACTTCTTGGGACAACCTAATCTCAGGCAAGCCAATCACAGGAAAGATGCATTCTCATTGCTAGGAAAAAGGGCAAGAGATTCCAAGGAGTAGAAAAAAAAGACAAAAGCAGGAAAAGTGCTAACAGGGATGGAAAAATAGCAGTTTTTAAGGGCCTCAGAGATTCCTATTGGGCTAGTATCTAAACACTTATCAGCCACAGCTCTGACTTTGGCTAAAAACATTGGCAGCAGGAGGAGCCAGGTTGGCTCTTTTCACATAAATGACTTTGATGTGTACCTGCACGGCTTGCTCCATAACTTTCTTTGCAGAAGGGTAGGAGACTCGCTTTAAAAAAGAAAAGAAAAAAAACTTGGATTCTGGGCCACCCTCCAGGAGTGCCACTTAAGGCCATTATAGGTACCATGGTGTTTTTGGGTGCCATGTTGGCAAACACCATATTAGAAATTGTTGGTGGAATTCAATATTGCTTATGTAATACTTTTTATTGTTTTAAAATGCCCCTTTAGGATGCACACCTTAACGTGGTGAGGGGGTTTGAGTGTGCTGAAGAAGCTGAGAGCAATGCCGTCAGGAGTCTAGAACAAGAGGCTAGACTCCTAGCAGGGGCACCCATGGCGGAATGGTCAAAGCTGAGACACCAGACTAAGATGCATCCAAACTCAGAGGAAGGCAATGGTAAACCACCTCTGAATACCTCTTACCACGAAAACCCTATGAACAGAGTATCCAAAATGCAACACAAGATAGTGCTGGAAGGTGAGACCTCCGGGTCAGAAGGCACTCACCGAGCTACTGGGGAAGAACAAAGGACAAGTACGAGTAGCGCTGAGACTAATGACGCAGCTGGGTCAAAGCCGAAAGGAAGCCCAGAGGCTGATGCACACAGATGCGAAAGGAGAGTCCAGAATTGTACAATGCACACAATAGGAGCATGGAATGTGAGAAGCATGAACCAGGGAAAGTTAGAAATTATCAAGCAAGATATAGAATGTATCAACATTACAATACAAAATGGACGGGAATGGGACATTTTCAATCAGGCAACTACAAAATATTCTGTGCAGGAAATGAGAAATCAAGAAGAAACGGTTGCTTTAATAGTGAAAAGTGATGTAGCAAAAGCAATTAGGAGCTACAACGCAAGGTATGAGTGAGTGATATCAATGAGATTAAATGGGAAACCTATAAACATAATCATCATCCAAGTCTACGCTCCAGTGGCAAACGCAGAAGAAGAAGAATTGGAGAGATTTTACGCAGAAGTACAGGAGGAACTTGATCACACACCAAAACAAGATGTGCTGATAATCATGGGGGACTGGAATGCAAAAGTAGGGAACAGAGAAGAACTGGGAATTGTGGGGAAATGGGGCTTAGGAGACAGAAATGAAGCAGGAGAAAGACGTATTGAATTCTGTGAAGCCAATAATTTGTTTCTTGCAAACACATTTTTTGAGGAACCGAAAAGCTGACTGTACACATGGACATCACCAGATGGTCAATATAGGAATCAAATTGATTATATAATTGGTAACAGAAGATGGAGAACTCCCATACTTTCAGCAAAAACAAGACCAGGAGCAGACTGTGGTACAGATCATGAACTGGTCGTATCGAAAATCAGAGTAAAGGTAAAGAACAACAACAAAGCTATCATAATGCCAAAATACAATTTAAATAACATCCCAGAAGAATATAAAGATCAAATAAGGAACAGTTTGGAGTCTTTAAACTTAGTTGACAGAGAACCAGAAGAACTATGGAGTGAAGCAAGAGACATTATCAGGGAAGCATGCAAAAAGACAATATCTTTCATTAAAAAGAGAGAAAGACCTCAATGGATGACTGAAGAAACTCTTGAAATGGTTAAAGAGAGAGGGAAAGCAAAAGCAAAAGGTGATAGAAACATGGTCAGAACCCTAAATGCAACAATACAGCAACTAGTACGTAGGGACAAAGAGAACTATTACAATAGTTATTGTATAGAAATAGAAAAGGACAACAAAAAAGGAAGAACAAGAGCCCTGTTCCAAAAGATTAGAGAAATGAAAGGGAAATTTAAACCAAGAGTAGGGATGTTGAATTATCAACAGGTGAACACACTGATTGACCGAGATGAAATGAAAGGAAGATGGAAGCAATACACTGAAGAACTCTATAAAAGAGATGCAAGGATGACAGATTCATTCACAGAGGAACCATATGATGAAGAACCAGAAATTTTAGAATGTGAGGTAAAAGCTGCTCTTAAAATACTTGGAAGAAACAAATCACCAGGAACAGATGGCATAGCAATACTGAGACTGAATCTGTCCAAAGTTTGGCAAACATTTGTCAAGAAATATGGAAAACTAAACAACGGCCCACAGATTGGAAGTGTTCAATATATATCCCAATTCCAAAGAAAGGGGATCCAGAGAATGCATTAATTATCGAACTATTGCTTTAATATCCCATGCAAGTAAAGTAATGCTCAAGATTCTACAACAAAGGCTCTTACTATATATGGAGCGAGAAATGCCAGACATCCAGACTGGATTTAGAAAAGGAAGAGGCATCAGAGATCATATCGCAAACATACGTTGGATAATGGAACAGACAAGGGATTTCAGAAGAAAATCACCCTGTGCTTTATAGATTACAGGAAAGCCTTTGACTGTGTAGAACATGAAAAACTATGGAATGGTTTAAAAGTAATGGAGGTGCCACAGCCTCTGGACAAGAGGCTACTGTAAGAATATGAAGAAACCAATTGGTTTCCAATCAGAAAGGGTGTGAGACAGGGATGTATTTATCACCCTATTTGTTTAATCTATACGCAGAACAGATCATACAGAAAGAGGGGTTGGACCAAGATGAAGGTGTGAAAATTGGAAAAAGAAATATCAGTAATTTAAGATATGCAGACGATACCACACTACTAGCAGAAACCAGTAATGATTTGAAACGAATGCTGATGAAAGTTAAAGAGGAAAGCACAAAAGCAGGACTACAGCTGGACGTCAAAAAGACTAAAGTAATGACAACAGAAGTTTTACACAACTTTAAAGTTGACAACAAGGACATTGAACTTGTCAAGGATTATCAATACCTTGGCACAGTCATTAACCAAAATGCAGACAATAGTCAAGAAATCAGAAGAAGGCTAAGACTGGGGAGGGCAGCTATGAGAGAACTAGAAAAGGTCCTCAAATGCAAAGATGTATCACTGAACACCAAAGTCAGGATCATTCAGACCATGGTATTCCCGATCTCTATGTATGGATGTGAAAGTTGGACAGTGAAAAAAGCGGATAAGAGAAAGATCAACTCATTTGAAATGTGGTGTTGGAGGAGGGCTTTGCGCATACTATGGACTGCGAAAAAGACAAATAATTGGGTGTTAGAACAAATTAAACCAGAACTGTCACTAGAAGCTAAAATGATGAAACTGAGGTTATCATACTTTGAACACATCATGAGGAGACATGATTCACTAGAAAAGACAATAATGCTGGGAAAAACAGATGGGAGTAGAAAAAGAGGAAGGCCAAACAAGAGACGGATTGATTCCATAAAGGAAGCCACAGACCTGAACTTACAAGATCTGAACAGGGCATTTCACAACAGATGCTCTTGGAGGTCACTGATTCATAGGGTTGCCATAAGTCATAATCAACTTGAAGGCACATAACAACAACAATAATACTTTTTATTGTTTTAAAATGCACAGATATTTCTAGGGGATAACTTTAAAAAAATATAATTAGTAGGAGATAATTTTGAGACTCTTCATGTAGGGAGCAAAATCCTTATAGGGATTAATCACTGCCTGAGACTGACTTTGCATGTAAAGTCTGCAAATTAATTAGCTGCCTTTTAATCTTTTCCATTTTAAAATACTTGGTTTAAGTTTATTGCTTACTTCACTGTTTAAAAAAGCCTGCTTAGCTGCAAAAATAGTATTTGGATGCTTATATTAAAATTCAGTTGCAGCTCTAAGAAATAGCATGTTTTCAAGATTTGTAATTCTGTCTGTTCAACATCAGAGGTAATGCAAATAGGATGGCACCAAAAAGGGGCTACATAATGAGTATTTTTGCCTTAAACCTTTGATGGAGGATTTCCCATGGTATGCAGTATAATCCCCTTTCATCAATCTCTTCCAGTTTTGTAGGAAAAGATATTATCCAGTGTTCTACAAAATCACTTGCAAAGTTTTTACTCTCATTTACAAATTAATTGAATAGCATCAATTGGTCTGTTACTGTTGGTCTGTTACTATTGTTTTAATTCTTAAACTCAGGGAAGAAAACACCTGCTTTGACATTAGCTCTGAAAAGCTGGTGTCTGTTTATCAGCTTGGCAAGTAAGTCTACAATCTTTACTACACTGCCTCCCACCAGTAAGCTTGTCCCCACGACTAAGCATCAGATACCATTTGAAGATCTTTTTATGCTGATAGGCCTATTCAACTTTTAAACTTTTTCAAGAAATCGGTTTTATGATTATTTTGTATTGTTTTTATTGCATCGTATGCTTTATTGTACTTGCATATTTTGTTGTATACTACCTTGATATTTTCTATGAGGGAATAGTCTACAAATAGTTTCAATAAATAAATACATGTGTGGCCTACCCCCCCCCCAACTTTTGTAAAGCTTTCCTTCCTTTGTATTTTGGGTAGAAGCTTAAAAAGTCCACTCCAATGCATTATCAGCAAGTGGAACCTGCAACAAAATGTTACAGTATATTGTCACCCTTTAACAGAAGTTTTCCAGTTCAGGTTTCCTGCCAGTACTAAGAATGTGTCCACAACAGTTCTATTTCTCAAGATATGCCCTGTACCTCATCTCAGTTGTGGATCTATCTTAGGGTTTTTTTTCTTGAGAAAGTGAGTGCTTCTTTAATGAGATGTTCTCTTCCTCGAAACAGCGTTCCTTTGAGTGTGTGGAAAGGCATACCAAGAAATGGCAAAAAACAGTATGAGAGGCTGTACTGCAGCTTGCTATGTCATGTGACAAGCTGTAGCCCTCCTCCTCTTCAGTAGATCAACTTGGTGGGGGAGGGGTTTCAGCCTACCATTTCTTCACAAAAAGGTCTACTAGGATAAAGTCAATATTCTTGCAAAGAAGGTCTATAGTAATTCCCATGCTACTCTTTACACATCTGTACTACACACTTACAAAGAGCTTTCCAGGAACCCACCAAAGCTAAGAGAAGCAAATTTAATAGAGTGTGTCCCTCTTTGTTTCATAAACTGGCTGGTGAAGACATAGACCCTTCCCCTCATTTCTGTGAAGAACTCTATCCCTCAGTCTTTAATATGTAGATCCTCTTCTTTTCACCCATTCCCCCCTGCTCATAAGCCCCCCCCCAGTTCATTTGCTCATCCTTCCTTAAATATTCTCTCCCTTGCCCCACTTGGGCTTCTATTTCTTCTGCCTAACCTTTCCTCAGCCTCCTGATTCTTAGTTAGTTAGTTACAGTTGCCAAGTCAGAAGCATCCCAAAAAGTCCCTGAGATTTCAGGGGCGGGACCTATTGATGTCATTAAACATAATACATTAAGCATCAAGCACAGTTGCTTAGAGCATGCCTCTAAACAAAAACAAATCTCTGCTTGGAAATTAAGATAGCAATCTAAGCTAAATGAGGGAGTACCCAGGTCCAATTGAAGTGACAGGATCATTCCTTCTCAACTGTTTAGGGAGCCTGGATAGGGAGCATTTAATCTACCCTACTTGCTTCTGGCAAAAAGGGTTTAAGTGCTATCAGGCCAAGCCAGTCACCAGAAGACCCTTGTAGGAAAAAGGAAGCCTAGCATTGTGGAGATGTTAGATGGGAGCACTCAGAAGTAAAGATTGAAGGCTGCCATTCTAAGCAGACTTACTGATGGACTAAGCTCCATAGAACTCAACAGGACTTACTTCTGAGTAGATATTGTTTGGATTGTGCTGTTGGTAAGACTTGACTAGGGATCCTCTGCAAAGATATCCATATCAAAGCAGGGTTGGCAACCCCTTACCTGGACTGCCCTGCCTGCCTTTTAATGTGGTTGCTCCAAATGTCTTTACAGATTTAACCCTTCACTGCAGAGAAAGGTTTGAGAAATGAATAAAAAGTAAGAAGATTCTCTATTCTCTGCCCTTTTCTGCCTACCCTGTGGGCTACTATAAGCTCAGTTTGACAGCCAACCCAATTCCAGTGAGTAGTAATTGACAGAGAAAAAACACATTGGTTTGGTCTACCTTCACAGGCAGTAGCTTGGGAAAAACAGCAATTGAAGGCACGCTTCCCAGTATATGAATTCTCTTTTACCACTATTGGGCAAGAAACAAACCATCATGCAAACAACAAGGTGCATCATCAGTGGGTTTAAGGGGTTAAGCTGAGCACATGCAACCACTGTTGTTGTTTCTATTTTTGTAAAGGAGTGAGGTCAGAAGTAAATGATACGCAAATAGATAAGAAAAACAAAAGACAGTGATGATTTCCTAAATGCAATACCATACCAACCACAACAAAATTCCTACAAGTAAGGCAGAAAACGCAGCATGCTGCAACCATTCAGGTTTCCAAAAACCAAAACTAAAAGAACCTGGCAGCCAGGCAGCCAAGGTCACAGAAATCCCCATGCAACACAACCTGACTCGGAGGCTGCAGTTGCTGACATGAATGAGACCCTATCAGCACATAATACCACTGCTCTGAAATCTGCACTGGTTGTTGATTTGCTGCCAGGCCAAGTTCAAGGTGCTTCCCATGTTATGGGTTTCACATAGGACTTGTTCTGCTCTTGTAAAAAAATGGATCCTTTAGCGTGGCAGCACCTACACTTTGGAACTCCCTGCCTATTGACATTAGGCTGGGGAGTTCATTGTAAAGTTTTTGGCACCCACTAAAAACATTTTTTGTTAGGCAAGCCTACCCAGGCATGTAGAAGCTATTATGCTTTTTATCTGTTTTTGGCACATTGTTGGTTTTATTATTTTGAATGTTTTTAAATACCTGTCTTTAACTGTTTTTGCAATATTTTTATTCTTTTAATTCCTTCTGTAAACTGCTTTGAGATTTTTTACAATAAAGTTGTATATAAATTTGTAAATAAAATACATAAATAAATTTCAGAGTCACTGTGGCCCTTGGGTCTCTTTCCTCTTTGGGGCACAAAGGAATCTGTCTGATACTGACTCAGGCAATTTGGTACTATCTAGCTTAGTACTGATGACATGGACTAACATTGGCTCGCTAGGCTTCCAGGCAATCGTCTTCCAGAGACTGAATTGTGGGCTTTTGCATGCAAAGCATGTGCCCTACCACTGAGCTGCATGCCTTCCCCTGTTTAAAAATTCTCTTTTAAAATCATTCTTTTCAATTCACTAATGTATGCACAGCATACCTAGGGCAGATCCACATCATGCATTTAAAGCACATTCAACATACATTTGAAGCACATGAATCCCACCACAGAATTCTGGGAACTGTAGTTTGTTAAGGGTGGTGGGAACTATAACTGCGAGGGGGAAACTATACTTCCCAGGATTCTTTAGGGGAAGTCATGTGCTTTAATTGTGAGTTGGATGTTCTTTAAATGTATTGTGTGGATCTGCATTACTTCATAACTTTGCCTGTGTATAAATTATTTTAATTAATTTTTAAAATGGAAATCAGTTTACCTGGTGACCATGGGCTACTTACCATCTCTCAGACTAATCTGCCCCTCAGGGTGAAAATAACAGAGGAGGACCATGACCACCCCAAGCAAGAAGGGCATGCTTAAAATGTAGAGGAAACAATAATGTACAACCATACTGTGAAGTCAGATATACAATATATTGAGACATGCTATGAAGAAATATTTCTATAAGCATGACTGTCAAAGATGTTCATTATTTACACAACCTGTTAAGATATTTATAGTGCAATCCTATGCATGTTTACTCAGAAGCAAGTCCCAATGTATTCAATGGGGCTTTCTCAGACAAGGAAGCATGTACAGGACTGCAATTCAGTGATAAGGAACTTCACTCACCCAACCCAAAATTCAGCATCATGCGACTTTAAGTTGTTTTGCAACTTTTTAATACTTGTTTTATGGTTATTGGGTTTTAAATGGAATTATTCCTTGTTGTGAGCTGCCTTGGTTTCCAACCCTACCTCACAGGTTTGTTGGAAAGATTCTATATTCACACACACTGGAGATGTAAAAATACATACACCCCATTTAACAGTCTATTGTCATAAGCAGTTAGTCATTGCAGAACATGGTAGAACTTTATTTTTTTAAAGCACTTAGTTTCCTACCAAATAAAAGCAGTGACACCTAAGTAAGCCCTGTCTAATTGCTTTTTAAAAAAAAAGGATTGGAGGGGGAGAGAAAGATTTACAACACAGTCCTTTGCAATGTTCACTCAAAAGTCCCATTGATTTACAGCCAATCCTAACTATGTCTATTCAAAAGCAAGTCCTTTTCTTTTTAAAACCATTGCTAGCCCTTGTAAAACAAATCAGAGTTGCAAAGTAAAATGAGAACCAAGGCTACTCATTTTCTAGCTGATGAGGGAAATTGCAACTGTGATTGAAATGAAAACTTATATCCATAAAGATGGGAGAAGTTTAGAGTTACAGTTCAGTTGTCTGGAGATGAACCCTCATATTATTTGTTTTTTTTCTTTCCTGGGACAGAAGTGAGTTGGTCATAGAAAACAAAGGATAAATCAGGTTTTAACATAACTGCTGTGAGTGGGCAGCAGCAGCAATGTATCCACCCAGGAGTTTATTATTTATTTATTTGTTAGATTTTTATACCGCCCGACTAGCATAGCTCTCTGGGCGGTGTACAGCAAAAATACAAATAAATACAATAAAAACCCATAATAATACAACAAGAACACATATAAGAAAGTAAAAAATCTAAAATCAGTTATAGCAGATTTAAAACTAGATTAGAATTAAAATTAAATTAAAATGCCTTAGAAAAGAGGAAGGTTTTAACTTGGCGCCAAAAAGATAGCAAAGTCGGCGCCAAGCGCACCTCATCGGGGAGGCTATTCCACAGTTCAG
Source organism: Rhineura floridana (assembly GCF_030035675.1). NCBI lineage: Eukaryota > Metazoa > Chordata > Lepidosauria > Squamata > Rhineuridae > Rhineura > Rhineura floridana. The sequence goes on along the minus strand of NC_084489.1, from coordinate 3,396,834 downwards.
GGGCCACCACCGAGAAGGCCCTAGTTCTTGTTATCACCCTCCGAGCCTCTCTCTGAGTCGGGACTCGGAGGAGGGCCTTCGATGTAGAACATAGTGTACGGGCAGTTTCATATCGGGAGAGGCGTTCCAGCAGATATTGTGGTCCCGTGCCATGTAAGGCTTTATAAGTCAAAACCAACACTTTGAATCTGGCCCGGAAGCATATTGGCAGCCAGTGTAAGTGAGCCAGAACAGGTGTTATGTGTTCAGACCGCTTGGTCTTCATTATCAATCTGGACACCACATTTTGCACGAGCTGCAGCTTCCGAACTGTCTTCAGAGGTAGCCCTACATAGAGCGCATTGCAGTAATCCAATCGCGAGGTTACCAGAGCATGTACTACTGATGTTAGATCCTCCCTGGTCAGATAGGGATGTAGCTGGGCCACCAACCGAAGTTGGTAGAACGCATTCCGTGCCACCGAGGCTACTTGAGCCTCAAGTGACAGGGAAGGATCTAAAACAACCCCCAGACCACAAACCTGTTCGTTTAGGGGGAGTCTAACCCCGTCCAGGACAGGGTGTATATCCACTATCTGGTCAGAGAACCCAACCACCAGCAGCATCTCAGTCTTATCAGGATTGAGCCTCAGTTTGTTAGTTCCCATCCAATCCATTATCGCAGCCAGGCAACGGTTCAGCACATTGACAGCCTCACCTGAAGAGGATGAAAAGGAGTAGAGATGCATGTCATCAGCATACTGATGACAACGCACTCCAAATCTCCTGATGACCGCACCCAACGGCTTCATGTAGATGTTAAAAAGCATGGGGGACAGAACTGACCCCTGCGGGACTCCACATTGGACAGTCCATGGTGTCGAGCAATGTTCCCCAAGCACTACCTTCTGGAGACGACCCGCCAGGTAGGAGCGGAACCACTGCCAAGCAGTACCTCCAACTCCCAGCTCTGTGAGCCTCTCCAAAAGGATACCATGGTCGATGGTATCAAAAGCCACTGAGAGATCAAGGAGAATCAGCAGAGTTACACTCCCTCCATCCCTCTCCCGACACAGGTCATCATACAGGGCGACCAAGGCCGTCTCAGTGCCGAAACTGGGCCTAAAACCCGATTGAAATGGATCTAGATAATCGGTTTCATCCAATAGCGCCTGGAGCTGGCCAGCAACCACTCGTTCCAGGATCTTGCCCAGGAATGGAACATTCGCCACTGGTCTGTAGCTGTTGAAATTTTCTGGGTCCAAGGAAGGTTTTTTCAGAAGCAGTCTCACTGCCACCTCTTTCAGGCAGGCAGGAACCACTCCCTCTTGTAAAGAGGCATTTATCACTTCCCTGGCCCAGCCAACTGTTCCATCCCTACTAGATTTTATTAGCCAAGAGGGGCAAGGATCTAGTACCGAAGTGGTAGCACGTACCTGTCCAAGCACCTTGTCCACGTCCTCGAGCTGAACCAACTGAAACTCATCCAATAAAACATGACAAGACTGAGCTCTGGACACCTCATTAGGACCAACTGCTATAAACTGAGAGTCTAAGTCCCGGCGGATGCATAAGATCTTATTCTGGAAGTGTCCAGCAAACTCATTGCAATGGGCCACCGATGACCCTACCATGTCCTGAGGGCCGGAATGAAGCAACCCTCAGACAACTCTAAAAAGCTCCGTTGGGCGGGAAAGAGATGACCTAATAGTGGCAGCAAAATGTTGTTTCTTCGCCACCCTCACCGCTCCTAAATACAGCTTGGTAGAGGCACTTACCAGTGCATGATTGCATCCATCGGGATTTCGTCTCCACCTTCGCTCTAGCCGTCTCCTATCTTGTTTCATCGCTCTCAGTTCTGGGGTGTACCATGGAGCTGTATGAGCTCTACACAGGAGAGGGCACGCAGGAGCGATCGTGTCAACAGCCCGGTTCATTTCCGCATTCCACAGTTTGACCAGAGCTTCGACAGGAGCGCCAGTCTTATCAGCCGGAAAATCCCCCAGAGCCCTTTGAAAACCTTCAGGATTCATTAGTCTCTGGGGCGGACCACTTTAATAGGTCCCCCACCCTTGCAGAGGGGAAAAGCCGCTGTGAGTCTAAATTTCAGCAAGCGGTGATCTGTCCATGACAACGGGAGAGATGTAAAACTCCCCACATCCAGATCACCATCTCCATGTCCAGTGGCAAAAACAAGATCTAGAGTATGCCCTGACACATGTGTTGGGCCACTAACATATTGGGACAGCCCCATGGTTGTCATGGATGCCATGAAGTCCTGAGCCGCCCCGGATAAAGTAGCCTCAGCATGGATGTTGACATCCCCCAGAACCAATAGTCTGGGGGATCTCAGCAATACCTCAGAGACCACTTCCGTCAGCTCAGTTAGGGAAGCCATTGGGCAGCAAGGTGGGCGGTACACCAACAAGATTCCCAGTCTGTCCCTCTGACCCAACACAAGGTGCAAACACTCCAGACCAGTAACTGCATGGACATGGTGCTTGATGAGTGAGATGGAACTCTTATAGACCACAGTGACCCCACCTCCCCGACCCTCAGATCTACCATGGTGCTGAACCAAGTACCCCAGTGGGCAAAGCTGGGAAAGACTAACTCCTCCCTGTTCACCCACCCAGGTCTCGGTTATGCATGCCAGATCAGCTGCCTCATCCACAATCAAATCATGGACGAGGGAGGTTTTATTATGGACCGATCTGGCATTTAAAAGCAGCAGCTGGAGATCCGAGAGTTGGCTGAGAGGACAACCAACAACCCTGCGGATGTGAGAAGAACTGGAACTAGGCACAGCCACTACATGTCTGGTCCGTGTTCCCCTTACCTGGCACGTCCTTCGCACAGCGCCATACCTCCCTCTGCCCGTCACTACACTAATTGGGGCCCCTTCAAGTCCCCCTGATTGATGAAAAAGCCTCTTTCCCAGGCACATAATAAAAACTTATATACAGACACACACACGCACTCCCTCCAATCACATATACACAACAACTTTCATTCAAAACCCACCAACCAAACCCACCAACACAGTCCCACACTTGATATCGCTGGCCGAAGAGGGGCATCGTGTCGCGTCACCGATGTCACTGACCGAAAGGGCACGTCATGCCACGCAGCCGATGTCATAAGTCACAAAAAGACGCTTTGTGTCAGGCCCATAATGTGGAATATGCACCAGAAACAAGAGTGACAGCAGCAGCTGATGGAATCACAAGGCCTTTTGCCTTTTCTATTGTGCTTTCCTGTTACGGAATTTGAGAGATTCCACATTGATACTTGGCCTTGGATTATAGCAGTCAGTTAATGCTCCTTCTAATACAGATCTTATTTCATGTGGAATATTTTATTTAATGAGTTTTTTGGACATTTACAAATTGTTCTGCCAATGCCAATAGTACATTATCCCTATATTGCAAGTTGGGAGGGATGTGACTGATAAAGAATGGCTTATACCAGTGGACAATATAGTTCCCTGCTAATATTGCAGGTTAGTAGGATGGGGGAGAAATTCGATTCATTTGCATTTAAAGGCAAATTTATTAAATTCACACTTTCTGAAACAATATGAGAACTGAAACAGTCATCCATCGAAATTTGTACCTATCAGAATTTTGCAATGCAGATCTCCACCACACCAATATTCACAAAAATGCATATATTAGGATAATGTGGCCATAAAATGCATACATCTGTGATAATAACATGCACAAATGCATTACTAGGAGAAATTGCTTGTAAAATGTGTACGTTAGTCAAAACTGCAGACAAAAATGTGTTAAGAGAAATTTGCAATAAAATGCTGAAGAATTTTCATGAGGATTTTTTAAAAAAACCAATTTGCAAATTGCTGCGGAAATGTGGAGAACTGAATTTAAGATTGGAAAAATGCAAAAGTGAGAGAACTGAAACTGACAGATCCTCCCATCCCTAACATATATACATACAGGATATAAATAGATTTTACATAGCAGTGGGGAAAACAGAAGGAAGTAGAAAAAGAGGAAGACCAAACAAGAGATAGATTGATTCCATAAAGGAAGCCACAGACCTAAACTTGCAAGATATGAACAGGGTGGTTCACAACAGATGCTGTTGGAGGTCGCTGACTTATAGGGCCACCATAAGTCATAATCGACTTGAAGGCACATAACACACATAGCATGGGAACATAAGTGTGGTCAGTGCTCTACAGTTTGATAGTTGTTGCACTACTGTCTTTGCATTATTTATTTTATTTATTTATTTAATTAATTAATTTAATTTATATACCGCCCTAAGCCCGAAGGCTCTCTGGGCGGTGTACAAAAAGATAAAAAACAAGCAATGTATAAATACAATAAATACAATAAATCAAGAAAACAAAACAAACAAACAATAAAAGAACCAAACAACATCCAAAATACAAATAATGATGAAAATGCTATTAAAACACACTTTAAAATGCCTGGGAGTATAAAAAGGTTTTCACCTGGCGCCGAAAAGATAGTAGCGTCGGCGCCAGGTGCACCTCATCGGGGAGGCTGTTCCACAGTTCGGGGGCCACCACAGAAAAGGCCCTGGTTCTGGTCACCACCCTCCGAGCTTCTCGATGGGATGGCACTCGGAGGAGGGCCTTAGATGTTGAGTGCAGTGTCCGGGTAGGTTCATATTGCGAGAGGCGGTCCACCAGGTATTGCGGTCCCATGCGATGTAGGACTTTATAGGTCAAACCAGCACTTTGAATCTAGCCCGGAAACAAACAGGAAGCCAGTGCAGACGGGCCAGAACAGGTGTTATATGAGCAGACCTTCTGGTCCGCATCAGCAATCTGGCTGCTGCATTCTGGACTAGTTGTAGTTTCTGAACAGTCTTCAAGGGCAGCCCAACGTAGAGCGCATTGCAGTAGTCCAGTCTAGAAGTTACCAGAGCATGAACAACTGAGGCGAGGTCGTCACTGTCCAGATAGGGACATAGCTGGGCTACCAGGCGAAGATGGTAGAAAGCATTCCGTGCCACCAAGGCCACCTGGGCCTCAAGTGACAAGGAAGGATCAAAAAGAACCCCCAAGCTACGCACCTGTTCCTTCAAGGGGAGTGTAACCCCATCAAGAACAGGATGAACATCCTCCATCTGGGCAGAGAAGGCACTCACCAACAGCGTCTCGGTCTTGTCTGGATTGAGCTTCAGTCTGTTAGCTCCCATCCAGTCCATTATCGCGGCCAGACAGCGGTTTAGCACGTTAACAGCCTCACCTGAAGAGGATGAAAAGGAGAAATAGAGCTGCGTGTCATCAGCGTACTGATGGCAACGCACCCCAAAACTCCTGATGACCGCACCCAGCGGCTTCATGTAGATGTTGAAAAGCATGTGGGACAGTACCGATCCCTGCGGGACTCCACAATGGAGAGTCCAGGGCATCGAGCAATTTTTCCCAAGCATTACCTTCTGGTGGCGACCCACCAAGTAGGAGCGGAACCACTGCCAAGCAGTACCCCCAACTCCCAACTCTGTGAGTCTTCCCAGAAGGATACCATGGTCGATGGTATCAAAGGCAGCTGAGAGATCAAGGAGAATCAACAGAGTCACACTCCCCCTGTCCCTCTCCCGACAAAGGTCATCATACAGGGCGACCAAGGCTGTTTCGGTGCCAAAACTGGGCCTGAAACCAGATTGAAATGGATCAAGATAATCAGTGTCATCCAAGAGCCCCTGGAGCTGGCCGGCAACCACCAGTTCTAGCACCTTGCCCAGGAACGGAACATTCGCCACAGGTCTATAGTTGTTCAGGTTATCTGGGTCCAAAGAGGGTTTCTTCAGGAGCGGTCTCACAACCGCCTCTTTCAGGCAGTCAGGGACCACTCCCTCTCTCAGAGAGGCGTTTATTATCTCCTTGGCCCAGCCAGCGGTTCCGGTCCTGCCAGCTTTCACCAGCCAAGGGGGGCAAGGGTCCAGCACAGATGTGGTCGCCCGCACCAGTCCAAGGATCTTGTCAACATCCTCAAGCTGTACAGACTGAAACTCATCCAATAAACAAGGACAAGACCGTGTTCTGGATGCTTCATTAGATCCCACTGCCATAATATTGGAGTCTAAGTCCCGGCGAATGCATGCGATCTTATCCTGGAAGTGCCTCGCGAACTCATCACAGCGGGCTACAGATGAATCTATAATGTCCCGAGGGCCAGAATGTAAAAGCCCTCGAACGATTTTAAAGAGCTCCGCCGGGCGGGAGAGAGATGCCTTAATTGTGGCAGCAAAATATCTCTTTTTTGCTGCCCTCACTGCTACTACATACCGCTTAGAAGAGGCACTCACCAAGGCGTAATTGCATTCGTCAGGAGTTCGCCTCCATCTGCACTCAAGCCTCCTCCTCTCTTGCTTTATCACTCTCAGCTCCACGGTATACCATGGAGCTGTATGAGCTCTACATAGGAGGGGGCGCATGGGAGCGATCGTGTCAACCGCCCGGGTCATCTCCGTATTCCACAATCCAACCAGGGCTTCGATAGGAGCGCCAGTCTTCTCAGTCGGGAAATCCCCCAGAGCCCTTTGGAAACCCTCAGGATCCATTAGTCTCCGGGGGCGGACCAATTTAATAGGTCCCCCACCCTTGCAGAGGGAAAGGGTCGCCGTGAGCCTAAACTTCAGCAAGTGGTGATCTGTCCATGACAATGGGTAGATGAAAAAACCCCAACCACCAGATCACCATCTCCATGTCCAATAGCGAAGATCAAATCAAGAGTATGTCCCGACACATGCGTTGGGCCAGTAACAACCTGAGACAGCCCCATGGTTGTCATGGAGGCCATGAAGTCCTGAGCCGCCCCAGATAAAGCAGTCTCGGCATGGATGTTGATGTCCCCCAGTACCAATAGTCTAGGGGACCGCAGCAATACCTCCGAGACTACCTCTGTCAGCTCAGTTAGGGAATTTGTTGGGCAGCAGGGTGGGCGGTACACCAACAAAATTCCCAGTCTGTCTCTCTGGCCCAGCACAAGGTGGAGACACTCCAAACCAGTCGACACCTGGACATTGATGCTTTCTTGTTGCACAACATAGCAGAATCAATATCACCTTATTATTTAACTGTAGCAACTAAAATTATTGGAAGATTACTAGCAATATAATAATTATGCAGTTGTCATACATAAATATTTTGTATAAATAATACATAAAATAATTCATTTATTTATTAAAGGTACAAACCTAAAGCTGGTCAAAGACCACCTGAGGGACTCTTGCGTTGCCTTGCTGGTAGAGAGGGAGGCCCATTGGTGAGACAGCAGTTTCATCATTGGCGGTATATAGTCTGATATAGCCACAGAAACGTCCACTAGGTTCTGCTGGTGGTATTCCAGCAGTGGGAAAGACCTAGGCATTTGGGGGATATATCAGGGGCATATTGGAGACAGCCAAGAATCCTCACAATCCTAAGGCCCCTCATTCTTATGATATGTTCCCCTCAAAATACCCTCAGCTGTGCCAGACTAGCCTTGGAACTGGCATCTATAGAATTATCTATCCCTCCTATTGATCTCAATGGAGGGAGGAAATTAAAAAAAAAAGACAGAGAAGAGTTAGGAAAAAACCATCCCCTTCTCTTGCCCTGCAGTAAGTCAGAAGGGCTTAGGAAGTAGCTGGAGCTCCACCACAGAATCTCCCCTGCCCCCAAAAGACTGCTCTGTAATTCCTTTTAGAAATTGTATATTTATTGTCTTTCTTCAACAAGCTTTTCTTCAGTGATCCCATCCCTTCAGTGGTAAAAAAAAAAAAGGTGGTTCACATATCTGATGCCCACACTGAGTTCAAGAATACAGAACTAATTCACTCGTCTTATGAATTAAATTGCATCTCAAACTGGACACATTTATTTATTTAACAAAATTTAAATACTGCTTGATTGTGAATAGAACCTCTAAGTGGTTTACGAAAAAATAAAACAAACATTAAAATCGTCAATAAGACAAAATTAAAAACATGTTTTTAAAAAATAAAAAATAATTAAATCACCAGTTAAACCAAAAACATGTTAAAACACGCATGTCAACTTCTACATGTCTGGATAAGCTTGCCTGAACAAAAATGTTTTTATCAGGTACTGAAAAGAGTACAGCAAAGGTGCCCGCCTGATCTCAATAGGCAAGCAGTTCCAAAGTGTGATTGCTGCATGCTAAAAGATTGATTTCTTACAAGTGTGGAACAAATATTATGTGGCACCTATAACAGTGCCAGTTCCACAGATCAAAGCAGTCAAGTGGGCATATATGGGTTAAGGTGATCCCTCAAGTAAACTAGTCCTAAGCTGTTAAGGGCTTTATAGACTAATAGTTACACCTTGAACTTTTTCCAATAACAAACTGGCAAACATTGCAGCTCTCTGAGCAGAGGTGTTATATGCTGACAGGGTCTCATTCCTGTCAACTATACCGCAGCATTCTGCAGTAACAGCCATTTCCAAATCAAGCACAAGGGAATCCCCACATAGAGTACATTGCAATAATCCAGTCTTGAAGTCACCACTGCCTGAACTACTGTGGTCCAGCTGTCTCAGTTCATAAATGGCTATAGCTGTTGTACCAGGTACAGCTGGTAAAAGGCTACTGACACAACCTGGGTCTCCAGTGAGAAATGTGGATCCAGTAGCACCCCTAGATTGCAAACCTGCTCCTTCAGGGGAAGTGCAACCCCATCTAGCGCAAGCAACTGAGTAATTTTTAGGACACAGAAGCCACTCACCGACAGTGCTTTTGTCTTGCCAGGATTCAAGGTCAGCTTTTTTTTTTTTCATCTATCACAACACTGCATCCAGGCACCAGTTCAGGGCCCACATTGCCTCTCCTGATTCAGATGTTATGGAGAAATATTGCTGAGTGTCAGCATCGTCCTGATGGCACCTTATCCCAAAACTCCTAATGACCACTCTAAGTGGCTTCATATAGATATTAAATAGCATCAAGGATAAAATATTGCCCTGTGGCATGCCATAGTATAACTTGCAAGGGGCCAAAAAGCACTGTCCCAATGCTACTCTCTAGATTGATCTGGTAAGTAGGACCGGAACCACTATAACATGGTGCCGTCAATTCCTATTCCATGGAGCCAGTCCAGGAGGATACCATGGAAAATATATTCATTCTTATCCTGTGCTGCTTGAATGTTGGATTTTCTGTTTTCTGTTTTACTTTTTTGTTGTTTTTGCAACAAAACCCAGCTGTTTCTTTGCATTTCTTCCACCCTGTGTTAGGTTTGCTTAAGGGACCACAGTGGAATCATTATTGTACTTAGTATAATGTTTAACTGTTTATTTTTCCCTTTAGGACATGTACTGAGCTCACAGGGCTGAGCTATTTCAAAAACAAAAATCCTTTTTTTATTTGTAAACTGAGAAAATTTAATGGAAATCATGGAGGAAGGTTATTAAAGAACTCCCACAGTGTTGGCTTTACACTTCAGAGTAAAATTCACTTAGAACACGTTTTCCCTCTCCAGAAAAAAAAAACTCAGCCGCTGGAGCAGCTTCTTACCTCATATGAACTCAGTGGGACCCTCAAGTACTTCTAAAATACATCTAAATATGAAGCTGCTTATTTATATGCCCACACTATCGAACATTGCCCAGATGAAAATTGGGACCTGCTTAGAACACACTCCTACCCCAGCTCATAGTTTTGCACTGTAGAAGCCTCTTTATCAACCGCTAGATGCTAGAGTGGTTTACTGTGCTTCTGTTGATTTGACAGTCAAGAAGGTGTTTATTTTGGTTTAAAAGTTCTAATTGGAAAATATCATTGTCCTACAATCTGTCTTAAACAGTTCAGAAGATACCTCTGTTGTCACAGTTTGTCAAATGGGATGTTCAGTATTGCATGGCAACAACTATGTGCATACTTATCTATCTACTTTTCTAGCATTATCTGTAGATGCTGGGGGTTGAACCTGGGACCTTCTGCGTACTCTTCCACTGAGCCATGGCCTTTCCCTGTTCTCCCCCTGCCTGCTTTATCCTCACCACAATGCTATCGGGGAGGTTAGACTAAGAGATAGGGACTGGCCCAAGGTCATATAGTGAGCTTCATAGCTGTGCAGGGGATTTCAACACAGGTCTTCCCAGTTCTAGTCCAAAGGGAGAGAGGAGGTGGAGGTGAAGGATCTGCTGGCACTGCCGCCACTAAAGCAGCAGTAAAAGAAAAAATGTAAGGTGGGGAGAAAGAAAGGCTGCCATCACTAAAGCATCAGCAAAAAACAAAACAAACACAAAGAAGCAAGCGGGGGGGGGAGGGGGAGCTGCTGCTGCCACCATTGCCATGAAGAGGAGGAAGGGTGGCAGAGGCAGAGGAGATAGGAAGGCTACATACAGTTTTGGTTGCTTCAGGAAAAGCTCATTTGAGTGTTGCTTGGGAGAAGCAAATATTCTCTTGCTATTTCTGGTGCCTTTGTATGGATTGCTATTCCAGAAGGATGATTATGCTCACAATAAGTCCCAGGCTCAGCCCCAGTTAAATCTGGGAATATTTCATTACCTTCAGCAAATGAGAAACACTGAAGCCAGATTCATTTAAGACCAGTCTGATATATCACATACACACCATAAACCCCTTCACACATTTACCTGGGAGTAGGGCTATTTCCTAACCGGCTCCACCTCCTGACATCCATGTGACAAGCATGGACATCTTCAGGAGGAAGGCTTAGGCATATATGTCTCCCCAGAGCTCGTAGCCTAGATGACCAGGGCCCTAGCTCCCAGGAAAGTCTACCTGCATAGAGGTCTACATACACATAGGCTTTGCTTCTGTAGACATCTATACTCATTGTGCAGTTATTGAGGGGCAGGACACAGTGTGGCCTGGGGAGATGGGGAGCGGAAATATAGTTCATACTTGAAGAAAACCCCTTCACAAGTACAGAGCATGAAGATGGTTTATATTTCAGTCTGATTCCAAAGGTCAGATGTGACTGAACAAATTAAATGAACAAGAAAAATAATCCTGTTTCATCCTAGGATCTTCCTAGTTAGGTCCTTGATCACTTGCAGACAAATGGTTTAACAAGGTGTTTGCATTTTTCTTTACTGTATATGCTTCAAACAGACATCTCAGTAGAGGCTTCTTCCTGTATTCATAATATATAAATGTCCATGGAATAATTTCTGTAACTAGCTGCTACTAATTACTGAAAATGTGATTTCTCGTTGAAGAACACACTTTAGATCCTATTTACTGCTAGTATTCTTTATTCCCCATATTTTTCGTGTAGCAAAATACGAAAGTTAAAAAAGAAAAGCATTTCAGGTCTCTGTATTGGCAGGCTGCTCTGCTTCTGTACGCAGGCTGAGCTGAGCTGCCAGATGGAATAGTTTGTGGTAGCTCAGTGACAATTTCACCTCCATATGCCAATCATCCTCTTTACCATCTGCCATGTCAAAGAGAAAATCATCTTTATCATTCTAATGACAGACTCCCCTTTTCTTTTCTTTATCACCACAATAGTAATTGTCTTGTTTCTCAACAACATGATTAAGTCCAAAGTCATTTCAATGGCACTTTGGCATCTGCCCATCTTTTTTCCTTTCTTTCATGTCTGCCTTTTAATTTGACATATTTTTCCACAGGGCACATTAAATATTGCATTGATCAATGAGAATGCTTTGTGAGTTCTTTATAGTACATAGCAGAAAGAAGGGAATGATGGTGGAGCCTTTAGACATGTTAGTGAGGGAGACTGTTGACTTTCAAAATTTTCAAAACAAGAAACTAGCATAGAAGCAAGCTAAATACAAACTAGAAAATACACACTCTCCTTTTTTAAACACCTTTTGGCCTCCAACTTGTTCCTAGTTTAAGGGAAGGTCTGTAGTACTTTTTTTCAGCAGCCCCACCCCTGCATAACCACTATCCCAAATCACAGTCACATGTCTAGAGGGACTAGACAGGATATAATTGTTGTTGTTGTTGCTACTGTTGTTATTTCATATGTACATCACCCTTTCTCCCTAGAAGCCCATAAGAATGTGTATCAACCATATCCAACTTACAGGTCTGGACTACAATTCTTGTCATCCCTGACCATTGGCTATGCTGGTTAGGGGGGATTATTTTTATTTATTATTTAATTCATTTGTTGGTCATCTCATATCCATCTGTCTCTAGGCAACTTACAACAGATTTGAAAATATACAATATAAAACAGATTTTAAAACATACAATATAACACAAATTTAAAAACATATGATATAAAAGCTTAAAATCCAAACAAAAGAAACTAGGATGGCACACATCAAGGGCCAAAGGCCTGAGTGAAGAGGAAGGTCTTTGCCTGGCACCTAAAGACGGATAGAGAAGGTGCCAGACATTCCTCCCTTGGGAGAGCATTCCACAGCTGCGGGGAGCCATTGCCAAAAAGGCTTGTTCTTGTGTTGACGCCCTCCAAGTAGGGTTGCCAGGTTCATGGCCTGAGACTGACCCTATATCTTTAGGAGAAGAGAAAGTCAGCCAAGTGCAGGTGTTCTTGCAACTCTGTAATGAGAAAAACCACAAGGTGGAATTCTCCCTTCCCCCTGCGCAACTTTTAAAGATACAGAAGACCTCTTGTATCAATTTATTGTATGTTTTAAGATGTTTTTGTGAACTAATTGACCATTTGAATTTATTTCTTAGAGTGAATTATTTTCTGTTCATGTTGTGAGCCACCTTGTGCATAAATTGTTATGGAAAGGCGGCATACAAATAAACAGTGATGATGATGATGATGAATCTGTATTTGCTATTAGGAGACATACAGAAATTTATAATTTTTTATCCTGAAAGCAGTCCATGTGTTTTATTGTTCCATTTTAATTATTCTAGAAGAAATGATAAGATTTTTTTGTATTTTTGTATCGTAGCATTTCTTATATATATATATATATATATATATAAACGTAATTGTGATTAACCAAACAGAGGTTTTTATTATATTAACAAAACGTTTCAGCTTCCGCCTTCATCAGCTGCTAACATACAAATGCTGTTACCAAGGTGGCAGTTATAGAGCTTTGAGGATGGAATGCTCAGAGGGGCTTCATTGGCAGAAGCTAAGTAGTGGTGGTACTGTCCTCCAGGTTCAGGCCATGTGGTGCCAATGTGTCCAGAGAGTAAATCCAAAGTTCTCCCTTTTGGTCAATGCTGCTGGATCTGCTGGCATCTCTGTCGCTGTAATGGAGAAGTCCAACAGGCTGTGACCCTTGATGTTAAAATGCTTTGCAACTGGTTGCTCCACTTTTTTTGTCAAGATTGCCGACTTGTATACACACACACACACACACACACACGAGAGAGAGAGAGAGAGAGAGAGAGAGAGAGAGAGTTTACTATCTGGTTAATTAAGTTATTTGAAACTAAGCATTTTTATATTTATAAATAATATATGCAACATTCTCCTGTGAATTTTCTTTCTTTCTCTTTACAGTCTTGTAATTTGACCTTGAACAACAATTACAAAAACAAAGCAAAACAAAATTGCCCACCAAGTAGGCAGCTGTTGTCAACCAAAGTGCCTGTTGCCCTTGTATTTCCTCCCAGTGTGATGTTCAAAACAAAATATTCCCCCACTCCAGTGGTGTTAATGTAATTAAGTGGTGTTAATTTTTGATTGGTTTTGATAAAGCCCTATTCTTTAAAACTCTGTCAGGAATCTTGCTTCCTCATAGTCTTTGTTGGCTATCAAGGAATTTTGTGAAGGATATTTCCATGAAGTTGGTAGGCGTGTGCTCTCTGAACTTCTCTTAATTAATTTTAAATTTGCATCCTTATAGCAGATGAAAGTGTCCCACTTTTTTCCCTTTCAAAAAGACACAGAACAACCTCAGCAGTGGTCCTCAAATATCTGCTTTCTCCGCTGACTCCACATAGGGAAGGGTTTTGCTACTGGAATTTGGGCAAACCCTGCTTATGCCATTTTCAGCTCAAGATGAAAGAGATCCTCTGTTTTGCATCCTCTTCAATGAAAACATCTCATAATCAAATCAAACTTTAGAGCTTTCACAAATGATTTCTCCCCCAAAACACCCCAAGATGAAACCCCATAAAACACCAGATCTATAAAAAACCAAAAAGTAGAATTATAAACATTTCATTTTTAAAAACACTATATAAAAAGCTAAACTTCATATAACTAAAATTACCCTATTAATAAAATCTCTTTTCTCTGAATTTTTTACCAGCATGGTAAATTAGTTACCAAATAGAAAAACCTAGGTTTAGAGTTGTCAGTAAAAATATGGTTCTCTCATTAGCCAACCAATTTTTTTCCTTTTGAAGATGACAGCTATCCATTTGAGTTACATAGAAACAACATCTCAGAAAATGAAAAGCAGTAGGACAAAAAATCTATATAAATTAAGACTATATGACACTTTGAGCGTAGCCTGGAAAATTATAATTTGCCATCTAATTACTAAGTCAATGAGTATTGACAGCAAGCTAAAACAATCGCTGAGTAACAACAGGGAGGTATTAGCATGCTTAGGGAACCCCCCCCAAAAAAGAGAGCTGAGAATGCTCAATAGCAGGGCTGGCTCCAGATGTCTGAGGGCCCTTGCTCATAGGCCCTCCGTTTTCTTCTTCAGACCATACCCTTCCCTCTTGACCTCACCATTTAAACTAAAACAAATTTTATTCAACATGGCAACATTCTGTTGTCAAAGAAAAACACAACCGTTACTGTTACATTACTACTTTATTTATTTTGTCAGCACTACATCCTAAAGGTAGCTTCTCACACCTACCTAGGAATAAGTCCCATTAAACTCATCAAGGCTTACTTCTGAGTATTATTACTATTACTACTACTGCTGCTGCTGCTGCTACTTATCACATGTATATACCACCCCATAGCCAAAGCTCTCTGGGCAGTTTACAAAAATTAAGAAAACAGAACATTAAAAACAAATATACAATTTTAAAAACCATACAAGGTTTAAAACTTGGAGTAGACATGCATATACAGTATGATTGTACTGCCACATCTATAATTTATGAGAGATATAACAGTGGTAAACAAAAATTCACTTTTCAAAGTAACCACTAGAATAAATTTTACCCTGAGATTAGAAATTTCTATATTACAGCAAAGTTACTTGTGAAACTTTAGACTATCAGATTGAATTAAAACATTAACTCATCCTTTCAATACGTCCAGAAAAGTGTGTGTCTTTTAAATTCTATATCTAACTGTACACCCCCACTCCAACCTCATGCTTACTTGTGAAATGAACTCCCGGGGCATGTGTCACCCACAAGAGGGTCACACATCCTAAGATTGAACTCCTTTCTTTAGAGGCCATGAGGGCCTAACTAGATAGGATGTGGAAGACCTGTGAATATTATCCCCCACATTTTTACTGAGTCATAGAATCGTAGAGTTGGAAGGGCCTATAAGGTCATGGAGTCCAACCCCCGCTCAATGTAGGAATCCAAATTAAAGCATCCCCAACAGGTGGCTGTCCAGCTGCTTCTTGAATGCCTCCAGTGTTGGAGAGCCCAGCACCTCCCTAGGTAATTGGTTCCATTGTTGTACCGTTCTAACAGTGAGGAAGTTTTTCCTGCTGCTCAGTCAAAATCTGGCTTCCTACAACTTGAGCCATTATTGTCCTGCACTCTGGGATGATAGAGAAGAGATCCTGGTCTTCCTCTGTGTGACAACTCTCCCCTCAGTCTTCTCTTCTAAAGGCTAAACATGTCCTGTTCTTTCTGTGTCTCCTCATGGGGCTTTGTTTCCAGTCCCCTGATCATCTTCGTTGCCCTCCTCTGAACCCGTTCCAGTTTGTCTGCATCCTTTTTAAACTGTGGTGTCCAGAACTGGACGCAGTACTCAAGATGAGGCCTAACCAGTGCCAAATGGAGGGGAACCAATACTTCATGTGATTTGGAAACCATACTTCTGTTAATGCAGCCTAAAATAGCATTTATCTTTTTTGCAGCCACATCACAATGTTGGCTTCTATTCATCTTGTGATCAACAACAATCCCAAGATCCTTCTCGCATGTAGTATTGCTGAGCTAAGTATCCCCCATCTTATAAATGTGCATTTGGTTTCTTTTTCCTAGGTGTAGGACTTTGCACTCATCCCTGTTAAATTTCAGCCCAATCAAGATCTCTTTGAATTATGTTTCTGTCTTCCAAGGTATTAGCTATCCCACTTTTGGATCATCTGCAATTTGATAAGCATTCCCTGCACCTCCTCATCCAAGTCATTAATAAAAATGTTGAAGAGCACTGGGCCTAGGAGCAAGACCTGCAGTACCCCACTCATTACCTTCCTCCAGTTTGAGAAGAAAACTTTGATAAGCACTCTTTGAGTACGATTCTGTAGCCAACTATGACTCCACCTGATAGTTGTTCCTTCATCCCACATTTAACTAGCTTGCTAATCAGAATATCACGGGGCACTTTGTTAAAACCTTTGTTGAAGTTGAGATATATTATGTCCACAGCATTCCCACAGTCTATCAAGGAGGTTACCTGATCAAAAAATAAGATAAGATTAGTCTGTCAGGATTAATTCTTGATAAATCTATGTTGGTTTCTAGTAATCACTACATTGGTTTCAAAGTGCTTACAGATTGACCACTTTATAATCTGCTCCAGAATCTTCCCACAAATCAATGTCAGGCTGACTGACCTATAGTTCCCAGTTTCCTCCTTTTTGCCCTTTTCGATGATAGGAACAACATTAGCTCTCCTCTAGTCATCCACCACTTCACCCATCCTCCACGATTTTGCAAGATAATAGATAGTGGTTCCGTGAATTTTTCAGCCAGTTCCATTAATACTGATGCAGTTCATTGAGCCCTGAAGATTTGAACTTGTTCAAAGTGATTAGGTATTCCTTGACCATTGCTCTATAAATCTCAAGCTGCAATCCTGCCCCTTCAATTTAAGGTTCCCAGGAGAGTCATAGACCCCATTTTGGGAGAAGATTGAGCCAAAGTAGGAATTGAGCACTTCTGCCTTTTCTTTTTCATCTGCTGTCATTTTGCCATCCTCATTTAGTAGCTGTACCGCCATTTCTTTTCTCTGTCTTTTATGATGGATGTACCTGAAGAAAGGTTTTTTGCTGGTTTTGGCATCTCTCACTAACGTCAGCTCATTCTCAGCTTTAGCTTTCCTGATGCCATCTTTGCAATTCCATGCTACCTGTCTGTACTCTTCCTTTGTGGGCTTCCTTCCACTTGCTGTATGTGTCCTTTTCTGTTTTCAGGTCATCTCTAAGCTTTCTGTAAAGCCACATTCATTTCTTCTGCTGTCTTCCCTCTTTTTTCCTTGATGGAATTGTATGCCATTGTGCCTTTAGAATTTCCTTTTTTAGAAGTTCCTACCCATCTTGTACTCCTTTTCTCACTAGGGTCACTTGCCATGGAACCTTGCTTACCATTGTGCTGAGTTTACTAAAATCTCATTTCCTGACGTCCAGGGTATGTGTATGGCTACTCTCAGTTTTTGCTTCCTTTAAAATCTAGTATAGTGTGGTCACTTTTCCCCAGAGTTCATCTACCAAGTGACTTCATCTGCCAAGTCATCTCTGTTGGTTAGAATCAAGTCAGGAATTGCTGGTCCTCTGGTTGCTTCCTCCACTTTCTGTAGGAGAAAGTTATTTCCAACACAAGTCAGGAATTTCTTGGAGGGACCATGTTTGGCAGAATTCGTCTCCCAACAGATAAGAGGGTATTTGAAGTCCTCCGTTTCTACTAGATCATGCCTCCTCGAAACATTGGCAATTTGCTTTGCAAAAGCTTCATCCTTGTCTTCTCCTTGAATGGGTGGTTGGTAGTAAATTCCAACTACCAAGCTCATTCTCCTGTATTGATGTTGAGCCCAGGGGTGTTGAGCACAGCCTCTCTCCTGAGGATCAAGGAGGGGGAAGGCATGAGTAGCAGGTGCCTCAGCCGTCAGCGGGCATGGACAATCTAGCTGTTGACTCTAGCCCAGACCTTGAGGAAGAGAGCGAGCTAGCCACCCCACCAGTTCCCACGGATGGCCCTGCCCCTCAATGAGACAGTGCTCAGCCATCAAGCACCCCCACGGAGCCGTTAGGGGAGGATTCTGAAACAGCAGTAACTCCTCCTGTGCCAAGCAGTATCCTAGAGACGTCCGACACTTCCTAGCCCTCTGCTTCCCCGCCTGCAGATGAGGACCCTGTTCTGTCAGATGAGCCTGTGGAGGCTTGCCCCCCTTCACCGTGCTCACAACGTAGGGAGAAGCAGACAGGGCAGAGGGCGTGTGTGCGAAGGAGTGAGAGGTTACGCTCCAAGACCTCTCCTATTTGTACACCGCCCTGGGAGCTGTTAGCTATAGGGCGGTTTAGAAATGCAATTAAATAAATAAATAAATATTTAAGACTGCCGCACTGTGAATGGGGCGATGAGTCAACTTTCATCACACGTTGCAAAGCATGTCTAGAGGGTAGTTAGGGACTTGTAGTGAGTTAGCATAGGGTTTTTCTATGAGGCGCTCAGCCTTTGATGTATCCATTACGTTCATAAAGCAAGAGTTCCTAGCACCCTCGTCTCTGACTTGTGGTTCCCGCTCTGAACCAATTTCTGTGCAGGAAAATATATTTTTTACATATAGTATGACTCTGCCTCCCTTTCTGTTCCTTCTCTCTTTTTGTGAATAAGATATCCTTCCGTCACTGTATTCCAGTCATTGGAGTCATCCCACCAAGTTTCAGTTATACCTATCAAGTTATATTTACTCTCCTGTATTAAGAGTTCAAGTTCATCCTTTTTGTTTCCCATACTCTGGGCATTAGTATACAGACATCAAAGACCATTTGATTTATGGTCTGGCTTCCTTCCTACATTTTTATGAAGACAATTACTGCGACCCATTAGAGCCATTCTCTCTGTTCATCTTATTGTGCACAAACCTTAGTTAGTTTTGCCACCAAGTTTAAGGCTCTCTCCCCTTTAGGATTCAGTTTAAAGCTCTCCTGATGAATTTCTCCATGCTGTGGGCAAACACATTCTTTCCAGTCCTTGTGATGTGCAACCTGTCACTTGCCAGCAGTTGAGTTTCCTTCCCAGAGCTTCAAAGTCTGAAGTGATTTCTTTGTAGCTCCGCTTGGCGGTATCATTCTTTCCCACATGGATGAGAAGAAAGGGATATCTGTCAGTGGGCTTTATGAGTGATGGCAACCCTTCTGTCACATCTCTAATCTGTCCTCCAGGGAGGCAGCATACCTGGTGAGTCCATGGATCTTCTCAGCATAGTTGGGTTTCAGTCCCATGCAGTAAGGAGTCTCCCACTACTACTACTCTTCTCTTCTTGTTGTGGGGCATAGTTTCATTGCCTCTGCTTGACTGAGCTGCAGCCTCCCACTCACTGTTGCATGAGATCTCTTATCATTCTTCCCCTGCATACTGTCCTCTAGTCTCATCCTCAAGTGCCTGGAAGCAGTTCCATAGTTCCACTGGTGATGGATGTCTTCTCGCTCTTGTGCTCCTAACTGCCACCCTTTTCCATGGAGTGTACTCCACTTTGTTATTGCTCTCCACGTCAGTCTCCTCTTTTGCTTCAACATGCTGTTGTTCTTCCACCTCCTGCACTTCTCTTTGCTGCTGTTGTTCCAGCATTCTATCTAAGAACTCTTTGGCTTCACTTAAACTTGAGGAGAGACTGAAAGAACTGGGCATGTTTAGCCTGCAGAAAAGAAGACTGAGGGGAGATATGATAGCACTGTTCAAGTAAATGAAAGGTTGTCACACAGAGGAGGGCCGGGATTTCTTCTCGATCGTCCCAGAGAGCAGGACACAGAATAATGGGCTCAAGATGCAGGAAGCCAGATTTTGACTGAACATCAGAAAAAACATCCTAACTGTTAGAGCCATACAACAATGGAACCAATTACCTAGAGAGGTAGTGGGATCTCCGACACTGGAGGCATTCAAGAGGCAGCTGGACAGCCATCTGTTGGGAATGCTTTAATTTGGATTCCTGCATTGAGCAGGGGGTTGGACTTGATGGCCTTGTAGGCCCCTTCCAATTCTACTATTCTGTGATTCTATGAACTCTTCAGTGTAGCCACCCGCCATTCCAGACCTATCACTTTTTCTTCCAACAGAGCAACCAGCTTTCACTTGTTGCTCAAGTATGACATGTTGTTCTCAGGCAAGAAAACAAACATCACACAAAACTTGCAGGTCACCACCACTGGAGTGTCCTTCCCATCCATAGTCTCTACTGCCTTTCATTTTTTTTCTTTTTCCTTGTATTGGAATGGCCTGTGCTTTGTCTTGTCTTCCTTCAGGGTAAATAGAAGAGTCCCACTGGTATGTGGTATGCTGTAGAAGGGAAAAAAAGTTTTAGGAACTTCCCCCGCCGAACTCCATTGCCAAACTCCTGTTAGCTCTCCCTGTCTGCTCCCTCTGTTCTCTCACTTTCTGAGAGCTGGCTCGCTTGTATCTCCTCTGGACCAGTTCACAAAGCTCCATCTGCTCTGCTAAGTGAGGAGTCAGGAAACAGTCATAATAGCACTTGCTATTAGGGGGTTGTGGATGGATCAAGATTGTGGAGGTGGGGTTGATCTTTACCCCTGCATGATTTTTCTTATAAAAATAGTCTTCCCACCCAGCTGTCGTATGTCCCACTGGGCAAAATATACAAGTACCACATGGGAACCTATGTGTTTTGTCCTATAAATCACAACTTTCGAGGGGAGCGATATTAATTGTTATTCATATCAATATTAATATTCAATGTCAATAATTACTATTAATGTTGTTTCCCCTTTCATCAGCACAGTGGTCCTGATCTAAATTAGGCTGCTATTAATGCTTTAGAAAGCTGTGAGAGATCCTGTTTACAGATTTCCTGCATGATGTCTATTTTGGCTTTGAGAAGGAAGCTAAAACCCTGAAACTCTGAATCACTCACTTATTTTTGCAAATAAAACTAATATCACCTCATTTCATTATATTACAATGAAGCAGCAAGGTGGATGAATTGGTTTAAATAGGCAGAAGAATATGCCACTGCTGTCATAATGTATTATCTATAAAGTGTGTAAGATGTAACTGTGTAGTAGGTGTACATTAATTGCTGCCCTAGGCTCCTGGTGGGAGGAAGGGCAGGATATAAATTATATAATAAATAAATAAATAATTTAATTAATTAATTAATTAAAAGCTTACATGGGCTTACAAATCTTAATTAGATTCAAGAAAAAGAAGTAAAGTTCTCAAACACTGTGCACAATAAAGAAAGCCAAAAGATAACAGAAAAAGGCAAAATGAGAGAAGGCAGAAACAAAGAATTAAACAAGATGTATTTTATTGAGATTTTTAAAGGAGGAAAGTGAGGAAGTCAGCTGGCTTGACAAGTAAATTAACTGCAGATGAATGGAGAGTATGAGCAGGGGTTTAGAGAGAAAGAACAGCATAATGAAAGAAGGTTGAGGTTGTATGGGGGGGGGCTTAAAGGCAAGGTATTATGGTATGGTAGAGATAACCTAGACATCAGTAAGTGGTTTTCATCAGCAGTCTAAAGACAAATGGGACATGGAACTGAGCCATATTGGCTTATATAGATCTTAGGATATAGCTGCCACAGCTGTTGTTTTCAGTGAGGCAACTCCTCCTGTAGGATCAGATGCCATTAACAAGTTAAAGGAGTACAATTAGCTACACTGTACACTGGCTGATGGTGCTTCTTTTTAATCATAATTGCTGAGCACATGATACTGTATTAGAGAAAGATTTGTACTTTTGTTGGAAAAGAGATGGGTGATCCAAGAGAATAACATACTTTAATGAGGTCAGAAATTACAGCTTTTAAGCAATATATTATGTGACAATGAACTGACGAGGTTAATATTCAGGTGTTAATAAAAATACAGACATTTTTAAGGGTTGCATTATTCTAGTTCAAAATAATTTTGCAGTAAGCAGGAAGAAAATCTCTGGGTATTTTTTTCTGAAATGTTCATTAGTAGCTATAAATTGGCACTTTCAGTCTTGCTGAAAGAAAATTACCTCATTATTTTTTAAATGTTACTGTTTGATATTCTGTACTCATATAAATGATCAAAATAATTTTAGAAGCAAACAATGTATGGTCAGTATATTGAGTTCAAGCTGACAGATCATAGGTAGGGTTAACAGTTCTGCAACTTCCCATTTTGATATGCAGCTATGCACTTAATTTTGTTCATGCTTGTAGCCAAAACATTCTTTGTATTTATATGAAAATATGAAGTATTGGCAGGTATTAGCTGCCAACATAATATTGTGTTTGTGTATAGGCAAGCCTCTTGTTTGATATTTATCACCACTCATTTTGTCTGGTTTTGTTGTTTTAAATTAAAGTAATTTAATTTTTTATTTTTATTGTAAGTCACTTAGAGAGCTCACTTTAGCCTAAAAGCAAGAGATATATTATGAAATAAATAAATAAAAATACCAATGAACTCCTCCTTTTACTAAACTTTGAATATGAGATAACTTTGTTTTTAATATTTGTTTGTGCTGGAGTTAACTTTCTCCTTCAGAAGGTGGGGAAAGCAACTAGAAGGTCAGCTATCCTTGACTTGATTCTAACTAATAGAGATGACTTGCTGGATGAAGTGGCAGTTATGGGAACTCTGGGAGAAAGTGACCACACTATACTTGAGTTATTGCTTTTAAAGAAAATAAAAGCTAAGAATAGCCATATGTGTACCCTGGACTTCAGGAAAGCTGATTTTAATAAACTCAGAACAATTGTAAGTAAGGTTCCATGGCAAGCAACCCTAATGAGAAAAGGAGCCAAAGATGGGTAGGAGGTCCTAAAAAAGGAAATTCTAAAGGCACAGTTGCAAACAATTCCAACAAGAAAAAAGGGGAAGATAGCAGAAGAAGCTGGTGTGACTTCACAAAAAGGTTAGATATAACCTGAAAACAAAAAAGGTCATATGTGGGAAGTGGAAGGAAGGCCAGAACACAAAGGAATACAGACAGATATCACAGAATTGCACAGATGGTGTCAAGAAGGCTAAAGCTGAGGATGAGCTGAGTTAGTGAGAGATGCTAAAAGCAACAAAAAAGCTTTCTTCAGGTACATCCATAGTAAAAGACAGAAATGCTGGTACACCTACTCAGTTAGGATGCAAAATGATGACAGATGACAAAAAAAGGCAAAAGTGCTCAATTTGTAATTTGGTTTCATTTCATTTCATTTCATTGCTTATCAATGGTTCCTTCTCAAGCTGGTTACGATTGGGGTACCACAGGGCTCACTCCTGGGCCCAGTTCTCTTCAACATTTTTATTAATGTCTTAGATGAGGAGGTGCAGGGAATGCTTATCAAGTTTGCAGATGATATAAAATTGGAAGGGCTACCTAATACCTTGGAAGACAGAAACAAAATTCAAAGGGATCTTGATAGGCTGGAGCATTGGGCTGAAAACAACAGAATGAAATTTAACAGGGATAAGTGCAAAGTTCTACACCTAGGAAAAAGAAACCAAATACACAGTTACAACATGGGGAATACTTGGCTCAGCAATATGACATGTGAGAAGGATCTTGGAATTGTTGATTACCAGCTGAATTTGAGCAACAGTGCAATGTGTCTGCAAAAAAGGTAAAAGCTATTTTAGGCTGTACGTATAGTTTCCAAATCATAAGTAAGTATTTGGCACTTGTTAGGCCTCATCTTGTAAGTATTGGGCACTTGTTAGGCCTCATCTTGAGTGCTGCTTCCAGTTGTGGACACCACACTTTAAGAAGGATGCAGACAAACTGGTTCAGAGGGGGGCAACAAAGATGATCAGGGGACTGGAAACCAAACCCTATGAGGAGAGACTGAAAGAACTGGGCATGTTTAGCCTGGAGAAGAGATGACTGAGGGGAGATATGCTAGCACTCTTCAAGTACATGAAAGGTTGTCACATAGAGGAGGGCCGGGATGTCTTCTCGATCATCCCAGAGTACAGGGCACAGAATAATGGGCTCAAGTTGCAGGAAGCCAGATTTTGACTGAACATCAGGAAAAACTTTCTAACTGTTAGAGCCATACGACAATGGAACCAATTACCTAGAGAGGTAGTGGGCTCTCCGACACTGGAGGCATTCAAGAGGCATCTGGCTAGCCATTTGTCAGGAGTGCTTTGATTTGGATTCCTGCATTAAGCAGGGGGTTGGACTTGATGGCCTTGTAGGCCCCTTCCAACTCTAATATTCTATGATTCTAAGTAATGCCCCCTCCCTTCCAGCTGATTGCCATCACCATGGTTTTCTATTGTTGCTTTGCCCATTCAGGCCTTTGCAGCTTTTTAATTAGCCAGTCACTTTAATGATTATTTGTTTTGTTTTTAATGGTGGTTTTATTGTTGTACATTGTGATGCTATTTTTATGATATGGCAGTATAAAATACTTTTATAAATATATATTCTCCCCATCCATCCATTGAATCTTATGCCTTCATCACTCCTCTGATGTTCCCAAACACTTGTCTGCCCCTCCAAATCCCTCCACTGCCCTCCTTCTCCCTTGTGTTTGATTCTGTCCCTCCCTGATTCCTCTTACCTGCCCAGCATTGTAAGTCAACATGCTCTGTGAAGTCCTTGCATACAGCATCTGAGAGCTATTGCTATGAGTTACAGTCTGGCATCTTGGGCTGTAGTTCCTACCATGCCTGGTAATTCTGTTGTGCAACAGAG
Source organism: Rhineura floridana (assembly GCF_030035675.1). NCBI lineage: Eukaryota > Metazoa > Chordata > Lepidosauria > Squamata > Rhineuridae > Rhineura > Rhineura floridana. Next base: position 3,372,185 of record NC_084489.1, on the reverse strand, counting down.
GTTGGTGGGAGTTGGGATCCAACAGACTCTGTCATGGCTGACTGATAGCTGACATGCATGAGCATGTCATGCTGCAATGGCTGCTGAGTGAGGAAAATGAGGGCTACATGAGGTGCTCTGTGAGTGGGTGCACTGTTTCCATATTTAGTTCTTTCTCTTTGCCATGTGGGAAAAGGAGAGCACTCACAGAGTGAACCTTACCTCTGTGGATCTCCTCAAGGTTTAACATGGGGCTGAGTGCCTTTGTGAGCATGGCTCCTGATTCTCAAGACTGTATGCCTATGATCCTGCAAAGCAGAGCACTCTTGCATGGGTATTCTGTAAGGGAGGGGGAGCACATAATGGGCAAACAACACCTTACCCCTGTGAGGCTCTTCAGAGTGTGTTGCTGAGCCTCCAGACCATCTGAGCAATAGTCCTACAGCTCCAAGGTCTGTGTCTGTTATTCTGTAAAGCAACACATAAATGGTGTGTTTGGGGAGGGGTGCTCAGTGTTTGGATCTTCAGCCAGTGCCTGGTAGCAAGGAGGGGTCCTGGAACTCCATGTGTGGGGCTGTGTGGAAGGCTGCAGCAGTAGCTGGTTTTGGGAGGGGTCACTGCTTTCTGAGCCTTCTGTGCATGGAGAAGGGTATGGTTTGCTGTGGCGTTACCTGCAAAAAGGCTTCCCTCCTTTCTTCCACTTACCTTGTGGAGGGACTCTGTCAATGACCTGCCCTATGCATGCAGGCATGCACACACACATTAATTAAGTAATTAATTAATCAATAATACCACCTTTCATTTCAAGAAGACTTATCAAGGTGGTGCTATACTGTGGTAGTATTTGCTGTTGCGAATGACTGACCATTGTGCTGCTGTGGAGTTCCTGCTGGGGTTTCAAGCCAGATATATTTCAGCAAAAATCTGTTTCCCCCATGAGCTGTGGAGACACAAAGTCCTGTGTTTTTGTGGGAAGTGCTTTGTATTTGTGCTCTGTTCTCTGTGCTGAGTGCAAAGTATATTTTCACTGTGGTACCCCCTTCACCAGAGTCCCACCCCCTTGCTGGCTCAAAGTGTCCGTAACCAGGGCACATGTAGCATAGCCCCTTGCTGCACAAACTGTCATCTGAGTTGCAGTTGGTACATATGGAGTTTATAGCCTGGCAGTCTTGTGCTGTGATTTGCTGCTGAGATCTGCCATATCCCGAACACTGCCATGCATGGCTGGTGCTTAGTAAAATGCATTTCTGCCCCTTTTGTTTCCTCCAGCTTCCTCATGCCCATTCTTTCTCTGTGTTAAATTCTCCCAGGTTCAGAGGGCATAGCTGGCAGTTGATGGGGTTAGATGGGTAAATGTGGAGGACTTGCACCTGGCCTACACCACTCCCATTCATCAATCTTGGCACTTCCTGCTTTCAGCTTTTCTGCCAATGTTGCTCCTGGTGGGAGTATCTTCTGCTTGACAGGGTCTCCATTGGTGGATGGATGCAGTTCCAATAGCGTGAGCCCCCTCTGTAGTGTGTGTATGTGTGATCAGCCTCATCTTAACCCCTGCCCGCTGGCAGATCATACAATATAACCCATTTATTTAAAAATAGGAATGTGAGTTACAAATTGAAAATAAAGTCATAATTTAGTTCCAAGATGCTGTGTTTTCATTGAACTACTGTTTTGTAGGAAGTATTTTACTCTTCTTACCAGATGAAAAGCTTCCTTCATCTTCTGGGATGCTCCACATTGTGTCCCTATAAATAACTTCAGCAGTGTATCATTACACTGAGAGACACTGCAAATCCCTTTTTCATCACAAGGAAGAAAAGAAAAGCCCCAAATCTCCCAGAGTGGCATTTATATTTTCCACTGCCATTAATCTCAGTGTTAAACTAAATCCTGTAGTTCTGCACTGTGAATAGAAGAGACACAGTGCTAGATATGAGTTCCACTCTCTAAAATGCAATCAGATACGGTATTATATCTGATATGGTATCTTGGTATCAGAATTTGTTGTGGTAATTGAAAATGTCATGATTAATAAGCATTTATTAGCTTCACTGCACTAAATAATTTAATAAATTGCATAAATTAATTCAAGGGAAGAGAGAGTTTAGGTGTTCAGAAACAGCAGAAGCCACACAACACAAATCAGTCTTACAGAATTGCCAGGATCCTTCCCCAAGGGAAATTTCTTAACCTTCCACTTTTTTTTCTCATCCAACTATCCTTGATCTCTTTAGCATTTGCATATTACGTTCATGCAGATTTTCAAAGTTCTACAAATCATTCTTGCATCTCCATGTAAAAGAAAAATAATAATGTGTTGAGTAGGAATGTTCTAGAATTCCACCCAATTTGGATTTCTTACAAAATTTTCCATTAATTCATTTACTCATTATTGTTGTGGAACAGAGTTTCATGTAGCAATTTTCCATGGATATTTTCCAAAATTGATTTTTTTAAAAAAAAACCACCTCTAAAATATTTAGAGGAGCCCAGGGCGGCATCAATATTAAGAATGATATTGATATTTACTTTCATTTATCAATTTCCTTCCAAAATATCGATATTAACCTCAGTATTTTTCATGAGGGGGAAAAATAGATCAGTAAAAGCAGTGGCTAGCGGCCTAAGAATGGACTCGAATCAATACCAGCCTGTTTAAGTAGACAGAATGCTTTCGAGCCAGCACTGGCCAGTGGGTCCCATCCCTAGGTTTGAGGGTATCTCTTAGACCTCATCTGAATCCCTGGAGTTCATCTTCGGACTCCTGAGATCACAGATCTGCCTTCTGATGAGCTCCTCAAGTCACCCATTCAATGGGTTACATTTTCCTGAGGGGTGTATGCTATGCTAGAGGTGGATGATTCTGTCTTTAAAAAGTTTTAGAGATGGTATGAAATAGTCATTGTTGCTTGTGGTGTCTAATACTGTACACTAATCCCACTATCATCTTAGCCCACCATAGTCTGATACAGAGCTGTCAGTTTTCAAGCCAGAGAACCATCTCAATTCCATAACACCTGCAACCCATGAAGGAGCATGAAATTGTGGTTCTCCAACCATATTATTTCCCCAGTCCTATTGTCAACTTTCCTCTCCCACCTTCTAGAGCAAGCAGGTTTTACATTTTGAACACATCAAGTAAGAATGCACAGGGACAAGAACGGGAGTGGAGTAGAGTGAGAAAAAACATGGCTGGTTTTCCTACCCTGCCCATAAGGCAGCAGACTTTTATTGATTGGGATCTCAAGCACTGATGAGCTTTGTGAGAGGTCTGTTATAAAGCTAGTCAGGTAGTACAAATGGTAGTTTGCAAGTATTTTAAACAAATTTCCCATGAAGAGCAGTGGTTTTCAACTCTACTTCAGTGAACTCTTTCTACCTAAACATGTCTGCTAAGGAGCCCCTTAAGACTATATCTAGGATACACTTGCAGGGGAACCTCAGTGTTGCCTTATGTAGTTTACATGAGAGTACATCCTCCTAAAATGAAACCTTGTAGCTCTGCATCACTAAAGAAGTAGTGATGGACACGCTGTCTTTCAAAGAATCTTGTCCGTTATTACTGATCTTTTCACTGAACAACCCTGATTGAAGGAGCTTCTAAATTTCCCAAATTACAGTTTGATCACTTCCTCTGTTTTAACACTGCTTTTACTTTCTCTTTGATCAACTGTTTTATGGTCCTTAGATAAAAAATATCTACATATTTCAATCTTTAGATTTTGCCAAATTTCAAAGAGTTGAATCTCTTTAAAATTTTGTTTAAGCTCTGCTGTATGATAAATGGCAGATGATAAATACCTGCATTGTTATTTTTTTACAGTATTTAAATAGCTTTACCGTGGTTCTTTTACAATTATTACAATATTATAGCTTTTCCTAAGAATGTATTGTTCCTGGATCTCAGGAAAATTTGTTTACCTGTGTTATTGGTTTTGTTTATTTCAGCTAATTATGAACTCTCCTGTGAAGCATATAAACACTTGGGCAAAGCGACAGGTTCCTACTGGATAGATCCAGATGGCAGTGGTCCATTGGGACCTTTGAAAGTTTACTGCAATATGACAGGTAACTACACTGTGTAACAGCACCTTTTCCCTGTATGTGTATAATCTTGATCCTTCCCTCTATATAGTAAAGAAACAATGTACTATAGTGGATATTGTTGAATGCTCTCCCAGTGGAGGTACACCTGGTGCCATTGCTATCTATCTTTTGGTGCCAGGCAAAAACCTTCCTCCACCACCCCCTGGCTTTTGGCCCTTAATTTGAAGGCCTTCATATATTAGTGACTTCTTTTAGAGTGGCAGTTTTTGTAAGACCTGTCTTTAATCTGGGCCATGGGTCACCATATCTTGCCTTTCCCCCACCATTGGCCACCATACCTTGTCCTGCCCCCCCATGAGTCACCATCCCCCCCATGGGTCACCATGTGTCCCTTGCCCCTCCTGGGTCCATAATTCTAAAAGGGTGGGTTTATGTTTTGCACCTAGAATGGCTTAAGTTCAGGATCCCTTGCTGCCACAGAGCTCAAAGAAGAAATGGAAACTGATAGATCCCTATGGACACAAATCCCTAAGGAAAAACTAATAATGGAGAAGGGGGAAAAATACTGATAGTTGTTAAACAATTATTATTGTGAACTTACATTATCTGCTTAAAAGCAAGGATTTGGTTTACGTACATGTGCAGCAAATTAACCAAATAGACCCCTGGTGGCCAGCATAGTTGCTGCTCATTACATGTGCCAAAAAGACTATAGATGGCCTATTTTTAAAATAAAATAAAATAATTTTATACATGTACCAGTTCAAAAAGTGTCCATCTTCTGCACTTAACAATCACAGACTCATCTTTGGGTCCTGTACGCTGCAAACTTGACATCCACAATTTTGAACTATCTCAAGAGCTTATGAGGCTTCATTCTTTGGAGAGGCACCTTTTCGAGACAGATGTGATTTTACTTCAGAGTATTCAACATTTGAAGATGATTCAAATGTTACTATGTGGACGTGTATTTTAAACTGAAATGAGTTTGCAGTTATAAACACAGTTATTCCAAAATTGTTTCAATTTTTGGTTCAACGTGGCTTTACAAATCAATTTTTATTAAAAATGGTGTAATCAAAATACTGATTGCAGATACTGGACAAAAATTTGGAGACGGAGTTGAGATGCAGTCTAATTTTATGCCTGATTTTCCTGCACTACTTAATGAATATATATGTTAGATTGTCCACTAATTCTGTCAATAAATAATGCAAACGATTATGTATTTTTCCACCTTGAAAAACTCAGTTAAAATTGTTTTTGTCATGTGGTGAGAATGTTCACATTTGCCACAATTTGGGCAAATATGAATAAACTGTTGGACACTGCTGAATTAGACACTGGATTGAATTTCTCAATTAAGGTTGCTATTGCTATTTGTACTTCTATATTCATCTGAATTGGTATCCATTATTGGAGGTCAAACTGAGAGCCTGCATTAAGACTTCACTTACTATAATGCTCTCCCATTTTATGGTCCCTTTGCTAAAACGAAGCATAGTCTTTTATGGACTTTACAATTATTTAGCTCTAGAAGTGTTTCACTGTTTAATGAATACACGTGGGGGTTGTATTAGCAGTTTACTTTTCCATTTTGTTGTCAAGGTTCTAAAGGGTTGTTTTTGTATGTCTGTTTGTTTGTTTTATCCATCTCTGCCTTTTCATAAAAGGCTGCACTTCAGTGTTTTGTGGATGTTAATGTACAAATCATCTTTGCACGAAAAGATGTACCAATCATAGTCTGGTAAGTGTGAGCTCTTACCTCTGCACTTGGCCACTTGTATTACAAACAGACTCTTTATTCACTCTCCTTCCTCAAGTCTCTGTTGCCCTTAAGAAACCAACATTTCAGACAATGTCTCCTGGGCATGTCACATCAAGACCCAGTTGCTTCTGGATAGTGATACTGTTTGTCAAGCTGACAGACAGCAGAGCTGAGAATCCAGCCATTCAACTCTATGAAGAGAGACATTTTTTTCAAAGATCTCTGCTCTGTGATGGGTGATTATTGTTTTTCTCTGGCTTGTGTTTTTTTCTTTCTACTATTTGTATAACTCTATAAAAGCTCAGAGTAGATTAATGTTAAAAGAAATGAAACATTTAAAATCATGTTGAAATGGCATATTACGCTAATTTATTAGTGAGATTCATAATGAGAGTCATGAAAAGAGGCAAGTGTGTTTAAAAAGAGAGAAAAGGAGAGATGCATCCTTCTTTGAATCCCTAATCAATCTTCAGGGGTATGGTTCTGCTCTCTGATGCTTAATTCTCTAAATTAATTTGCCTAGAGAGAAGGGCAACTTTGCAGTGCTGCTACTGTTCACATGAAAAATTCAGGACGTCTTGCCTCCTCCTGTGTGCTCTGCCAGATGCTGTTTTAGAAAGGAATGAGTCAGCAATGAAAGAGCTGGAGGAGCCATCCATCTTCATACAGAAAGAGAGAAAGAGAGAGAGAGAGAGAGTTGGTGTGGATCTTACGACATAGCTGAAAGTATCTTTCTAACAATTCTATGCTTTTTCTCTTTCACAGCCTGGCACACTCCATGATATAGGATTATTTTTTTTAATGCATGTGGCATTGAGGCCTGTGACCATGTTTTTTATGCTTGTGACATTAAGACAGTTTTCTGGATTCCTTGAAGCCCCTGGGTCCCATTTTTCCCGAAGGACCGCAGAAGCATCCCAAGTCCATTGTAGTCCTTTGCCACAGTTTTTTTGTTTGTTTTAAGCCACAGCTTTACTGTTTTGACTACGGTAAATGTGGCCAGTGTAGAGGAGAACTTTCTAAACATAGTGGTCTCCATCTTTGGAGGCTTGGCATTAATTATTCACCTGAAGTATCCTGCCAAGGCTGATTCATGTAACACTCAACCATAATTTGTTATGTCTGAATGAGGCCAGTCTCTGCACAGACCACTCTTTGATTGCTAAGGTCTTCTGATGAGACACTTTTGGTGGTCCCACATGCTTCTGAAGTTTGGCTCCAAGGCCTTTAGTATAGCAGGGCCTGCGGAACTCCTTGCCAATAGAAGTCTAGCAATAGAGAGTCATCCCTGCTCATTTTTGGATGTCTTCTAAAACTTATATCATTCAGACAGACCTTTCAAACCTGATAATTCTTTGCCAACCAGCTCTTACTGATGGGTTTGACATTTTAAAATTGTTCTTATTGTGTTTTTAGGTTGCATGCTGCCTTGTGATATTTTATATGAAATTGTGGTTTATAAATATTTAAATAAATAAACATTTCTTTAGAGAGTATCACATGGAATCCAAATTTACTGTGTGATCTGGTTTTAGTATTAGACCATATGCTGAAAAACTAAATAGTCTTCCTTAATCCTTTGCTGAAAGAGGACACCTGAGCAGTAACAGCCAGTTACACTGCTAAGCAGATCCTAAATTTCACCATAAATTTCACCACCCATTCATTTACAAGAAGAGGGAGGGGTGTGGCATTGTCCTTGTTCTTAGGGATGTCAGCCAACCTGGTTTAGTTATCCCCTATACTCTTCTCTAAGGTAGTAGTTAACTTTGACAGCCATTTGATGCCATGTGATCAACCATAATTTCTTAAGGGTCTTGCAGGAAGCAGGCCATTTGGGACCAGGGAGATGTCTTAATATGTTATAATTTTGTGTCATGCTTACACAAAAGGGGGAGTTCTGGCGACCCCTGTGGTGTCCTGACCAAGCTCATTGGAATCAGACAGAGTCACTGGTGTATTTTTCTCCAGTATGTTTAATTAAAAAAAAGTCAGTTCATGGCTTACAGGTCACAAAAGATTCTCCATCTCTGCACAACATATCTAGGCATGACTACTCAAAACTAAGATATTGTTGCAGCAATTAGACATGCCCCACGACCCTTAAATAGATGCAGGTGGGTCCTTTCTACTTGCTTGAGGAAGATGTCACAGAATGGAACCATGTGTGTGAATGAGCACTCCACTTAGGTGGGAAAGTGAAAAACAGCTGAGCCTGCCAACATAGTTGTCTACAGGTCTGGGATGATGGGGGTAGTGGAACTTCATGAAGATCCTCCTCCTCTAGAAGAGGAGTGCACGGTGGCAACAACTTGGAAGAAGAGGGGGTGGAGGGGAGGAGAAGTTATGGGCTCCTGAGCAGCCAGCTTTTCCTCTGTTGTAACTGGAGCTAAGGGGGAGGAGCTGTCAATGTCAAAAGTACTGAAGTCCACTGTACTTCCTGGTTGTAAGTTACTAGCACCCTCTCCCAGGTCCCATTTTGTAGCTTGTCCCCTCTTCATCACTCCAGCACCACTTCACGGAGCTCTTGACAGTGGAAGGGGGAAAGGGGGAGCTTTGGTGATTGTAGGCGGGGTTGGCAAGCAAAGCAAGCAGGGGCGGCAGCCCCTTGTAGGAACACAGGAAGCTGCCTTATACTGAATCAGACCATTGATCCATCTTGTTCAGTATTGTCTACACCTTCCCTGAGACACAGTAAGTAATACTTCCATCATACGGTAAACTCTTACCCCATGTAATATGCTACACCATGAAGCACAGGAAGACTTGCTTGTCTTTGCATATTTATATGTTCCCGTTTCATTTGATACAGCTTGCCTCCTTTCTAATTACTCACAGCCATTTCATCTTTGCAGATCATCTAGACTTTCTAACTGCTCTTTTTTTTTTACCAGATCATCTGCTTTTCTTTAATAGAACTGATTTCTACAAGTAGGTATAACAACAACCTATCAGCTCTTCAGTCTTCACAAGGGAAGAGAGAGTTGTCCAGTTTTTGTTCCCTTATCCAAGCAAAGCGGCACCCTTGCTCAGTGCCACTAGTGCTCAGGGTGATACAGGCTCTTACTTTTCTTAATTACTGGTGGTGGTTAAGGGAGAGGCACAAGTGTGCCAAGTGCCTGCTTGTCAGTTAACTTATTACAACACAGTATGGTGTCGTGGTTAAGGTGTTGGACTATGACCTGGGAGACCAGGGTTCGAATCCCCACATAGCCATGAAGCTCACTGGGTGGCCTTGGGCCAGTCACTGCCTCTCAGCCTCATGGAAACCCTCTTCATAGGGTCGCCATAAGTTGGAATTGACTTGAAGGCAGTACATTGACATTTTGCAGTTCCACCAACATGCAAATCAGGCTCCTTCATAGTGCTGCCTCTTAGTTTTCTTATAATAAGAGAGCACTACCAGGTTCTATTTTTCTCTATAGCTTTAAATTCTCTGCCCAGCCAAAGTTTGACATTCCAGCAAACCATACACTAAAACCTTAGAATAGGTGCTCAAATCCCCCACATTCTTTACAAAAAAAACCCTGTAGAGGGTAAATACATTTATAACATGTAATACTAAGATCATCATACGTCAGTTTTTTCATGGCCAGACTGTTGCAAACCAGAATCCAGAAGCTGTGTACCATTTTCCACAGTAGGGTAGTTCAAATCACTCCCCTGAGTTTTTTATTCACTGTCTTCCTCTGCTTGTTGTAGAGTGAGAGACGGTTTATGTCTGTGCACTTTTGGCCATAGCTGCAGGGCGTCTCGCCTCTCTGTATCCACTGACGCTGTATTAGGCATTTCTACCTACTGGGAGCAGATGGTTTCCTGAAGTGTTTTCACAGGTCCCACACACCATGTGGCTTTACCCTATAGACAAGCTGAGTTGCAGCTTTTCCTCCACAAGGAAGGGCTGTGCTTTCCAAGAGCCAGCCAAGCTATTTTTCCTGGGAAAAAATCAAATTACAAAGTGACTCACTAGTGCATTATAATCAGAGAAAAATGTGTTGAAAATCCTCAAGAGGGAAAAGGATTATGGAGCCCCCTGCCTACTTTTGCTCCTCTACTGATCATCTGAGGTAGAATGCAGACCAGACTCCATAGCTGCATTTTGTAAAACAAAAACGCTGGGAAAAGCTACATGCGACTGAGCACTGCATGCAGTTTGCCTCTCAAATTGTGCTGCTATCCCCCATTCTGCTGACCTATGAGAGGACAGAGCAAGTAAAGGTAAAGGTGTCCCCGCACTTGTAGTGCAAGTCGTTTCCGACTCTTAGGGTGACATCTTGCGACGTTTACTAGGCAGACCATATATATGGGGTGGGATTGCCAGTTCCTTCCCCGGCCTTTACCCCCCAGCACATGCCAGGTACTCATTTTACTGACCACGGATGGACGGAAGGCTAAGTGGACCTCAACCCCTTTTACCGGAGATTCGACTTCCTCCTTCCGTTGGAATCGAACTCCGGCTGTGAGCAGAGCTTCGGCTGTGTTACCGCCACTTACCACTCTGTGCCACAGAGGATGCTTTAACTGTACATAATTTATTGGCACACACATAGCTACAACTTAGGACACTATGCATGTAGGTGGAGGTCTCAACCCCACAGGCAAATCAGGAAATCTGGAGGGGTGTATTATCTTCCTGCTCATCAAACAAGCACCATGTGGATTGATTCTTCAAAATATGAATACACATCTGATGCAGTCTAGCCCTCTAGTTACACAACACAGTTCAATATTCCATTTATGGCAGTCCAAGATGTTTGGCAAACACAAATGGCTATTTACAAGTAATAGCTGTTGACCATCTTGTGTATGTGAATACTTGGTGAGTTAGTTTTCTGTAGATTCCTTTCAAGTGGTAAAGAGAATTCTACTACTACACTGCTTCCTTGGATTTTTGATTGAGTGTAGTAGAAATTCTTAACTCTTGGAAGTATGCAAGAGACTAAGTGGCCATTGGAATTGGTTGTGAGCTGCCCACCTCTGGACCACCACATCCTAGGCTCCATTTGCATACTTTTTCTAGAGGTGCTATTCCTACCTCCAGACCTCTTCTCCCTATGTACTGTGTGGATGCCTTGGCTAAGACATGCTTTGTATTGCCCCTCTCTGTCCCATTCCAAAACTCTCTCTCAGCCTTGCATTTCAGAAACACCTGATTCTGCTATGAGAACTGATCTGATGCGTAGGTTACTAGGTTTTATGCATTTCCCCCCAGTTTGGATTTCTGGAATGTTTGAAATCCACTGCACAAACACAGTAAACTTATCTGTAATATTGGTACACACATTATTTAATTATTCCTAGCTTACAGAGAAATCCAAACTATGGGCAGCCAGAGTAATTTACACTGGGGTAAATTATGCTGGTGTCATTTACCCCTGTTCCAAACTCTGTTCAAGAGCAAGGCTACAGCCCGCTGGCAGAGGGAAAACAAGCCTTTAACAAAAGACTTCTGCTGGGTTGCTACTTGCTAGGTTGCATTACTAAGCTGTACAGAGTGTATAATAGGGGTAAATCTCCCCTTCCCCAACCCCATCTGACCCCCAGAACGCACCTTATTGGCTTTAGCCAATATAGCCCTGATGAGCCCAAGCTCAGCCAGCTCAGCCGGAGATCTGCCTATTCAAAACTCCTTTCATCCTGGTAGATCTCAGGTTTCTTTGGATTGCTCCAAAGCCTTTTTTTAATGTTGTCTACTTGCTCTGTATAAGATCCTCCGTGGCGCAGAGTGGTAAGCGGCAGTAACGCAGCCGAAGCTCTGCTCACGGCCGGAGTTTGATTCCAACGGAAGGAGGAAGTCGAATCTCCGGTAAAAGGGGTCGAGGTCCACTTAGCCTTCCATCCATCCGTGGTCGGTAAAATGAGCACCCGGCATACGCTGGGGGGTAACGAAAGGCCAGGGAAGGAACTGGCAATCCCATCCCATATATATGGTCTGCCTAGTAAACGTCGCAAGATGTCACCCTAAGAGTCGGAAACGACTCGCACTATAAGTGCGGGGACACCTTTACCTTTTTAAAGCATATAGATAGAAATCATAGATGCTCATGGCATTTCCCACTATCTCACAAATAAGCAGCATTGAACTTCTGTTTTTGAAAAAAAGAGTTAACATGTAAAAATGATTCTCTTTTTTTATAAAAGGAAATGTTATTACAAAGGCATTTTCTCTTCTTGCAGAAATGGGCAAAGTGTAATGTGTTCTATAACACAGCATACCGAAATGACCTTGACCTTGAGCAAAACAAAAAGTAATAATGAAAACTGTTACAACAGAACTTGTGAGAAAAGGGGAATCATTGCTTAAGTGCATGGAGTGCAACAGTAAATTTTCCCCTCATCCATCTCTATCATCTGGTAATTTATTAGCCAGGACCTAGAAGATATTGGTGCTTCCTTTTCTGACAGCATTCTGCATATATTTGCAGGCCTTTTTTTGTTTGTTTCTATATCAGCCTGCTTTTGTTCCTGATACAAAATTCAAAAACCTGTATTTCTTTCTGAATTCTATATTTATGTGTTGTGCTCACTTTGCAGTTATAAAGATCAACCAAAATTGGTTTTATTTGTATTTTCTATTATTTTACTACAATTGGATTAATCCTGCCAGACTGACCACAGACAATCAATATCACAATCTAAAGGCACAGTCCACTAGGAAATTCTGGCACAAGCCCCTCTAAAATAAATGAGCATTAAACCAGAGCAGAAAATTACTCTGTAGTATTTTCCCCTTAGCCACTGGGTGGTTGATAGAGATTGTTAATTGAATAATCCAATGAGGTGGGGTGAAAATCTGACACAGACATTCAGCAAATTGTGGGTTTGTGCATGCTATCCAACAGGGAGCAGTTGTTTTTGTAAGATTGCTTTTTCCTTATGTTTTGTTGAGGATTTTCAGTCAATTTTTGACTGTCACAAATTGGTGAAAGTGTGACATCAGGCACCTATTGCATGCCTCTGTGTAAAACATTCCAGCGAGCAGTTGACAGTCCTGAAGGTTCAGGCCCAATGTGGTGACACACCATGTAGCTACTCAGGTGTAAATGGGTATCTGATCTGCTGAATAGCCAAATAAAATGCTGGTGGTAACATTACTCCTTAGAGGGTTCTGGGCCTTAGAAATTATAGTCTGGGGGAGAAGGGCCATTGTCTGGCTGAACTTTGCTTTTCATCATATATAAAGTTTATTTATTTACTGTTCTTTTATGATTTTGAGGTGCTGAATCTGAAGAGTGCAACTCTCTAAACCTTGGGGAAATTTCACATTTCAGTTCTAAATTTCTCAATATAGCAGACTGAACCTTTTTGTTTTTCTTTTATACTTCATTTTATTCAACTGCATGAGACTCGTCTAATTTGGATTATAAGCATCTCAAAAATATTTAAGAATTTTGAGGACATTGATCAGTGGTAGATCCAAGGATACTGTTGGGGGGGCACTTTTCCAGGAGCGTTAAGCATGTTGCCTACCTTCAAATAAAAATACAGAATTCCAATAAAAAACCAGCATTTATTAATGCATTTTCAATTTTACACTGCATTTTAAGTATTATTTTATTACTAAATTTAACAATTAAATTACTGTATTTATTTCCATTATTAATATAATGTATCAGCACAAATATCTTCAGCGCTATCCAGATCATCATGTATAATTCCATTGCTGCATTCACCTTGGCAAGTGCAGAATGTTGTACACCTTAATTGGACTTTACTGCACCCACATGCATGGCTATAACCTTTGGAGCATGAACATCTGATAAGATTTAGTACCGTGTTAGGTGCTAGAGGTGTACCTCATGGTACTCCTCTGCTGTGGTTGACAAAATCTCCCATCCAAAATCCAGAGGGTCCAGTAGAGGTGAACTAATTAGATGGGCAGACTTCCATCATGCTGTTTCAAGGTATGCTTGTTTATAGTGTTGCTGTATTGCACCAGGTGTTGGAGGCAACTTAGAAAGTGTTGGCATGTTTGTTACTGTTTTGCTCACCATATGCTTCTTCCACAAATGAACACACAAGCCTTCTGTCGAGGTCTCCCCATGGCATAGCTCAGCAAGGTGTCACACTGTTTGATTACAACTGTTACTTCTGAAGGGGGGGGGGTCACCAACAACTATAAGCATCCCTTTAAGCAAGTGGCCTTTACCAATTCCAGCAAGAGATGAGGTTGTGTCACAACCTGTTAGAGCATGGGCAGCTAGCATATCTGTTATATATAGGTTGTAAGCTATGGCAACATCACTTATGTCAATTACTGATTTGGTCTTACAACATTCTTCCATTGTAATAGGTGTTAATATGTGTTGGGTATATATGTGTTATGCCAGCAGCAGCAAGATCTCAGTGTCATCACATCTTACTCATATTGGATGATCTGGGGCATTTTCCACGTCCTGTATGGCTATGTAGCTATGGCTATGTAGCCGCCTTGAGGGCCTTTTGGCCAAAAGGTGGGATAGAAATAAACTAATAATAATAATAATAATAATAATAATAATAATAATAATAATAATAAATGTACACAATATATACGTCAGGTTCCTCATGTGTTGTTGATGGGCCCCATCATGCAATGCCACTGGTGATGGCTCTGGACCAGTTACATTTAGTCTGTGGGTTTTGTTGGCATCAACATTCTTTAGTGAATCAACAATCAATGTAACCTCTTGTGTTTTTGTCTTCATAGAGTTCAGTACCACTTCTCTTTTTGGTAGTGAAGAAGCCAGAGAGAATTGGTATCGCCTGGAATGTGCTCCCTGCCATTTCTTTGTTGTAGGCGCTTTGATACGTTTCTCATAGGATCTGTCAAACACTACATGCATGATGGGAGTTTGTTTCAGCTCTCATTCTACCAGCACTTTGTATTCACTCACATACATTTGCACAGTACCTGGCTGTGCTGGCCAGACACACACCAGAGAATGACACAGCTATCAAGAATAATTGTGTGAGGTAGAAAATGGATCATTTGAGCACTTCTTGTGATGGCAAATTTTCCTTTGAGCACAGGTCTGCTGCATATTACCATCTTCACTTAAGAGAGCAGGAGGCACTGGGGCAAGTTCATGACTAAGTACATCATCCATGTTGATGTACAATCACAGAATAGTGGAGTTCAAAGGCCATCGAGTCCAACTCACTGTTCAATGCCTCGAGATGATGTGAACAATCCCACTGGGACAGCATCAGAGTATGACCTACAACCACTTCATGACTATCTGCTGAACCCAGCTTCATGGATTTGGTGACTGTTGTTGTTTTAATTGTTTTAGTCATAGTTCCATGAAAGCCAGAGGGCCAGTTGCTGACAAATTCACTGTACTGACTACTCCCTACAGCTACCACATCATGTACATTTAACGAGCAATCTTGCAGAATTTGAGCACTATGTTTATTAAACCATTCCCTGTGTGACTGCTGTCTGTCATCAAGTGGACTGATGCATGTTGTTAAATAATCCTGCATCTTCATGCAATCTGCACAGTGGATAAGCCTCTCTCTTGTGATAGGTCCTGGCATTCTCAACATTCCTTTCCTTCATGTCTTCCAGATCTTTTAAAAGCTGACCAAAAACGTGTTGTGACAGAGCCCAAACAGCCAGAATCTTTGGTTTCAGAGTAAATCCAATTATGCCTCCAGAACCATGACCATATCACATGTATACTGTCTTAATAAACAGATAGGTCCATAGCCCATTTCAAATCTTTCTTATGCCTGACTATATGTTCACCTGCCATGAACTTTATAAATAGCTCTTTGTCATGTTTTTACATAGTTTTCAAGCAGTAGGACCCACACTGTGCATAGTTGACATGCCCTGCAATGAAGAACTACGGGAGCATTGACTCTACTGCATATAACTGCAGTAACCAATCTCCTCTCTCAGCATGGATGAAATTCATCATAATGAAAACAACCCATATCTTTGAAGTCTGACTACTTTCAGACTTTTTATCAATCAGTTCCACCATATTATTCATAGATGCATCACCTGGGTGGTCACTAATAACTCCCCACAATATTTCTTCTGCAACCATCCTAAGGGCTCTCACATTTTGAGGAACGTGTGTCCTGAAAGCACCTTTGGTACCCCAGCAGATGCAGTTCAGAAGGTCTTCTAGTCCATTACCAACACATGAGAGCACCAACACAACTTCCAGCCTCAGTAAGACATTATTAAATAAATGGCCACTACCCAAGTTACATTTATAAAGGTTATGAAGTTGTTGATCAGTTGTGAAGATAGTCCAGTTCTGACCTAATGTTACAGTTATTTGCATTGCCTCAGGTTTGAATGTAATATTGTGAAATTTCTCCAAGGTTTAGAGAGTGGCATTCTTCAGATTCAGAGTCAGCACCTCAAAATCATATAAAAACAGTCAAAAAACATTATATATAATTAAACGCAAGGCTAGCCACAGTGCATCTTGGGTAGGAAATATCTTAGAAAGTACCTTAATGAAGTCTTTCATATCTACAGCGTAAATTCAAGAGTAGTCAACACAGAATAAAAAAGCATCAGGTAAGGGACATTTTCCAGCTAAGAGCCTAATTCAAATCTATACACCAATCAAAGCTGAAACAAATTAATCTTGCCACCAATTCTGTGGTTTGATGGTCTACATGAGACATTGTTGTCCTTTGCAAACATGAGGGAATTGAGTATTAATCTTCTCACAATTATTTATAGGATTCATGCCAATTTCTGTTCCTTCAACCTTCAAATGAATAGAGATTAATAGATCCAGAACTGCTTTGATTAACAATAGTCTGCAAAACATCTTTCTTGCTAAGCAGGTTAGAATCATCCTCTTTCTACTTAATTTCCATCCATTACAGACAGCACAGATATGCGAAACTTAAAATTGTATCCTATCAAATTCATGGCTCTGTGGATTCCGTGTTGCCTTCTCTTCATTCTAGAGAGGCAATTTTCATCTTGTTTTCATGTGCAACTTGCTACAAAATGCACATTCTCAGACATGCTCTTATACTTGAGCAACATGCCTTTAAGTCAGGGTGAGGAACCCTTTTTGGCCTGAGGGCCACATTCCCTTCCAGCAACCTTCAGGGGCCACATGCCAGTGGCAGTGAGACCAGAGGCAAAAGTGGTCAGAACAATGAGTGGAAATATTACCTTTGTACAGACAGCTAGTGTCTATCATCTGTTCAGGCAAGCAAGAAGCATTCTCAGATTTCAAAGACACATTTGAACCAGGCAAAAACACTGAAGGAAGGTGCAAAGCAGGGTCAGTGAGGGGTGTGGCCTGAGTACTGATGTGTGGCTCAGAAGGAGGTGTGGCGTAGGAAAAGTCCCAAGGGCCAAATACAGAAGCATGGAGGGCAGCATTTGGTTCCTAGGGCCTGAGGTTCCCCACCCCTAATTTAAGTCATTAATGAGGCTGTAGTTGTAAGAATTCTTACTTTGTAATAAGTCCCACTGAACTCCAGGACTTATTTCTGAAAAGCATGTATAGAATTGCGATGTTATGCTTACTCCCATGTGACCTGGGTGGTTTATGTAGAGTTGTAGTTATATCCAAATAACACAAGAGACCCAGGCCCTGCAGGAGAAAGAAAGCATCGCCCCAAGGGAAGGAGAGGCTGCTGCTGCTGTGCTGCTGCTGCTGCGGGACCACCACCTCCACCACCCTTCCCAGAGGGACTTCTGCCTGGCAGGACCAGGCCCCAGGTACCCAGCCAGCCAGGACTGATTCTTACCACCTGTCCCTCTTTGGAGGGATACATAAGCCGGCTGGCTGAGGTGGCCTGGGAGACCCAGGCCCTGCAGGAGAAAGAAAGCATCGCCCCAAGGGAAGGAGAGGCTGCTGCTGCTGTGCTGCTGCTGCTGCGGGACCACCACCTCCACCACCCTTCCCAGAGGGACTTCTGCCTGGCAGGACCAGGCCCCAGGTACCCAGCCAGCCAGGACTGATTCTTACCACCTGTCCCTCTTTGGAGGGATACATAAGCCGGCTGGCTGAGGTGGCCTGGGAGACCCAGGCCCTGCAGGAGAAAGAAAGCATCGCCCCAAGGGAAGGAGAGGCTGCTGCTGCTGTGCTGCTGCTGCTGCGGGACCACCACCTCCACCACCCTTCCCAGAGGGACTTCTGCCTGGCAGGACCAGGCCCCAGGTACCCAGCCAGCCAGGACTGATTCTTACCACCTGTCCCTCTTTGGAGGGATACATAAGCCGGCTGGCTGAGGTGGCCTGGGAGACCCAGGCCCTGCAGGAGAAAGAAAGCATCGCCCCAAGGGAAGGAGAGGCTGCTGCTCTTGCTGCTGTGCTGCTCCTTTCTTTTTCTTTTTCTTTACTTTTTGTTGGTGTGTTGATGCAATTTGAGATGAATGGGTGCCTGATTATATGAATGTATGTTTGTTTATATGCTGTATATATGGCTGTATATATAGCTGTTTTTATACGTTTAATTGTTGTATATTTTAGTTGTATTATGTGCTTCAGAGAGAGTTTTATCCATCAGGTGGGGAGACTTGAGGGGGCCCCAATTGCCGTAGTGACGGGCAAAGGAAGGTATGGCGCTGTGAGAAGGACGTGCCAGGTAAGGGGAACGCGGTCCAGACATGTTGTGGCTGTGCCTTGTTCCGGTCCTTCCCACACCCGCAAGGTCGTTGGTAGTCCTATCAGCCAACTCTCAGATCTCCAGTTGCTGTTATTAAATGCCAGATCGGTATATAATAAAACCTCCCTCGTCCACGATTTGATTGTGGATGAGGCAGCCGATCTGGCATGTATAACCGAGACCTGGGTGGGTGAGCAGGGAGGAGTTGGTCTCTCTCAGCTCTGCCCACCGGGGTACCTGGTCCAGCATCATGGTAGATCTGAGGGTCGGGGAGGTGGGGTTGCTGTCGTCTATAAGAGTTCCATCTCACTCACCAAGCACCATGTTCATTCAGTTACTGGCCTGGAGTGTTTGCACCTTGTGTTGGGCCAGAGGGACAGGCTGGGAATCCTTTTGGTGTACCGCCCACCTTGCTGCCCAATGGCTTCCCTAACTGAGCTGGCGGAAGTGGTCTCGGATATATTGTTGAGGTCCCCCAGACTAATAGTACTGGGGGATTTCAACATTCATGCCGAGACCACTTTGTCTGGCGCGGCTCAGGACTTCATGGCTTCCATGACAGCCATGGGGCTGTCTCAATATGTTAGTGGTCCAACACATGTATCGGGGCACACTCTAGACCTTGTTTTTGCTACTGAGCATGGGGAAAGTGATCTGGATGTGGGGAGTTTTACAACACTCCCTTTGTCATGGACAGACCACTGCTTGCTGAAGTTTAGACTTTCAGTAACCTCTTCCCTCTGCAAGGGTGGGGGACTTATTAAAATGGTCCGCCCCCGGAGACTAATGGATCCTGAAGGTTTTCAAAGGGCTCTGGGGGATTTTCCGGCTGATAGGACTGGCGCTCCTGCTGAAGCCCTGGTCGCTCTGTGGAATACGGAGATGACCCGGGCTGTAAACACGATCGCTCCTGCACGCCCTCTCCTGTGTAGAGCTCATACAGCTCCATGGTATACTCCGGAGCTGAGAGCGATGAAGCAAGATAGGAGGAGGCTTGAGCGGAAATGGAGACGAACTCCCGACGGATACAATTATGCGCTGGTTAGTGCTTCGACTAAGCTCTATGTAGGAGCAGTGAAGGCAGCTAAAAAACATCATTTTGCTGCCACTATTAAATCATCTCTTTGCCGCCCAGCGGAGCTCTTTTGAGTTGTCCGGGGGCTTCTCCATTCAAACCCTCCGGACAGGGTGGAATCATCGGAGGCCCGCTGTAATCAGTTTGCCGATCACTTCCAGAATAAGATCTCATGTATCCGCCGGGACCTAGACTCTCAAGTTATAGCAGTAGATCCTAGTGAGGTGTCCGGAGCACAGTCTTGTCCTGTTTTGTTGGATGAGCTTCAGTTGGTTCAACTCGAGGACGTGGACAAGGTGCTTGGACAGGTACGTGCAACCACTTCGGTACTGGATCCTTGCCCCTCCTGGCTGATAAAAACTAGCAGGAATGGAACAGGTAGCTGGGCCAAGGAAGTGATAAATGCCTCTTTACGAGAGGGAGTGGTCCCGGGCTGTCTGAAAGAGGCAGTGGTGAGACCACTCCTGAAAAAGCCTTCCTTGGACCCAGACAATTTTAACAGCTACAGGCCAGTGGCGAATGTTCCATTCCTGGGCAAGGTCTTGGAACGGGTGGTTGCTGGCCAGCTCCAGGCGCTATTGGATGAAACTGATTATCTAGATCCATTTCAATCGGGTTTTAGGCCCGGTTTTGGCACTGAGACAGCCTTGGTCGCCCTGTACGATGACCTATGTCGGGAAAGAGACAGAGGGAGTGTAACTCTGTTGATTCTCCTTGATCTCTCAGCGGCTTTTGATACCATCGACCATGGTATCCTTCTGGAGAGGCTCGCGGAGTTGGGAGTTGGAGGTACTGCTTGGCAGTGGTTCCGCTCCTACTTGGCGGGTCGTCTCCAGAAGGTAGTGCTTGGGGAACATTGCTCGACACCGCGGGCTCTCCAATATGGGGTCCCGCAGGGGTCAGTTTTGTCCCCCCTGCTTTTTAATATCTACATGAAGCCGTTGGGAGAGGTCATCAGGAGTTTTGGAGTGCGTTGTCATCAGTATGCTGATGACACGCAGCTCTACTTCTCCTTTTCATCTTCTTCAGGTGAGGCTGTCGATTTGCTGAACCGTTGCCTGGCCTCGACAATGGACTGGATGAGAGTTAACAAACTGAAGCTCAATCCAGACAAGACTGAGATGCTGTTGGTGGACGGGTTCTCTGATCGGATGGTGGATATATACCCTGTCCTGGACGGGGTTACACTCCCCCTAAAGGACCGGGTTCGTAGTCTGGGAGTCTTTTTAGACTCTTCCATCTCACTTGAGGCTCAAGTAGCCTCGGTGGTTAGGAATGCGTTTTACCAACTTCGGTTGGTAGCCCAGCTACGTCCCTATTTGAGTAAAGAGGACCTTACATCAGTGGTACATGCTCTGGTAACCTCACGTTTGGATTACTGTAATGCGCTTTACGTAGGGCTACCTTTGAAGACAGTTCGGAAGCTACAACTAGTGCAAAATGCGGCGGCCAGATTGCTGACAAGGACCAAGCGGTCCGAGCATATAACACCTGTTCTGGCCAGCTTGCACTGGT
The DNA here is from genome assembly GCF_030035675.1 of Rhineura floridana. Lineage (NCBI taxonomy): Eukaryota > Metazoa > Chordata > Lepidosauria > Squamata > Rhineuridae > Rhineura > Rhineura floridana. The sequence continues at coordinate 3,351,217 of NC_084489.1, read as the reverse complement.
TGCCAATATGTTTCCGGGCTAGATTCAAAGTGTTGGTATTAACCTATAAAGCCTTATACGGTGCGGGACCACGATACCTTGCGGAACGCCTCTTCCGATATGAACCGGCCCGTGCACTACGTTCTGCTACGAAGGCCCTCCTCCGGGTTCCAACTCACAGGGAGGCCCGGAGGGTGATGACAAGATCTAGGGCCTTCTCAGTGGTGGCCCCCGAACTATGGAACAGTCTCCCTGAGGAAGTACGCCTGGCGCCGACTCTGCTTTCCTTCCGGCGCCAGGTCAAAACCTTCCTATTCTCTGAAGCATTTTAAGTTACATTGATCTAATTTTAAAAATGTTTATTGTATTGTTGATTGTATTTTAATATTATTTTGTTATTCATTGTATTTTTATACTATTTTATGTTCACCGCCCAGAGAGCTATCGCTAGTCGGGCGGTATATAAATTTAATAAATAAAATAAATAAATAAAAATAAGAAGTTCAGAGAAAAAGTGCTGCTACAGAGACTTTGCCTTTTATCTAGTAAAGGTAAAGGTGTCCCTGCACTTATAGTGCGAGTCATTTCCGACTCTTAGGGTGACATCTTGCGACGTTTACTAGGCAGGCCGTATATATGGGGTGGGATTGCCAGTTCCTTCCCTGGCCTTTCGTTACCCCCCAGCGTATGCCGGGTGCTCATTTTACCGACCACGGATGGATGGAAGGCTAAGTGGACCTCGACCCCTTTTACCGGAGATTCGACTTCCTCCTTTCGTTGGAATCAAACTCTGGCCATGAGCAGAGCTTCAGCTGCGTTACCACCACTTACCACTCTGCGCCATGTATCAAGTATTCTTTGCTGAAAGCACATCTTTGCTCATGATCTCATGTATCCACCAGGACCTAGACTCTCAAGTTATAGCAGTAGATCCTAGTGAGATGTCCAGAGCACAGTCTTGTCCTGTTTTGTTGGATGAGCTTCAGTTGGTTCAACTCGAGGACGTGGACAAGGTGCTTGGACAGGTACATGCAACCACTTCGGTACTGGATCCTTGCCCCTCCTGGCTGATAAAAACTAGCAGGAATGGAACAGGTAGCTGGGCCAAGGAAGTGATAAATGCCTCTTTACGAGAGGGAATGGTCCCGGGCTGTCTGAAAGAGGCAGTGGTGAGACCACTCCTGAAAAAGCCTTCCTTGGACCCAGACAATTTTAACAGCTACAGGCCAGTGGCGAATGTTCCATTCCTGGGCAAGGTCTTGGAACGGGTGGTTGCTGGCCAGCTCCAGGCGCTATTGGATGAAACTGATTATCTAGATCCATTTCAATCAGGTTTTAGGCCCAGTTTTGGCACTGAGACAGCCTTGGTCGCCCTGTACGATGACCTATGTCGGGAAAGAGACAGAGGGAGTGTAACTCTGTTGATTCTCCTTGATCTCTCAACGGCTTTTGATACCATCGACCATGGTATCCTTCTGGAGAGGCTCGCGGAGTTGGGAGTTGGAGGTACTGCTTGGCAGTGGTTCCGCTCCTACTTGGCGGGTCGTCTCCAGAAGGTAGTGCTTGGGGAACATTGCTCGACACCGCGGGCTCTCCAATATGGGGTCCCGCAGGGGTCAGTTTTGTCCCCCCTGCTTTTTAATATCTACATGAAGCCGTTGGGAGAGGTCATCAGGAGTTTTGGAGCGCATTGTCATCAGTATGCTGATGACACGCAGCTCTACTTCTCCTTTTCATCTTCTTCAGGTGAGGCTGTCGATTTGCTGAACCGTTGCCTGGCCACGACAATGGACTGGATGAGAGTTAACAAACTGAAGCTCAATCCAGACAAGACTGAGATGCTGTTGGTGGACGGGTTCTCTGATCGGATGGTGGATATATACCCTGTCCTGGATGGGGTTACACTCCCCCTAAAGGACCGGGTTCGTAGTCTGGGAGTCTTTTTAGACTCTTCCCTCTCACTTGAGGCTCAAGTAGCCTCGGTGGTTAGGAATGCGTTTTACCAACTTCGGTTGGTAGCCCAGCTACGTCCCTATTTGAGTAAAGAGGACCTTACATCAGTGGTACATGCTCTGGTAACCTCACGTTTGGATTACTGTAATGCGCTTTACGTAGGGCTACCTTTGAAGACAGTTCGGAAGCTACAACTAGTGCAAAATGCGGCGGCCAGATTGCTGACAAGGACCAAGCGGTCCGAGCATATAACACCTGTTCTGGCCAGCTTGCACTGGTTGCCAATATGTTTCCGGGCTAGATTCAAAGTGTTGGTATTAACCTATAAAGCCTTATACGGTGCGGGACCACGATACCTTGTGGAACGCCTCTTCCGATATGAACCGGCCCGTGCACTACATTCTGCTACGAAGGCCCTCCTCCGGGTTCCAACTCACAGGGAGGCCCGGAGGGTGATGACAAGATCTAGGGCCTTCTCAGTGGTGGCCCCTGAACTATGGAACAGTCTCCCCGAGGAACTACGCCTGGCACCGACTCTGCTCTCCTTCCGGCGCCAGGTCAAAACCTTCCTATTCTCTGAAGCATTTTAAGTTACACTGATTTACTTTTTAAAATGTTTATTGTATTGGATTGATGATTGTATTTTAGTATTATTTTGTTATTTATTGTATTTTTATGCTATTTTATGTTCACCGTCCAGAGAGCTATTGCTAGTCGGGCGGTATATAAATTTAATAAATAAATAAATAAATAGTATGATGAAGCACAGGTTACTCTCCTGAACCGACATACTTCAGGGGCAAAGCTTTCCCTAGGCTCTTTCAAGCTGTATGTGCTGGTTGCATGTTTGACTGAACTCCATTTAAAAAAATCCCTTCAAATATAAAAGCATGTTAGGGAGAAGAGATGACTCCCATTTTCTCCCTATCATGCAATTTTTCCCTACATGTAGAGGATTTTTGTTGGGAGGTTTTCAGTGGGTACTGTGGGCAGGGTGATTTAAATATAAAACTTCCCACCAGCAATGGTATAGTCCAGGAACAATTTTACTACTTCATTTTTTTAATCATATAAACTGGCTCTTAGTCATGATGGAAGTGGCTGTGTAGAGCCAATTGTGATTACTTGATTGTGATGAGGCCCCATGTAGCTCTATTGAAAGGGGCTGGATGCTCATGCAGCAGCAAGATGCCCAATCCATATCATACACATGCTAGGATTTTAGCCTACACTAGATCCCTGCCTGTCTATGAAGCTGACAGCCAGCTTCCTGCTTGTTGATGTGAGAGATATAATAGAGGTAAAGATACCTGCATACTTCCTGTTGTGTGTTTGAGCAATCAGGCACATGTCCTCTGCTACTTCAAACCTTTGTGCCTGATCAGCCCCAATCAGTTGAGGATCATAATTTTAACGTTCCCCAAACAAACAGAATCATATGAACCTGTAGTGTCAGTTAACTTTCACAAAAGATGGAAACAAAATACTTCTCCCTACATCTCTTCAGAGATCCCCTGCTCCCTGAGAACAATGACCTGATAGTGGTTAATTGCTAAATATATAATATTTTTCTTCTGTGAAATTTACTTTGTGTTTGAAATAGGTCTTCTGAGCATTAAGCTAATCAGCAACCTCCAGACACCCACAGAATTTCATCTCATTAGAAGAGATACCTTGGGTCCCCTGTGGAGGATCCATCTGCTTGGTTTTGCTTATTTTTAAATGTATGACTGGAGCCAATTACACTATATTGGTTCTTTTCCACACATGACTTCAGTTGGCTCCTAACATATTGCAGCGAGTATTTATTATTTGGCTGAACAAACAATGGGGGGGGGAGAAGAAAAATGAGAAAAAGAATGTGAGATGTTAAAAAACTTAAATGTTGGGTTTCTCCACAGCTTTTTCATTTTTGATAGAGCCTGTCTGTCCAAGATTCAGAACAGAAGCTTCAGTGCCCTTTATTTTCTGGCTATAATGACAATGAATAGTTATGAAGCTTTTTTTTCTCACAAATAACATCTATGTATTTACCCAAAGGCTATGCTTGTTTTCCCACTTTTTCTTTATTGCCACATGTTTGGCTGAAAATAAAGGATTGATTATGTCTAGAGGTACAATGTCAATTGATGAATTGATCCAATCCAGTAATTAAATTTCTCAAGCTCAGTTAAAATCTTGGGCCTGAGTAATCAGGCATTGCCCCCGTGGCATCTCCCAAGCCTCTTCCATTTGTAAGCCTCTCTGCTGGTGCCGCCATCTTGTATGCAGATACTTTCCTTCTGGCCCTGCTATTTCCAAGTTTGCATGTGTCCCTGATCACATATTGCATGCTGCCATGTGTGTGTCTACACATGTGGACTACACAAGTGTGATGTTTTGAGATTGTTGAACCAAAGTCATGGTACATCATGAGGAGGTTGCATTTTATTCTTAATTACTTGAATTGTTTAGGGGAATTAGCACAAACCATTGGGTCCCAAATTGGGTTCAAAAGAAAGTTGTTTATTATTCCAAAATGGTATTAAAGTAAATAATAGTTGTGCAGACTGAAACACCAAAATGCAATATTTACCAGACAGTAAAATAATTTAGTTTTAAGTAGAATTGTACACAGACTTCACAAAAGCACTTTATGATAGAGTTAAATACAGACAGAGGTGGTGAATCTTATTGTTGCCAAAAGGAGTTAGGGGTATGCTCAAGGTGCCCATCAGACTGGACACTTGGGTAACACTGCTATCATATAAAACCAGTCCTGGTCCTATTCCACAGGCACCTAACAACCTGCCACCTCCCCCAGTTCTCAAAACTGTGCTGCAGCTGTCTAGACCCCAAGTATGGCTGAGACAATGACCAGTTCTGGATGCACCTCTCATGCAAACTCCATCAAGAACGGAGGAGATGTAAGGACAAACATCCCAGGCCAGGCCACCATCACTGCCCAAGAGAGACCTGAGAACTGAGGAAGGGAGGTATCAGTGACACTGCTCTCTAAGCTGCCTGCTCCTCAAGCCTGGCCATCTAGCAAAGAATAATCTGGGCCAGAGATGGGAGAAAGAAGAGGAAGGTTGGCTAGTCTCTGCCAGACATTCCCAATGCAACTGCCATGCCTCCTGCTGCCTTTTCCATTCCTGCTCAGCAATAAAAATTCATTTTGGGCACAGACCAAGGCTGTGGATACACTAGCTGCTTCAAAAGCAGGCAGAATGGTTTTCTGGCTGCATTTTGATGCAACTCTGCCTTCTGTTAGCCACACCTATCTTCCCCACTGCTGACTTCAGACCTTTCAGGACCACTCACAGCAAAGTGTTGGACCAATCACTGTCTCTGCCTGAGCCTGGAGCAAAGCATTTTCATTGGCCACACCTGGAAGGCAAACAGGTTGATCAGTTGTGAAATTTGCCTGAAGCTGAATTTTTAATACACTCAAGCTGATCCAACCAGCTTTTGGGAGTAAAAAGGTAGTGGAGTTTGACTAGCATCATGTACCCCTGTTTTCAGAAAAGAGAAAAAAGTGTCTAACCTTACTCAGCTGTTTAAGTCTTAAAACCTCCAGCCTTTGCAGCAAGTCTGGCAAGGGCAACCAAAGTGTGTTTACACAGGCTCCTTGTTTTTAACATCCTCAACTACTGTCTGGCACATCTGCTTTGCTAAGCGAATTTAGTGCTCATGCAAATGCCATATGGCTTCACTAGAGATTCACCACACGCACAGTACAAGCAGCAACAGCACAGGCTTATACAGACCTTTGCCTTTCATCTATTATTATTAATTGCTGGAAGTACAGTGTGTGTTATATTATATAGTTATATATAATACATAGTTATATATAATAGTTGTATGGGACAGCCTGGATTTTAAAGAATTTCTTGATTTGGGAGCTTCACGAAGACATCCTCTTCATTTCTCTTTTTCCACCCTTAATTTGTATCATATAATTCAGATTAAGAATTTCAACAAGTTTTCAGTATGAGGCAAAAACTCCAATAGAATTCTGCTTCCCTTCATTTCTATGCAGGAAACAGATGCAAGAAGATAGGACAAGAAGCCAATAATTATCTCTTCTAACCTGTTAAGCAGAGCACAGAAAAACAGGTGAGAAAAGAGGCAGGTGAGCAAGGAAGTAACAGCCCAGAGAGTACTATTTTGGGGAAAGGAAACAGGAAACATTTTGCAAAAAGGGGGAAAGAGACCCTTTCTACATCTTCCCTTTTAGTTCCTCCTGTCCACTTTCTGAGAGATTATTCCCACCCTTACAAACAATCACAAGGTTCTTCTGAAGCCATTTGCTAAGGTGGGTTCACATGGGTTTACAGCAGGAGTCCTCTTATAGATCGGTAACAAGAAGCACAGAGCAAAAATATATGATAAATGTAGTCCAAGAAAATGGAAAGTGTAGTCCAGGTGTTAGGCAAATCCCAACTTTCTTCACACATACAGCAATGGAGTCTGAACTGGCAATGACTAAGAGAGACCTTGGGGTTAGGATTGCCAGGTCTCTGGTTTTTGCCCAGAGACTCTGGATTTTTGGGGGTCCTTGTGATGTTTTGGGGGTCCTATATTAATGTATATATGGTAAGTGTTGGTTGTTTAGAAGATACATGGTAAGTGGAGTGAAAGAGGAGGGGGAGTGAATGGGCAGTAGAATGCTAGATGATTGGCTGAGTGTTTAAAATGGCTGAACGTATAAAAGGAAGAGAGACAGTGGAATCTGGGAGGTGGTGATGGTGGATGAGGTGAACTGAGCGGGTTGTTTGGTGGGTTTGAGAGAGTGGTTTGTCAGGAGAGCGTGGAGAAGGAGGGGGGTGGAGTTTGGATTAGTATTGAGTAAAACCATATGCTTATGTGCCTTAAGACGAAATCTTGTTAATCTTGTTAGCTTTGTTATCTTTAATAAATACTTAATTTGGTTTACCAAAGGCCTGATCCTTGGCTGGGGTTTCACAGACCAGAAGGGAGGGTAAGGTAATGACCAAGGCTGAAGGGGAACTGTAACAAATGGTGGCAGCGGTGAAGAGAATAACAATACCAGTATTCAGAGTCTCTGGGAATACTAGTATTAGGACGTGACTGGTGGCTGCCTAGCAGGGGGATCTGTTGAGATCTGTGCTAGAGCGGGGAGAGAAACAATAAAAAGGACAGTCCAGACTGGTGGAGTCCCTGGTGGTGCCTAGTGACAGGCAGTAGCCACGCGCAGGTAGGAACCTGACAGGGAGAGCCAGGGAAGGGCGTCACATGTGGTGGCAGTAGCGGTGGGATACGAACAACAGAGAATCCAGATACGAACCAAAGAGAGTCCCAAAGACACGTGGTGACAAAGGAGACTACGTCACAGGTGTTAGCTGTAGCAGTGAGATACGAATACTAGAGAATCCCTACCAGTGGTGTGGCAAACAGAAATAACAAAACAAGATTACTTGTGAGAGTGACTGGCAAAGAGTGTGTGGCAAAGACTGAGTGAACTCAAACACCATGGCTGAATATATAAAAATGATAAGAGAGGAGCTGGTGGAGAAGTGCATAACATTCAATTTACCTCATGAGGGTAAAGGGGTAGATGAATTGAGGGTAGCACTTATAGGATTTGCAATTGCCCAGCAAAAACAACCTGTCAGGGAAGAGATCCCAGAAGGATACTTAAGCAATCCCGCTTATATAGAGTATTTGAGAGAGAAGTTGAGGAGGGAGACTGAGGAAAAAGATAAGCAGAGGGAGTTGGAAGCTGAGAGATTGAGGATGGAAGCTGATAGGAAAGATAAACAGTGAGAGTTAGAAATTGAGAAGTTGAAGATGGAAACTGAGAGATTGAGGATGGAAGGTGCAGAGAAGGAAAAACAGCGGGAGTTGGAATTTGAGAGAATGAGAGTGGATGCGGAATTACAGGTAGAAAAGTTAAAATTTGAAAGAGAGAAGTTTCATTCTGATGAGACAAGGAAAGACAGAGATGGAGCAAAAATAAAAATTACTCCAAAGGACTTTGGTGTCTATGAGCCTGGTCAAGATCCTCAAATTTATCTCACAACCTTTGAAAAGGCAGCTCAGTTGTGGGGGCTACCTGAAGATAAATACATGCAGTATTTATCAACCCTGATTAAAGGGGAATTGGCTGAGGTATACCAATATTTCCCCTCAGACAGGCCCGTCACCTATGCTGAATTCAAAGAAGCAGTGTTTAAAAGATTCAGACTGGGGCCTGATTATTTTAGAAAGCTTTTCAGAAACTGCCAGATACAGACAGGGAGGTCTTTCGTGGAGCTGGGGGCAAAACTGATGGACATATTTGGGAAATGGCTGACAAGTGCAAAAGCTCAGTCTGTGGAGGAGGTGAAAAACCTCATGATATTGGATCAATTATACCATCAGTTACCACCAGAAATAAGGCTCCTGGTCAAAGACCATTCCCCTACATCAGTGCAGGAGGCCGCAGAGATGGCGGATCACTTTGCCTCCAACAGAACTGGCTGGGTGGGGAAAACATCAAGAGATTTTAACCCAGACCATATAATGCTGGCAGAAGGGATGTGGTACCACAGCGAGTGAGTCCTCCAGTAAAATCTGAAGGGCACAGGACACCCCAGAGTGGATCTGTGTACCCTAAAAGTGAGGAGAAATTATGCTACAAATGTGGTAGACCGGGGCACCTACGTTTTCAATGTGAGGTTGCCAACCCCATTAGTAATCCTGCTCAGACAAGGGCAGTGAAAACAGAGCCCAAGGCTTTAGAAACAGCGAAAAAGGTTCAGTTCTGCCAGATAAACTGGACAGAAGTAACAGACCTTGATTCAAGTCTGAGAGAGGAAGTGAGTGTACAAGGGGCAAATTATTGGGCATTGCTTGATACTGGTGCCGCTCAGACATTACTGAGGCCAGATTTAATAAAATCTGAGGTAATATTACCTCAGGAAACTGTGACTATCTAAGGAGTGAGGGGTCAACCACAAAGTTTGCCTGTGGCCCTGGTGGAAATGACTTGTAGAGGCTGAGAGGGCCGATATAAAGTAGGCATTAATGCCCAGCAACAAGAACCAGTAATACTGGGAAGAGATGTAATGGGAGCCCAAGGAAAGATATATGTGGTGACCAGACAGCAACTTGGCAGAGAAAAAGAAGCCATGTTAAGGGGGGTTGAAGGAAACAGGGTGGAATCTCTTAACCAGCCTCAGGTCACCATAGCAACCACTAGCAGGCCTGCTGAAGGAGACAAACTGTATCAAGTGGTCTGTGATAAGAAAGAAGCAGAGCAATGCAGGGAAGAGCTGCATAAAGACATAAGTTTGAAGCAGATAAAGGAACAAGCTCTGACCCAACAGATTCCTTTCACTGACAAACTGAGGAATCAAGTTGTGTGTGAGAATGGGATTTTATATAGGCTGTGGATGCCTGCTGAAAGAAAGGATGAATGTGAACCAGTGAAGCAATTGATAGTACCTAGCAAATACAGAACCAGATTGCTAGAGGTAGCCCACGATGTCCCATGTGCAGGACATCTGGGAATAAAAAAGACCAAGAGGAGATTGGCTGCACACTATTATTGGCCAAACATCTCCAAAGATGTAAAACAACATTGTCTATCTTGTGGTATCTGCCAAAAGGTGGGAAAAAGTGGAGTAAAGACTAAGGCACCCTTAAAGCCCCTTCCTATAATTGGACAACCCTTTTATAGAGTGGGAATAGATTTGGTGGGCCCTTTTTCCAAACCCACAAGGCATGGCAAGAAATATCTATTGGTGGCGGTGGATTTTGCCACCAGGTACCCAGACGCAGAAGCACTAAGATCTGTAGAAGCCCCTGTAGTGGCAGAGGCTTTATTAAAAATCTTTATGAGGCTGGGTTTCCCTCATGAAGTGCTGATGGATCAAGGCAGTGTATTCATGGGAGAAGTGATGCAAAGTATGTGGAAATGTTGTGGTCTAAAACATCTAAAGACCACTACTTACCATCCCGCCACTAATGGGTTAACAGAGAGATTCAATGGCGTTTTGAAGGGCATGATCAGAAGCTATGTTCAAGATCACCCACAAGACTGGGATGAACGTTTGGGATGCTTCTTATTTGCATACAGAGAAGTCCCTCAGGAGTCAACAGGCTTCTCACCCTTTGAACTCATGTTCACTAGAAAAGTGAGGGGACCTTTGGAACTATTAAAAAATTCATGGGAAGGAACCCTGGGAGAGTACAAAACATCTGTAGTAGATTTTGTATTGGAATTCCTCAATAAATTAACATCAATGATGGAGGTGGTGAAGAAGAATTTGAGTCAAGCACAGGAGAAGCAACGTTACTGGTATGACAGAACAGCCAGGGAACGTGTGTATGATGTGGGAGATATGGTTATGGCGTTCATACCCAGGAAACATGACAAATTACAGGCTAACTGGGAAGGACCATATACCATCAGAGAAAGGCTTGACACAGTGACGTATGTAATCACCACAGACCAACTGGACAAAAGCAAAGTGGTTCATGTAAATATGTCGAAGCCTTACCATACCAGGGATGCACAGGTGTTGCAAGTTACCTTATTCCCTGAGGGAAGTGGGCCTGAACTTCCAGATTTGGTACAGGAAAGCAAAGACAAAGGAGGGGTAGATCAAGTGGAATGGTCAGAGGAGGTGAAGGAGGAAGTAAAAGAAGAGATTCTGAGAGTTTTGAAAACCTATAGGAATCTCTTTAGCAACAAACCTGGCCGAACCAGTATAGTTATACATTCCATTGATACTGGAGATCATGCGCCAATCAGATCTGTTCCGTACCGTGTGAATGGGAAAGTTTTGAATGAGATCAAAAAGGAGGTGGAAGATATGCTGGAATTAGGAGTGATCAGGGAATCCATCAGTCCCTGGGCCTCAAGTATTGTCCTGGTTCCGAAAAAAGATGGAACGACAAGGTTTTGCATTGATTATTGGCTAATCAATAAAATTACTGTCCCAGATGCGTATCCTATGCCTAGGGTAGACGCAATGTTAGAGTTATTGGGGGCAGCAACCATTATCTCTACACTAGATCTCTGTAAAGGATTTTGGCAAATGGAACTAAACGAGCAATCCAGAGCCAAAACTGCCTTCAGTACACCAGATGGGTTATATGAGTTTGTGACCTTACCCATGGGACTAAGGAACTCACCAAGTTCATTTCAGAGGCTAATCAATACTGTGTTGCGAGGCATGTCAGATTTTGCAGTGGCCTATATCGATGACGTGGCCATTTTTAGCAAGTCGGTGCCTGAGCATGTCCAACACCTGACAACAGTATTGGAGGCCTTAAGAAAAGCAGGCCTCACAATAAAAGCTAAGAAATGCCAGTTTGGACTAAAGGAAGTAATCTATTTAGGACATAAGGTGGGGAGTGGGAAAATCACCCCCTTATGGAGCAAGGTGGAGGCAATACAAGCGTGGCCGATCCCCTTAACCAAAAAACAAGTAAGGGCATTTCTGGGTGTGGCTGGATTTTATAGGAAGTTTGTGAGAAACTTTGGGGAAATAGCAACCCCCTTGCATGAATTAACAAAGAAGAAGTGTTCTGAGCGTGTGGTATGGACGGATGAATGTCAGAAGGCTTTTGATCTACTGAAGCAAGCCTTGTGCCAAGGACCCATATTAATAGCACAAGACTATGAGAAACCATTCATCGTGGCTACAGATGCGTCGGACCTGGCACTGGGAGTCGTCTTGCTACAGGAGAGAGAAGGCACCAGACATCCAGTGGCATACCTGAGTCGCAAGCTGACGCCGAGGGAGAAAAACTATTCGTCGGTCCAGAAGGAGTGCCTAGCGGTCGTGTGGGGACTGAACAAGTTGCGCCCATACGTGTGGGGACGAAGATTTACAGTGACTACGGATCATCGGGCCTTGTTATGGTTGCAGACTATGAAAAACCATAACACTATGCTGCAGAGGTGGTCCTGGGCCCTACAGGACTATCAAGTGGACTTCCAGTTCATCAAAGGCAAGGACAATGTACTGGCCGATGGACTTTCCAGGCAAGTGGCTGGGACTGCAGTGACGTGACCAGACAGAGGAACAAAGAAAGACATTTTCCCCATAGAGACTTTTATTTGTTAACGCGACGTATAAATCCTGGAACAGGAATAATACTCTGCTGTTGTTTAAGGGGGGGGGAATGTGATGTTCCTATATTAATGTATACATGGTAAGTGGAGTGAAAGAGGGGGAGTGAATGGGCAGTAGAATGCGAGATGATTGGCTGAATGTTTAAAATGGCTGAATGTATAAAAGGAAGAGTGAGAGTGGAATCTGGGGGGGAGAAGAGAACTGAGTGGGTTGCTTGGTGGGGTTTAGAGAGTTGTTTGCCAGGACGGAGGTGGAGAAGGAGGGGGGTGGAGTTCGGATTAGTATTGAGTAAAACCATATGCTTATGTGCCTTAAGAAGAAATCTTGTTAATCTTGTTAGCTTTGTTATCTTTAATAAATACTTAATTTGGTTTACCAAAGGCCTGATCCTTGGCTGGGGTTTCACAGACCAGAAGGGAGGGTAAGGTAATGACCAAGGCTGAAGGGAAACTGTAACAAATGGTGGCAGCGGTGAAGAGAATAACAATACCAGTATTCAGAGTCTCTGGGAATACTAGTATTAGGACGTGACTGGTGGCTGCCTAGCAGGGGGATCTGTTGAGATCTGTGCTAGAGCGGGGAGAGAAACAATAAAAAGAACAGTCCGGACTGGTGGAGTCCCTGGTGGTGCCTAGTGACAGGCAGTAGCCACGCGCAGGTAGGAACCTGACAGGGAGAGCCAGGGAAGGGCGTCACAGTCCTCTCTGGGTCTCTGGATGAGTCACAAGTCTCTGGACTCTCAGCTTTCATTTTTTTAAATTAAATTTCTAGCTGGTCTGGTTCACAAGATATACACCAAAATATCAGCCGCTGCCACCCGCTACTTCTGTTAATTGAGCTCATAGGTGGCTGCTCTAACCCCATCCTTTCAGGTTTGTAGCCAATAAGTGACGTCAGGTTTATGATTGATAGGGGATTTATTGACCTCCAGTAAGTAGCTAGAACCCATTACAAGGCCAGAAAATTGTTGTTTTTTTCCTGCTTGTCTGAAAATCTCAAACAGATTAAGTTTTTAGCTTTCAGCAGTAGCAAAAGTCTTTTTTCTTTCTTGTGTGCAGGAGTCAAACAGGTTCACATTTTCCTGGGCTGTTGAAGAGGGTGGTGTTTTGAAACACTTCCCAATATGAAGCTTTAATCCTATGCTTACTTTTCTGGGAGTAAAGCTGCAATGCTAATCCCACATACCGGGAGTAATCCCCATTGAATTCAATGGAATTTATTTTTGAGTAGACATGGTTAGGATTGTGCTGTACATTAATGGAGCTTTTGAGTGAACATAGCGAAGGATTGTATTATTGTTGTAAATCTTTCTCTCTTCCTCCAATCCTATTGTTTAAAGCAATTAGGCAGGGTTTATTTAGGTATCACTACTTTTGTAGGAAAACAATACTGATCTTTTTTTTAAAAAAAAAATCAAAGACCAACTGGTTTTGACAATAAACTGTTATATAGGGTATATGTATTTAAATCCCCAGTGTGTGTGTATGTTGAGTCTTTCCAATATCCCTGTGAGGTAGGGTTGCCAAATGGAAACCAAGGCAGCTCACAACAAGAAATAAATCCCTTTAAAATACAATGGCCATAAAAACAAGTATAAACAGTTGCAAAACATCTTAAAGTTAGATTACTGTAATGCGCTGTATGTTTGCCTGCTCTTGAGGTTGGTTCAGAAGCTGCAGCTGGTGCAAAATGTGGTGGCGACACTGTTCACTGGGGCAGGATATCGCCAGCATGTCACCCGCTGCTGAAAGAATTATCCTGAGTTTGGATAATTGGTCAGTTGCCTGCTTTGGATGGGGTCATACTCCATTTGAAAGAGCAAGTCTGTAGTCTGGGGGTGCTCCTGGATCCATCTTTGCCACTAGAGACCCAGGTGACCTCAGTGACTAGAAGCACCTTTTATTAGCTTTGGCTGGTAAAACAGCTGTAGCCATTTCTGGACCACGATAGCTTGACCACTGTTGTCTATGCATTGGTAACCTCCAGGCTGGATTACTGTAATGTACTCTGTGTGGAGCTGTCCTTGAGGTTGATCTGGAAGCTGCAGCTGGTGCAAAATATGGTGGTGAGACTGCTCACTGTGGCAGGATATTGCCAACATGTCACCCGGCTGCTGAAAGAATTGCACTGGTTGCCCATTAGCTACCAGACTAAATTCAAGATTATGGTTTTGGTGTACAAAGCTTGGGACCAGGATACCTGAAAAATCTTCTTACCCCTTATATACCCAGTCAGTCATGACACTCTGCAGGTGAGGGCCTCCTGCAGATACAGTCTCACCAGGAGGTCCATTCCACACAACATAGGAAGCAGACCTTTAGTGGGTCACCGACCCTTTGGAATTCCCTCCCCTTAAATATTAGACAGGCGCCATCTCTATTATCTTTTCAGCGCCTATTGAAGACATTCCTCTTTCAACAAGCCTTTTAAGTTGAGACCTTATCCCAGTTTGCATCTGTGTTGGAATTGCTTTTAATATGTTTTTAGACCTTTTTTAAAAAAATGTTTTTAAAGATGTTTTGTTTTAATATATTTTAAAGTCTGTTTTTATGATGTTTTAAAGTGTTTTTAGTGCTTTTGTTTGCTGCCCTGGGCTCCTACTGGGAGGAAGGGCAGGATATAAATCAAATTATTATTATTATTATTATTATTATTATTATTATTATTTCTCATAGTTTATTTAAATTGCAGGGCCAAAGGCCAACACAAAATTAATTAATATATCATGTACAACAAACTTACCATGTTAAAATTTATAATTGAGTTTAAAATAAATTCTATAAAGGAAAATTTAAAACATCATAAGGCAATGAGAATCTATGCTGATTGTACAGCGTCTAAAATTTAAAACTAAGACAGACTTGAACGGCAGCTGTTCTATAAGGTTCTAATAATAATAATAATAATAATAACAATAATAATAATAATAATAAATAAAGTGGTGCGATTCTGAATTTTAGCTTGGGTGAGTGAAGTTCCTTATCACTTGAGGTTGCAGTTCAGTGCATGCTTCCCTGTTCGAGTAAGTCCCATTGAATACATTGGGACTTGCTTCTGAATAAACAAACATAGGATTGCGCTATAAATATCTTTACACGTTATGTAAATAATAAACATCTTTGACAGTCATGCTTATAGAAATATTTATTCATACTATGTCCCAATAAGTATCTGATTTCACACTATGATTGTACATTATTATTTCCTCTACATTTTAAGTGTGCCCTTGCTTGGGGTGGTCATGGCCTGAACCTGGCCTGGTAGCAAATCAGCAACCAGTGCAGATTTCAGAGCAGAGGTATTGTAATGAGGACTAAAATATTAGCGATTTTTAATCTTTGATTCACCTTAGTGAACCAGAGTTTGGAAAAATCTGCAAAGATTCCTGGGAAAACAGCCTTTCTGTGACCTCTGGTTAACTACATATCTTGAAAGCCTGAGGATACAGACTTTCTGACTCTTATGAAGAGTTTGGGGGATGTTGCCCAGTAAGTAACAGGCACTTCTTTCAAACAAATAAATAGTCTGCATAATGTTTATGATAATCTAAACCTTTAGGATGAGACAAGATAGCTCCTTTTAAACAAAGAAATAGTCTGCATAATGTTTATGATAATCTTAACCTTTAAAACAGGATAGTGATTATCTGAAATATCAGGAATTCAAAGGTGGGAGATTGCAGTCATTATCTCAGAATTCATCAAGGAATGGTTTCTGGACAAAACCAGATTCCTTGACTGATTATCCTAAATTCTTTCATTGTTATTTGTCACATCCGCAGCCTCCTGGTCACAATTACATTGGGGTTAGTTCAGTTAGAAAAGGTATAAAACATGAGGGGTTTTGAGGGGTCAGCAGTTCCTCTTCTGGAGGGCTCCAACAGCTGCCTTTCTTACCAGTGTTCCCTAGCATCTTTGGGACAATTTGCAGAACTTCAGAGCTAAGGATTTGGGTGAGATATTTCAAATCTAGCGCTGGTTACATGAGGGTGAAGCCTTGGCTCATTGAGCTAGATATGGAAGTCTCTCTCTCAGCTTTAGACTTGCAGCAACTCTCCAGGAAAGGTATATGCAACTTCTAGGCTCCTCTCTTTCCTTTTTCTTTCTGTGTGGGTGAGCTCAACTCTGAAAGTGTTCACAGGGTTAGTCTCTTTGCTTTAGTCTATCTAGTGTTGCTGAATGAATGAATAATAGTTAAACGCTGCTCATTGTTAATTGTAATCGTATATGCAATATTTTTCCTTGTTCTCTTAATAAAACCACTCTTTATTTTACTCTCTGTGTATGTATCATTAAGCTAAAGGTAGATGTATACACACTTTAGGGGTGACATGCAGGTAACTCCAGCAAAAGGTCCTGCTGCACTTGCAATAGGGGAACTTGCATTTCTAGTGAGCTATACTCATGAGGAAGTCCAAGGTCCATTCATAACCGTATTATGTGCTGATAGGGTCTCGCTCATGTCAGCAATTGTGCCACAGCGTTCTGCACTAACTGCAGCCCACGGGTCAGGTTTTGCTGCATGGAGACTTCTGTGACCTTGGCTGACTGGTTGCCAAGAATTTTTAGTTTTTGTTTAGGAATCCCAACTGGTTGTGGGGTGCTGAGTTTTCTACCTTACTCATAGGAATTGTTGTGGTTGGTATGGTATTGTATTTAGGAAATCATCATTGTCTTTTCTTTTTCTATTTCTATTTGCATGTCATTTACCTTTAACCTCACTCCCTTACATCCATAGAAGCAACAAAAGTGCCCCCTTAAACCCACTGAAGATGCACCTTGTTGTTTGCATGAGGGCTTGTTTCTTGCCCAATAGTGGTAAAAGAGAATTCACATCCTGCAATTGTTGTTGTTCCCAAGCTGCTACCTATGAAGGTAGACCAAACCATATGTGTTTTCTCTCTGTTGATTTTTACTCATTGGAATTGGGTTGGCTGTCAAGGTGAGTTTATAGCAGCCCACAGGGTAAGCAGGAAAGGTAGAGAATCTTCTTACTCTTACTCATTTCTCAAACCTCTTTCTGAAGTGAATGGTCAAATCTGTAAAGAAGCTTGGAGCAGCCATGTTAAAAGGCAAGGGCAAGGCTTTAAAAGTGTTTAGACAAATTCATGAAGGATACATCTATCACTAAATTCTAATATATGGAACCTCCAGGTTCAGAGACAGTATGCCACTAAATGTCAGTTACTGAAGAGCAACAGTGGAGAGAGCTGTTGCTTTCATGTCCTGCCTGTGGGCTCTGCAGAGGCATCTGGTTGGCCTCCATAGGAGAAAAAAATGGGGGCAGCATCAAAGACAAGAATGCAAAATAAGAAAGAAAGAAAGGTGAGGCCCCCAAATAGTACTGGAAAAAAATGAAATGTAATAAAATAGCAAAGTACCCAACATGTTTTGGTGAAGACCTTCTTCAGGAGTATTAGATCACAGCTATCCTAGTAAGACTGTGTGAAACAGCAGAACTGAAGGAAAGCACAGTCTGGTCAGTCGGAGGAGTTAGGCATACATAAGGTATATCTGTGTGGAGTTTTTATTTGTTTTGTATTATTAGAATCTGCTGTAAGCTGCTTTGAGGATCATTTGATTGGAAGGAGGAGTATAAATCTTCAAAATAAGTTGCTCTGAAACTTTTTTGGGAGTAGAAATTATATAAATAAATAAATGGAGGGACTGTGTAGTGTTGACAAGAAGGAAGAAGAGCTTTCAACAATTTGAGACTGTTGGCCAAGGAGTGTAGATGTGTAAGACTGGGAGTCTGACAGGACTCTTCATACCTTGGAAGGACAGATAGAAAGAAGAATCCATCCAGTTGTGGTTTCTAGTTGAGTTTGTCTCATCTCATTTTTTGTGGGGAGGGGGTGTCATCCAAATTTGGAGGAGCATTTCTGACCAACCTTCACAACAAAAAGGAAGGAAAGAAGATGGCTTTGCCATTGGCTTTGGTGGGTGGCATGACAGGAAGAGTAGAGCTCTGGTTGCTGCTGTTGCCATTCTTCTCCCACCCCCAGCACATCTGGGAAGGATGCTAGTGCATGTGGGCACACTTTGCTAACACCCTAGTAAGGAAGGATGATAGACAGAAGTTCATTGTTGTTGCTGATAAGCTGACTACAACCAAAAAGGATAGAAACCCAACTTAAACAGCCTCTTAAAAACTCAAATGGGCTCAGTAATATATCTATTAGAACATCTAAAGTATTAAATGTAATTTTAATATATAACAGCTAGCAACCATAAGAGAGCCAGTGTGGTGTAGTGATTAAGGTGTTTGACTACAACCTGGAAGACCAGGGTTCGAATCCCCACACAGCCGTGAAGCTCCCTGGGTGACTTTGGGCCAATCACTGCCTCTCAGCCTCATGAAAACCCTATTCATAGGGTCGCCATAAATCGGAATCGACTTGAAGGCAGTATATTTACATTTTAGCAACCATAAAACATTATTAAAAACCATCATATATGGCAATAAAATATCCTTAATACATTCCTTTCATTCAAATCTTGTACTAGATCTTTCCCAAATGCGTTCCAACCTGTAAAGATCTTCTTCAGTGAGTCCTTTCGATTTTTGGTAGCTGGATGTTCCTGAGATACTTTGGCATTCTTAGATCTTGTAAATAATAAATCTGACATACTGATGAATGAATAGTAAGAATTCTTGATGATGCAGGCCTCTCAAATTCAATAGAATTGAATTGGCTGATAAAATAAGTAATTCTATTGAATTTGAGAGATCTGAATCATCAAGGATTCTTACTATTCATTCATCAGTCCAAATTAAAAGACTGAGCAAGATATACATTGCACAATATGTGGTGTAGGTCAGATCTGCAGGACTTGATGAGCTGCATACTAGAGTATTGAAGGAATTGGCTGAAGAACTCTCAGAACCGCTGTCTGTGAAATTGTGGAGGATGGGTGAAGTGACGGATGACTGGAGGAAGGTTAATGTTGTCGCTATCTTCAAGAAGGGCAAAAAGGAGGCACCTGGGAACTACAGACCAGTCAGTCTGACATCAATCTCTGGGAAAATTCTGGAGCAGATTATAAAGCGGTCAGTCTGTAAACTGGAAAACAATGCAGTGATTACTAAGAGCTAACATGGATTTATCAAGAACAAATCCTGCCAGACTAATCTTATCTCATTGTTTGATTGGATAACCTCTCTCAAACACTGTGGGAATGCTGTGGACATAATATATCTTGACATCAGCAAATCTTTTGACAAAATGCCACATGATATTCTGATTAGCAAACTAGCTGAATGGAACAACTATCAGGTGGATCCACAGTTGGCTCCAGAATCGTACTCAAAGAGTGCTTATCAGTGGTTCCTTCTCAAACTGGGGGGAAGTAACTAGTGAGGTATCACAGGGCTCGGTCTGGGCCCAGTACTCTTCAACATATTTATTATTGACTTGGATGAGGAGGTGCAGGGAGTGTTTATCAAATTTACAGATGATACAAAATTGGGTGGGATAGCTAATACCTTGGAAGACTGAAGCAACATTCAAAGGGATCTTGATAGGCTGGAGTATTGAGCTGAAAATAACAGAATGAAATTTAACAGGGATTAGTGCAAAGTTCTACGCCTAGGAAAAAGAAACCAATACACAGTTACAAGATGGGGAATACTTGGCTCAGCAATACTACGTGCGAGAAGGATCTTGGGATTGTTATTGATCACAAACTGAATTTGAGCCAACAGTGTAATGTGGCTGCAAAAAAGGTAAATGCTTTTTTAGGCTGCATTAACAGAAGCATAGTTTCCAAATCATGTGAAGTATTAGTTCCCCTCTATTTGGCATTAGTTAGGCCTCATCTTGAGTGCTGTGTCCAGTTCCGGACACCACACTTTAAGAAGGATGCAGACAAACTGGAATGGGTTCAAAGGAGGGCAACAAGAACAATCAGGGGACTGAAAACAAGGCCCCATGAGGAGAGTCTGAAAGAACTGGGCATGTTTAGCCTGGAGAAGAGAAGACTGAGGGGAGATATGAAAGCATTCTTCAAGTACATGAAAGGTTGTCACATAGAGGAGGGCTGGGATCTCTTCTTGATCATCCCAGAGTGCAGGACACGGAATAATGGGCTCAGATTTCGGCTGAACATTAGGAAAAACCACCTAACTGTCAGAGCAGTACAACAATGGAATCAATTACCTAGGGAAGTGTTGGGCTCTCCAATACTGGAGGCATTCAGGAGGCAGCTGGAGAGCCACCTGTCAAGTATGCTTTAAATTGGATTCCTGCATTGAGCAAGGGGTTGGACTCAATGGCCTTATAAGCCCCTTCTATCTCTATGACTCTGTGATTTTAAGAGATGGTTGGTAGAAATTATGTACACATGCAGAGGTGAGAAGAAGTAGAAGTGCTCAAATTTTGATGGCTACAGGCAGAGAGCAATATGGCTGTGAGGATGGATGGGGGATGGTCTGGCCAAGTGAGGAGAAGAGACAACAGATATTTTAGGGCTGTATCTCTTCTGGGCCACTCCCACCCCCAGATGTTAGGATTTGGATTGCTTTTTGAGCCAACATTCCAACCTTGTGGTGCTGCTATTGAACACTAGGTTGGTCCTTAATAAGTCATTTCCCATCCATAACCTGATGACAAGCCAACCCAAGACATGAGTAGGCAAGCTAGGGAGGCCTGATCTGACTGAACTCCGCCCTCCTAGGTACTCAGTGCATCCTCAATATAAGCTGGAGGACTGGGGGTGGGTAGGTGGGTACAGTCATCCATAAACATTTTGTCTCGCCAGGAAACTGGTGTGCTTGGGACCAGATTCAAAAGTCTATTCCTAGTGCAGGATCAGAGAGAAAGAAAAGGGATTCTCATGTTCAATTGTTCATGTTCATATTCATGTTCAGTTGCAACAATCTTGTATTCAGTTGTCTTGCTGTCTGACCAAGTTGAGGTGGTCTCAGAATTAGTGTTGGAGAGTCTCCAGATAGGTCTACTGGTGGGTTCAACGTTTAGACCACAGCCATCTTGTAAGGGTCAGCTAAGGACTTCATGGCCTCCATGACAACCATGGGGTTTGTCTCAATAATCAATACATTGCTGCCCTGGGCTCCTGCTGGCAGAAAGGGCGAGATACACTTCTAATCAATCAATCAATCAATCAATCAAGTCACACTTTCAATCTGGTATTTGCCATAGAGTGGGTGGTGAATGGGCTGGTATTAGTTGCTGGGTTTTTTTCCCCTTTTAAATTAAATCTTATTTTAAATTGTCATGGGCAGACCAATTTCTGGTGAGATTGGATTGACAGTGGCAGTTCTGCTGTGATTTGGGCCTATTAAGATGGTCAGCCCCTGGAGATTTATGGGATTTGAGGGATTCCTGAAGGCTCTGGGGGATTTTTCCAGTTGGCAAATGCGGTGTTCCTGTCAAAGCACCGGCTTCACTGTGTAATGATGGGATGGAAAGGGTCATCAGCACAATTGCTCCTAAAGGCCCTCTCTGGTATTGCAGAGCTCAGGCTATACTCTGTTTTTTAGGGAAACTTCAAGATATGAAGATGGTGGCTTGAATGTGTGGTATAAGTCTGATAGTAAAGCAGAGCAAGCACTGGTGAGAGCAGTGGGGCCTTTAGCATGGTAGTACTAGAACGGCCACTTTACCACCACTGCATCCTCAATTAGTCACCTGACAATTATTCTGAGTGGTAAATGAGCTAGTAACATCTGGCCCAAAGTGAAGGAAGCAGAACTATCAAAGGCCTGCTGTGTCTAGTTTGTAAGACACTTTTGTGGGTAAAGTTGCTCACTGTGACACTGAATCTGATTTGACTCTTAATACATATAATACACCAGGCTACACCAGCAGGATGTAAATAATAACTGAGTTTATTTCTTAGTTTCTTTTACACAGTTCTCAGTCCAGCATCTATCATGGAACTGCTCCCTGAAAGCACAGGCTTAGAGCATGCTCAGTTTCAACCTTTCTAAAGAAAACACTTTTGCCTTTTGGCCACTAGGTGGCAGTATATCCTTCAGGAGGTGTTTAGAGTCTGCTCATGTTATTTGGTATAAGTTTCAGTAACTACAGCTGGATGATGTGGCCTACACTGACCGGCCATGTGTAGTCTCTCAACCCTTGTCCATCATGGCTTGTTAGACCTAGTTGAAGGGGATTGACCAGATAGGGCAGAATGCTTAGCTGGGGAAGGAGATTGTGCCAGTCACCTTAAAGGAGGTAACAGCAGTGCATCCCGTTCTTAACAGGCACTCCGTAGACCTGAAGGCCAATGATAAGTGCTGCCCAGTCACAAACATCCCTTTTTGGGGCAAGGTTATCAAAAGGGTGGTGGCTGTTCAGCTTCAGATGTTCTTGGTGGATCTATTTCAATCTGACTTCAAGCCTACATTTGGCACTGAAATTGCTTTGGTTGTTTTGGTTGATGATCTTTGTCAAGAGAGGGGTGGGGGGATGTGGTTGTGCTTCATTTCTCTATGACCTTTGGTACCACTTAGCACGGTGTCCTTCAGGATCAGTTCTGTGGATTGGTATTTGGATGCACAGTAATCTGGTGGTTCCATTCTAACCTGCAGGGCCATTTACAAAGCAGCACTGAAGGGTTTCTGCTTCAGCCCATGGCACACGTTTCCATCTTAACCCGCATGCACTTTAACATCCACATGAAGCCACTGGGAGTGATCACCAGAGATTTGGGTTCAGTGTCCCCAATATGCAAATGACACCCAGCTCTATTTCTCTTTGTCCTCAGAATGAGATGAAGCTATGCAAATACTGGACCCTTTGCCTTGAGACAGTAATGAGGGGAATAAGGGCCAATAAATTGATACTGAATCCTAAGAAGATGGAGGTGCTATGGGTTGGGGGTTCTTGAGTTCAGAAACTCATTAGATTGCTCATCCTGAATGGGGTGATGCATTTCCCTTGAAGAAACAGATGGGTAGCTTGGTGGCACTCTTTGATCCAGCTCTGTCACTGGCAGAATAGTGTCAAAGGTCAATAAGAGTGCTAATTACCAACTCTAGATGGTTCATCAGCTATAGACATTCCTAGACAGAAATAATCCTGCCATGGTAATCCACACTCTGGTAACTTCCAGGTAGGATTTTTGTAGTGCACTCTAGATGGTGCTACCTTTGAAGATGGTTCAGAAGTTATAACTAGCACAGAATCAGTGGTGCTGGTGGCTCCCTGTCAATGGGGCAGTGGACTCCATTCTGGGTTTTAGGCCAAACTGTCAAGGAGCTCTCCAAAGTGCCGAATCTATTTGGGGAATAGGTTTCAGCAGCTTGGACAGCTCCTTAAAACTTCGGCCTATAACCCAGAGGGGATTCCACTGCACCACAGACATAGAGCCGCTAGCTGCCACTGCACAGAATGCAGCTGAGTTTCCATCAGTTCAGACTCAAACAGCACTGATTTCAAAAGATTGCACTGATTCTGGCCACATCCACAAAAGGCATTCCTTCCATTTGAAACAGGCATGGCTTCCCCTAAAGAATCCTGGGAAGTATCGTTTGTGAAGGGTGCTGAGACTTATTATTTATTTATTTATTGAATTTATATCCTGCCCTTCCTCCCAAAGGAGCCCAGAGTGGCAAACATAAACAAAACACTTAAACAACAGCCCCCCCCCAAAAAGCGTACTAAAAACTGTTCAACACATTCTAACACACAGTTATCTTTGAGTTGTCAGGAAAACATGCTGCCAAGTATCTTAGAGGAAAAGTGGGATATAAAGGTAACAAATAAGTCTGTGTATGTGAAATGAAAAAGGGGGGTTGGAGGGAATCGCACTGACATACTTATTTATTCCCTTTACTTAAAGAGAGAGCATCACCCACCCTTGTTCATAACCAGGGGGTAGGGGAGGGCTGGGAAAAACCCCCGGTGGAGGGAGATGCAGAAAGGGGGGGCTGCTCACTCACCCCCACCCTACTCCAGTGGAGACCCCACTGAGGGCAGAAGACCACTGCGCTCTCACTCTCCCCCCAGGACACAGGAGGGGCTCAGCAGAACGGACGGCCTTTCCCCCCTGGGATAGACTGCTTTTGCCCATGGTGGGTCCACTTATTAGTAGACTCCTATTCCCCTGACAGAGCTCCAGTGGCCAGAGTGGTTTAATAGCTCCTCTTCCCAGAGAATTCTGGGAATTGGAGCCCTGTGAGGGGAACAATTCTCAGAACCCTTCACAGACTACACTTCCCAGGACTCTTTGGGGGAAGCCATGACTGTTTAAAGTGGAATAAATGTCTGGTGTTTATGTGGCCTCTGACCAGCATTGGGATCCACTAGCTGGGCCCGATCCACTCACATTCCGTTGAAATGGAATGCAATTCCATCCCAACTTGCTTTTTTTCCATAAATGTCTGCTTTGTTCCAGTTTGATATGAAACCAGGAAGCAGAAGTATTCATTTGACTGCATGAGAAGAGCTTCCGGGGGAATGGAGGGTAGGGAGCCCAGGCCATCCTCTCTCTCCTGTTCCAGGCTTACAGCTGGCTCTGCGAGGCTTTCTGTGGCAGCACAGAGTCTCCTGAATCCCGATTCCCACCTGCCACTTTCATGGCCCTGGAAAGGGCAGAGGCCCCAGTAGCCTTGGCTAGAGAGGCAATTCTACTCCACAGGCTATCTAGCTTCCCTACCTGTCATCTGAGGAGTCTGCAGAGAGGCTAGTGAGACCATGCAGCTTTTCTCCCCCCACCCCTTTGTAGCTTTTTTTGTTTTTGAGGAGGAAGGAGGGTTGATACTAGAGATTAACAGGGGATCCCATAGTGTCTCCATAATGTGATTGAGATGCTCTAGGATTCCCTGTTAATTTATGTAGCAGTAACCCTTTAATATTGTTCAATTTTTTAAAAATCTAGTGTCTGATAATAAAGCAGAAATCCAATGCCTTCAGGTTAAATCCGCAAAGACAATGGATGGGTGGATTAAAAAAAATCCAGAGATTTGGGGGGAATTTTTGCCCTTCCCTAATTCTGACAGATCTTTACTAGTTGCCTGTACACCAGGCAGAATCAGCACTGATGCTGAAAGATCTGCATTCGTTGCCCATGTGCTACTAAGACCAATTCAAGGTGTAAATTTTATCTTAAACAGCAATAGATCCAAATAATTGAAGTATTAATCTGCCGGTGAATTAAGATCTGTGGGAGAGTCCCTTCACTCAGTAGAGGGATGAAAAGTACACTGTGCACTTCAATTATGGAATGCCCTTCCCTCTGAGGTGCAACTGGCACCAATGTTTACTTTTTGGTGCCATTTGAAGGCACACCTTGTTGCCCAGGCCGTCTCTGCGGCTGATGTAACTGAGGCCAGCTGCAAGTTAATGAACTATATGTCTGTTATGTGATTAGTTTTGTTTCATTTTTGTCAGGTTTACTCATATTTTAACAATTTGACGATGTGATTGCTGTTTTGTTTTATGTTATAACCCACCCTGGGATCATTAATTGATGAAGGGCAGGCTAGAAATTGAAATAATAATCCTATCTACCTCCCCAGCCTCTCCAAATACTCTAATAGTCTCCATAATATTTGTTTAGACAAATGCTACTTTTTCAAATATAACAGAAAAATCTTGATAATTATGCAGTACCTCTTGTTATGGCCTCAGGATTTTTCTTTCCAGTGGCTGCAAACTACCCTTTTGATTTGTTTTTTCTTTCTTTTTCTTTCAGAGGACAAAGTATGGACTACTGTGAATCATGACTTGCAGGAACACTCCCCCGTGGTAAGCAAGAGGCCTGAGAAGCACACTTTGCTACAGCTTAATTACAGTGCCACCATGGATCAGATCTCAGCCATCACCAGTAGCGCCGAGTATTGTGAGCAGTTCATTTCCTATGTCTGTAAACTGTCGAGGCTCCTGAACACCCCAGGTAAGCTACATGTTAAATGCTGTTGCTATCCTTAACCATGTTTCTGGTTTTGCCATGGAGCCCAGGAATGTCATTTTCTAAACAAATTTCCTGGTTTAGCACTTGGACTAAATCAATTCCAAAGTACTTTTTGGTGTCAGGCTTACTGGTGTCTCTATTAATCTACCCCACTTAGAACGCAGAGTATCTGAAAACAAAACATCCCTCTGTATATTACCATCACTTTGAGATGTTGCTATATGGTGTTGCTGATAAAGGATTTATTTAGTATCGGATGTTTCATGCTGTCATTTCTATAAGAAATTCAAAAGAGTGAATAGAAAAAGGAGTCCTTTCCATCCACACATCCAACTTTTGTAAGAATTTTTTATTTTTCTCTTTACTGTTGCCTGATTTCTAAAATGATTTCTAAAAAGAGAGGCATATTCAAGCATTTTCTTAGAAACCACAGCCACTGATCTGGAATTCTTATTCATCATTGCAGATGGATGAGAGGAGCTCACTGTAGTTACTCAGTGGGGTAGGAAAGGCATTATGCCTATACTCAGAAGTGTATTGCTATGACTTAAGAGCCTTTTATATGCTCCAGAGGTGAATCCTGCTATTGAAAACAAGGTCCTGGGCTGATTTAGAGTGCCTTTGGATGTGATGCAAAAGCAGGGAGAAAATGAGCTATGTGTTCCTCAGACTTCCTGTTCCTCTTCATCTCCTGGTTCACACTTTTGGCAACCTCCATTCGAACACCTGTAAGAGCATAAATTGCTATGAGCAGTCATGCAAGTTTCATATGCATAAATGTGTCCAGAACATGCACATTTTATTCTTAAATGTCAGTCTGCATGGAAGAAATTGCACTACAACCTGTTTTGCATATTTCCTTCCTCACTGGAAAGTTGGTGTGGTGTCTGGCTGCTGCTTGACTATGAAACACAGAATTGTGCTCTGAAGAAATGTACCCACTTCAGTCTAATGCCTCAGGGAGACTTAAGGCCATGTGCTAACAAACTTGCAATCACAGAATGGTAAAGGGGCGAGTGGAACGAAAGACCTCACTTTACTCAGGTAGTCAAAGTTTACAGATAATCAAAAGCAATTTGATTTAAGTCTTAAGTAGCAATGCTTTTCTTGACTTGTTAATTCTAGAGCGGTGAGGGTTTTCAAAGAACCTGTTGATGTTTACAGAGAAAATCCCTATTACATTCTACTGTGTCTTATTTGAACTACATCTGTTTTAGGCCTGGAGCATGGACATTCTCAGGGAATTAGATGTATTGTTATATCCCACACCCCCTACAAACACAAACACACACACACTTTGCTTCCAAAAGAGGAAGAAAGGGAAACATACCAAAGCAGATCATTTTAATACCCACTGTGACAAAGGATCCTATTACATTGTTTACATAATGCCAGTGGCAGGCTAGTCTGCAGACTCTGCACACATCCTACAACAGTGATTTATGCAAAAGAAAAGCAAAAGCTGGTTACATTTCTTCTTCTGTAAACAACTAGTTTTTCAGCTTGGGTGGCCTGTCCCCCTCATGTGTTTACTTTTTGGGAATTTTGCTTTATAATACATAATGCTATGTTTGATATGTTTCTTATCTCAGAAGAATTGGTGTGGCTTCTATTCAATACAGGGATTTTACAAAGAAATCACACTGGGCTGGCAGGAAAAAAAACTGGATAAAAACACAAGTATGTTTTTTGTTGCTTTTGTAGGACATATCCTGCTCAGATATTAGCATTCAACTAAGCCAAACTACTTGCCTCTTCTTCTGTGCTTGGCTTCACACACACAAGCACCTATGGGCTGTTGGTTTTGTTTGTTTGTTTTCATACAAGCATATGCAGTTACACGATGGCAGTCAGGATTGGTGGTGTCCACTAAGTTGACACAGAAAAGTTGCAACTTTTTCTGTAATAGCATCAACTCTAACCTTCAGGATTGAGTAGACTCTGTGTGCTGTTGTTTAACGCCAGGTTGGTAAACAATAAGACCACACTCATCCATGATTGATCATGGATGAGAGTGCCAATTTGGAGCACATTATTGAGACCTGGTTGGGTGTGCTGGGAGGAGTTGATCTGACCTAGGTTTGCCCACCTGGATACATGGTGCAGCACCAGCACAGACTGCGGGATGGGGGGGAGGGGTCGCTGTGATCTATAGAACTTCCATCTCTGTCACCAGGAAATCGTTCTGTCTTGGAGCTGGTTATGGAGGCCTGCACCTGGTGCTGGGCCAAGGAGACAGGAAACTAGGGTTGCTGCTGGGGTACCATCCACCCTGCTGTCCAGCAGCTTCTCTGACTGAGCTGGTGGAGGCCATCTTTGCTGTGGTATTGGAGGAGCCCAGAATGATACTCCTGGGTGATTTCAATGTCCATGCTGAGGCTGTCTCTAGTGTTCTGGCTCGGGACTTCATGGTCTCCAAGACGACCATGGGGCTGTCTCAAGATGTCACCGGCCCGATGCATAAGGCAGGGCACACCCTCGACTTTGTTTTTGCTCCAGATAGTGGAAAGGGTGTTCTGGAGACAGGGGGGTGGATGTCACCCCATTGTCATGGTCAGACCACTTCCTGGTGAAGTTTAGACTTACAGCTCTGATCCTCCCCTGCAGGGGTGGTGGACAGATTAAGATGATCTGCCCCCGGAGACTAATGGAATCCATTAGATTCCTGAATGCCTTGGGGGAGTTCCCAGCAGATAGAGCAAGTGACCCTGTTGAAGCCCTTGTCATGCTATGGAGCAATGAGATGCATCAGCTCTTAATATAGTTGTCCCTGAGCACCCTCTCCAGCATTGTGGAGCCCAGAATGTACTTTGGTACACCAGTGAACTAAGCGCAATGAAACAGGCTGGATGACAGCTAAAGCTCAAATAGACAAAAATGTGCTATGAGGCTGATCGGGGACAAGTAAAGCAACATCATTGTGCATACTGTGTGGCAATGGGGGTGACAAAGAAGGTCCACCACTCTGCCTCCATTACTTCTTCAAGTAGCCATCCAGTGGAGCTTTTCTGTATTGTTAGGGGTCTGTTGCCATCAACTCCAGGAAATGGAGTTTTAGACCCTTTGGAGGTCCACTGTGAATTGTTTGCAAGACCTTGGAGGGTAAAGTTGCTCACCTCCATAGCAGTCTTGATGCCCCATCCACATCTAATGTAGTCGCTAGTGAGTAGTCCAGTGCAACATCTGCTGCAACTTCTTGATCAGTTTCAGCTGACGCGGCCTGACGTGGACAAGGTGCTTGTCATGACGCAGGCAGCAATATGTCCTCTCACCCCTTGCCCTTCTTGGCTTATTAAAGCTTGCCAAGGAGGCTTGACAGAGTGGATCCAAGGTGTTGTGAGTGCGTCATGGCAGGATGGAGTGGTTCCAGCGATCCTGAAAGAGGGGGTGATCCAATTGCTCCTGAAAAAGCCCACCCTACACCCATTGGTTTATTACAACTACTGCCCGGTCACAAATATCCCCTTTCTAGGGAAGGTGATTGAGAGGGTTGTGGTGCAGCAATTGCAAGTACTCTTGGATGAAAAAGATTATCTTGACCCATCCCAGTCTGGGTTCAGGCCTGGTGATGGGACTGAATCGGCCTTGGTTGATCTGATGGATGACCTTATCAGCAGAAGGATAGGGGGAGTGTGACCCTGTTATTCTTACTTGATCTCTTGACGGCTTTTTATATCATTGACCATGATATCCTTCTGGGCCGACTTGGTGAGATGGGTATTGGAGGCACTGTTTTACAGTGATTCTAATCTTATCTCCAGGGTCGTTTTTAAATAATAGCATTGGATGGTTGTCTTTCGGGCCCCTGGCAGTTGTGCTCTGGGATGCTGCAGGGTACCATCTTGCCCCCCATGCTGTTTAACATCTATACGAATCCCTTGGGAGTAGTCATCAGGATATTTGAGGCAAGGTGTCAGCAGTAAGCTAATGATACTCAACTCTATTTCTCTATAACTTCTGAATGAGGAGAGCCCGTGTGAGCCCTGGACCGGTGCCTAGACTTGGTGGTGGTCTGGGTGAGGGCCAATAGATCCTAGCAAGACAGAGGAGCTGTGGGTTTGTGGTTGCTGAGTTTGGATAGTTCCTGTGTTTCACTCACTCACGCACACACAGCTCACTGCAGACTGAAGAAGGAATAAGCCTCTGAAGCAGGGGGTGACAGAAGCAGGGAGGGAGGTTTGAGGTGATTTGGACCTTCCTCACATACACTTCCTCTTAGCTGAATGCACATGAGCAAGGACTTTAGGCATGGCAACCCTCCCCCAGTCCCTAGCTGTCAGAGGGAACACTGGTTTAAACTCACTCTGTGTTTTCCAACAAATATCATTCTGTACCTTTAAGCATTGCTTTCTATGACAATGATGAGTAGGTCTGCTTAGGTGCATCTGCTTGGGTGAGTATTTTCAACACCTGGAGGTATAATCACTAAGTAGGGGCAGGATCCTCTAAGGTGCCAGGGCAAGAGGCAATGGTCAGTCCAGTAAGCTACAACAACTTTGATTTTATACACTGAAAATTCTCGAGTTTGGAAATGGCAGTTTTTGAACAGTTGTCTTCTGTCCTGAGTTGACAAAGGAATATTGCAATGCAACCCTGCACCAACCCATCCCTCAGGTAGTGATGAGATAGTGACTACTGGTGGTAGCAGCAGTACCACAGTGGTGGCGAAAGGCAACACAACCATGGCAAGGCAGCGCTGGGGAAAATCTGTGTTGGCTCAGATTGCAAGAGATCTGGATAGGAAGCTGAGAAAGAAGATGCAAGATGGGTTGGCAGAGAGGGAGTCCAGAGGAGGAATAACAGCCAGGTCGGTCAGAATCATGACACTGTGTGTGTGTGTGAGAGAGAGTGAGTGAGTGAGTGAGTGAGTGAGTGAGAGAGAGAGAGAGAGAGAGAGAGAGAGAGAGAGAGAATATGAATGTATGTATATGTATGTATCTGTGGCGCAGAGTGGTAAGCGGCGGTAACGCAGCCGAAGCTCTGCTCACGGCCGGAGTTCGATTCCAATGGAAGGAGGAAGTTGAATCTCTGGTAAAAGGGGTCGAGGTCCACTCAGCCTTCCATCCATCCGTGGTCGGTAAAATGAGTACCCGGCCTATGCTGGGGGGTAAAGAAAGGCCGGGGAAGGAACTGGCAATCCCATCCCATATATACGGTCTGCCTAGTAAATGTCGCAAGACGTCACCCTAAGAGTCGGAAATAACTCGCACTGTAAGCGCGGGGACACCTTTACCTTTTTTATATGAGAAAGAGAGATGGATGTCGGTGTGGGTGTGATGAATGAGGCTGTATGAGTGCATATATAAAAGAGAGAGTTTGCACATGAATAAAAGGATGTACCTGTTGGGTATACTTTAATTTGGATTCCTGCATTAAGCAGGGGATTGGACTTGATGGCCTTATGGCCCCTTCCAACTCTACTATTCTATGATTCTATGAAAAGGGTGTCTGTCTGGTGGGGAGGGGGGAGTGTTTGTTAGATGTTTGATTCCTTGACCATGTCGTGCATAGTTTTCACCCCCAGTCTATGGTTCAAGGCCCCTGCTTTCCCTTCTTAGAGTCTTTGGAACTGGTCTTGGACCAGACAATCTTTCAAATAGAGGATTCCTTCACATGAGGACTGTCTTCAGTAAAGTGGGACGTATAGCCATGTTAAATGGGCTCAAATGGCCTACAGCACTTTTGTTGTCTAGTGGACTTTTTTTAATTGTTCTAGTTTAATGTTGCTTTTATCCTCCTCCAGTATGGGAAAGTTATTTGTTCCCTGACATATCATCTCAAGATAGTGTCATCACTGGCACTACAAAATGAAACAGGCGGGATGACGCCTAGAGAGCAAGTGATAAAAGACATGCTGTGAAGCTGATTGGGCATGAGTAAAACATCATAACCATGCCTACTCTGTGGCGGTGAGGGTGGTGAAAAAGGCCCACTTCTCTGCCTCCATTGCATCCTCAAGGAGCCGTCCAGTGGAGCTATTCCATATTGTCAGGGGTCTGTTGACATCAACTCCAAGAAATGGAGTTTTAGACCCTTCGGAGGCCCACTGTGAATTGTTTGCAAGGCACTTTGAGGGTAAAGTTGCTCACCTCCATAGCAGTCTTGATGCCCCATCCACATCTACTGTAGTCCCAAATGTGGTGTCCAGTGCAACATCTGCTGCAATGTCTTGGAAACAGTTTCAGTTGATGCAGCCTGAAGACATAGACAAGGTGCTTGCAATGATGCAGCAGCAATGTGTCCTCTCGCCCCTTGTCCTTCTTGGCTTATTAAAGCTTGCTGAGGGGGTTTGACCGAGTGGATCCAGAGTGTGGTCAGCACATCATTGTGGGAGAGAGTGGTTCCAGCTGCCGTGAAAGAGGCGGTGATCTGACCACTCCTGAAAAAGCACAACCTGGACCCATTGGGCTGCAACAATTACTGACCAGTCGCAAATACCCCCTTTCTAGGGAAGGTGATTGAGAGAGTTGTGGTGCAGCAATTGCAAGTACTCTTGGATGAAACAGATTATCTTGACCCATTCCAGTCTGGGTTCAGACCTGGTTATGGGACTGAATCAGCCTTGGTCGCCCTGGTGAATGACCTTTATCAGGAGAAGGACAGGGGGAGTGTAACCCTGTTACTCTTACTTGATCTTTCAGAAGCTTTTGATACCATTGACCATGGTATCCTTCTGGGCTGACTTGGTGAAATGGATATTGGAGGCACTGTTTTACAGTGGTTCCAATCCTATCTCCAAGGTCATATTCAGATAATAGCATTGGCTGATTGTCTTTTGGCCCCCTGGCAGTTGTGCTATGGGGTGCCGCAGGGCACCATTTTATCCCCCATGCTATTTAACATGTATATGAAGCCCTTGGGAGCAATCATCAGGAGATTTGGGGTGAGGTGTCAGCAGTACGCTGATGATACCCAGCTCTATTTCTCTGTAACATCTGAATTGGGAGAGGCCATGCAAGCCCTGGACTGCTGCCTGGACTTGGTGGTCAACTGAATGAGGACCAATAAACTGAATCTGAATCCTAGCAAGACAGAGGCATTGTGGGTTTGTCGTTCCCAAGTTCAGATAATTGGCCAGTTGCCTGCTTTGAATGGGGTTGTACTCCCTCTGATAGAGCAGGTCCGTAGTCTAGGGGTGCTCCTGGATCCATCTTTGTCACTAGAGGCCCAGGTGACTTCAGTGGATAGGAGTGCCTTTTACCACTGGCTGGTAAGACAGCTGCGGCCATTTCTGGACAGGGATAGCCTGACCACTGTTGTCCACACACTGGTAACCTCCAGGCTGGATTACT
Organism: Rhineura floridana; assembly: GCF_030035675.1. Classification (NCBI taxonomy): domain Eukaryota; kingdom Metazoa; phylum Chordata; class Lepidosauria; order Squamata; family Rhineuridae; genus Rhineura; species Rhineura floridana. The sequence goes on along the minus strand of NC_084489.1, from coordinate 3,318,040 downwards.
GTAATGTGCTCTATGTTGGGCTGCCCTTGAGGTTGGTCAGGAAGCTGCAGCAAGTGCAAAATCCAGTGGTGAGACTGCTCACTGAGGCAGGGTATCGCCAACATGTCACCCCACTGCTGAAAGAATTGCAGTAGCTGCCTATTTGCTACCGGGCCAAGTTCAAGGTTCTAGTCTTGGAGTTCAAAGCCCTATACACCTTGGGACAGGATACCTGAAAGACAATATTATCCTTTATATACCCAGTCAATCACTATGCTCTGCAGGTGAGGGCCTCCTGTAGATACAATCTTATCGGGAGGTCTGTTCTACACAATAAGGAAATGGACCTCTAGTGTGGTGGCACCTACCCTGTGGAATTCCCTCTCCTTAAATATTAGACAGGACCCATCTCTGTTATCGTTTGGGGGCCTATTGAAGACCTTCCTCTTTCAACAAGCCTTTTATGTTGAGACCTATCCCAGTCTGCATCTGTGTTGGAATTGCTTTTTGTATGTTTTTAAACCTTTTTTAAAAAAACAATATGTTTTTAACTTTTTTAAAAAAAGATGTGTTGAAAGCTTTTTAAAAAAATGTTTTTAAAGATGTTTTGTTTTAATGTATTTTAAAGTCTGTTTTTATGATGTTTTAAAGTGTTTTTAGTCCTTTTGTTTGCCGACCTGGGCTTTTGCTGGGAGGGAGGGTGGGATATAAATAAATAAATAAATAAAATGTGTTTGGAGGCTCCGGCTGAATGCGATCTGACCATTAGATCTGCTACAAGAAGATCTAGACCCTCAAAAACTCCTCTTTGTCTGCTGAACTCCTTTGCAAGAAAGAAAGGAGCAGCCCTCAGGTGCCTCTTGAAGAGGTGGACCCTGAGAAATCTTTCTGCCTTTTCAAAGAATCTAGTCTCACTACTGAAATGTTTTATTAGACTTGAGCAAAATATTCATGTTTCTTGGTAAACAGTGTACTGACAGTGTTATGATACCACCTACTGGAAGAAATGAGACAAAAGAGTTTTCAACCCTCTTCCTGCCCCTGATTACTCAAGAAGACTCATTCTCATTGAATTACTTCTGGAATTACACAGATGTTTTATAGTTCACAGCAGAAGGAATAAAGCAGCAAGTACGATGTTTGGATTCCAGAGGGGAATAAATGGGATGTTAGGAGAGAGAAACAAATGGTGTGTAAGGTGATGGTAAACAAAATCGCTGCATAATTTTTCAAAATAGTGTTAAACCTTTTGAGAGGCTCCTTTACATGCCTAGTAGTCACATAATAATAGAGCAGCAGAACATAAGAATTCCTTGCTGGGTCAGACCAAAAGCCCAACTGCACCAGCATTCCAGATGTTTCCAGCACTGGCTAGCCAGATGTCTTTGGAAGTCATAATGGTGAAAGCCAAGACTTAATTGTCCTCAAGACATCAATTTATCATTAGTTAAAGATTTAAAGGGAGGGAGAGAAAAAGAGAGAGAGGTGATATGGAAGGGAATCTGGGCCAGAAGGAAGTGAACATATCTGTAGGCCCAGGTAGGAGATGTTATTTCATGTCATCATTCAGAGAAATAAGAATATGTGTAAAATTCTGTGTGTTTGGGAGTGGAGCTGGTTATTTTAGGGATATGCCACTGGTACCTGGTCATGGTGTCTCTCTCAATATGGAAATATGAGTAAGCATGGCTTTGTTGCTCAATTTCTTAACCTGCATATACCTTTAAAAAGAGCATAAATAGAGGGCATCAAGAGATTTTTAAAGGAATCTCTGTTGCAAAATGAAAGCTTAAGATTGCAACATATTGTTCATGCTATATTTTAAAAAATCAGGAACTATATTGATAGGCAAGGGGAACAGAAAAAACAATAAGAAGTTTGCTGCAAAAATTGATTAGTACAAAAATTATAAAATAATATTTTAGCTGCATCCATGCTTAGAGACCTCTTGCCCTTTGATGAGCAGCATTGCTGTAGGTATGGTAAAGATAGGAAACCATTACAAGCATCAGAAAGGCAGAGTTGCATAAGGTATTTTCAAAAAGGATACTGGTATCCTGTCAACCTGCAAATCAGAGAGCAATCACCAGCAATTAAAGGGAGAAAGTTCTAGTTAGAAATAAATACTTAAAGTGTTGTGTGAATTGGCTGTCTTCTTCCTCAAAAGATCAAATTCAAAGTGTGAGAAATCATTACTGAGTAGGCAGGAGAAATATTGCTAAGCAGAATCCATGCAACCCTTTTCCTACCACCATGAGGGCCATGCAGATACACTAGGGAATAGTGTTACATTTCTTATTTTGAGTAGAATTCCCACTGTTTACTTATTGATATGTTACTTGCATGGATAAAGCACTTATCCCTATAAGCATTCCACATGCACCCTATCCTTTTTAAACGTACTAATCACATTTAGCAGTCCATGCATATATAGTGTTATGCCTGTAGTGCACCTGCTTTGGCTGCCAATAGTCAGTGTAATAATGTTACATGTACAAGGCCAGTGCCTTCAGTAAGTTATTTAATCACAACAAGGAATATGAGTGTTTTATAAGCAACCACTTTACTAGTAGCTAGTATTATATATAAGTCAAGCATTTTATGGCATCTAATCTGGTGAAAAGATAAAGAAAGACCTGAGATCCTATATGTTTTCTTCCAATCAAGGACAGTACTGGACAGTAAGACAGCTTCTTGTACTAACTATTTTTATACCTTATATACATCTGAAGCTCAACAAGTACCTCTGCTGTGTATGAGTCTCCTGTTTGAGATAGTTGTATGTGATATGCATACAATTCACTAACATGTATAAGTTTGCAGATATGGGAATTACTAATAATTAGCTCAGTTTGCAAGTAACATGAAGCCAAACTTTGGCTTCGAGTGAGTGAGCATGCGTACTAGTGAACATTTTAAAAATGGTGGCTGCTTTGCTCCCCCCCATTCCTGCTGCTACCACACTTTCAGGAGCTAAGCAATGGTTTGACTCAGTGTTATGTATGAACCTGGGATCATGGTTGGTCTCCCCCAAACAAACCATGAGTGGTAAGCAATAGCAGACCTTGGATACAGTTTATGGGTTGTTTGGAGTGAGACAAACCATGAGCCCAGGCCACCTGTAATGTTAAGCCAAGCCATGGCTTTGTTCCTGGTAGTTTATCAACAGCAGGACAAAGGGTGAAGCGAAGCAGCCACAGTTTTCTAAATGTGCACCAATGCACTTTGCTTATTCATGCTAAGCCATAGTTTGGCTTAACATTATAGGCAAACCAGGCCATTTTTTCCTACTTTGTGTAACATCAGAACTGATCTAATTTGGTACATTGGTGAAGTGGCAGGGTGTTCCAGCTTGTCTGTGCACATTTGTCACACCAATGGAATTGGTTTCCAAGTTTCATCTATTCTACTGTAGAATAGTACTATTCATCACCTTGAGGAAGATTATTTTATGCAGGAAATGAGAAATTAAGAAGAAATGGGGTTGCTTTAATAGTGAGAAGTGATGGACTTCCGGGAAGGGTGACTTAGCCTGTGCCTGCTTTTGAGACGGGCTCCTGCCTCAAAAGAAGCTTATTCAGATATATCAGTCAGTTTTTTCTTTTTTTTTTGACTGATTAAACTTCTCCCGGGTAGGGAGAAACGAAGAGATTAACCTCAAAGCCTATTTTTGTTGGGACGACCAGATCTCATTAATTTATGGGACGAGGTCCAGCCGACGAAGGTGGGACGGATTTTCAACAGCAAGCTCTATCTGTTAAAGCGAACGTTCATCTTATCTTCTAAGAGAGAACGCACTAACAGGCAAGCACCCTTCTTTCTATATTTTTCTTTTACTTGACTTAAATTGTTGCTGTTTAAAAGAGATTTGCCAGATTGATCGGTTTTTGACATCTCACTGGGGAGCCATAACTTCTCTCTGCTACGCACTAATTAATAGCTTATCTCTGTTTTTGTTGCAAAAAGCTGTCCTGGATTTGCATTCTAAAGATATACACAGAAGAGGGATTTCTATTCCAGATTTTTATTTTGAAGAATATTATACTGTCTGAGACTACTCTCTTTTTGGTCTATTTTATTTTGACGAATCTGTTTCTTGACGACTGCCATTAATTGTTTCGATCCTGGGAACTGCATTTTGTTTACTTAACTATGGAGAGATAAGGCTGTCTGCTCTGTTTATATTGTGATGTCACCAAGTTTGGAGTATTAACCCAATTGTTGCTGAAATAAGAAGTGGTTTTCCTATATTTTTCTTTTAAAATGGCAATTAAGAAAGTGGCTGAGAATCTGGAAATAACTATGTTTCAGAAAATAATGGATGAGATTGAGATAACGAAACAAAACCTGCGACAGGGTTGTAAGGAGCTGAAAATTGAATTGAGTAAAATGACGCAGGAGATTAAAGATATAGGGGTCCCTGTGAGAGAGGTGACCCTGGAAGGGGTCCCTGTGAGAGAGGAGACCCCGGAGATTGGAATAAACGTGGAACAGGAAAAAGATTTGGAGTCTATGGACTTTAGAAATAAAATTTATTGTTTGGAGACACAGGAGATTAAAGACATAGGGGTCCTTGTGAGAGAGGAGACCCTGGAGACTGGAACAGGGGTCCCTGTGAGAGAGGAGACCCTGGAGACTGGAACAGGGGTCCCTGTGAGAGAGGAGACCCCGGAGATTGGAACAAACGTGGAACAGGAAAAAGATTTGGAGTCTATGGACTTTAGAAATAAAATCTATTGTTTGGAACTCAATGTTATCTCTGAAGAAATTAATGAAGATTCTAGAGATAAAGTTATCAATGGCATGGATAATCTTCTGGACTGGAATGATGTGATGGAGCCCAATATAGAGAAAATTTATGGAATTAACTGCAGCCATGTAACAATGGAAAAACTTTCAAGAGATGACCCAGTGTATTTTGAAAAAAAGAACAGAGATATGATTTTACAGCAGTATTTCAGCAACCTATTCAGAATGGATGGCAAGAAAATATTTGGGATAGAGGTAATTCCCATCAGACTCTTACTATATGACTATGGCTTTGACAGCAAGATTATTATGGAATACTGATAATGGAAGATTGGATACTGAAATTACTGGACTTAACAAGACTACTGAAGATGGAAGATGGAAAATGGAACTAATAGGGATAATAGAACAATGGCTACTGAAATTACTGAACCTAACAGATTCTGTTGTGATGGATTAATTGAAATGTTTATTTTGACTATGGTTATGACAATAAGATTATCATAATTAGTAATGAGATGGATTAATTGATATGCTTATCTGGAAAAAAAAAATTGATAGATATATTTCTTAAAGAATTGAAACCTCTCTTTGACTTTTTGTGGAAAGAATAAAGTAATGTTTATGAGATTTGATGATTAAGTAAGATAACTATTGGAGGAAAGTGATTTTATAATATGACTTAAGAGACAGGATTGTTATATATTATAGACTTATAACTGATCTGATCTTTGACAAATGGGAAGTCAATATTTTACTCTTTATTTTTTATTTTTATTTTTATTTTTATTTATTTTATTTTTTTGTTTAACTATTTTTGATTTTGTTTTTTGTCTTTGAATGTTTTATGATTTCGTCTTGTATGTTTTATGAAAATTTGAATAAAAATTATTGAAAAAAAAAAAATAGTGAGAAGTGATGTAGCAAAAGCAATTAGGAGCTATAACGCAAGGTCTGAGCGAGTGATATAAATGAGATTAAACAGGAAACCTATTAATATAATCATCATCCAAGTCTCCAATGGCAAATGCAGAAGAAGAGGAATTGGAAAGATTTTACGCAGAAGTACAGGAGGAAATTGATCACACACCAAAACAAGATGTGCTAATAATCATGGGGGACTGGAATGCAAAAGTAGGGAACAGAGAAGAACTAGGAATTGTGGGGAAATGGGGCTTAGGAGACAGAAATGAAGCAGGAGAAAGACTTATTGAATTCTGTGAAGCCAATAATTTGTTTCTTGTGAACACTGTTTTTGAGCAACTGAAAAGATGACTACACGTGGACATCACCGAATGGTCAATATAGGAATCAAATTGATTATATAATTGGTAACAGAAGATGGAGAAGTTCCATTCTTTCTGTGAAAAGAAGACCAGGAACAGACTGCGGTACAGATCATGAACTGGTTGTATCAAAAATCTAAACCTAAAGCTAAAGAAGACCAACAAAGCAATCATAATGCCAAAATACAATTTAAATAACATCTGTATTGCCTGGGCCCTGGGCTGCTTCAAATTTTAGGGTCGGTGACATATTCAAAGTTTACTCCAACAGCAAATGCAGAAGAGGAATAACTGGAAAAAAATTACAAATAAGTACAGGAAGAAATTGATCACACACCAAAACAAGATGTGCTAATAATCATGGGAGACTGGAATGCAAAAGTAGGGAACAGAGAAGAACTAGGAATTGTGGGAAAATGGGGCTTAGGAGATAGAAATGAAGCAGGAGAAAGACTTACTGAATTCTGTGAAGCCAGTAATTTGTTTCCTGTAAACACAGTTTTTGAGCAACCAGAAAGACTGTACATGTGGACATCACCAAAGGGTCAATATAGGAATCAAATTGATTATTGGTAGCAGAAGATGGAGAAGTTCCATACTTTCTGCAAAAACAAGACCAGGAGCAGACTGCGGTACAGATCATGAACTGGTAATATCGAAAATCAGAGTAAAGGTAAAGAACAACAAAGCAATCATAATGCCAAAATACCATTTAAATAGCATCCCAGAAGAATATAAAGATCAAATAAGGAACAGATTTGAGGCTTTAAATTTACTTGACAGAGAACCAGAAGAACTATGGAGTGAAGTCAGAGACATTATCAGAGAAGAATGCAAAAAGACAATACCTCTAGTTAAAAAGAGAAAAAGACCTCAATGGATGACTGATGAAACTCTTGAAATGGTTAAAGAGAGAAGGAAAGCAAAATCAAAAGGAGAGAAAAACACAGTTAGAACCCTAGATGTAACAATACAGTGACTAGTACTTAGGGGGAAAGGGAACTATTACAATAGTTATTATATAGAAATAGAAGAGGACAACAAAAAGGGAAGAACAAGAGCCCTATTCCAAAAGATTAGAGAAATTAAAGGGAAATTTAAACCAAGGGTAGGGATGTTGAATAATTAACAGGGGAGCACACTGACTGACCGAGATAAAATAAAAGGAAGATGGAAGCAATACACTGAAGAACTCTATAAAAGAGATGTCAGGATCACAGTTTCATTCACAGAGGAACCGTATGATGAAGAACCAGAAATTTTAGAATGTGAGGTGAAAGCTGCTCTTAAAGTACTTGGAAAAAACAAATCACCAGGAACAGATGGCATACCAATAGAGTTGATACAAGCTACTGTCCAAATTTTGACAAAAATTTGTCAACGAATATAGAATCATAGACTCATAGAGTTGGAAGGGGCCTTGTAGGCCATCGAGTCCTACCCCCTGCTCACATCAGGAAATCCACAGCTAGAGCATCTCCCGCAAGATAGCTGTCCAGCCTCTGCTTGAAGACATCCAGCGAAGGGGATCCCACCACCTCCCTAGGCAGTCGGTTCCATTGCCGAACTGCCCTTACTGTCAAGAAGTTCCTTCTAATGTCCAATCTGAATCTACGCTCCTGCAACTTAAAACCATTAGACCTATTCCTACCCTCTGGGGCAGCAGAGAACAAATCTGTACCCTCCTCTATGTGACAGCCCTTCAGGTACTTAAAGAGTGCAATCATGTCACCCCTCAGCCTTCTCTTCACCAGACTGAACATGCCAAGTTCCTTCAACCTTTCCTCATAAGACTTGTTCTCCATACCGGCTATCATCCTCGTCGCCCTCTTCTGAACCCGCTCTAACTTGTCTATATCTTTCTTAAAATGAGGCACCCAGAACTGAACGCAGTATTCCAGATGAGGCCTGACTAATGGAAAACAAAAGAATGGCCCACAGACTGGAAGCGTTCCATGTACATCCCAGTTCCAAAAAAAGGGGATCCCAGGGAATGCAGGAATTATTGAACTATTGCCTTAATATCCCATGCAAGTAAAGGAATGCCCAAGATTCTACAACAAAGGCTCTTACTATATATGGAGCAAGAAATGCCAGATGTCCAAGCTGGATTTAGAAAGGGAAGAGGCACCAGAGATCATATCACAAACTGTCAGGATGCAGGATTGGGACCCTAGCACTTCAGAGGATGAGCAGGAGATCACTTTCTCAGAGCTGGGTGAAGAGGGGGAGGGAGAACTCTCAGAGATAGTGTTGCCCAGCGACCGCAGAGGCCTTGAAACTCCAGCAGACAAAGTTACAGACACTACTCAGGAATTTCCCACACTTACCCCCCTCACTGAGCCAGAGCCGTTAGACCAAGAAGGAAGGGGGATTCCACTCCCTCCTCAGCCAGGGAAAAGTCAGCCTGATGGGCATGACGCTCACCCCCCCTTTCTCCAATCCCAGAAACAGAATCTTCAGAAGAGGAGGGGGAGGCAGAACTTCCACCCTCACCACAAACCCGGAGAAGGGAAAAACGAGTCAGGGGGAGAGAGAGAAGGGGCGGGGAAGAAATTGTTCTAAGGTGGAGTGAGAGGATTCGTGCCAGAAAGCCCCCTTAAAAAGGATAAGGGGGGTGGGAATTCCTTGTTCTGTCAACTCTCTTGCATGTCGCAGGACACGTGTATTGTGTTGCTTCATGAGGAGACGTAGTCTCTGTCTGGATATTACATTAATAAAAACTGAATTGCTTTCATCGACTGGTGTGATTCCTGAGTCCAGCCCTGGACATGACACAAACATACATTGGATAATGGAACAGACCAAGGAATTTCAGAAGGAAATCACCCTGTGCTTTATAGATTACAGCAAAGCCTTTGACTGTGTAGAACATGAAAAACTATGGAATGCTTTAAAAGAAATGGGGGTGCCACATCATGCACAGCCTATACTCTGGACAAGAGGCTACTGTAAAGACAACATATGGAGAAATCAATTGGTTCCCAATTGGAAAGGGTGTGAGACAGGGCCGTATTTTATCATGAAAAACTAGGGAATGCTTTAAAAGAAATGGGGGTGCCACATCATGCACAGCCTATACTCTGGACAAGAGGCTACTGTAAAGACAACATATGGAGAAATCAATTGGTTCCCAATTGGAAAGGGTGTGAGACAGGGCCGTATTTTATCATGAAAAACTATGGAATGCTTTAAAAGAAATGGGGGTGCCACATCATGCACAGCCTATACTCTGGACAAGAGGCTACTGTAAAGACAACATATGGAGAAATCAATTGGTTCCCAATTGGAAAGGGTGTGAGACAGGGTCGTATTTTATCACCCTATTTGTTTAATCTATACGCAGAACATATCATACAGAAAGTGGGATTGGACCAAGATGAAGGAGGTGTGAAAACTGGAGGAAGAAGTATCAGTAATTTAAGATATGCAGACGATACCATACTACTAGCAGAAACCAGTAATGGTTTGAAACAAATGCTGATGAAAGTTAAAGAGGAAAGCACAAAAGCAGGACTACAGCTGGACGTCAAAAAGACTAAAGTAATGACAACAGAAGATTTACACAACTTTAAAGTTGACAATGAGGACATTGAACTTGTCAAGGATTCTCAATACCTTGGCACAGTCATTAACCAAAATGGAGACAATAGTCAAGAAATCAGAAGAAGGCTAGGACTGGGGAGGGCAGCTATGAGTCTTCATTAAAGTCTCTTGCTTAAATGTAATCAGGTCTCGCATTCTGATATGTAAGCATCAGTACTCAGTTTCCAAAATGAGCACATGCCAGGGGGCAAGACATACCCTTTTACCCGGAGGACCTTCCCTTTTCATCTAATCCATATGTGGGCTGGTTTTAAATGTTCACTGACAATAGAAAAACATTCTGACGATGCATCAAGCCCTCTCTCTAGTAATATAAAAACTATATATAGGCCATGAGAATGTGCAGATATGTATACTGGTCACCACTTTTGGTACCAGTTTTGTCACATACAAAGGCTTTTTTGTTTGTGCTTTCAGACATCTGATTGTGCAGACTGTAATCAGGAAAAAATAGAACTAATAGAAGGAACTAATATTTCTCTTAGCTTGCTGTCTGCTCAACTCAGGTGGTGGTAACCTGGGGCTTGCTGAGGGCATTTTGAGCTGAGACTTGCATCTAATGTAATCAGTCTGATTGTCAATGCCACTTCATTGGTGTACAGAACATGCTGCTTGTTATCATTCTTTAACACCTTCTGTCTTGGTGAAGAAAATAATGGCAAATTAAGGTTGTTATTTTCTAGTTTTGTAAAGATTTTCTTTCTCTCCTCCGCCCCACAGGACTACCCCTAGCTCCAGATCTCTTCATCTGTTCAAATTTCATTCTGTTCCACTAATAAAATGCTACCCTCTTGTATTGATAAGATTTCCCCCCCTATCTATTCCAGTCACACAAAGGTAATATGCAAAATCAGATCAGACATCATACAATGGGATGGGAAAGATTTCATGACTACATTGGGGTAATTTTCACATGATGGGTCTATGTGGGAGGTTGATGGACATGCAGCTCCACATAGAGGGCATAACTAGAGAGAGTGTCAAAATCCATCTCAGCCAAAGAAATCAGGGTGAAATGAAATGCTGGGCTCTGACTGAAGAAGTGTAGTAGACTCTTCTTTCAAGCCTGGACTAGATTACAGAATCCATTCCACATCTGCCAATACATTCTGATTTTTTGGGCAAATTGAAACAGCTTACTTGAAGTTCTTCCAAGACTTTCTGGTGTGAAACCCAGGAGTTCCACTTATATCTAGCTGTAATGTGCTGTAGCCAATTACCATGTGAAGAGTTTACACATGATCTGGCAGTGACTGGTGCTGGTGTGCACAATCCACGTGATGAACAGTTCTCAAATTTTATGATTTCTGCATGAACTGCCACTATATGAAGCCTTCCTATATGGGGACCATGACGTGAGAATGAGCCACTAGTGTCAGTGACATGAACTATAGCCATTTGAACATATGAAGAATGAAGTTCCTGAAATGACATTCAGCAAGTACATATGTTTATGATATTGCTACAGCAGTAGAAACTAAACCTGCCAACATTCTCTGTGTCTTGTATCTAATAGGGGCACATAACTTCCTGTTAAAATGGCCATGGCACCAGACATGCCTTGGTGAGCTCCCGACCCTGTCTGCATTTCAAGTAGTGTTTCACAGTGCCTAAGGGCAAAAGAGTCTCCTTTGAATCATGCCTATTTAAAGCAGAAGGGTGGCATTTGCCACTTGTTAAGTACACTAACAGATCATAATTCTCCAGCTCCTAAAGAAGCTAAGACCTCCTTCAAACAGCAGTGTGATTCCTCAAAAGAGGCAGAGGAGGAATTGTTTCTGCTTTAAAGCAACAGCAGCAGATCTAAAACCAAGTAAAAACTCAGTGGACATGCTACAGACCTCAGTGGATAAAATAAATATTCGGAAAAGTTGAAACAAGGCCGTCAGAGGGGGAATACTGAGGTGATTCCAACACAAGTGCTATCAGGGCCCTGTGGGCTGTTACCAAGGCTCTGAGTGAAGAACAGACCTGGAGGGGCACTCTCATCAAATACAATATAAACATTATTGGGCTGCTAACGAGGCAAGAATATTGGACCCCACAATTTTTTAACATATATATATATATATATATTGAATTTTTGTTGCATTTCAGAATGAAGAGTATTTCATTCAGTATCAACAGTAAGGATTTTCAAGCCATACCACTCATCAAATAAAAAAGTCTTTCCACGGATCCCCATATTATCCTGGTGCTTTATAATCATGCCCTTTCATTGCTATGCATGAAATAAAAGACCATTATACAGTGTGGAACATGTCTTAGTTTTTCTTATTGACCGCACAACTTTCATTGAATCTCCACTGCAATCTATTTTGGATTTACTTCCTGATTATGAACTAGATCTTGAAAGGGCTTGTAGATTCCCTACCCCACCACCACAGGAAAAAGGCCAGCCCAAGACATTTTGCTACCTGGGACAAAGACCAAGATGGCACCTCCTCTCAATTCCACTGCCAGAAAACAGCTGGATTGGCATTTAAATCGTATTTCAACACTGGTAATGGGTTAACATCCTCCAACATATCTGAGACAGCAGGCTAGATTAGGAGGCTCAGGACAATGTGTGCTCTAGGGTCAGACAAACTCATGGTGCATCAGCCAAATGCATGGTGCATTGGAAAGGAAAGCAATTGCCTTCCATACAACAAGGGTTAACGGTCTGCACCCCGTCTTTATTTGAGCTGGCAATGTATTGATGAGAGTACAAAGAGGAGAAAGGGAAGAACATTTGGTTCACTTTCCTTGAGACGTATGCACTATAGCCAGCAGTCCAGTAGATTGGCATTAGCAATTTATATGGCCAAAACATCTTAACTCACAGCCCCCTTTCCTGTTTTGACTCTCCCTGTTTATTTTTAGTTTGTATGTTACTTTAACTGTATTGCTGAAAAACTAATGAAATGCTTATTTAAAACAGCAACAACTAATACAGGCACAGGGACCCACTTCAGGGCAAAAATAGGCAATCTTGCAAAGAAAATAATTCAGACTGACAGAAATTAACCATCCCTTGATCTAAATGATTGATGATTGTGGTGAGAGCTGTTGTTTTCAGGTGAGTATCAGTGGAAATGATTATTTTGTTATTGTTGCTGTTGCTAGCACACTTCTTATTCAAGGCTGCACCATTTATAAAACAGATTAGGTGGTGTCTTTGAACATCTAAATCCCCTAGATAAAATGCCACATGTATGAACAAGAACTAAGTCAAAACAACAGTGTTTTGTTTTGTAGAGCTGTTGAACAGTGTATAGAAAGCGACAAAAGAAAACAATCTGACTTCCAAAGGTTGTGGCTTGTGACATCAACAAGAAATGTTCACAAATATCTAAAGCCAGGAGGTTGTGTATGGCCTTTCACAAGTGAGGAAAAATTCCGAACAATATATCTAAGCTTGTTGCTGCTGCTTCTGTTGTTATTGATTTTATGAGTTAGAGTTGCTGAAAGATTTGTGGTAGTGTTAAAAAACGTTGTGGATCTATGTGACAAATCACTATATGCAAACAGGTTACCGTATGAAACAGTTTGTATGCAGTGGCAATTTAAGGGGCCACCACATTACTGCTTCTCCTCCTTCAGCCAAGGTATCAGGCCTATCATGTAGCCCTTTTTATTTTATTTTATTTTTATCTATCTCCTTCCCTTCCTTCCTGTAGGAGCCCAGGGCAGCAAACAAAAGCGCTAAAAACACATCAAAACATCATAAAAACAGACCATAAGACACATTAAAACAAAACCACTTTAAAAACATTTTAAAAGCTTTACAAACATCTTTTTAAAAAGGGTTAAAAACATATTGGTGTTTTTTTTGTTTTTTAAACATATTAAAAGCAATTGCAACACAGACGCAACTAGGATAGGTCTCATCTTAAAAGGCTTGCTGAAAGAGAAAAGTCTTCGAAAGGCCTCCGAAAGATATCAGAGATGGCACCTGCCTAATATTTAAGGGGAGGGATTGCCGCCACACTAAAGGTCCAATAAGATGGTATCTGCAGGAGGCCCTCACCTGCAGAGCGCAGTGATCGACTGGGGATAAGGCGGTCTTTCAGGTATCCTGTCCCAAGGCTTTGTACACCAGAACTAGAAACTTGGACTTGGGCAGGTAGCAAATGGGCAACCAGTGCAATTCTTTCATCAGTGGGGTGACATGCTGGCAATACCCTGCCCCAGTGAGCAGTCTCGCTGCCGCATTTTGCACCAGCTGCAGCTTCCGGCCCAACTTCAAGGGCATATATATATAAACAAATTACAATCTTTTAAATGCAAACCAGTCAAACATCATGACTGAAACTACTCCAACATCGTACAACATATGTAAAACAACAGTGATAAAATGGTGCTACAATGCAACATACTAGCAGAGTTACTGTTACAACCTCCCTCCCTTTGACTAGGGCTGTTCCAAGGCACAAAAGGCTGCAATCCTAAACATATTTACATAAGGAAGTGTTGTGGTTTCCTGTGGGTAGGAGGGTATCCTAGCTTGCTGACTGATTGGCTGTCATGATGCATGGGTGGGCAAATAGACGCCTTTGCCACCTCCAAAAGCTTGTTTTGCCACCTGAGAGAGCCATAACAAAGAGTAGCGATGGAGTGAGCAAACAGCAAGTTGACTACTTGGAATCTCTGTAGTTTGCCCTTTTTTCATAGCAACCTCTGGTGGGTTCATCTGAAAGTATAAGGGAAGGAACCTTGAATATCCTGTATGAGGACAGACTTTTGCAGGATTCCTTCTCCACCCTTGGAGCCTATGGCTCTGCAGTACTCAGCATCCATTTTTCAGTGCTATACTGGGGGGGCTGTTCTCACCAACCCGCAACCCCATTCCTCTCACCAACCCACTTGTATTGCCTGTTCCTCCACTTCCCCGCACTGCAGCTGTCCCACACTTCCCAGGACAAACACTGCCTCTGCATAGCATATCTAGGCCGCACACTGGACTCCTATCCACCCTCCCAGGCTGCTGGCATCACTGCAGCTGCCCTGCCCTGCCACCTCCCCTGAATAAACTTTGCCACTGCATAGGCCACTCACCGGCTCCCATGTCCGCCACATGCACCCAGCCAGCCAGCCTGCCACCACTACCATGCACACTGTGCCCACTCACTCACCAGGGCAGCCACTGCTGCTTCCTTGCCTGCTTGTCAGGTCAGGCAGTGACGAGCAGTGCGAGTGGTGTGCAGGTGGGGTGGAGTGTTCATGCTGCAATTTGCTGCATCTGTGGCACTTAAAATTTTTATGTATGGAGATATCTACAATGCAATCCTTTACATGCCTATGCAGAAGTAAAAGCCATTTGATTTACCGTGATACTTGAGTTGTAGCATCTTCCCCTCTTGCCTCTGCCTTCTTCCATGTCATAGTACACTGAATCCAGGGGCCAGGGGCCAGTGCACCACACCCAGCTCCGTGCCTTTTCTCTTTCCTTCCTTCCTTTCCTTGATCTTTCATTCCTTGTGCTCCCATACCTTCTCCGCTTTTCTCTCATTCCTCCCTCTTCCCCTTGCTTTCTTCTCTCTTTGAAGGTGGAGGGTAGAGGCATGGACTGGGTGTCTGCCAGTTCCCCCCCTCTCCCATGTGCTGTTGCAGTGAAAGCCAAGAACAGCAATAGTGATGGGCAATGACAGCAGATGCTTCAACCCAGCTGGGCTGCACTTGAATTTTAGTCTAACTTACAGCTGTGTTTTAGTTGAATTGAAGTGCTGCCCACCCCAGCTTGGTTTCAGCAGCAGCACCTGCTGCCATCCCTTATGATTGTAGCACTCTTCTCTCATTGCTGTTGCTGCACCATGAAAGGAAAGCCATCAGCAGTGGGCTGCTCTAGAAGACACACAGCTTTCTCTCAGGCAGGCATTGGCCTAATGGTGGCAACAAACACATAGGCCCTCCAGCCTGGTGGGCACAGGGTGAGTGGTGGTTTGTCAGCAGCAGGAAGTGGATGAGGAGCTGGTCCAGCACCAAGAGCACGCAGCAGCTGGGTGGCAACTGGAAAGAGGTGGGGCTGCAGTCAAGGCATGATCAGTCTGCCATTCCCTGACTCAGCAGCCTGAGGCGAGAGACTAAACTTGTCGAATGAAAGAGTCCAACCCTATTGAGTACATCTCTAATATGTCTTGAATTTATTGCCTTACAGTGCCAGGCAGTAGCATTTATAGGTTAACTGAAGAAAGAGCTTTGCTGTCATCCTGCTGAACCGTTTGGATTGATTGATTGATTGATTGATTGATTGACTGTGGAAAATTGCTTCCCAAATCTTAAAGGTCCTTAACTAGAAATAGAATGGCTACTAGATATTTCCTATAGCAAAATTCTGAGTCAAATTTGGAGGCTCTTATTTGGGTAAAAGGAGGAGGAGGAGGAGAGGAGAAGAGGAGGAGGAGGAGGAGGAGGAGGAGGAGGGGAGGAGGAGGAGGAGGAGGAGGGGGGGAGGAGGAGGAGGAGGAGGAGGAGGAGGAGGAGGAGGAGGAGGAGGGGAGGAGGAGGAGGAGGAGGAGGAGGGGAGGAGGAGGAGGAGGAGGAGGAGGAGGAGGAGGAGGGGAGGAGGAGGAGGAAGCTTCAGTAAGATTGGTGAAATTTCTCAGGGGAAGTGTCCATCCATCCCTATATTGCCATCAGATGGCACATGATTTAAACAAAATTCTGCACTCAGGTTGTGTGGGCGAAATAGGAAAAAGAATGAGACTAGCACATTTTTTCTCTGGGATTCCACATTAATTCAGGCAGGAAGCATGGAACAAGGAAAAAACATTTTTATTTATTATCCAATACATACTACAATTGCTGGGATGGCATCAGGAAGGCTAAAGCTGAGAATGAGCTGAGGATAGTGAGAGATGCCAAAACCAGCAAAAAACCTTTCTTCAGGTACATCCATCATAAAAGACAGAGAAAAGAAATGGTGACACAGCTTCTCAATGAGGCTGGCAAAATGATAACAGATGACAAAGAAAAGGCAGAAGTGCTCAATTCCTACTTTGGCTCAGTCTTCTCCCAAAACAGGTGCTATGACCCTCCTGGGTAAATGAAGTTAAAGTGTCAGGATTGCAGCTTGAGATTGACAGACAAATGGTCAACGAATACCTAATCACTTTGAACGAGTTCAAATCTCCAGGGCACAATGAAATGTATTCTAGACTATTGAAGGAACTGGCTGAAGAATTCTGAGAACCACTGACTTTATCTTTGTGAAATCATGGAGGATGGGTGAAGTAGTGGATGACTGGAGGAGGGGTAATGTTGTGCCTACCTTCAAAAAGGGCAAAAAGGAGGAATGTGGAAACTACAGATCAGTCAGCCTGAAATTGATTCCTGGGAAGATTCGGGAGCAGATTATAAAGTGGTTAGTCAATAAGCACCTTTAAAACAATGTGATGATTACTAGAAGCCAACATGGATTTATCAAGAATGAATGCTGCTAGACTAATCTTATCTCATTTTTTGATTGCATAACCTCCCTGGTAGACTGTGGGAATGTGTGGACATAATATATCTCAACTGCAACAAAGGTTTTGACAAAGTGCCCCGTGATATTCTGATTAACAAGCTAACTAAATGTGGGCTTGATGGAACAACTATCAGGTGGATCCATAGTTGGCTACAGAATCGTACTCAAACGGTGCTTCTCAATGGTTCCTTCTCAAATTGGGGGGAAGTAACAAGCAGGGTACCACAGGGCTCAGTCTGGGCCCAGTACTCTTCAACATATTTATTAATGACTTGGATGAGGAGGTGCAGGGAATGCTGATCAGATTTGCAGATGATACAAAATTGGGAGGAATAGCTAATACCTTGGAAGACAGAAACAAAATTCAAAGGGATTTTGATAGGCTGGAGCATTGGGCTGAAAACAGAATGAAATTTAGCAGAGGTAAGTGCAATGGTCTACACTGAGGAAAAAGAAACCAAATGCACAGTTATAAGATGGAGGATATTTGGCTCAGCAATACTACATGCAAGAAGAATCTTGGGATTTTGTTGATCACAAGCTGAATATGAGCAACAGTATGATGTGACTGCAAAAAAGACAGTGCTATTTTAGCCTTCATTAACAGAAGTATGGTTTCCAATTCACATGAAGTATTGGTTTCCCACTATTCGGCACTGGTTAGGCCTCATCTTGAGTACTGCATCCAGATCTGGACACCACACTTTAAGAAGAATACAGACAAACTGGAAGAGGTTCAGAGAAGGGCAACGAGGATGATCAGGGGACTAGAAACAAAGCCCTATGAGGAGAGACGGAAAGAACTGGGCATGGTTAGCCTTAAGAAGAGAAGACTGAGGGGAGATATGATAGCACTCTTCAAGTACTTGAAAGGTTGTCACTCTGTGGAGGGCCAGGATCTCCTCACAATTGACACAGAGTGCAGGACACAGAATAATGGGATAAGTTACAGGAAGCCAGATTTTGACTGCACTTCAGGAAAAACCTCCTAACTCTTAGAGTGATATGACAATTGAACCAATTACCTAGGGAAGTGGTGGGCTGTCCAGCACTGGAGGCCTTCAGGAGGCAGCTGGACAGCCACCTGTCAAGTATGCTTTAGGTTGGATTCTTACATTGAGCAGGGTGTTGGACTCAGTGGCCTTATAAGCCTCTTCCAACTCTACGATCCTATGATTCTATGGCCCGTTAAAGAGTAGTTTTTTTATGGTTACAATCTTAACTGTACTGATTTTATGCAGAAACTGAACATCTACTATAATACAATCTCACATGTTTTATGAGTCCCAAGGGAACCAACATCTTCAACGTCAACATATTATATAATTTAACCCCTTAAATGAAGTATCGTGTCTTGTTTCAGTATAGCCCTCAGAGTAAATTATTAGAAACTGTGCCCTACATTGCACTTCCTCCTTTGTAAATCTTTTCAATAAGTGGTGCTGGAAAAAGCTCCTGGAAATCAGTGCAAGCCATGCTGTATGAGGATGTCAAACTGAATTCTACTGTGCACACAAATGGTATCAGCTTCACTGTCCAGATAATCCAATTTTTAAAGGGCCTTATCAGAAAATGTGGATGTAGTAATGCGCCCGTAGTGATGAATGGAATTATTATGAACCAGATTCTTCATGCAGGAATCAAAGAATGTGCTTGTGAGTTGGCATGAGAAGTCTTTTATTTTTGGCAAGAGTATTGTAACAAGGGCCATTTGAGAAGGAATACAAACAGATGGAGAGCTTGGTGCCTTATGATATTCCCTGTATAGTGATGCTATAAATTTGCATGATCTCCCACACAGATTTGGATCTGGTAGATTTAATCTGACCCTTCTCCAATCTCAGGAGAGGTCCTTGGATAATGTGGGGTCTAAACTACTGTCCCAACACTCACCTTTGTGTGAAGGATGTTCTGAAAAATACATTTAAGTAATTCTACTTGTACAGGTAATGAAGAAGGAAGTAGCTCAAGGGAAAGGCATACAGAACTGAAACAACAGTTGAAATTTTTGCTAATGAGAGCAAGCACACAAAATTCATGCTAGGCTGAGCCAGAGAATAAATTAAGTGCAATCGTGCAGTAAAGGCAACAGAATGAATGAACTGTGTGCTTCTCAGTAGGGAAGAAGTATCTTTGGAACAGCTCCTGCCACAGATCTGGAATCTTTGAAATCATCTCAGTTGAGAGCACTCAACTCTGTCCTCAGATGTGTTTGTGCATTTTCTCATGGCCTCAAAGTAAAGTTGCATGTATGCATCCAGGAACAGAACTGAACCCAAGCAGTGATGTATTTATATTTAAAGGTAGAGTTAGGAAAGCATTACAGCCACTTCTCGAAAATTCTGGAAATAAAGAAACTTTTAGCCAGTGATGATGCAAAAGTCAATTTGCCATCTTCACACAAAGGGTACAGTGGATGGAGATGAGGAAGCCCAAATCCCAATATCATAATAGACTCACTAGATAGCTTTTGGCAGATTACTGTCAGTGTAGGTACTATAAGGATGTGAAAATGTAAGTGAATGAAAGTGAGCTGCTGATAACTGGGAGGCTTGTGGTGAACTGGTTTGGCCAAACAATTGGGTGGGGAGAGCTAAACTTTGCTCTTATGCAATGATTTATCCAATGCTGTGTCATGTTTCCATATACTTTCCCATTGCTTCGTAAAAATCTTGGTAGCAATCAGGAAAAATTGTTGTAGGTACCAGCGATAAAGGTATGAACAGACTGTTCACATAAAGTTATAGACACCATACCTCATGAATCTGTAACCACAGGTATTTTATCTTAACAAGAATGAGTGAACAATCTATGCTGTAATTAGTAATGGCATTGGTTCTTCAATCTTAACTTGTAAAGAACTTCTTCAGATACTGAGAGAAGAGATTGCCCAGTTTTGCTTAGGCTTCTGTTATAAATACATTAAATGCATCCAAAATGGATTTTTCCTAGACTGCAAACCTCCCAAACCAAACAGTTTCATTTATTTTCCTCAATATCTGTTATTAAAACCTTTTTCATTATTGAATTGTATTGATATTACCATTAGTGCAGAGAGTCATCTATGATGAGCTATTACACATTTAAAAGTTCTATCAATAAGGCTATTGATTTGAGCTAATGGCTTGTTTTTAAGCTTCCATAGGAATATTTTTCACATTCTTACGTGTGTAATAGCTGTATTAGAGTTTTATTTTAATGGCTTTAAAATCTCTTTGTTCTTATGCATATATTTCCTTGAAACTAGGAAATATATATTGCTGTTTCTGTTCTTGTTTTTGGAGAACTATAGGAAGAATGCCAATAAGGTTCACTATTTATTGGGGATCACGTAATTATATTGAGTCCGTTCAATGAGATACGTTAATTCCCAAATGTTATAACAGAAACCAATGATCCTTAAGGGGAGGTTGAGGACAACAGTGTACAAAGGAAAAATGGATATCATTTTTGGTCAGGGACTAGCTGTAAGGTTATGAAAGGTCTTTGCTCAGTAAAGGGTTATAGTTTGTTTGTCTATAACATTTATATCTTACCTTTCCTCAAGGTGGCTCCATGGTTTTTTTCTCCTCGTTTTTATCCTCACAACAACTCTGGTCATCCAGTGAGCTCCACGGCCGACCATAAACTTGAACCCAGGTCTCAGTCAGTAATACCTTGATGGTTCTGTATGCTTCTCTGTGTTAAGGCTTTTCAGTACCCAAGGTATATCGTCCAGTTGTGCCTTTACTGCAGGGTGCTAGCTGTCAAAGATACTCTACCTGGAAATTAGATAATGCATCAGCAATATCATTCTTAATCCCAAGTGCAAGATGGCATACAAGATCGCTTACACTCAAGCATGCGAAACTCTGTGTTAGATTTAGGCCTATGGCTTGAACAGTAAAGTACAAAAATCTGAACCAGCTTCATAACCTTGGAGTCCTACATAGCCATGAGCTGATCACATAAACTATGGCCTGGTTATCATACCAAAAGTTTACACATGTATTGCTCATCTCTGAGGGCCACAGGTACATTGCTACAGCCATGGTAGTGGGGAATTCCCAAATGTAAGATTCCTACTATCCTGGGCAATTATCACTCCACTGGATGCACCATGTTTAGTGCTAAGCAGAAACTTCCCATATGAGGACTCATAACTCCAATTTAGGGATGGAAAGATCTGTCCATTTCAGTTCTCTCAGTTTCTCGTTTTTCCGATCTTAAATTCAGTTATGCAGCAATTTGCAATTTTTTTAAAAAAAATGCTCATGAAAATTCTCTAGCATTTTCATGCAAATTCCTCCTAATAAACACACTTTGGGATGCAGTTTTGACTTATGTATACATTTTTGCAAGCACTTTTTTCTAATTCAATGCATTTTTGTATGTTTTCACGTATATATTCATTTTTATGTGCATTTCCCCTAATCTATGCAATTTTGTAAACATTGGTTGGAGAACTGCATCACAAAATGCAGAGAAGTGTGAATTTCGAAGGATGGCTGTGTTTCAGTTCTCATATTGTTTTGGAAAGTGCAAATTTGATAAATTCAACTTTAAATGAGAACCAAATTGAATTTTCCCCCCATACAGTCACATAATGTATTTGAATCAACTCACTCCCCTTTCCCTCTCAGCATAATTAATTATCCTCTTTATTCCATCACTTTATAATGAAGGTGAACTTCTACAGGATTGTTGTTGTTATGTGCCTTCAAGTCGACAATGTCTTATGGCGACCCTATGAATCAATGACCTCCAAGAGCATCTGTCATGAACCACCCTGTTCAGATCTTGTAAGTTCAGGTCTGTGGCTTCCTTTACGGAATCAGTCCATCTCTTGTTTGGCCTTCCTCTTTTTCTACTCCCTTCTGTTTTTCCTAGCATTATTGTCTTTTCTAGTGAATCATGTCTTCTCATGATGTGTCCAAAGTATGACAACCTCAGTTTCATCATTTTGGCTTCTAATGATAGTTCTGGTTTAATTTATTCTAACACCCAATTATTTGTCTTTTTCGCAGTCCATGGTATGTGCAAACCTCTCCTCCAACACCACATTTCAAATGAGTTGATTTTTTTCTTATCTCCCTTTTTTCCTGTCCAACTTTCACATCCGTACATAGAGATCAGGAATACCATGGTCTGAATGATCCTGACTTTGGTATTCAGTGATACATCTTTGCATTTGAGGACCTTTTCTAGTTCTCTCACAGCTGCCCTCCCCAGTCCTAGCCTTCTTCTGATTTCTTGACTGTTGTCTCCATTTTGGTTAATGACTGTGCCAAGGTATTAATAATCCTTGACAAGTTCAGTGTCCTCATTGTCAACTGTAAAGTTACATAAATCTTCTGTTGTCATTACTTTAGTCTTTTTGACGTCCAGCTGTAGTCCTGCTTTTGTGCTTTCCTCTTTAACTTTCATCAGCATTCGTTTCAAATCATTACTGGTTTCTGCTAAGAGTATGGTATCGTCTCCATATCTTAAATTATTGATGTTTCTCCCTCCAATTTTCACACCTCCTTCATCTTGGTCCAATCCCGCTTCCCGTATGATATGTTCTGCGTACAGATTAAACAAATAGGGTGATAAAATACACCCCTGTCTCACACCCTTTTCAATGGGGAACCAATCAGTTTCTCCGTATTCTGTCCTTACAGTAGCCTCTTGTCCAGAGTACAGGCTGCGCATCAGGACAATCAGATGCTGTGGCACCCCCATTTCTTTTAAAGCATTCCATAGTTTTTCATGATCTACACACTCAAAGGCTTTGCTGTAGTCTATAAAGCACAGGGTGATTTTCTTCTGAAATTCCTTGCTCCATTCCATTATCCAAGGTATGTTTTCGATATGATCTCTGGTGCCTCTTCCCTTTCTAAACCCAGGCAATAGTTTGATAATTACTGCATTCCCTGGGATCACCTTTCTTTGGAATTGGGATGTGTATGGAATGCTTCCAGTCTGTGGGCCATTGTTTAGTTTTCTATATTTCTTGACAAATTTTTCTCAAAATTTGGACAGATTCAGCCTCAGTAGTTTGTAGTAACTCTATTGGTATGCCATCTGTTCCTGGTGATTTGTTTCTTCCAAGTATTTTAAGAGCAGCTTTCACCTCACATTCTAAAATTTCTGGTTCTTCATCATACGGTTCCTCTCTGAATGAATCTGTCATCCTGGCATCTCTTTTATAGAGTTCTTCAGTGTATTGCTTCCATCTTCCTTTTATTTCATCTCGGTCAGTCAGTGTGTTTCCCTGTTGATTGTTCAACATCCCTACTCGTGGTTTAAATTTCCTTTTCATTTCTCTAATCTTTTGGAATAGGGCTCTTGTTCTTCCCTTTTTGTTGTCCTCTTGTATTTCTATACAATTACTATTGCAATAGTTCTCTTTGTCCCTACATACTAGCTGCTGTATTGTTGCATTTAGGGTTCTGACCATGTTTCTATCTCGTTTTGCTTTTGCTTTCCTTGTCTCTTTAACCATTTTAAGAGTTTCATCAGTCATCCATTGAGGTATTTCTCTCTTTTTAACTAGAAGTATTGTCTTTTTGCATTCTTCTCTGATACTGTCCCTGACTTCAGTCCATAGTTCTTCTGGTTCTCTCTCAAGCAAGTTTAAAGCCTCATATCTGTTCCTTATTTGATCTTTATATTCTTCTGGGATGTTGTAGTCCATGGGGCATTCATGTAATCATTCCCTTTGCATGTGTATGGCTATTTTTTATTATGTACTCTTGCCTTTAAGAGGTTAAGATTTGCAAGTGAAAGCTTAATAATGTTGTTTTTCTCAGTTCTGAACACCTGCAAGAAGTTCAGCTCATCAGAGATTAGTTCAAGTAACGGTCAATGAGTACCCAATTTACACCCAGCTGTGTCTTATCTAGGAGGCTGATGGGGAGGGAAAGAACCATTTGATGTACAGTAGCCTTGAAGCTTGTAGATAGCTCTAATGAGCTGCACGTGTCAAGAAACAGTAGCGCATGTGCCAAGGAGAGGGTGGCATAGACAGGTCAAGCGGACCTGTTTACACCAGAACAGTGTACACCTAGTACAGTGTCCTCGCACGTAGATAAGATAATCCATCAAGTATCTTGACATCCTAGATCAAGAGACTGTGGTACTTCAAAGATAGTAAGATAGTAGCATAAACTCTATTAATCATAAGCTTTGATGCTTAGTCTGATATAGCATAATCACTTATGTACCCTGTCAAGATGTGATGATTTGATGTAACATAGCAGCTAATGATGTATTTCGTCACCACTGTGCCTTGCCAAGATTTTCCTTATAAAAGGAGCCTGCACAGCCAGGTCGGGGTTCAGACTTCAACGTCTCTGTGAGGAACCTTGACAGTCTGTTCCACTGGGTAGGCATGCCTGTTATATACCCAATAAATGCAGAGCTTGGAAGTAACTAGTTACAAGTAACGAATTACTTGTAATTCATTACTTTTTTGAGTAACGAGTGGGTAATTCCTTTACATTTTGATTGTAATAGAACTAGGAGTAATTTTACTACTTTTGTGGAGTAATTGTAACGTTTCAGAATTACTTTTGGGCATTACTTGGGAGGGGATCAGGGGAAGTCTTCTGCTCCTCTGATTTGTAGGTGAAAATCATGTGCCTCAAACTGGGCTTCTGTGCAGTGTCGCTCTTTTCTCATGCTCTGTGGATGGGTAGCAGGTGACGAGGGAGGAGGCGGAGAGTGAGACAGGGTGGAGTGGAGAAAACAATTATTTAAAAAAACAGATAGTGGTGGTGAAGAAGGGAGTGGAGGGGAAAAGGAACCAGAGGTCAAGGACATGGATAAAGGAGGAGAAGGAGGCAGCAGCAGAATGGAGATAAAGAAATGTGGAGGTGAAAGATGACAACGTGTGTGTGTGTGTGTATGTGTGTGTGAATACTGTGTTTGCACTTGGCACACAAAGTGGCCTCCACCACCCTCTCTGGCTACTGTGCTGCATTTGCAGTATTTTAACTTTTTTGCATCTCAGGGGAAAATGTTTGCTTGAGTGAGTGTCCCTTAGTTGGTAGCAGGGCAGGGTCCAGGAGGTGGTTAAGTGAGAGAGATTATGCTGGCTGGCTGAATGGGGGGGTTGCACTTTGATGTGCAAAGATCTGAGTAGTGGCCTCAGCCTTCCTCCCCACCACCCTTACCAGCGGAGAGACCACCATTGCTATCTTATGAATAAAAATAATTATTCTACTACCTCTGTATGTGTTTGTTTATTTTTAATGTTGTTTTAGGCTACTTAGATGTGCAGCAGCCAAGGCCAGCACCTTGTAGGCGTTTTTTTTTTTTAAAGTAACTGAAATATAATTGTAGTGATTACTTTGGAGGAAAAGCAAAGTAATCAGTTACTTTCAGAGCAATTGTAATTGCAACGGTAATTACTACTTTTTTGAGCCATGTAACTGTAATTTATTACTTTTTAAAAGTAATCTTCCAAGCTCTGAATAAACGTCTCCTTTGTGAGTAAACTTTGAATATCACCGACCCTAAAATTTGAAGCAGCCCAGGGCCCAGGCAATACAGATGTTATTTAAATTGTATTTTGGCATTATGATTGCTTTGTTGGTCTTCTTTAGCTTTAGGTTTAGATTTTTGATACAACCAGTTCATGATCTGTACCGCAGTCTGTTCCTGGTCTTCTTTTCACAGAAAGAATGGAACTTCTCCATCTTCTGTTACCAATTATATAATCAATTTGATTCCTATATTGACCATTCGGTGATGTCCACGTGTAGTCATCTTTTCAGTTGCTCAAAAATAGTGTTCACAAGAAACAAATTATTGGCTTCACAGAATTCAATAAGTCTTTCTCCTGCTTCATTTCTGTCTCCTAAGCCCCATTTCCCCACAATTCCTAGTTATTCTCTGTTCCCTACTTTTGCATTCCAGTCCCCCATGATTATTAGCACATCTTGTTTTGGTGTGTGATCAATTTCCTCCTGTACTTCTGCGTAAAATCTTTCCAATTCCTCTTCTTCTGCATTTGCCATTGGAGACTTGGATGATGGCTATGTCAATAGGTTTCCCTTTTAGTCTCATTTATATTACTTGCTCAGACCTTGTGTTGTAGCTCCTAATTGCTTTTGCTACATCACTTCTCACTATTAAAGCAACCCCATTTCTTCTTAATTTCTCATTTCCTGCACAAAATATTTTGTAGTTGCCTAATTGAAAATGTCCCATTCCCATTCATTTTAATTCACTCACACCAAGTATTGTAATTTTGATATGTTCCATTTCTTGCTTGACAATTTCCAACTTTCCCTGGTTCATGCTTCTCCCATTCCATGTTCCTGTTGTGTGCGTCGTACAACTCCGGACTCTCCTTTCGCATTTGTGTGCATCAGCCTTTGGGCTTCCTCTCGGCTTTGACCCAGCTGCGTCATTAGTCACAGTGCTACTCGTACTTGTCCTTTGTTCTTCCCCAGTAGCTTGGTGACTGCCTTCTGACCTGGGGGTCTCATCTTCCAGCACTATCTCGTGTTGCATTTTGGATACTCTGTTCATAGGGTTTTCGTGGTAAGAAATATTCAGAGGTGGTTGACCATTGCCTTCCTTGGATGCATCTTAGTCTGGTGTCTCAGCTTTGACCATTCCAGCTTGGGTGCCCCTGCTAGGAGTCTAGCCTTTTGGTCTAGACTCCTTACAGCATTGCTCTCAGTGTCTTCAACACTCTCAAGCCCTCTCACCGCATTAAAAAATGTGTTTCTAAACGTTTTAAAGAGAATAGTTTTATGACCATCCCCCTTCCCATCCATTAAAAAAATGATATATTTTTTCTTTATTGTACAAAGAAGATACTCACAGTCTATCTAGTGATGTTCAGTCACACAAATAAGCAGTTCATAGAAATAAAAATTCAGCAAATAATAATCAGAAAACAACTGATCAAGGAAGGTAAACACAGTCCCCGGGGTAGTTAAGGCCATTTAGATGTGACCAAGAAAACAGCTCTGAGCATGCTCAGACTGCAGTTCAAGGAAGTCGTACTCATCTTATACTGAGGCTGGAATTTTGTCCTCATAAAAATAGGAGTGAGAGGAAATCTTCACAAATGAGGCTGAAAAGTTAGCAGTCCTCCTGATAATGAAATATCAGTCCCAGGGCTATGCTGCCCAAAGACACATGCCCAAAGACCCAGTGCCTGTAGGAGGAAGGGGACTACCATTGCCCAGGGAAGAAGGAGAGCTGTTTGCTGCTACTACCTGCCTGCTTGAGACAATAGTGAGACCACTCCTGAAGAGACCCTCCCTGGACCCACAAAATCTTAATAACTATAGGCTGGTAGCAAATGTTCCATTTCTGGGCAAGGTCCTTGAACGAGTGGTGGCAGGCCAGCTCCAGACACTCTTGGATGAGACCGATTATCTGCATCCATCACAGTCTGGATTCAGACCTGGTTTCAGAACAGAATCAGGCTTGTTTGCCCTGATGGATGACCTTTATCGTGAGAGAGACAGGGGGAGTGCAACCCTGTTACATCTGCTCAGAGGTATTTGATGCCATTGACCATGGTATCCTCCTGGACCAACTCAGTGGGATGGATATTGGAGGCACTGTATTACAGTGGTTCTGCCCTTACCTGCAGGATCACATCCAAACAGTAACATTGGGTGAGGGTTCTGCAGGGTACTATTCTCTCCCCAATGCTATTTAACATCTCTGTGAAGCTGTTGGGAGCAGTCATTAGGAGTTTTGGAGCAAGGTGTCAGCAGTATCCTGATGACATGCAGCTCTGTTTCTCCATCTGAATCAGGAGAGGCTGTGAATGCTCTGGATCATTGTCTGAATGCTGTAGTGAACTGGATGAACCGTGCTTGAATCCTGGGAAGATGGGGGCCTCTTGGGGTAAGTGGTTCCCATGTCCAGGAGACAGGCAAGCCACCTGTTCTAGATGGGGTTGTACTTACTCTGAAGGATCAGGTCCATAGCCTAGGGGTACTCCTGGATTCATCTTTGTCACTAGAGGCCTAAGTATCCTCTGTGGCTAGGAGGGCCTTTTACCAGCTTTGTCTGGTTTGTCAACTGTGGCTGTACCTGGACAGAGATAGTCGACACCTGTAGTCCATGGGTTGGTGACCTCGAGGCTGGATTACTGCAATGCAGTCTTTGTGGGGCTGCCCTTGACCCTCGTTCGAAAGCTATGGCTAGTGTAAAATGCAGTGGCCAGTCTCCTGATGGGAGCATATGGCCAACAACATGTGACACCACTCTTAAAACATCTGCACTGGCTGCCAATCCACTACCAAGCCAGGTTCAGTGTCCTTGTATTAATTTAACAAAGCCCCAAACAACTAAGGTCCAGGGTATCTTAAGACCGCCTGAACCATTATATCCCAGCTCTGTCACTGAGAGCATCTGCAGGAGCAGCCATGGTCATCCCCCAGTTTGGTGAGGCTCATTTTACATTGACACAGAATTGAGACCTCAGTGTCATTGGCCCAGATCTCTGGAATGCACTGCCAACAGAGATTCAACAGATGCCTTCTGCTTTAACTTTTAACTGCCTGCTGAAAATCTTTCTGTTCCTCCAGGCTTATGCAGGCAATTAAGATGCATTTTTGCAATAGCTGACCTTTGTTTTTATTGTATTTTTAATGCTTTTGTTATATGGTGTTTGTTGGGTTTTTTTAAAAAAACTTGTAAACTGCTTTGATGTTTTTAATGAAATGTCAGTATGCAGATAGATTTATAAATAAAGAAATAATAAAGAGCCCTATGAGATGGGTTAGGCTGAAATGTAATGACTGGCCCAAGTCACACAGCTCAGGAACTTAAACTCATGCCTCCTGTATCCAAAAACCTATCCACACTAGCTCTCGGAAAGAAAGAAAGAAAGAAAGATTTGATTAGACTAGTGACATTTCTGCGAGAAATGAGCAAGCTTTTTTGTAGTCTTCTGATAAAATTGCCACATTATACTTGTGGAAATCAGTGCTGGATTACAGTGACATTATTGCCAGTGTATCATAAAAGGTGGACTGTAAAATAGTGTTCTAAACATAACTAGGTCCTTTCTGATCTAACAGGCAAGAAATATTGGTACTATGAGATTGTAATTTTTAGAATTACATTGCATTCCCTAATCCTCTCATTGCCATTTTGTATATTTATTCAGTCTCCCTCCATCTGATCAATATAATATTGACTGAATGGCACTTAAGCCACTTTATTCATGTGACTGAGCAACTCCAGTATTTGACCTACAGAATCCTTCTTTCCTGTCCTGTTTGCAATGATGCTGTTGTTTGCACTTTGCGCTTGATGTTGGTATTATGCCACAGGTCACCATGGCTTGGCAGGAAAAAAGATGTTTTAGACAATATTAATTATGGGGATTCATATTAGGAATGATTACACATGACTATTTTTCTTTATCCTGTCATTTCAGAATCAATTTGTCAGATTTAAATTTATGATCATTCTTGTTCCAGAAAACATTAGTCAGGTGTGTTATCATGCAAATGCCAGATGAAATAATATTTTCCCTTAATTATTAGTGTTTAGTGTACATTCTAAAGTCATTTATGAGAAGATGGCAAAATATGAAATATACCAAGATCAGTACAAAACATCTTCTCTGAGCTGGTGAGAAGAGGGGCACTGAGTTTTTAAAAAACTAAATTCTAGAAATGTAATTGATTGGCAGGTCAATGAAAAACATCAGAATATGGACAATTTTCCTAATATATATTTCTCAGCACATTGCTCTGATAAAAACATTCTGGAGCTTGAAATGGAAATTGAAATCTGCGGGCCAAAAGCTAGTGGTTTCCCTGGATTTGTTGATGTTAACAGGAATATCCAGTGACATATCCCAAATAAGTGGTGATGGGTGATTTTAAGAGCCGTAGTACAGAAACTGTTCTGGTCTGTCAGGGAAAATGGGCCCTCTGTTTAGCTTATTGGTGTTGGAGAGGTGGAAGCCAAATCTCACCATTGTAGCAAAATATACTAACAGTGCAATCATGTGCATGTTTGCCTAAATTGGGAGTAAGTCCTATTGAACACTGTGAGATTTACATTCATAGGATTGCATCATAAGGTTGTAAACCTGTGTGCATTTACTGGAAAGCAAATCCCATTGAGCGCAGTGGAAGTTACTTCAAGGTAAACATATATATCAATCTTGTGCTTTGTGTAGCCCAAAGTAGATTGCATACCTATCTCTCAGCACAACAGCAAGGGCATTTTTTATTTCCTGATTCCATACAGATATAGCCGTAGTCTTGTTATTGTTGTTAATCATCATCATCATCATCAATCATTATGATGACTCCCTGGATTAATCTTCCTCAGGAACAGGCTTAACAAAACGACCAAATGTGATCTGTGCCAGTAGTGTCTCTTTTCAGGACAGTGTTGCCTGAGATGACATTGCTTTCACACCATGGATGAGGTTTCTGAATAGCTGTTGGGGCAGACTGATATCTGGGAATGGTCTGGGTTCCAATTCCAGTCTAGAAATAACCTATGATTGAAGTCCCAGAATGGCCTAGGGACACCTGTAGGCCTTGGGGCCTGCAGAATGCTATGTGAACAATGTTATCATTGACGCCATGCCATAGACCTACAAAATCCTCTGGGAACATGCACAAAGGCCTAGCAAGGTTGGTTACAATGTGGTGGGAAGTTACTTGCACAAGTTTCACTGAAAACAATAGGAGCTTACCCAACAGCACTTTGCTCCAGTCTTCTTTTACAGTGGAACATCCTACTAGGTTGTTGCCCTGGAGATGCATGGCAGAAATTCTTGTTTCATGTGTACAACTTTCTGGACTCCACACTTTAAGAAGGATGCAGACAAACTGGACAGGTTCAAAGGAGGGCATCAAGGATGATTAGGGGATTTGGATAGGCTTTATTCAATCAATAGCACTGGTACCAGGAACAACAAAAAGCAAAACCAAAAACATAGTCACACAAAACACTATGCCCATTACAGACATGTCCACCTTTACATATTCCAGTCCTCCACCTATTTCCACCCCCTCTACCTATTCCTGCTTCTCCACATATCTCTGCCACTCTCTGGATGTCCCTAGCACAGAAGTCATGATCCCCACCTTTGGACCCCTTCCCCTTGCTTCCCCTCCCCCCTGAGGCATGCAGGGCTCCTTGCCACCTTGTTACCAACACCCCATCCTGAGCCCCATGGGGCTCCTCACTCCTTTCCGCTGTGTGTGTGTCATTCCTCCTAAAAAAAACCTGTGTGCCAGACAGTTCAAGGAAACAATCATCTGCACACATTGGATGGTCCACACAAAAAACTGTGTACACTGAGTAATCCAAACTAGGGGGGGAGTCACCCACGCACCCCACAGTCCACTGCCTCTGATTACCCACAGATGCCACTGCAGCATCAGATTCAGCAGCTTCATGGTGCCCCCTGAGGGCTCCCCTCCTGATGCGGCTTCCCCATCCAGCAGCCACCTGGGCACTCTCGAGTCCTTGAAAGCTGCTCTTAGTTCTCCCATTGCTCTGCCTTCTCTGTTTTGTTACCGTCCTTGGCCTGTTCCCTGTTCTGCTCCTCCTGGACCCTCCTCAAGAGTTCCTGCCAGTACCCCTGAATGAGGTGATTGCTCACAATGCCTCAGTAGAGCTGCTGCCACATCCGCCTCAGCCCCAGGGTGGGGATACTGTGGAAGACTCTGACTGACATGTCCCATACCATCACCCACCTCCACATTTGTGTCAGATGCCAGGGGAAAGGGCCCCACAGGACTCCTGCCCTCTTCCTTTGACTCCAGGTGGGGCAAGGTCTTCTCCTCGGTTCTGACACTTCGCCCCCAAGAATGGGTGCTTCTCCTAGAAGGCAGCCATCAAGGGGGGCCATACCCTCTCTCCTCTGCTCCTTGAGCCGCTCTGTTCCTGTGGCTTTGGCTGCTCTTCCTCCTCTGCTGCCCTGCTGTGTTTGAAGACCAGAAAGGCTGCAGCTATGTGGGCCTCCACGGCCACCATTCCCAGGGCCCCCTCCACCCTGTCTGGATATGTGGATGCCCTCTTAACGGGGCAGCATTGGGGCCCAAACAAGAAGCTGAAAGTTGCCCTGTTCAGTCCAGCCAGTAAGCCTTCAGCAGCTGTACCTTCTGAGTGAGCCACTCCTGCCACAGCCCTCGCCTCTGCTTGAGCTCGGCCAGCTTCTCTTCCCAGTTCTTCATGACAGCTGCCTCTGTGTCCAGGCTAAACCAGACCTCCAAGATCCTGACCATAGATTCTGTTTCCTGCTGCCCCTCTGGCTGTGAATTTATCTCTTTCCTTGGGGAAGCGAGCACCTGGATGCCTGGCCAAATGCCACCTGCCTGCTGCTGCTCCTGCTATTCCTCTTCCTCCATCCTGACAGCCATGGCTCTGCTCTTCAAGACATTAATGCTGCCCTCTGGGGCTACCTCATACTGCTGAAACACCTCCCTGATGGCCTTCCCCTCTTCCCTACTCTGAATGATGGTGGTGAAGTCATCTGCATGACTGATGACTTTGATGCTCCTCCCCTCCTGTGCCCTCCCCCAGGCATTCCCCTCTAGTTCCTTTACCAGTGGGCAACTGTCCAGATGTTGCAGGACTGGATCCCGGCTCAAGACATACAGCAGTGGGATCAGTGGGCCTAACCCCTGCACACACTGAGGCAGGCCTCTCCTGCCATCCATTGACTCTCAGCCTAGCCACTGCCCCCCAGTAAAGAGTCCTCACCACCTAGATGAGGCCTGCGGGCACCCCCTGCTGTTTCAGCACCACCCACAAGTGTTCATGCCTCACCCGGTCAAAGGCCTTGGCTAGGTTGAGGGAGACTATGCATCCTTGCTGTTAGCCTTACTTCGCCACCTCCAGCACCTCACTGATGGCACACAAGGAGTCCATCACAGTCCTCCCACAGAGTGCACTGGTCTGGCCCAAGTGTCGCCCACCTCTTTCATCAGCCTCTTTGTCAGAACCTTGGCAAATTGGCCTTCAGTTCTTGATATCCTTGAGGTACCCTTTCTTGGCCAACAGAGTGAGAATGGCCTGTTGCAGTTCCACTCTTCTTTTCCTTCTACATTCTCTCCTCTAGTTGGGAGTGGATGGTTGAGGGGCCAGGGACTGCACTTGCTTCCGCATCTCCCAAGGAGCTCTCCCCTTTCCCTGTACAACCATACCCCACTCCAGCTTGCTGCCTTGCCTCTCCTTCCGCTCCTTCTGCCTCAGCCTCTGCACTCTCTGGATGAGGCTGAGTCCCATATCTATAATAATAAATTTATTTGTTGGTTGGTCACCTATCTGTCCAGGTTAGTGGACACTCTAGGCGACTTACAATAATAAAAGCAGTACATAATATACAACATAATAAACCAGCAAACATAATCATAATCAATTTAAAAACAATTCCAGTTAAAACCTCATAAAAATTAATCCTCCCCAATTCCATAAAGTACAGGAGCTGCTCCTTGCCCTCCACACTCAGGTGCTTCTTCTTGCTCAGTACCTCCCAACCTTCCTGTGCCTCTCTCAGGTGAGCCAGACACTCCGCCAAACTCACCCTGCCCACCTTGACCCCCAGACAGGCTGTGCCTCTTGACTCCACAGGCAGCCTCTCTGCCTTCAGCCTCTACACCAGCCTTTCCCAACCTTTGGGTCTCCAGATGTTGCTGAACTACAACTCCCATCAACCCTAGCCAGCATGGCCAATGGCCAGGAATGATGGGAATTGTAGTCCAGCAACATCTGGGGACCCAAAGGTTGGGAAAGGCTGCTCTACACCATGCCAGCCAGAGCCCCCAGCCTCTCTAGGGAATAATAAGTCTGCAGGCTTTTCTCTTCCTTGGAGGCTTTCTCTGGAACCCATGACTTCTGAGCTCCCAAGCCTCCCACCTCTATCTTGGTGTTCTCTTCCAAACCACCCTGCTCCTCTCTGCTGTCCTCCTCCTCCTCTTCTTCATCACTGTCGCTGATGCCCTGGTTCAGAAATTCCATGGGTTCCTGAAAGCCAGGCAGTATTTTAGTCATTCTCATCTCCATTCTTTCTCCATCTACAACATTTCTCTCCCTCCTAGCAGCTCCTGTCAGCTCTGAAGGCTGCATTCCTTCACCTCCCCCCCTCCAGGATGCCAGCTCCAGCTCTCCATAACTCAGTGAGAGGGAAAGCGAAACCACCCTCCTGGCAGAAGCACTGCTCTGCCTGGCCTTTTCCCTTCCTCAAAAGTCCTGGACCTCCAAGCCAGAAAGCCTCTGTGCAGACACACTCACAGCTCCAGCCACAGCCCAGCCACGCCACACCTTCAGTGGACTGGAAACAAAGCCCTATGAGGAGGGACTGACAGAACTGGGCATGTTTAGCCTGGAGAAGAGAAGACTTAGGGGAGATACTCTTCAAGTACTTGAAAGGTTGCCACACAGAGGAAGGCCAGGATTTCTTCTCGATCGCCCCAGAGGGCATGACACGGAATAATGGGCTCAAGTTAGTTTCCAAATCACGTGAAGTCTTAGTTCCCCTCTATTCAGCACTGGTTAGGCCTCATCTTGAGTACTGCGTCCAGTTCTGGTCTCTGCACTTCAAGAAGGAGGCAGACAAACTGGAACAGGTTCAGAAGAGGGCAACAAGGATGATCAGGGGACTGGAAACAAAACCCTGTGAGGAGAGACTGAAAGAACTGGGCATGTTTAGCCTGGATAATAGACTGAGGGGAGATATGATAGCACTCCTCAAGTACATGAAAGGTTGTCACACAGAGGAGGGCCAGGATCTCTTCTCAATCATCCCAGAGTGCAGGACACGGAATAATGTGCTCAAGTTACAGGAAACCAGATTTCAACTGAGCATCAGGAAAAACTTTGTAACTATTAGAGTGGTATGACAGTGAAACCAATTACCTAGGGAGGTGGTGGGCTCTCCAGCACCGGAGGCATTCAAGACGAAGCTGGAGAGCCACCTGTCAGGCATGCTTTAACTTGAATTCCTGCATTCCTTATAGGCCCCTTCCAAATCTACTATTCTATGATTCAAACATCTCTACATAAGAACGTAAGAAGAGCCCTATTGGATCAGGGCAAAGGCCCATCTAGTCCAACATCCTATTTTCACAGTGACAGATTAATTTGTCTCATAATTATATGTACTCTAGTAAGCATGACTACAGTGGGGTGATACTTGTGCAGTGACACAATCTTACTTCTAAACTTACTTTTATCCAACTAAGTACAAGGAGGGAAGTGTGTAAGCTACCAACCGTTCAGAACAGAGCAAAACATTTATGATACTTCAGATATGCAGATATGTTCTTCACATGATTATTATTGCCCTGTATTACTTCATTACAGCTAATAGATGCAAATGTCTTAGTGGATGACTTACAAGCTGTTTTAATTTACAAGGTAATAAATTAGACTGCTTGTATTTTTTCAACATTTGCAAGAGTAGATAAAACAACATATTTAGCTTATAAGAGCTATACTTTGTGTTGAACACCTGTGCTGTGAATTGGTATTCTGCTGACAATGCTTTTGTCACTGTTCCAGTTTAAGATCTGTAAGAATGTTCATAACTTTCTTTATGCTTTCCTGCTCCTTCCAAACTGGTTCTTAAATTTTGCAAAACCTTTTGCATCCCAGCGAATCACTCATTGCATGGGGTCCTTTGCTGCTCCTTCTGATGTTTATGCGTATTAAGGCAGACCTTTGAGGGGGAGGTCACTGGGTGTTTGGGGCAAGCAGCACAGATCTCTCTGGCAAGCAAAGGCGTGCTCTGCTTCACTTGCCTTGATTAGGGTTACCAAATGTGAATAAGCACAGCTGTTTTTATCACAGTTGTGCACAAGAGGGAGTTTGGGCATCTTCATCTTTTCCTGCTAAGGTGAGAAAAGTCACACCTGCTGAAATTTTCTACATAACTACTAAAAGTACAGCATTCCTGCCGTCCTTTGCATCTGGTCATTTAATTAGGATGCTGTTTTAACAAAGTATCTGTTTTGAATCACATAGCAACTAAAGCATTCCACTGGGTTGGAGGTGTAAGTTTCTCCTTTTGGCAAATAAATAAATAAATATGCACTGCCTCTAACAAACAAGCCCAAAGCTGTCGGCAAATAATGGATAATGTAACCCATAGGGCAGGCGCTGGCAATGTTTGGGTGATTTGTGTGTTTCTTTCAGCATTAACTCTGGCTAAAGAGTGGCAGAATACAAACCGGCTCTGCTGAATGTGTTAACAATTCTGTAAGAATCAACTTAGCTAGTCAAGACACAGGAGGACAAATGGTCTCTGTGGTAGACTAGTTAAAATAATAGGGTTTGGAAAAAGAAAGAGGTTTGCTTCTCCTAGCACTCTGCTGTCGCTCACTTCTTCCTACATTGCCATGGCATCATGGAAATAATTGCCGTGCAGCTCCTTCTCACCCCACCTGGGTACTGTTAATAGGTTTGTCAGGTCAGCAGCAAACTAAGTGTAAACTCAAATGAAGGGGCCTGAGCTCCTACCTCACCTCCACCCCTATTACACATTATTGAACAAGGTACTCAACCTACCACATTGTTGTCCCATTCTGAACTGAAATCCAAGGGCTTTTGTCACATGATTGCTACTCTTGAAAGATATATACCGTACCTGCTCTCTGGCTGGGGCCCAGTAGTAAAATAAGGGAACAGAGACGTGAAGGCTAGAAAAATCATAGAATAGTAGAGTTGGAAGGGTCCTATATTTTTTCCCATGGCTTCGAAATTTCTGGAAATTTTACATCTCTAGTCTGATGGTATCAATCCCCCCTGCAGAGGAGGAGGACCTATTCAGATGGTCTGCCCATAGAGACTTATGGAATTCAATGGATTCCTGAATGCTCTGGGGGATTTTCCAATAGCCAGTGGTGGCAATTCATCCAAAATCTTGTCAGCTGTGGAGGGCTGACTGGGTAGATCCAAAGTGTGATGAATGCTTCTTTACATGATGAGATGGTCTCTGCTGCCATGAAGTAGTCAGTGGAGTGACCACTCTTGGAAAAAACTACCCTGAACCCAGATGTTTATGCTGACTACTGCTCCATCACCAATGCACCTTTTGGGGGCAAGATTATCAAAAGGGTGGTGGTGTAACTTGTCCCTCGGATCCTCCTCCGTGCCTGAGGACTGGAAAGTGGCAAATGTAACGCCAATCTTCAAAAAGGGATCCAGAGGGGATCCCGGAAATTACAGGCCAGTTAGCTTAACTTCTGTCCCTGGAAAACTGGTAGAAAGTATTATTAAAGCTAGATTAACTAAGCACATAGAAGAACAAGCCTTGCTGAAGCAGAGCCAGCATGGCTTCTGCAAGGGAAAGTCCTGTCTCAGTAACCTATTAGAATTCTTTGAGAGTGTCAACAAGCATATAGATAGAGGTGATCCAGTGGACATAGTGTACTTAGACTTTCAAAAAGCGTTTGACAAGGTACCTCACCAAAGGCTTCTGAGGAAGCTTAGCAGTCATGGAATAAGAGGAGAGGTCCTCTTGTGGATAAGGAATTGGTTAAGAAGCAGAAAGCAGAGAGTAGGAATCAACGGACAGTTCTCCCAATGGAGGGCTGTAGAAAGTGGAGTCCCTCAAGGATCGGTATTGGGACCTGTACTTTTCAACTTGTTCATTAATGACCTAGAGTTAGGAGTGAGCAGTGAAGTGGCCAAGTTTGCTGACGACACTAAATTGTTCAGGGTTGTTAAAACAAAAAGGGATTGCGAAGAGCTCCAAAAAGATCTCTCCAAACTGAGTGAATGGGCGGAAAAATGGCAAATGCAATTCAATATAAACAAGTGTAAAATTATGCATATTGGAGCAAAAAATCTGAATTTCACATATACGCTCATGGGGTCTGAACTGGTGGTGACTGACCAGGAGAGAGACCTCGGGGTTGTAGTGGAGAGCACGATGAAAATGTCGACCCAGTGTGCGGCAGCTGTGAAAAAGGCAAATTCCATGCTAGCAATAATTAGGAAAGGTATTGAAAATAAAACAGCCAATATCATAATGCCGTTGTATAAATCTATGGTGCGGCCGCATTTGGAATACTGTGTACAGTTCTGGTCGCCTCATCTCAAAAAGGATATTATAGAGTTGGCAAAGGTTCAGAAGAGGGCAACCAGAATGATCAAGGGGATGGAGCGACTCCCTTACGAGGAAAGGTTGCAGCATTTGGGGCTTTTTAGTTTAGAGAAAAGGCGGGTCAGAGGAGACATGATAGAAGTGTATAAAATTATGTATGGCATTGAGAAAATGGATAGAGAAAAGTTCTTCTCCCTCTCTCATAATACTAGAACTCGTGGACATTCAAAGAAGCTGAATGTTGGAAGATTCAGGACAGACAAAAGGAAGTACTTCTTTACTCAGTGCATAGTTAAACTATGGAATTTGCTCCCACAAGATGCAGTAATGGCCACCAGCTTGGACGGCTTTAAAAGAAGATTAGACAAATTCATGGAGGACAGGGCTATCAATGGCTACTAGCCATGATGGCTGTGCTCTGCCACCCTAGTCAGAGGCAGCATGCTTCTGAAAACCAGTTGCCGGAAGCCTCAGGAGGGGAGAGTGTTGTTGCACTCGGGTCCTGCTTGCGGGCTTCCCCCAGGCACCTGGTTGGCCACTGTGAGAACAGGATGCTGGACTAGATGGGCCACTGGCCTGATCCAGCAGGCTTTTCTTATGTTCTTATGTTCTTATGTTCTTAAGTTCAGCAGCAGATGCTCTTGGATGAAACCAATTATCTTCACCTATTCTAGTCTGAGTTCAGGCTCACTGCAGACTGCAAGTGTAGGCTTGCATAATTGAATCCTCCTCCACAAAAACTAGTACAGAAAACCAGCATGTTAGGGAGGAAGTGAGCTTAGAAGTCGTGCTTGTTTTCTGCATGGACGGGAGGGATTTGGTGATATGGAGGAGCCCCCACCTGCAAATTGATGTGGTACATACAGTGGTGAGACAGGTTGACCACCTCAACAAGATTAGGTCTTGATCCGAGAGGGATTCCTGGGCTTTCTATATGTGCATGAAAAGCAGCACATTTCCTCTTGTCATGGGTGCTATGATTTTCAGTGCTATTACTGAATTTTCAGCAATCAAGATTTTAAAAAGCACAGGAACCTCGTTCAGGTGAGGAACAAATGCAAGTTTATCACTTGATGTCTCATCACCTGATAACTCACAGGAAAGTAATTTCTTAATGTGGTAATCAATGACTGATGAACATTCATGTGTCAACCAGCTCTGAACAAGATTAATGTGCAGCAAGACCCTGAGACAGTTTTGGGAAAGCAACACTGTTATCACAGTGTGGTGCTCCTGTCAATCACTAAATAATTGCATAAAGCACAGGGATTATGACTCTACTCTAGTACTGGGGTTTAGCAGCAGGACCCAGGCACCTTATTCTCTGCAATACTGTGGTAGTTGCTACAAGCGGAAATTGCTGTTCTGCTTTCTTCTGTATTTGTGCCATTTTTTTCAAATGTCCAGAGGATGATATTGCAGCTACAAACTCACAATGGATCAGGAGACAAAAAAAAGGGGCCAAAAGGGTTCCACCTAGATGAAGGCCTGGTTCCTTAGTCTGAGCTGCTCTTGGAACCTCCCTCCCTGCTTGGCTACCTGCTTCCATTCAGATTCTAGAACAACAGCACTGATGAATGGAATGTTCAAATCTCCATTTCTATTGGTTACCTTCCCCCAAACACTGGACAGAAAACCCAACAGACCTCTCACCTTGTGCCTAAAGATAGTAGATTACTTTTGCAGATGAATGTTTATTCCTTTTCCTTCCAAGCAATCTAAAGCCCATATTATTCTTATCACCCTTTAAATTTAATTTTTTTTAAAATGACAGCATATGGTTGTTTACAAAGATCTAA
The DNA here is from genome assembly GCF_030035675.1 of Rhineura floridana. Taxonomy (NCBI): domain Eukaryota; kingdom Metazoa; phylum Chordata; class Lepidosauria; order Squamata; family Rhineuridae; genus Rhineura; species Rhineura floridana. The sequence goes on along the minus strand of NC_084489.1, from coordinate 3,278,143 downwards.
TTAGCACATTTACCTAAACAGGCTCTCATGCTTTAAAATATTAAAATTAAAATGCAAATTGTAATGCCTGCATGCAAATTAAGGGAAATAATTTCTACTTAACTGCCTGCAGGCACTTGTGTCCTCCTTCCAACTATCTTCCACCCTCCCCTTTGGCTTGGTTGGAAAACATATTGAATAAAGATGACATTACTGTCAAACAAGCTCCCTGTTTACTGATGAGCCATATTCCACTCCTGTGTACATATTTCATCATCAAAGCATGAGCTAATTATGACATTTTAATAGGAGAGGAGCATCTGCTTATGAGTCTGCAGAGAAATCTCTAGCACACAGACAGCAGAGTTTCTCTTTCACCACCACCCCACACTCAGCATCTTGCTATGTTTCCATCAGTGACATGGTTAGGCAACTGATCATTTTTTGGGTTTAAGTAGCAGCCCTTCATGCTACATGAAGGTGAGGCATAAATGTTGTGGGTTAAGAAAACTCACAACATCCCATTAAGTCCACGCACCATCCTTGATCCTCAGGGCACTCATAAGAGTGGATCAGTAAGTGCCACTATCCTTTCCACCAGGGCCAATCTCCTAGCCCCAATTGGGACCTCATCTGATACAAGGCATAGGGAAATAAGAAAAGTGTGCCAGTTGTTAAGCAACTATCACCTCATACCTCTAGTTCACCTTGAAGTAATAGAGGAGTGTGTGGACAGTTGCTAGAAGCCACATACACTGTTTCCTCATTCTCCCTGCCCCTTAGTATGTCTGACGCAGTATGTCACAGTGATGAGAAGGATTGGCAGCAACTAAAGACAAGCCCATTCTTCTCACCTGAGTGCATACTAAAATATTTTCTAAGTAAGCTTTTCATTATTCCTGGGTATAATGCAATTTGTAACTAGATATTACTTAACATTATCTAAGTAAGGTATAATAAATGTTGATATCATGACCCCTAAATCCAACAGCAATCAAGACTCAATCAGAGGCTGCAAAGGCACCAGCTAACGAGCTGCTAGATATCAGGAGACCCCTGCACCTGAGGATGTTGGACAGAATGCCCCAGAAGAACCTCCCAGACCACCAGGGTCTGTAGGGTCGGAGCCTGGACCCTTATGGGCACCTTCCTCTGAGCCTGAGAAGCAGATACCTCCCACTGCATATCACCAGTTCAGTGGTACAAGGAGAGCACTAGGAGGGAGGCTATGGAATGGAAAGGAGTGCCCGACTCCTCCATTCCAGAAGGTTGGCCATTTACCACTCTGAAGTTCTCCAGAAGGGGATGGAGCCTGGAAGATGTAGTCTGAAGTCTGGAGACAGAGACTTGAAAGGCGTCAGTCTGCTCCCAACCTTCATGGTGCCATTAAACCCAAGGAGAAGGAGAACCACCATCATTTTCACTGGAGTAAGTTGCTCACTTGGAGCTGCAACTTCTAACCAGCCCAGCCTCTTTCTCTGTGAGATCTGGCATCAGTTGAGCAACAAAGTTTGATTTTTCTAATCAAAATATTACCAAGGAATAAGGGTCCTCCCCACAGCATAATGTAAGTTAAAATGCTATTAAAACAAGATATTAAAACAACCCTTTTGATTTTAGCTGCTAGGAGACAAATGATCCTTTAAAGATGTCAGTCTTTGAGCTGGCATAAATAAATAACTGTGCTGCAAACTTTCCCTTAATTCTTGTTCTGTGTGATCTGGATACCACCAGTGGACATGCTGCCTAATTGCCTTTCATGTTTGGCCTTAGGCTGAAGTACACCAGGGCTCATTATTTTTAATTGGTCATAAAAAAAAACTTCTACACAGTTACCAGTAACAGTTTATGTGTTTATTAGTACCATAAATTTTAACCTCTTCAAAGTACAACATTATGTTGGAAGTAATGATTTGTGGCATTTTGAAAATTGTTTGCATCTTTATTCAAGGCCAGTCTTGGAACCCAGTCATGGATGCTTTATGACACGCATGGCTTGGTACATTAGTTTTAGAGTGGTCTGATTCACACAACATGGTCAGCCAAACTAGGACTTACTGGGACCACACAAATTTGTGGGATCTCAAAGAGGAGCCTGCAGCCACAGTGCTCCTCTCTGGCCTCTTTGTTCCTGCACTGTGATGCGCTAACTCAAGGGACTCATGCTAACTGGGACTCATGCTTATGCTCTCTCCTCACTAATCATGAGTTGAATCCAAGGTTTGTAGAACTTGTGGCCCTCTAGATGTTGCTGGATTACATCTTTCTTCATCCCTAATCTTTGGCCATGCTAGCTGGAGCTGATGGGAGTTGGGGTCCTAACATCTAGTGAGCCACAGATTGCCCTCCTTGCTCTAAACTGTGGAGATTTTCAGATGTACTTTAGAAAAAGTAATTCTGCTTTCTACTTTCTGTTTATAGGTTTGTTCAGGCACAGAAGCATGGCAATGAGGAATGGACAGAGAAATGTAAATCACTAGATTATGGTATATATGGTCTCCATACCTTTAGTAGAAATCCGATATACACAGTGGTTAAATCTGTGGATCCCTAGCATAAATCTGAGCCCAGCCATGAACTCAACAGCTTTTCGCAAGCTGCTGTCTCTCAGTCTGAGTTCACATGTTTAGTGTAGAGATGTGAAGGCCCAGGGGGGGGAAATGTTTTTTTGTTTTTTTTATCCCTATTTTTTTTTCAAATTTTAGAAAAAAGCAAAACAAAAAAGTCTTCACAGAAAAAACATTTTTCCCCAGGCCTTCACATCTCTAGTTCAGTGTAATATAGGGATAATAAGGATTATAATAACGGCCTACCGTCTGCAAATTTTATTACTGAGATAGTATATGTGTGCCCTAGGAAAAGCAACATACAAATATTTTTAAACTGGAAGGGAATTGGTCCCATCCTTTTTTTAAACATGTAAGACAGCCATTAAAAGTCAAATCTTTATTTGCAAGAGAGTGTAGAGGGCATCCATGCAAAGTTGCAATCCACTAGCTTTCAAACAATCTAATGGGTGATTCCTTGGCCCAAACAAGGAATTAAGGGATATATTGGATGTTTTATGGAAATTGCTATGACCTGCTATGATTAATGCAAATACTGAGTCTTGATTATGGCTGCTTTACACATGACAGTCCATACACAGATATTACTGAAGATATCTTATGCATACTTGCCTCATTTCTACACCCATGACATGTAGAACAAATTTCCCTACTAATTATATGGAAAGTCTCCATGCCAGCACTAGTCCACTCACTACCAGAAAGCTGCTGATGGGAATTGTGCAATAACAAGTGGAGGTTCATATTACATGTTATGGCCATGATGGGTGTAAGTCACAAAGTGAAGAAGGCTGTTTCCAGTAGTCTCAGTATGACAAACAGAACATGCAGAGTTGTAGACTACTACTGAATCAAAGAATCCATACAACAGTCCCTGACAGAAATAAAAATGGGACAGCCATTGTCCCCATGGATCGTCATGAATGCATAAAAATCCCATAGGCTTTTAGATAATGCTTGCACACAGTGACTTCACTAGGGGGGTGCAGGGGGGTGCGGACTGCACCAAGTGACACCATCAGAGGGGGGTGACTCTCAGCTTTAATTAAAAAAATAAGTTTCTAGGTGGTCCGGTTCTTGAGATATACATAAAAACATCAGCCGCCCCCAGTGGCGTCACTAGGGGGATGCGGGGGTGCAGACCACATCAGGTGACACCATCAGAGGGGGTGATTCTCAGCTTTAATTTTTTAAAAAATTAAGTTTCTAGGTGGTCCGGTTCTCGAGATATACATAAAAATGTCAGCCACCCCCGTTAAATCTTTTTTTAAACAACTGTATAGCACTTCGTAGCTTTAACCCCTCCCATTCAGGATTGCAGCCAATCAGTGAAGTGTTTGTTTGACCTGTGGCAGTGTCTAGTAAACCTCGTTGCAAGGCCAGAAAATGGTGGTTCCCCCCCCGTTTATCTGAAAATCTCATAAATTGGGTAAGTATATATATTTCAGTTTCCCCCCCTCTTGTGTGTAGGAGTCAGATCCTGGGCAGTGTTTTCAAAACCTTCCCAATACTTGCTTTTGTGGGGGTAAAAGCATTGCTAATCCCATATCTCCAGAGTAAATCCCATTGAATTCAGTAGGATTTACTTTTGAGTAGACATGGTTATGAATGTGCTGAAAATCAATGGGACTTTGGAGTGAATGTAAAAAAGAATTGTGTTTGTGTTCTCTTTGTGTCCCCCCCCCCTTTTAAAGCAAGTAGGCTGGGCTTACTTAGGTATTACAGTTTTTATTCTGTAGGAAACTAATACTGCTTTTTAAAAACTAATACTGATTTTTCTGCAATGACCAACTGGTTTGACAATAAACTATTATACAGGCTGTATGTATTTATACATCTGCAGTGTGTGTGTGTAGTCTTTCCAACAACACTGTCAGGTAGGGTTGGAAACCAAGGCAGCTCACAACAAGAAATAAAGCCATTTAAAATCCAATAACCATAAAGCAAGAATAAACAGTTGGAAACAACCTAAAGAGGCATGATTCTGAATTTTGGGTTGGGTGAATGAAGTTTATTTATTTATTATTTGATTTATATCCTGCCCTTCCTCCTAGTAGGAGCCCAGGGTGGCAAACAAAAGCACTAAAAGCACTTTAAAACATCATAAAAACAGACTTTAAAATAAAACATATTTGAAAATATTTTTAAAAGCTTTAAAAAAACATTTTTTTAAAAAAAAAGAAAAGGCTTAAAAACATATTAAAAAGCAATTCCAACACAGACTCAGACTTGGATAAGGTCTCAACTTAAAAGAACAAGTTGAAAGAACAAGTTCCTTATCACTTGAGGTTGTAGTTCTCTGCACACTTCCCAGTTTGAGTAAGCCCCATTGAATACATTGGGACTTGCTTCTGAGTAAGCAAACATCGGATTGCACTATAAATATATTTAAAGATTGTGTAATTCATAAACGTATTTGAGAGTCATGTTTATATAAATATTTCTTCATACTGTGTCCCAATAAGTATTTGATTTCACACTATGGTTGTAGATGATTTTTTCCTCTACATTTTAAGTGTGCCCTTCTTCCTGGGAGTGGTCATGGTTCTCCGTTGTTTTCATCCTGAGGGGAGGATAGGCTGAGAGATGGTGAGTAGCACATTTAAGGTCTTTTCACCTCCCCCTCCCTTTTTTTTATTTGTATTTATTTTATATTTCTCCAATATCTTCCCCTGGCTGTTTTTATGTATTTTAAATATTTTTAGATTAAATAAATAGGAAATCATAATTGTGAACCTCCCTAAAAGCAATTTACCTATCCTTATGTTTTGGCAAAGTGATGGTGTGAAGGCATGCTGGTAGAACAAGAGACCATGTTTGAGACATGTTATAAGGTGTTTGAGGACTTTGTCACACATTACTTTTTGAGACCTGTAGATTCATGTCGGAAAGAACACGTGCACGTATTGAATGGTGGCTTGGGTGCTGTTTTTTCAGTCTACACTGCATGCGTAGCGAAGGTGATACATCATCTGGCAGCTAGCTTCATAACGTGAGAATGAAAAACATTTGGATCACCATTCACTTGTTTACTTTTCTCACTATTGAGACCACTTCATATATTACTTTTTCATACACAGAAATTTAAACTTTGTATAGGAAAAAGTATTTTGTAAAATGTGAAGGACAGTGACTGCCCAGTCAGTATAACCACTGTACAAGATCTACTCAGCCACTGTAATTACCTTTTTGTTTTGAGTGCCCTTTTGTCTGGGTCTTGGTTCAGGTGTGTATCCAACTTTGATGTGCTTATGGAAGGGGTGTGCAAGTAGTGCCCCCCCTAAGTGTGGAGGCTTGGACAAACATTGTGTTATGGAAAACCAAAGTCTGTGTGAAAGTACATATTTGGGAATGCCATCAGTGTAATCCTAAACACACTTAATAAATAATGTCGAACTTGCACGTCACAAAATATATTACGATCATGTCCATAAGCAGCAGGAGGGTAGTCGCCCAGGGGATCTTAGTCCCTCTGCTTTTTTGGGAGCAGGGTCCCTATGTCTCCAAGCATCCTACAGTCAGCATGAAAAGGGAGTGTGTTAGTCACTGAGAAGAGCCTTCTAATATGCTTCCTTGCCTTTTCTGCAGATTGGAGCCAATCAGAGTGAAAGGTGGTGAGTCAGCCACTGAGAAGACTCTTCTCAGTTGCTAACGCTCTCCACTTTCATGCTGATTGGCTCCTAGAGATGTTTGTTGTTGTGAGAGAATGCATTAACAAAAATCTCATTCTTAATCCAGGAGCAAAAAAGGGTGTACGTGGCTGTAACTATCATGAAGGGACCCTGCAGCTCTGAATTTTCTACTAAACAACTGATAAATACCTATGTAACTTTGTGTCTGGAGACTTATTATTAAGAATCACTTTCCATAATTGTAAGGAGGTGTGTCCACACGCATGCATCCCAGGCACCTAAATGAGGGGAGAGAGCAGCCTAGGGACATAAGCAGGTGTCTTATTCCAGGGGTTCCCAAACCTTTCTTCTACATAGACCACTTAAAAATTGCTGAGGGTCTGAAAGTATCTGAAAATTTACTATGGACATATGCAAGATAATTAACTCCCATTAGTAATAAGAGCAAGAATTTGAGCTGTGCGTATGATATTGTAATTTAAAGGTGTAATTTTAATTTTGCTAGTTGTTTATGTCACTACTATTCAGTGATATATGGGAATTACTGTTTACGAGTAACATTAGTACAAAAAACATTACTAAGGATTCTGTATGGTCTGATACAGGAGGAGGTCCATGGGGGTGACACCATGAGTTACCGCACCAGGTGACACCAACCCTAGTGACGCCACTGCTTGCACAGCTTCATTAGAAATGGCCAATGTAATCTAAAGGAAGATAACAATGCCAGCCACATGGCAAAGATCCTGACATTTACTTGCACAGGTTCAAGAAAACAAGTATCATTGGTGTCTGACAAAAAAAGCTGACATTCCTAAGTGATTTTAATCAATGAAGCAGAATCCTCATTGCTAACTAATATTCATAATGAAGCTTTTAAAATACTATTAACAAATTACAGTGGCCTATTTGTCAACTGAATAGTTCACACACAAGCCATTTCTCCAATAAAAAGATGATTTGGCTTTTTTCTTTTTGCAAATGTATTTACAGCATCTGTATTGCCATTTGTTACAATTATAATATTTTAAGCTAAATATTTGCTTTCTAGGGCATGGATGGATCTCAGATACATAATTAACGTATAGCTATTTTCAGGACAATTTACTTCCTTTTTTAAAAAAAAGAATCCAGAAAACATTACCTTAGAAAATATACTATCCCTCCAGTATGAAAACGATCAAATGAAGTAATTAAGGCCAATATTTTCAAGATATTTGTTTGTGAGCTTCTGCTGACCCCAAACATAGTTCATTCAATACTCGCTTTTTTGTTTATTGTTGTTATTGCCACACTGGGCTCCTATTGGGAGGAAGGGCAGGATATAAATCTAATAATAATAAGATAAATGAATAGTTAGACATCTGTCCAAAATTAGCCTTAACGGGGGTTCAGTTTACTCATACAAGTCCATTAAAGATGGACCGCAGCATCACCAATAGCACAGATATCAACTTACATCACCTCAAACACAGTAGCTTGGATCCAGAGTTCGGTGAACAAGAGGCCCATTCAGAGAAGTGCCTTTGATCCTGCTGAGGCTCTTGCTGATGGAGGGAATGGGAAGTGATTTTCATCAATTCTCCTTCCCCCATTCAAAGTACTGTGCCACCTCTCATACTCTTCAGAAGGTCTAGGAGCAGAATTTCAGGGGAATAAAAGGGGCTACATGGAGGATATAGTGAAAATCCTTTCCCCTCCTTCTACCAATAGGATTGTCTCAGAAGTAGAGAGGTGAAGGCCTGGAAAACACTCTTAAAAATTTGAGTGGGGGACTTCCCCCCCCAATTTCCCCTTTCCCCCCACTTTTTGGAAAAAATGAAAAATTCAGGGAAAAACGGGGAAAAATGTTTTTCCTGATTTTTCCATTTCCCCCCCAGGCCACGTTTCTGCTCAGAAACAGAACCCCCACTTCTTATGCATTTCTATATTTCCTATATATCTCTATCCATCTCTCCTGCTTTTCTGTCTTCTTAATACTTTATGTGATTTACTTTAAAACTGTAATGAGCTAAGATGGACACAGCACAAGGAACTAATATAATCAGTTTCATGATTTTTCCACATATAGCTGATGAATAGTACGCCAAGGAACACTGTATTTTTAAAAAATGCTTTACTTTTTGAGTGAAAAGTAGTGTTGTTTTATTAAAATGGCCAGCAGCGCCAAGGTGGCTCTTTCCTGGGGCATTTTGAAAGATGGTATTGACATTTTCATTGATGACAACCGAAGAGATTGTTCTGTCAGTGTAACAAAAAGAGAAAGAGTTAAGCCATGAGAGCCTGTTGTGGATTTTATCAAACTTCCAGGTGCTTTTTTTCTGGCTACTACATTAACCTCTAAAAACAAAAATATTCAGTTAAATAATTAGGTAAATATATATACATCTGTATCCAGTGTGGTGTTTCTAATGAGCAGTTGATCTCAAAATTGCTTAGTCAAAATCAGCAGTGTTCCAAATAGTAGCTAATACTGAATATGTGACTTTGTGTGTTCTTGACTGTTCCGTATAATTTTTCTGTATAACACCCCATCTTTAAAAATATCTTTTGTTATCCATGTACAGTGTCTTGGTTTTCTTAGCCACAGTAATCCCATATGCTTTAGTTAATAAGGCTACAGTTGAGCTAAATAGTCTGGTGGTTCTTGAGGGACTATGGTTTGTAACCAGGTTTCTGGATGTTGAAAAGAGCATGTTAAAGAAAGGAAAATGTACTCAGAGCCAAGCAATGTTGATTCTCAGCACCATTTGTAATTCGGTTATAAATGAGCTCATTCAAGAGAACAAAGATATTTTTTATCTTTATTTTGTTTTGCCTTTATCGTGGAAAAGCATAAGCTTTAGAGAATTGCTTTGGCAAGCACTGAATGATGCATAAAATGAATAATTCTTATCCTGTGAATGCAGCAAATACAGTCAAGTCAGAAATATTATAACTGTGCTCTGGTGTTTCTATAAGCTCGTGCCCTTACAACAATACATGATACTAACCTCATAGGAAACCCAAACCATTTCAGAAAAGAATTACCAAACATGGCAGAATCTTCATTTGTCTTCTCCAAATATGGTTTCCTCTAACCTAATCAAAAATATCAATAATTTAATGTCCATCAGTTTCTCCTGTTGACCACCCAAACTGGAAAGTTTTCTCTGAATAATTATCTAATTATATTAATACTCTCATTTCCCTCCCTTACTCCAGTCAGTTTCAATTTAGAACTCTACAAAATGCAATCATTCTTCAAAAATTCAAATATTCTTAAATTTTGTTTTTTATATTAAAATATTTCTATCCAGCCTTACTGTTTTACTCCCTCCCTCCCTGCATAAAAGCTGGCTAATAGCAGTGAACATTAAATATAGATTAAATACAATGGAAAAGTTTCTCTGCAATATTGAGTTGATTGTAGAAATATATAAGCAGAAAATAGATGGAAGTTAACAGCACAGCATGCTTGTAAACAGCAAATCTGCTGTTTCTTTTTTTTTTTACAATAATTTTTATTCAAATTTTCATAAAACATAGAAAACAAAATCATAAAACATTCAAAGACAAAAAACAAAACGAAACAAAAATGATTAAACAAAAAAAATAAAATGTTGACTTCCCATTTGTCACATATCAAATCAGTTATAGGTCTACAATATATAACAATCCTGTCTCTTAAATCATATTATAAAATCACTTTCCTTCAGTAGTTATCTTAATTAATCATCAAATCTCATAAACATTACTTTATTCTTTCCACAAAAAGTCAGAGAGGTTTCAATTCTTTAAGAAATATATCTATCAATTTTTCTCCAAATAAACATGTCAGTTAATCCATCTCGTTAATAATTATAATAATCTTATTGTCATAACCATAGTCCAAATAAACATTTCGATTAATCCATCTCATCAGAATCTGTTAGGTCCAATAATTTCAATAGCCATTATTCCATTATCCCTATTAGTTCCATCTTCCTTCTTCAATAGTCCTGTTAAGTCCAGTAATTTCAGTGTCCAATCTTCCATTATCAGTATTCCATAATAATCTTACTGTTGTAGCCATAGTCATATAATAAGAGTCTGATGGGAATTTCCTCTATCCCAAATATTTTCTTGCCATCCATTCTGAATAAGTTGCTGAAATACTGTTGTAAAGTCATATCTGTGTTCTTCTTTTTTACAAAATGCACTGGCTCATCTCTTAAGAGTTTTTCCATTGTCACATGGCTGCAGTTAATTCCATAGATTTTCTCTATATCAAGCTCCATCACATCATTCCAGTCCAGAAGATTATCCAAGCCATTGATAACTTTATCTCTAATATCTTCATTAATTTCTTCAGAGATAACGTTAAATTCCAAACAGTAGATTTTATTTCTAAAATCCATAAACTCCAGATCTTTTTCCAATTCCACATTTGTTCCAATCTCCAGGGCTTGTATCTTCCCTTTATTTTTTCTTTTCTCATCTCTGATCTCATTCTCCTCTCTCACAGGATCCCCTATTTCTTTAAGCTCCTGCGTCATTTTGCTCAGTTCAATTTTCAGCTCCTTACTACCCTGTCGCAGGGTTTGTTTCGTTATCTCAATCTCATCCATTATTTTCTGAAACATGGTTACTTCCAGATTCTCAGCCACTTTCTTGATTGCCATTTTTAAAACCACGAAAACAAAGCAAAACAAAAATAAAGAAGAACCACTTCTTATTTCAGCAACAATTGGGTTAATATTCCAGGCTTGATGACATCACAGTATAAACAGAGCAACCTGCCTTATCTCTCTATGTTCAAGAATGCAAAACAAATTTAGTTCCCAGCATCAAAACAGTTAGTGGCGTCGTGAAGAAGCAGATTCGTCAAAATAAAATAGACCAAAAAGAGAATAGTCCCAGACAATATAATATTCCTCGGAATAGAAATCAGGAATAGAAATCCCTCTTCTGTTTATATCTTTAGAATGCAATTCCAGGACAGCTTTTTGCGACAGAAACAGAGATAAGCTGTTAATTTCGTGAATAACAGAGAAGAGTTATAGCTCCCCCAGAAGTTGTCCAAAGCCGATCAATCTGACAAATCTTTTGCTGCAACAATTTAAACCAAGTAAAAAAAAATAATAGAAAGAAGGGTGCTTGCCTGTTAGTCCGTTCTCTCTTTAAAGAAAAGATAAATGTATCGCTTAAACAGATACAGCTTGTTCGGAAGTCCGTCCGGCATTGTTGCAAATCTGCTGTTTCAACAACAGATCTTCAGAGAGAGGCACTGCTACATCCCCCAGATGGTTTTTATCTTACAGCTTCCTAGATTCTGTCATTGTTCCTTTACACCAGAGATGGCTAACCTGTGGCCCTTCAAACTCCAACTTCCATCATGCCTGTCCATTGGCCATGCTGGAAGGGGCTGATGGGAGTTGGAATTAATGTCTGAGGGCCAGAGGCTAGCAACCCTTGCTTTACCTATACCCTTAGCTAATTCAGTTTCTTTCCTCAGTTGAGGGGATGGGAAGAGGGAAGATGAGTCCTCATCTTTGGGTCCTGACTAGGTTTGCCAACCTTCCTGATTTGGCCTGGACTCTCTAAGAATCGACATCTATCTCCAGGAATTTCCTGAGGCCAGTCCTGGAGGTTAGACTCTGCCCAGCCATCACTAGCCAGTTGAGCCCTTAAGAAAAGGCTACAGCTATGGAGAGGTTGTTGATTGTCCCAGCTGTGGGCCAGAGCAGTGCAGAAGCAAGCCCAATAACATCACATGGAAGTCAGGAGGTGTGAGCAGCAAGGGGCAGGAGATACCTGAGTGGGTGTTAGTAAAGAAAAGGACCGTGGAAGCCAATCCCAGGTAAATATTGCAAAATGGAGTTGAGAGACTAAAAGAGGTGCTGAGACGGCCCAAGGAGGGACAGAGAGAAGGAGCCAGGCATTCATTCAGACTCCAACCTTTGGGGATTCATTCATTCCCCCAATAAATCTGTTTTCCTAAAAACTCCCCATACAAAGGGAACATTCTACACTAATGTAGCTAATGTCTGCTATGAGAGTTTTCCGTTTAATGGCACAGCTGTAGACCAAGAACAGAAATAGGCTCAGTGATAGCATTGTGAAAGCAGGTGAAAGTGAACATTAACATGACCTGTGCAGAATGTCTGGATTTTTTAAAAAAGTATCCAGATCTGCTAAAAGCAGCAAGATGTCAGCTCAAACACAAATGTAGAACAAAGGAAGCCAAGGGCAAGCCAACCCGGCTTTAAGGTAAAAACATCACATTTAATTTCAAATGTTGTTGTTGTTGTTATGTGCCTTCAAGTTGATTATGACTTATGGCAACCCTATGAATCAGCAATCTCCAACAGCATCTGTCGTGAACCACCCTGTTCAGATCTTGTAAGTTCAGGTCTGTGGATTCCTTTTATGGAATCAATCCACCTCTTCTTTGGCCTTCCTCTTTTTCTACTCCCTTCTGTTTTCTCCAGCATTATTGTCTTTTCTAGTGAATCCTGTCTTCTCATGATGTGTCCAAAGTATGATAACCTCAGTTTCATCATTTAAGCTTCTAGTGGTAGTTCTGGTTTAATTTGTTCTAACACCCAATTATTTGTCTTTTTCGCAGTCCATGGTATGCGCAAAGCTCCCCTCCAACACCACATTTCAAATGAGTTGATTTTTCTCTTATCCTCTTTTTTTACTGTCCAACTTTCACATCCATACATAGAGATTGGGAATACCATGTTCTGAATGATCCTGACTTTAGTGTTCAGTGATACATCTTTGCATCTGAGGACTTTTTCTAGTTCTCTCACAGCTGCCGTCCCCAGTCCTAGCCTTCTTCTGATTTCTTGACTATTGTCTCCATTTTGGTTAATGACTGTGCCAAAGTATTGATAATCCTTGACAAGTTCAATGTCCTCGTTGTCAACTTTAAAGTTGCATAAATCTTCTGTTGATATTACTGTAGTCTTTTTGACGTTCAGCTGTAGTCCTGCTTTTGTGCTTTCCTCTTTAACTTTCATGAGCATTCGTTTAAAATGTGTACTTTTGTCAAAACTGCCTACTAAAATGTGTTTATTTGGAGAAATTTTCACTAAAATGTTGGAGAATTTTCATGAGGTTTTTTTTTAAAAAAATTGCAGATTGCTGTAGAAATGTAGAGAACTGAGAGAACTGAAACAGAGCTCTTTGCATCCCTAGTCTGTGATTTCTAAACAGCATTAGAGGTGTAAAGCAACATGTAGAAATTTGATCTCAGTTCGAAAAACTCACCAGTAATTTCCTCAGCCAGAGTTGGCAACCCTAGCCATCTCAGCTCTCACCGTCTAAAGGTCTCCATTATTTCCTAGCCATTTTAAGACATTTACGCCTTGTGGTTAGTAGCATGCTTGACCACCCACTATTAAGGAACTTCAAGCAGTCTTTTGAGCTCCCTTATCCCTCTTTTGTCAAGACTCCAATTTTCTTCTCAGTAGTCAAATAGTAATCCTACAACAATAATAATAAAAATGGAATCCCAAGAAACAAAATTGTATATAAATCAAGCAATATAAGTATACCGTCCCCATTATTTACCCAGAGGTGCTAAACAGGAAAAAGTCTGTATATCTTCAGTATTATGGACACTAGCTTCACTTTATAGTACCATGAAGTCTCAAACACATTTTAATAAATGTTTAATTCTTCATGGTTAATGTATTATATACATCTAGATCTGATTACATTATAGCTATTTCATAAAGTCTCCTTTCATGTTTCTTATTCAGAAATTGGTGACAAGCAAATTGTTATCAGATAGCTAAACAAAGGCCAAGTACAGAGAAAAAAATTCCCACTTTTAGTATCTGGATATAGCATATTTTATACAATTTGCTTTAATTTTTAATACTTCTCACTTGGTGCAGGATGTTTGGCTTGCACAATGAGGTTATAGATTACAAAGGCATAAGAAAAAATATAAATGTGCATATTGGGAACAATAAAGCATATAAGGGGTCATGCAACAAAAATGCTCTGTAATGTAATTTGCACCACTTATTACTATTATCATCAGCTAGCATGTCTACATTTTATAAAATGTGAAGTGTACAGCAGGCATGAGGAACATGTGCCCCTCCAGATGTTGTCATCTTTAACCATTGACTGCACTGGCTGGGGCTGATGGGAGTTGGAGTCCAACATCATCTGGAAGGTCACAAGTTCTCAACCCCTGATGTAGACCCTAGGAATTAAGGATGGCACTACAAAGATCAGGGCCTAGGTTGATGGGAGGGCATGTACTAAAGCCTGCTGGGTACAGGGAATGGCATCTGTTGGTTCAAGGGGCAGTGCTGTGCTATTTGCATTTGGTTTCTTTTTCCTAGGTGTAGAACTTTGCACTTACTCGTTAAATTTAATTCTGTTGTTTTCAGCCCAATGCTCAAGATCCCTTTGAATTTTGTTTCTGTCTTGCAAGGTATTATCTATTCCTCCCAATTTTGTATCAAGTCTGATAAGCATTCCCTGCACCTCCTCATCCAAGTCATTAGTAAAAATGTTGCAGAGCACTGGGCCCAAGACCGAGCACTGTGGTACTCTACTCGTTGCCTCCCCCCAGTTTGAGAAGGAACCATTGATAAGCACTCTTTGAGTACGATTCCATAGCCAACTGTGGATCCACCTGATTGTTGTTCCATCCAGCCCACATTTAGCCAGCTTGCTAATCAGAATATCATGGGCTACTTTGCCAAAGGCATTTGATAGAGTCTGGGTAAGCAAGGTCACATCAAGCAAAGTGTCAGTTTGCAGGGTTAGTTTGTAACAGTCTCACAACAGTTTGGATATTTAGTTATAGTACAATGCAATCGTTATACATTGCAACAGTTATTTATTTATTTTTATTTATTATTTATTTATTAGATTTATATCCCACCCTTCCTCCCGGTAGGAGTGAGTGTATTTGCAACTCACATCCTGGCCATGGCAACATTTTTTCCCACACAGGTGCTGATTCGCTAAGGATGCAAAGAGAGACAACACTTATTGTCAACACACCTCAAGTTATATTTAAAGAATAAGCTTAATTAGTTCAATTTATACTATTGTCATTATGATAGCTATATAACACTATATAACTGCTACTATTTATTAATTTATTATGTTTATTTATTTATTAAGTTTATATCCTGCCCCTCATTCTAGAAGGAGTCCAGGGCAGGAAACAAAAACATGAAAAATACTCTAAAACTTCTTAAAAACAAAAACTTAAAATCATATTAAAACAAAACATCTTTAAAAACATATTAAAACAAAACATCTTTTTTTAAAAAAACTTTAAAAACTTCTAAAAAAGTAATTTCAACACAGAAGCCAACTGGGATAAGGTCTCTGCTTAAAAGGCTTGTTGAAAGAGAAAGGTCTTCAGTAGGCACCAAAAAGATAACAGAGATGGTGCCTGTCTAATATTTAAGGGGAGGGAATTCCAAAGGGTAGGTGCCACAACACTAAAGGTCCACTTCTTTTGTTGTGCGGAATGAACTTCCTGATAAGATGGTATTTGCAGGAGGCCATCACCTGCAGAGCACAATGACTGACTGGGTATATAAGGGGCAAAATGATCTTTCAAGTATTCTGGTCCCAAGATGCATAGAGCTTTGTACACTAAAACCAGAACTTTGAATTTGGCCTGGTAGTTGATGGACAGCCAGTGCAATTATTTCAGCATTGGGGTAACATGTTGGCAATACCTTGCCCCAGTGAGCAGTCATGCCACTGCATTTTGCAGCTTCAACCTCAAGGGCAGTACCACATACAGCACATTACAGTAATCCAACATGGAGGTTACAGTGGTCAGGCCATTGTGGTCCAGAAATGGGCACAGCTGTCTTACCAGCCAAAGCTGGTATAGGGCACTCCTAACCACTGAGGTCACATGGGTGTCTAGCAACAACGATGGATCCAAGAGAACCCCCAGACTACAAAGCTGCTCTTTCAGCAGGGAGTACAACCCCATCCAAAACAGGAAATTGATCAATTACTCAAACTCTGGAACCACCAACCCAGAGCGCCTCCATCTTGCTAGGATTCAGACTCATTATTTGCCCTCATCCAACCCACCACTGAGTCCAGGCATGAAACAGCTCAGCTACTTGAGGATGTGATGGAGGCAGAGAACTAGGCTTTCTTTATTGCACTCACAACCACACAGTAGGTGCGGTTATATCGTTTTACTCATGCCTGATCAGCCTCACAGCACATCTTTCGCCACTTGCGCTTTAGCCCTCATCTGGTCTGTTTCATTGCCCTTAGTTCATTGATGTACCAAGGAGCAAACTGGGCTCCAAACTGCCAGAGACGGTGCTGAGGGGCAACCGTGTTAAGAGGCTGATGCATCTCGTTGTTTCACAGAGTGACAAGGACTTCAACAGCGTCACCTTCTCTACTGGAAACTCTCCCAGGGCATTCAGGAATCCAGTGGATTCCATTAGTCTCCGGGGATGGACCGTTTAAATCTGTCCACCACCCCTGCTATCATGAGCCCTGTGGAACAGGCATGGGGCAGCGAGAATGAAGAGGAGGAATTGCACTTTGAGTGGGAAGGAGATGCCAGTAATGTTCAGGCACACAGGAGCCTGTGAGTTCCGTGTTGCAGCCAGATGACAGTTCCACCCCTATAGATCCAGTTACCAGGGAGGATACCTGTCCCAGTCAAGAAGGTATTTCTCCACCTACCTCTCATCCCCTTCTTATGCCCTCTCCAGCATCACCACCACACAGCCCCCCTCCTTCTGTTGGGGACCAACAGCCCTCTCCCCAGACAGCAATCTCAACACGCTCTCACTGTCCCTCTGAGAAGGAGCTCTCATCTATGTGGACAATCTCCAAGTGACACTCAGTCCACACAAGTAGAGTGCCCACCTATCCTTACTTAAGGTCGGTAAGAGGGTATGTCTAGTTGCCATGATAACTTCTTAGTGCAGTGTAGTCATGCCTAGTTTTTCTTAGTAATGAAGCTGAATCCTGTGTAATCTGTAAGGTGATTCATGAAGCACTCTGAACTGAAACTTTCCATTAAATCTACTAAAGAAAAAAAATACCTCTGGGTTCATGTCTGCCTTCAGTGGGTTCAGGCAGGGGAGGATTGGAGCTGTAAGTCAAAACTTCACCAGGAAGTGCTCTAACCACACCAATGAGGTGACACCCCCACTTCCAAACCACCCCTTCCTCTATCTGGAGCAAACACCAAGTGCCCAGCCCTATGTGTCAGACCAGCCCCATGGTTGTGATGGAGGCCATGAAGTCCCATGCCAGAACACTAGAGGCAGCCTCAGTATCAACACTGAAATCACCCAGGAAATCAGCCGAGACTATTGTGATGCCCTTCCCTGGCTGTCCCTGTCAGGTTCCTACCTGCTCGTGGTTACTGCCTGTCACTAGGCACCACCAGGGACTCCACCAGTCCAGACTGTCCTTTTTTATGGTTTCTCTCCCCGCTCTAGCATAGACCTCACCAGATCCCCCTGCTAGGCAGCACCACCAGTCACGTCCTATAACCCGTATTCCCAGAGACTCTGCCTGAGTCTCTCTATCAGGTTACCTCTGTGACTGCGTGCTTAAGCTGTCCCAATCCCTTTGTATCAATGCAGATAATCCTGGTTTGCTCTGAATACATGTGGTGTTATTCTCTTCACTGCTGCCACCATTTGTTACCCTTCAGCCTTGGTATTTACCTTACCCTCCCTTCTGGTCTGTGGAACCCCAGCCAAGGATCAGGCCTTTGGTAAACCAAATATATTTATTAAATAACAGAGATAACAAGATTACTTTATAAAGGCACTTAAGCATATGGTTTCATCTATTCCTGAGGTACTGGTCTTAGTATTAATCCGAACTCCACACTCTCCTGACATCCACCAACTCTCCACCCAATCTCCTCTCAAAAACCCACCAAAACAACCCACTCACGTTCACCGTCCACCCAGATTCAACTGTCATCCTTCCATTTATACTCTCAGCCATTCTAAACACTCAGCCAATCATCCAGCATTCTACTGCCCATTCACTCCCCCCTCCTCTTTCATTCCACTTACCATGTATCTCCTATACAAACACCACTTACCATATTTACACTAATACAGGATCATCACAACTATCTCCACCAGCTCGGTGAGAGAAGCTGCTGGGAAGCAGGGTGGATGGTACACCAGCAGCAACCCTAGTTTACTGTCTCCTTGGCCCAACACAAGGTGCAGGCCCTCATAGCCAGCTCCAAGACAGAGTGGTTTCCTGGTGACAGAGATGGAAGTTCTGTAGACCACAGCAACCCCTCCCCACCCATTCTTGCAGCTTGTGCAATCAAATCATGGATGAGTGTGGTCTTACTGTGTACCATCTGGTGTTAAACCACAACACACACAAGCCAGTGGTCACAGTCGATGAGCAACCAGGAACCTATTCATTCTGTTCAGTTTCTTTGCAGCAGGTCCTAATTGTTTATCTTCAATTTTCCACTGAATTGTTCCTCTTTTCAAAGCTGTTTTCCACTTTTGTTTCATTTTGTTCATTCTGTTTCCAACATACTTTCCTCCTCTTTGTCTACCACTTTCTCAGCTGCACTTCTCTTTAAAATTCCCTTTCTTTGCAGCCTGCCCTCATACTAGTCTGGCTGAAGGCAAAGGTTCATTATGCCATTGGCCTGACCAGGAACATTTAAAAATGCTTTACATAGCATTATAACAGCTATCCCGGTGCCACAGAGAAATTCATGAGTAACACACGTTGGCAATATTCATCAACTATTTTTAGTTTCCACCATCTGGTAATTAGAGGCATACTGTATATACATGCACATACACATAGATTCCTCATCTACTAACCTCATTATTAAAAAATCTCTACTACCCAGAGTGGAAGAAGTTAATGAAGAGATAAGAAGCTGAACTTTAGGAGATTGGAATTCTGTTAATTTCCATATGCACTTAAGATTAATAAACTACTAATTAGGCGATGCAAATGAGGGCTTTCTGAATTCCATCACAACAGTTGGATGGTACCTTATCCATAAATCACACTCTTTTAATGTATTTTGTTATGTAATTAGGGAATAACAGATTGATGAGACAGTCCAATTTGGTCTAATTTACATGTGTATGGAATTTGTTAATAAAGTATTATGAATCTAATATTCAAGTATGAGGAAACTAATTATAATATGTACTTGCTTTACTTCAAAATAAAATGGAACTTGGTCTTTAAAAATGACTGCTACGTGACTGAACAAGAAGCATGAACACCAAAAATAGTCTAAAAACAAAATGAGTCATTAAAATTATATTATGCATAGACTAAAGAAATTCCCCACACTGTCCCAGAATGACCTAATGTCTGTACTACTGCAGGTAAAAATAATAACAGCCACCAGGAGCAGTCACTGAGAATACCTTTACACAAAAATATCTGGTATGTTTTTCAAAATCATAAGGGCTAGTAACTTTAACTTTTGAAAAATTGAAAACAATTTTTACAGTAAACAATTTGATTAATGATTGGTCTACTGATCTCAACCATGCAGAGCTCCAAACCTCTTTTGCCATTAAAACTGCTTTCATATCCCTTTATGTTACCAAATTCTTCCAAGCTACACAGCAAGTGGATTGGACTGTGAAAGACTAATCCCATTGTGTTTGCATTTTGACAACTTTGTAGGGCAGTCCACTATCTCAGAGAGAAGGTCAGGTGTCCTGCTTCCCTGGTGCATTCACTACAGCTGCCCAATTTCCCTGCTTTTTAAAGTTTGGTAGAAATATCTGTGGGCTATAGGTACATTCTTAAACCGCAAGGTTTTTTGCCTATTAGTGAATATGCATATTAAAGATCTGGGGACAGAAACAAAGTTGCCAACATTCTTTTCACTCCCCTTGCTGCAGGCCCTTTTTAAAAAAAATGTTTTTAATGCTGTTTTGTATTAATGTATTTTAAGATCTGTTTTTATGAAGTTTTAAAGATTTTTTGGTGCTTTGTTTGCCGCCCTGGGCTCCTGCTGGGACGAAGGGCAGGATACAAATTAATTAATTAATTAATTAATTAAATACCTCTTTTGCTCAAGGAACCTATGTGCTATTTCACAGTGTGATTTAGAAAACTGCATGAGGAGAAAGGGAAAAGTTGAAAGTTAATAATTCTGCACTGAGAAGGATTCTGGATGTCTTGCCAGCAGTGTCCTATGTATACCAATTTCAGAACAGAAAGGGAGGGTAATATACAGATAAAACTACCTCAGCCTTTTCTTTTGTAGGAAGGTAGTGAATGCTGAGCTGCTGCCCAAATGCTGTGTCTGTTAATGTGTGTGTTCATAACCATCAGTCAGCATCTGCTCTCTTGTATGCCATTTGTGCATTGCCAGTGTTACTGTAACATACTGATTCTGTATTCTTGAATATTGTTTGTCACCGTACTTGCAACTATCCAAAAAACTATGCCACCCTGGGCCTCTACTGGGAGGAAGGGCGGGATATAAATGTAATAAATAAATAAAATATTTCATGAAGGAGGAGGAAAAATTGTCCAATGTTTTCTTAGGTCAAGAAGGACCTTTAACATAAGGAACATATGAAGGATTCCAAAGCTTGGACTAAGAATCCCAGGCTCTTTGGCTGGAACCTAGCTTAGTGAAATACAGTGGACTATGTGCACTCAGGAGCCCACTTCAGGCACAGAAGTGAATTGGGGGGTGCAACACAGCTCCCTGTGATTGATAGGCAGTGTGAAGTCTCTGGATTAGACAGGCCTCACTCCTTCTTTCCCCCCATAGTTTTTAATAATTTCATAAGAAACTAGAAAATGATGCTACATACATTCATATCAAATCATAAAATACAAAATGAGCAGTCAACAATATTTCATACAAGGTAGAAAACACAAAAGTAAATGACAAAGAAATAAGAAATAACATAAATCATAAAACCAAGGTCAGATATCATGGACTTAGACTGAGCCTGGGTTTCTACTATGGCCTGATCAACAGAACAACATTTTCTGCTACCTGTAATAGTCTCCAGGTTCCAACTCAAGCAACTGACCGCAAGGACCCTGAGAACATTCTGCAGGTCTAAATCCACATTCCCAGAGTGTCCCTGACATGGCCAAAATGAAATAGTTTTTAGGTCCCATTCATTTCATTAGGACAATATAATATGAGGTTAACTTTCTCCCATTAAAACCAAAGTACTTTAAAAAGAGCTTGTTTTAACTGGATCATGCCCACAATGTTGACAAAGCTGCTGTTGTTCATATAATAAGTACAGCTGAGATATATACCTATGTTACATTTCAGAAAAAAACTAAACACTATTTTAACTTACTGACAAAAAATGTTCATAATTATATTTCTGAAGTTTTTTTTTCAAAATCCAAATCCACCAAAACAAGAAAATTCAAAGTAGCAATATTTTTTAAAAAAATAATTCTGGGTATTACAAATATAATTATTGTTTATGTGTCATGCTTTTATTCTGGAAGCTGCCTTCATATGTACATGTGACCATGCACATGTAGAGAAGATAAGTGAAAATGCAACTTTATCTTCAAAGGTGACACATCAAATGAATACATGGAGTGAAACAGGAACATTTTCATATGAGTACAGACATCTTCAGGGATATATTGAACATTTTAAGGAGAATGATATAATAAAAACCCAGAGAAAGTCCCAGAATTATACCCACATTACTGTTTCTAAATTATTAATCATACTCACCATCACATTTCCCTAAAGCATACTCAAGACCACAATGGGTCTTGAACCGGTGACTTCAGGGCTGTCAAGCAGAGATTTATCCTGTGCACCGCAACCCAGCTATGGTCAAAGGAGAAAATTACAAGAGGATCAACCGTACCAATGAAGAAATCTCTTCACACTAATAGACCAGAGCAGGTCTGATAAATATTTTTTCCCCTCAAGGAAATACATTCTGGCTTATTTGGCTCTTTTCCTTCCTATTTTTTTTTAAGATATCTCTACCCTTTCAAAGGTATGCGGCCATTTCATTTTCTTTTTTATGATCCTCTACACTGTCAACACTTATTTATCAGGGGAACCAACAATGGTGCCCTCCAGATGTTGATGGGCTACAGCTCTAATCATCTCCAACCAGCATGGCCAATTGATTAGAACTCCAACAACAGTTTTAGTTTTTTTATGTAAAGTTTTATTAAAAAACATATGTGGAGTCAACATTAAATGGGAACAATACTTGTTGGGTCTGTTTGCAGACACCATGGTGGTCTCTCCATCTAGACTTATGGAAACATCTCTTGGAACTCCAAAAGCTTTATTTGAAAAGGTATCTGGGCTCCCAGTCAACTTTAATAAATCTGAAGCTATATATTTTAACATTTTACTAAAGCTTCAAAGATAATTATCTTATATACTGTTAATCCCTACATGCTACCATAAAGTTAACTATTTAGGCATTCAAATAGTTAGAAATTTAAATAAACTATACAATGCAAATTTTGGTCCAATATGGCAAACCATAAAAAAGGAAGTTATTCAGTGGAAAAAGTTGAAATTTTCCATTATGGATAGATTAGTGGCATTCAGGACAAATGCCCTTGCAAAACTTCTATATTTATTTCAAATGCCCTGATTTTTATTCAGAATCAATAGATACAGAAATGGCAAAGACAAGTAACTGAGTTTACTTAAGAATGCCGCAAATTTGAAAGGCCCTTATATATAAACCAACAAGTGAAAGAGGTTGGGAAATGCCAGTAGAAGAGACATGGGAAGGACAACTTCCCTGGAGTATGCACATTTATGCACATTTATGGACTTTGTAGTGAAGTACATATTGTTTCTCCTTTTTGTAATTAAATATGAATGCAATAGATGCATGATTGAGAAATGTCCAACATCAGTTTGAAGGTACCACATTGGCCATCTTGGATGTAGGTGGTGCAAAATATTTTCATGGTTTCTCATTGAGTTGTATGTAGCTGTTGCTTCTGCAGATGCTTCAAGAGTGACAACTTCTACTTGTCACAGTGTTGTACTATAAGGTTTCATGGATAAATCAGGAAAACCATCACCTTTCCCCTCAATAGTTGAGGATCAAGGAGGAAGGTTCAGCATGTATTGCTTAAATTTTCAATGTCTCATTACAAACAATAGCCTTTTTTTCTCTGACTGAAAGCACCATTAGAGAAACTTATTGTTTGTGTGAGAAAAGGAAAGCTAGATGTTTTGTGCAATTAACATATACTGACTTTGCCTCATTGAAGTACTAGTTCATAAGTCCAGAGCTGCTGTCACTGAGCAAATGAGCTTATTTGTCTTACTTTAGTCTCAGGAGGACAGTTGCTCTTTTGTGCATGCACATTAGCACAGACCTGCACACTTGCTGTCAAAGAAGTCCACCCAATTTTACTTTGAGAAGTTTTCTGAAGGAAATGTATTACAAACAGATACCTTATCAAGGTGATGGATTGCCTTATCAGTTTTCAATACAGTGTACCAAAACGATACACATGAAACATGTGCTGATTAATACCAGCCAACTGTAATGCCCAATTTTGGGGTGCTAGGAAGTATTCTCTTTTGCAGTTCCTCCCAACCTCAGATATAAGAACAAAATGACACCCTGTGTTGGTGAGATCAGAAGGTGGTTCTGAGCAAAGAATGATTTTTGCCTCAATGTCTTCACAGCTAGTGGGATGAGATGTAGCAGATCTATAAAGCAGATGAAGAGCAAATCTTATACTACAAATTTCACATGGGTGTTGTACAAGTCAGGGTTTCCCCCAAAGAACATATAGTTTCTTGAAGGAATTAGAACTGTATAACAAATTTGCAGATGTGCAATTTTCAAAGGAGAGCTGTGTTTTGGTTCACGTATTAGTTTGCAAAGCATGAATTTGGTAAATTTGTATTCACATGCAAAGCGACCAAATTCCTTTCCCATCCATACTTCCAGACAGCTCTGAATTGTGCAGCTCTTTTGCAGTCCAGATTTAACCTTTCCAAAGAAAATCAACAAGTAAAAAGAACCTGTTTCCAATGACCCATCCATGATATCTCAATGACCTGTTGCAAATTAAGACCTCATTTGGAAGCAACCTTAATCTTAATATTGTAGCCTAAAGACTTTTCCTGAACTTGAGCAGAGAAAGCTGTGAGTTTGAATTCTACTTTCATCCTAACCTACCATTTTTTTTGAGTTAAAATGAGGCTCTCCTAGGTCTAAATAGTGGGGTTTTGTGATAGCATTTACCCAATGATGGTTTCCCTCCCTTCATTCATGTTACATTAGATGCAGATATCCACGATTTCCTGATATTATTTATTTAGTTTCATACCAGGCCAAACATAGCTTACGTTCAGTCTTACCATTGTATTACAGCTCCATATCACATACTGATTAGGAAAGCAGCAATTGTACATTTTTCATTGTGCCCAGTTTATGAGTCTTTCAGATCTTTTATGTTTTCATTGTGTACTAATTAGAGTTTTATACCCACTATGTATTTTAGAGAGCTATCCTTCTTTAATTCCTTATACCCAACAGAAATAAAGTCTGTGTAGGTGGATTTATCTCAAGATTGAAGAATAGTGAAGATTGATATTGAGATTTGATCTTCATGTTACCTTTCATGCTATTGCCTATTGTATGCATGTTCCAGTAGACATGGGATAATGAAGGAACCTAGGGCTGCTCCTCCCATCTTCCAGAAAAGGAAGGTCACAGAAGACTCAGAGGTTTATAGAAGTAAAAAGAAAACAAACAAAAAACAAACTTCAGAAAAAAATCACAAGAGGTAGAAATTGTCCCAAACAGCCCAGTGACAACTGAGCACACTCAGTGCCCACAGGATGCTGACTGACTGTTGAGAGGAGACAAAGCTGAAAAGTAAGTGGGAGTGGGAGTGGTTGGAAAATGAAGGCCAAAGGAAGAAAGACATTGAAACAATAGAGCAGCCTTTCCCAACCAGTGTGCCTCCAGATGCTGTTGGACCACAACTCCCATCAGCCTCAGCCAGCATTGCCAATGATCAGGAAAGATGGGAATTGTGGTCCAACAACATCTGGAGGCACACTGGTTGGGAAAGGCTGCAATAGAGGGAGGGAGAATCAGGTACTGGACAGGCCATTTACTGATTCACATTTAGAAGCTGTTTAAAATGTGGCCAGGGACAGAAGTGAGAGTAACTAACAGAAATGAATAGAGTGTGTGTTCCTTGCCTCCCCTCCCCCACAAACACATACACATACAAAAATGATGGGGAAATCCCAAAATGAGGGGGGGGAACAGCCCAGTGAAGACTGGACATGCGTAGTGAGAATGATGGCTGATGGAGGGGGGATGTGGAATGGAATGGAGTAGAGAAGGTGAGACCCTGGACAGAGGCACTCCATATTGCCACAGTTTGTTGCAGGGCCTCATGTTTACATAGTTATAGTGAATTCTTTCTCTGAATGCCAATCTTTATATAGTAAAAATGGCACCATTCACACATGAGAGATGTATTAGCATGCTCAGGGGAACTCCAAAGTTTGCAGAAGTACAAACAAAATAGAGAAAAAGGGGAGTCCTAAAATCAGCCCAATGAAGAGTGGTTAGAGAATTCTGAAAAAGAAGGAGGAAACTTGGTGGAAGGGGGAATGAAATGAAGTTTCTTCAAAAAGGGCATGGCTGTCCAGAACTCTAAACAGAAACACATAACAATCTTTTGTTGCAGGTACCCTTTGTCCTTTTCTGACTCCACTAATGAATTGGTGCTTCAGTTCACAGAACTATATGTGTGCAGCAGCAGGTTACATACATGGAATTGTGTGCAAGGATTCTGTGTGCTTGCCTATTAAAGGGAGGGCTGTGCTAGGTGGATCAACTCAGAAAGTACTGAACACAATTATTTCCTCTATAGTGTAGTCCTCAATTTTTTTAAAGTTTGTGCTGCCTTGTAAACTTAAACAAAGCAGAAGTTCACAAAAACGTTTTGCATTTGTGAATCTATACATTCTTCTTTCAAATGTCCTCTATGTAGGAGCAGTGAAGGCAGCTAAAAAACATCATTTTGCTGCCACTATTAAATCATCTCTTTGCCGCCCAGCGGAGCTCTTTTGAGTTGTCCGGGGGCTTCTCCATTCAAACCCTCCGGACACGGTGGAATCATCGGAGGCCCGCTGTAATCAGTTTGCCGAGCACTTCCAGAATAAGATCTCATGTATCCGCCAGGACCTAGACTCTCAAGTTATAGCAGTAGATCCTAGTGAGATGTCCGGAGCACAGTCTTGTCCTGTTTTGTTGGATGAGCTTCAGTTGGTTCAACTCGAGGACGTGGACAAGGTGCTTGGACAGGTACATGCAACCACTTCGGTACTGGATCCTTGCCCCTCCTGGCTGATAAAAACTAGCAGGAATGGAACAGGTAGCTGGGCCAAGGAAGTGATAAATGCCTCTTTACGAGAGGGAGTGGTCCCGGGCTGTCTGAAAGAGGCAGTGGTGAGACCACTCCTGAAAAAGCCTTCCTTGGACCCAGACAATTTTAACAGCTACAGGCCAGTGGCAAATATTCCATTCCTGGGCAAGGTCTTGGAACGGGTGGTTGCTGGCCAGCTCCAGGCGCTATTGGATGAAACTGATTATCTAGATCCATTTCAATCGGGTTTTAGGCCCGGTTTTGGCACTGAGACAGCCTTGGTTGCCCTGTACGATGACCTATGTCGGGAGAGAGACAGAGGGAGTGTAACTCTGTTGATTCTCCTTGATCTCTCAGCGGCTTTTGATACCATCGACCATGGTATCCTTCTGGAGAGGCTCGCGGAGTTGGGAGTTGGAGGTACTGCTTGGCAGTGGTTCCGCTCCTACTTGGCAGGTCGTCTCCAGAAGGTAGTGCTTGGGGAACATTGCTCGACACCGTGGGCTCTCCAATATGGGGTCCCGCAGGGGTCAGTTTTGTCCCCCCTGCTTTTTAATATCTACATGAAGCCGTTGGGAGAGGTCATCAGGAGTTTTGGAGTGCGTTGTCATCAGTATGCTGATGACACGCAGCTCTACTTCTCCTTTTCATCTTCTTCAGGTGAGGCTGTCGATTTGCTGAACCGTTGCCTGGCCGCGACAATGGTCTGGATGAGAGTTAACAAACTGAAGCTCAATCCAGACGAGACCGAGATGCTGTTGGTGGACGGGTTCTCTGATCGGATGGTGGATATATACCCTGTCCTGGATGGGGTTACACTCCCCCTAAAGGACCGGGTTCGTAGTCTGGGAGTCTTTTTAGACTCTTCCCTCTCACTTGAGGCTCAAGTAGCCTCGGTGGTTAGGAATGCGTTTTACCAACTTTGGTTGGTAGCCCAGCTACATCCCTATTTGAGTAAAGAGGACCTTACATCAGTGGTACATGCTCTGGTAACCTCACGTTTGGATTACTGTAATGCGCTTTACGTAGGGCTACCTTTGAAGACAGTTCGGAAGCTACAACTAGTGCAAAATGCGGCGGCCAGATTGCTGACAAGGACCAGCGGTCCGAGCATATAACACCTGTTCTGGCCAGCTTGCACTGGTTGCCAATATGTTTCCGGGCTAGATTCAAGGTGTTGGTATTAACCTATAAAGCCTTATACGGTGCGGGACCACGATACCTTGTGGAACGCCTCTTCCGATATGAACCGGCCCGTGCACTGCGTTCTGCTACGAAGGCCCTCCTCCGGGTTCCAACTCACAGGGAGGCCCGGAGGGTGATGACAAGATCTAGGGCCTTCTCAGTGGTGGCCCCCGAACTATGGAACAGTCTCCCTGAGGAAGTACGCCTGGCGCCGACTCTGCTCTCCTTCCGGCGCCAGGTCAAAACCTTCCTATTCTCTGAAGCATTTTAAGTTACACTGATTTACTTTTTAAAATGTTTATTGTATTGGATTGATGATTGTATTTTAGTATTATTTTGTTATTCATTGTATTTTTATGCTATTTTATGTTCACCGCCCAGAGAGCTATTGCTAGTCGGGCGGTATATAAATTTAATAAATAAATAAATAAATGTCTGAAGCAGCTCTCAAAATAACCAGCTCAAAAACGATCAGTATTCTGTTTTCGGTGTTGTTATCAGATTTCTATGAGTAGGACTGTCACTGTTGGTTTGCCTTTAAGGTAATATCTGGCCAAAGTCTTGGACTTGACAAAACAATGTTAATAGGTGATGCCCCTCAATGAGAGTTAATAGTTTGATTCCTTAGCCCCCTCTCCCAACAAAGAATGATGTAATCTGGGTCTCTGTGTGAAAGGAAATAATACTGCAGTTTTGAGGAACAAAATAAGGCAGACTGGGAGAGAGACAGAGAAAGAGAGAGCTGAGCTGAGTTTGGGGGCATCTCTATCTAAACCAACAGAAGCTGTGGGTACTGGGGTGCTTCTCTGGAGCTCTGACATGGAGGAGTGGAATTTGCTGTGCTGGGAGAGTTAACGCTATGTGCCTTTACCTACTCACAACCTATATATTTGCAAATAAACACAAATATTCCAAAACACTGGAAGTCTCCAGTGATCTCTTCATTCAAAGAATAAGTAACCTAAGTACTGAATCCCTGAAACTTCTCACCCCTGGGAGGAGTGTGGTAAGTTTTTTTAACTTGTTCATAAATGATCTCAAGTTAGGAATGAGCAATGAAGTTACCAATAGCGATGGGTGAATATGTCAGTTTTAGTTTCTCTCACTTTCTCATTTTCCAGTCATAAGTTTGGTTCTCCACATTTCCACATCAATTTCCTTTTTTAAAAAAAAAAACTCCTCATGAAAATTTACTAGCATTAGTCTGGAAGGTGCAGACCAGTCACTTCACATCAGAACCCATAGAAATCAAGTTCCTCAAGCATCCCTCCTTGCAATATGTTCTCTGGTGGATTGAGTGGATGAGAAAATATTATTCCAACCAACTAGGCTTTCTGTACTAAAAACATTTACTTTGCAATTCCAAAGCCACAAAGGGACAATATACATCTATAGCAATTTATATTTCCAGCAATCAAATTATCTCCAGTCTTTTGCATTCACTATTGCTTTAACAATGCTAGATTGTTTTGTATTATTTTGTGCAGTTTATTAGCTACTCAGACTATTTCCTAGTTGCATGACAAGGCTGACCATCTTTCCATCTGATGCTTATTGGAAAATAATTTGGATTATGCTTGCACCTTCTCTAATGGTCAGTAGTCCTCACCATTATATTGTTACACTTGATGTACTGTTGATTTTATTTTCTCATGAATGAGCTATGAAAAGAAATTAAGTATTTCTGTTCTACTCACTTTCTGGACAGTGCAAGATGTATTCATATCTTGGAAGAGCTACCTTGGAGAACTAACAATGTGATTGCTATGACTACCTGGAACTTTGTCATTCTACAAAAGACTCACATTTTGTAGAAAGGGAGCAGACAATATTATTATTATTAAATTTTATTTATACTCCTCCTTTGGGCCAAAGGCCCTCAAGGCAGCTCAAAAGAAAAATAAACAGGTATAAAAATACAATAATATACAATATAAACAATACAATATACAGAATACAATAGACCTATTGTGTTTGATTTGAGATATAATAAAAAAGCATTCAGCCTTGTTTAAACAGTCAGTGCCATGCACTTGATTGTGTGTGCTTCTATGTGGGCAAGTCCCATATATATATTACAGACCTTTATATGAGAGACAAATTCTGCCAAACACGGCCCCTCCAAGAAATTTCTGATTTGTGTTGGAGATAACTTTCTCCTACAGAAAGTGGAGGAAGCAACTGGAGGATCAGCTATCCTTGATTTGATTTGATTCTAACCAACAGAGATGACTTGGTGGATGAAGTGGCAGTTATGGGAACTGGGAGAAAGTGACCACACTATACTACGGTTCTTGATTTTAAAGGAAGCAAAAGCTGAGAGTAGCCAGATGCGTACCCTGGATTTCAGAAAAGCCAATTTTAATAAACTCAGAGTAATAGTATTGAAGGTTCAATGGCAAGTGACCCTACTGAGAAAAGGAGTACAAGATGGGTGGGAGTTTCTAAAAGAGGAAATTCTAAAGACACAGTGGCAAACAATTTCATCAAGCAAAAAAGGGGAAAGAGAGCTGAAGAAGACAATGTGGCTTCATAGAAAGCTTAGAGATGACCGGAAAACAAAAAAAAGGACACATACCGGAAGTGGAAGGACTACAAAGGAGGAGTACACACAGGTAGCACAGAATCGCAGGGACCGTCTCAGGAAGGCTAAAGCTGAGAATGAGCTGAGGTTAGTGAGAGATGCCAAAAGTGACAAAAAAGCTTTCTTCAGGTACAGCCATAATAAAAGAGAGAGAAAAGAAATGGTGGTACAGCTATTCAATGAGGCTGGCAAAATGATAACAGATGACAAACAAAATGCAGATGTGCTCAATTCCTACTTTGGCTCAGTCTTCTCTGAAAAGAGGGTCCATGACCCTCATAGGAAATGAGAAGTTGAAGGGGTAGGATTGCAGCTTGAGGTTGAGAGACAAATGGTCAAAGCATACCTAGTGAGTTCAAATGTCCAGGGCCCAATGCTTCCTAAAGTATTGAAGAAACTGGCTGAAGAACTCTCAGAACTACTGTCTATTATGTTTGTGAAATTGTGGAGGATGGGTGAAGTGCCAGATGACTGATGGAGGGCTAATGTTCTCCCAATCTTCAAAAAGGGCAAAAAGGAGGAACTGGGGAACTACAGACCAGTCAGCCTAACATCAATCCCTGGGAAAATTCTGGAGCAGATTATAAAGCAGTCAATCTGTAAGCACCCTGAAAACAATGCAGTGTTTACTAGAAGCCAAAATGGATTTATCAAGAAAAAATCCTGCCAGACTAAACTTATCTCATTTTTTGATTGGCTAACCTTACTGGTAGACTGTGGGAATGCTGTGGACATAATATATCCCAGCTTCAGCTTTTGACAAAGCGTCCCACGATATTCTTGTTAGCAAGCTAGCTAAATGTGGGCTGGATGGAACATCTATCAGATGGATCTATAGTTGGCTACAGTATCATACTCAAGGATTGCTTATCAGTGGTTCCTTCTCAAACTGGGATGAGTGGGGTACCACAGGGCTCGGTCCTGGGCCTAGTACTCATCAACATTTTTATTAATGACTTCGATGAGGAGGTGCAGGGAATTCTTATCAAATTTGCAGATGATACAAAATTGGGAGGGATAGCTAATACCTTGGAACAGAAACAAAATTTAAAGGGATCTTGATAGGCTGAAGCATAGGGCTGAAAACAACAGAATGACATTAACAGGGATAAGTGCAAATTTCTACACATAGGAAAAAGAAACCAAATGGACAGTTATAAGATGGGGGATACTTGACACTACACTTTAAGAAGGATGTAGACAAACTGGAACAGACTCAAAAGGAAGGCAACGAGGATGATCAGGGAACTGGAAACAAAAGAGGGACTGAAAGAACTGGGCATGTTTAGCCTTGAGAAGACTAAGGGGAGATATGATAACACTCTTCAAGTACTTGAAAGTGTTCACATAGAAGAGGATCAGGATCTCGCCTTGATCATCCCAGAGTGCAGGACACAGAATAATGGGCCCAAGTTACAGGAAGCCAGATTTCAACTGAAGAACTGAAAACATAAGGAAAAACTTCCTAACTCTTAGAGCAGTACAACAATGGAACCAATTACCTTGGGAGGTGGTGAGCTCCCCAACACTGGAAGCCTTCAAGAGGCAGCTTGACAGCTACCTGTCGGGTATGCTTTAATTTGGAGTCCTTCATTAAGCAGGGAGTTGGACTCAATGGCTTTATAGGCCCCCTCCAGCTCTATGATTCTATGAGTCTATTATTGCACTTTCACATGCTTGCAGAACAATCCTAACCAATTATTTTAAGGGACTTTGTTTTAGGCAAGTATGCTGTATGTTCCCTAAGCTAGCCTGCTGCCCTCAGGAAGCCACTGGCCCAGTTTGTACATAATACTAAGCTAAATCCTAATGTGGTACAAACTGGGAGAGGACCACAATGGGCATGATTTTATTCCAGTTATCCCCACGTTTGCTTGTTTGCATGAAGCCATGGTTTGGCTTTGGTTTACAATGGACCTGGGTCACTGTCTTATTACCAGTGTCAAAATAGGATTCAACTACCTGTCCAATCGACATCTCTATATGAAATGAGGAGCATGATCTTGTCCTTCACCTAAGGTGGCAAAATGGCTTGTACCAGCCATGCCATTTGTGCCCATGCAGTTCCACAAGCACAGCACCTTAATCAGGTGTAAGGATGGAAGAATCCATCAGCTTTGGTGCCTCTCAGTTTATAATTTTTTCAGTCTTAAATTCAGTTTACCACATTTCTGCATCATTGTATTTTTAAGTCCATATGAACATTTGTCTGCATTTTAGTATGCATTTCTCCCTATGCAATTTTTCCTGTTGTTGTTGTTAACATTTATTGCCCACCCTTCACCCAGAGGTCCAAGGGCAGGTTACAATAATATTAAAATACTGTATTGAAAACAATGAAAAATAGCCCCAAAACATGCATTTCTTGTTTTCACTAATATATACACTTTTATGCACACTTTCCCCTAATAAACACATTCAGAGAAGTGTCAGTTTGAAGGTTAAGCTGCGTTTCAGTCCACATATTGTTTTTGGGAACTGTTAATGTGGTACCTTAAAATGTAAACAAAACTGAATTTCTCCTCCATCCCTAGTCAGGTGGAAATGGCAATCTACTCTGTCAATCTACATGGGATTTTCCCCCCCATTGCTTTGTCTTGTGCACCAGTTTACATTTTAAGTACATAATGTACAGGATTACAAATATATAAATATAACAACAATGAACAATGAAGAGGGATTTTTATGGTCAAGGCCAGATTTCCAAAGTTAAGTGTTGGCTAAGATGCTTGTTGAGAATCAGGCACTAGACCCTGAACCAATGAATGTTGAAAAAGTTAATTTGTTTGCTTCCTTCTTATAGCTCAGTGGTTCTCAAGCCACTGGTTCTCTTTTTGTGAATGAAGGGGAGCTTGTATAGTTTAGTACTTGTAAATAATCTCAGACATGCCGCAAATAAATGGATGTTGTGCAGGCATTCAATTTTTACAAATCTGTATGAAGGCACTCATGTGTGCAATTCTATGCATGTTCAGTAGTTCAGTTGGGTTTTAGACTCTAGAATTAATGGTTTTACAGGGAGGTGGGCTCCGCATATGGCAATATTGTGATGTTCCTGCTTATAGTGTAAATATGGTAAGTGCTGTTTATATAGAAGACATATGGTAAGTGGAGTGAAAGAGGAGGGGGGAGTACATGAGCAGTAGAATGCCGGATGATTGGCTGAGCGTTTGAATGTCTGGGAGTATAAATGGAAGAATGACAGTTGAATCTGGGTGGATGTTAGTAGGGTGGAGAAGAAGGTGTTTGAGGGTGGATGTTGGGAGTGTGGAGAAAGAGGTGTTTGAGGGTGGAGGTCAGGAGTGTGGAGAAAGAGGGAGTTGGAGTTCTGATTAATAATAAGTCAAGTACAAAACAGGAATAGATGAAACCATACGCTTGTGAAACATTCTAAAACTAATCTTGTTATTTCTGATATTTAATAAATACTTATTTGGTTTACCAAAGGCCTGATCCTTGGCTGGGGGATATACATACCAGAAGGACGCGCCAGGTAAGGGGAACGCAGCCCAGACATGTAGTGGCTGTGCCTTGTTCTGGTCCTTCTCACACCCGCTCAGCCAACTCTCAGATCTCCAGTTGCTGCTCTTAAATGCCAGATCGGTACATAATAAAACCTCCCTCGTCCACGATTTGATTGTGGACGAGGCAGCCAATCTGGCATGTGTAACCGAGACCTGGGTGGGTGAGCAGGGAGGAGTTAGTCTCTCCCAGCTCTGCCCACCAGGGTACCTGGTCCAGCATCATGGTAGATCTGAGGGTCGGGGAGGTGGGGTTGCTGTGGTCTATAAGAGTTCCATCTCACTCACCAAGCACCATGTCCATGCAGTTACTGGCCTGGAGTGTTTGCACCTTGTGCTGGGCCAGAGGGACAGGCTGGGAATCCTTTTGGTGTACCGCCCACCTTGCTGCCCAATGGCTTCCCTAACTGAGCTGACGGAAGTGGTCTCGGAGGTATTGCTGGGATCCCCCAGACTATTAGTACTGGGGGATGTCAACATCCATGCTGAGGCTACTTTGTCCGGGGCAGCTCAGGACTTCATGGCCGCCATGACAACCATGGGGCTGTCTCAATATGTTAGTGGTCCAACACATATGTCGGGGCATACTCTAGACCTTATCTTTGCTACTGGACATGGGGATAGTGATCTGGATGTGGGGAGTCTTACATCTCTCCCTTTGTCATGGACAGATCACTGCTTGTTGAAGTTTAGACTTTCAGTGGCCTTTCCCCTCTGCAAGGGTGGGGGACCTATTAAATTGGTCCGCCCCCAGAGACTAATGAATCCTGAAGGTTTTCAAAGGGCTCTGGGGGATTTTCCGGCTGATAGGACTGGCGCTCCTGTTGAAGCCCTGGCTGATCTGTGGAATGCGGAGATGACCCGGGCTGTTGACACGATCGCTCCTGCGCACCCTCTCCTGTGTAGAGCTCGTACAGCTCCTTGGTATACTCCAGAGCTGAGAGTGATGAAACAAGAAATAAAATCCTTTTATTTTCTTATATTTTGTTTAATTGTATTCTGTTTTTTTTCTTTATGTCATATATGTTTTGTGATTTTATTATTACGATGTATGTATTTTATCTTATGCTGTTTACCGCCCTGAGAGCTACTTGCTATGGGCGGTATATAAATGCAACAAAATAAATAAATAAATAAATAAATAAAGATAGGAGGCGGCTTGAGCGGAGATGGAGACCAACTCCCGACGGATGCAATTATGCGCTGGTTTGTGCCTCTACCAAGTTGTATGTAGGAGCGGTGAGGGCAGCGAAAAAAGAACATTTTGCTGCCACTATTAAGTCTCTCTTTGCCGCCCAGCGGAGCTTTTTAGAGTTGTCCGAGGGCTACTTCATCCAGGCCTACAGGACATGGTAGAATCATCGGTGGCCCGCTGTAATGAGTTTGCTGAGCACTTCCAGCATAAGATCTCATGCATCCGCCGGGACTTAGACTCCCACTTTATAGCAGTTGATCCTAATGAGGTGTCCGGAGCACAGTCTTGTCATGTTTTATTGGATGAGTTTCAGTTGGTTCAGCTTGAGGACGTGGACAAGGTGCTTGGACAGGTATATGCAACCACTTCGGTACTGGATCCTTGCCCCTCTTGGCTAATAAAAACTAGCAGGGATGGAACAGTTGGCTGGGCCAAGGAAGTGATAAATGCCTCTTTACAAGAGGGAGTGGTCCCTGGCTGTCTGAAAGAGGCGGTGGTGAGACCACTCCTGAAAAAACCTTCCTTGGACCCAGAAAATTTCAGCAGCTACAGACCAGTAGCGAATGTTCCATTCCTGGGCAAGATCTTGGAACGAGTGGTTGCTGGCCAGCTCCAGGCGCTATTGGATGAAACCAATTATCTAGATCCATTTCAATTGGGTTTTAGGCCTTGTTTTGGCACTGAGACGGCCTTGGTCGCCCTGTTTGATGACCTATGTCGGGAGAGAGACAGAGGGAGTGTAACTCTGTTGATTCTCCTTGATCTCTCAGCGGCTTTTGATACCATCGACCATGGTATCCTTCTGGAGAGGCTTGTGGAGTTGGGAGTTGGAGGTACTGCTTGGCAGTGGTTCCGTTCCTACTTGGCAGACCGTCTCCAGAAGGTAGTGCTTGGGGAACATTGCTCGACACTGCGGGCTCTCCAATGTGGGGTCCCGCAGGGGTCAGTTTTGTCTCCCATGCTTTTTAACATCTACATAAAGCCGTTGGGTGCGGTCATCAGGAGTTTTGGAGTGCGTTGTCATCAGTATGCTGATGACACACAGCTCTACTTCTCCTTTTCATCCTCTTCAGGTGAGGCTGTCGATGTGCTGAACCGTTGCCTGACAGCGACAATGGACTGGATGAGAGCTAACAAACTGAGGCTCAATCCTGACAAGACTGAGATGCTGTTGGTGGATGGTTTCTCTGATCGGATGGTGGATATATACCCTGTCCTGGATGAGGTTACACTCCCCCTAAAGGAGCAGGTTCATAGTCTTGGAGTCTTCTTAGACTCTTCCCTCTCACTTGAGGCTCAAGTAGCCTCGGTGGCACGGAATGCGTTCTACCAACTTCGGTTGGTGGCCCAGCTACGTCCCTATTTGAATAAGGAGGACCTCACATCAGTTGTACATGCTCTGGTAACCTCGCGTTTGGACTACTGCAATGCGCTCTACGTAGGGCTACCTTTGAAGACAGTTCGGAAGCTACAGCTAGTGCAAAATGCAGCTGCCAGATTGTTAACAAGGACCAAGTGGTCCGAGCACATAACACCTGTTCTGGCTCACCTACACTGGCTACCAATATGCTTCCAGGCCAGATTCAAAGTGTTGGTATTAACCTATAAAGCCTTATACAGCACGGGACCACGATACCTGTCGGAACACCTCTCCCGATATGAACCGGCCCATACACTATGGTCTACTACGAAGGCCCTCCTCCGGTTTCCGACTCATAGGGAGGCCCGGAGGGTGGTGACAAGATCTAGGGCCTTCTCAGTGGTGGCCCCTGAACTGTGGAACAGTCTCCCCGAGGAGGTGCGCTTGGCGCCAACATTGTTATCCTTTCGGCGCCAAGTTAAAACCTTCCTCTTTTCCGAGGCATTTTAATTTAAGTTAACTTAATTTTAAATGTGTTGTAATTGATTTTAGATTGTTTTATTTTTATATGTTCTGTTGTATTATATTGTGTGATTTTATTGTATTTCTTGTGTTCACCGCCCAGAGAGCTATTGCTAGTCAGGTGGTATAAAAGTGTAATAAATAATAATAATAAATAATAAGGGAGGGCAAGGTAATTACCAAGGCTGAACAGAAACAGTATCTAATGGTGGCAGCGGTGAAGGGAGGAATAATAACAATTCAAGTATCCAGAGCAACCCAGAGTTGTATGCGTTCTCTATAAAGATACAAGGGGGTTAGGAACAGCATAAGCACGCAGTCACAAAAGTAACCAGCTAGAGAGAGACTCAGGCAAAGTCTCTGGGAGTATTGGTTATAGGACGTGACTGGTGGTGCTGCCTAGCAGGGGGATCTAGTGAGATCTGTGCTAGAGCGGAATGAGAAACCATATAAAGGACGGTCTGGACTGGTGGTATCCCTGGTGGTGCCTAGTGAAAGGCAGTAGCCACAAGCAGGTGGGAACCTGACAGGGAGAACCAGGGAAGGACGTCACATGTGGTGGCTGTAGCGGTGGGATTCGAACCCTAGAGAGTCCCTAAAAGTGGTGTGGCTAAAAGAAATAACAAATAAAGATTACTTGTGAGAGTGACTGGCAAAGAGTGTGTGGCAAAGTGCGAGTGAACTCCTAAAAACATGACTGAATATATAAAGATGAAAAGAGAGGAGCTGGTGGAGAAGTGCATAACATTCAATTTACCTCACGAGGGTAAAGGGGTAGATGAATTGCGAGTAGCATTGACAGCATTCGCATCTGTTCAACAAAAACAACCTGTCAGAGAAGAGAACCCAGAAGGGTACTCAAGCAATCCCGCTTATATAGAGTATTTGAGAGAGAAGTTAAAGTTAGAAACTGAGAGATTGAGGATGGAAGGTGTAGAGAAGGAAAAACAGCGGGAGTTGGAAATTGAGAGAATGAGAATGGATACTGAAAGGATGAGAATGGGGTTTGAGGAGAGGGAGAAGCAACGAGCATTGGATGCTGAGATACAGGTGGAAAAGTTAAAATTTGAAAGAGAGAAGTTTCATTCTGATGAAACAAGAAAGGACAGAAATGAAACCAAAATAAAGGTTACACCAAAAGATTTTGTGGTGTTTGAACCTGGACAAGACCCACAGATTTACCTCAACACCTTCGAAAAGGCAGCTCAGATGTGGGGGCTACCAGAGGATAAATATATGCAATATTTATCAAATCTAATCAAAGGGGAATTGGCAGAGGTATACCAATATTTCCCCTCAGACAGGCCCGTCACATATGCCGAGTTTAAAGAGGCAGTGTACAAAAGATTCAGACTGGGACCTGACTACTTTAGGAAGTTATTTCGAAACTGTCAGATCCAAGCAGGGAGGTCTTTTGTTGAACTGGGAGCAAAATTGATGGACATATTTGGAAAGTGGATAGGAAGTGCCAAAGCTCAGTCAGTGGAAGAGGTAAAAAGCCTCATGATACTGGATCAATTATACCATCAGTTACCACCAGAAATAAGGCTCCATGTTAAAGACCGTTCCCCTACATCTGTTCAAGAGGCCGCAGAGTTGGCAGATCACTTTGCCTCCAGTAGAACTGGCTGGGTGGGGAAAACATCAAGAGAGTTTAAACCCAGACCATATAATGGTGGCAGAAAGGATGTGGTACCACAGCGAGTGAGTCCTCCAATAAAGTCTGAAGGGCACAGGACACCCCAGAGTGGATCTGTGTACCCTAAAATGGAGGATAAATTATGTTATAAATGTGGTAGACCGGGGCACCTACATTTTCAATGTGAGGTTGCCAACCCCATTGGTAATCCTGCTGAGGGAAGGGCAGTGAAAACAGAACCAAGGGAGTTAGAAACGAAGAAGGTTCAGTTCTGCTAGATAAACTGGACAAATGTAAAAGACTTTGATTCGAGTCTGAGGGAAGAAGTGAGTGTGCAAGGGGCAAATTATTGGGCATTGCTTGATACTGGTGCCGCTCAGACATTACTGAGGCCAGATTTGATAAAACCTGAGGAAATATTACTTCAGGAAACGGTGACAATCCAAGGAGTGAGGGGTGAACCAGAAAGCATACCCATGGCCCTGATAAAATTAAAGTGGAGAGGAAAGGAGGAAATATGTAAAGTAGGTATTAATGCCCAACAACAAGAACCAGTGATACTGGGAAGAGATGTTATGGGGGCACAAGGAAAAATATATGTGGTGACCAGACAACAACTTGGCAAAGCAACAGAAACCATGTTAACAGAGGCCGAAGAAAACAGGGTGGAACCTGTTATCGAGCCTAAGGTCGCCATAGCAACCCCTGGCAGGCCTGCTAAAAGAGACAAACTGTATCGAATGGTCTCTAGTGAAGAGGCAGAGAAGTTCAGGAAAGAGCTGGATAAGGATGCAAGTTTGAAGCAAAGTTACTGGTATGATAGAACAGCCAGAGAATGTGTGTATGATGTGGGAGATATGGTTATGGCATTCATACCCAGGAAACACGATAAATTACAGACCAACTGGGAGGGACCATATACCATAAGGGAAAAGCTTGACACAGTGACGTATGTGATAACCACAGACCAATTAAAAAAGCATAAAGTGGTTCATGTAAATATGTTGAAACCTTATCACACCAGGGATGCAGAGGTGTTGCAAGTTACCTTATTCCCTGAGAGAAGTGGGCCTGAACTTCCAGATTTGGTACAGGAAAGCAAAGCAAAAGGGGTAGATCAATTGGAATGGTTGGAGGAGGTGAAGGAAGAAGTCAAGAAAGAGATTCTAAGAGTTTTAAAAAATTATGGGGATCTCTTCAGCAATAAACCTGGCCGAACCAGTATAGCCAGACATTCAATTGATACTGGAAATCATGCCCCAATCAGATCTGTTCCGTACCATGTGACTGGGAAAGTTTTGAATGAAATTAGAAAGGAGGTTGAAGACATGTTGGAACTAGGAGTGATCAGGGAATCCATCAGTCCCTGGGCCTCAAGTATTGTACTGGTTCCGAAAAAAGATGGAACCACAAGGTTTTGTATTGATTATAGTTTAATCAATAAAATTACTGTCCCAGATGCGTATCCTATGCCTAGGGTGGACGCAATGTTATAGCTATTGGGAGCAGCAACCATTATCTCTACCATAGATCTGTGTAAAGGATTTTGGCAGATGGAATTAGACGAGCAATCCAGAGCCAAAACTGCCTTCAGTACACCAGATGGGTTATATGAGTTTGTGACTTTACCCATGGGACTAAGGAACTCACCAAGTTCTTTTCAGAGACTAATTAATACTGTGTTGCGAGGCATGTCAGATTTTGCAGTGGCCTATATAGATGATGTGGCCATTTTCAGCAAGTCGGTGCCTGAGCATGTCCAACACCTGACAGCAGTATTAGAGGCATTTAAGAAAGCAGGTCTAACAATAAAAGCCAAGAAATGCCAGTTTGGGTTGAATGAAGTGATCTATTTAGGACATAAGGTGGGGAGTGGGAAAATCACCCCCTTATGGAGCAAGGTGGAGGCAATACAATCGTGGCCTATCCCCTTAACAAAGAAACAAGTTAGGGCATTTCTAGGTGTGGCTGGTTTTTATAGAAAGTTTGTGAAAGATTTTGGGGAAATAGCAACCCCCTTGCATGAGTTGACAAAGAAAAAGTGTTCTGAGCATGTGGTATGGACGGATGAATGTCAGAAGGCTTTTGATCTGCTGAAGCAAGCCTTGTGCCAAGGACCCATATTAATAGCACCAGACTATGAGCAACCATTAATCGTGGCTACAGATGCGTCGGACCTGGCGCTGGGAGTCGTCTTGCTGCAGGAGAGAGAAGGCACCAGACATCCAGTGGCGTATCTTAGTCGCAAGCTGACATCGAGGGAGAAGAATTATTCATCGGTCCAAAAGGAGTGCCTAGCGGTCGTGTGGGGACTGAGCAAGTTGCGCCCATACGTGTGGGTACAAAGATTTACAGTGACGACGGATCATCGAGCATTGTTATGGTTACAGACTATGAAAAATCATAACACTATGCTGCAGAGGTGGTCCTGGGCTCTACAAGATTACCAGGTGGACTTCAAGTTCATAAAAGGCAAGGACAATGTATTGGCCGATGGACTTTCAAGGCAGGTGGCCGGGACTGCAGTGACGTGACCCAGACGTGGGTGCAAAAAAAGACATTTTCCCCAAAGAGACTTGTTTTTTATTGTTAACGCGTCGTATGAATCCTAGAGCAGGAATAATACTTTGCTGTTATTTTAAGGGGGGGGAAATGTGATGTTCCTGCTTATAGTGTAAATATGGTAAGTGCTGTTTATATAGAAGACATATGGTAAGTGGAGTGAAAGAGGAGGGGGGAGTACATGAGCAGTAGAATGCCGGATGATTGGCTGAGCGTTTGAATGTCTGGGAGTATAAATGGAAGAATGACAGTTGAATCTGGGTGGATGTTAGTAGGGTGGAGAAGAAGGTGTTTGGTGGTGGATGTTGGGAGTGTGGAGAAAGAGGTGTTTGAGGGTGGAGGTCAGGAGTGTGGAGAAAGAGGGAATTGGAGTTCTGATTAATAATAAGTCAAGTACAAAACAGGAATAGATGAAACCATACGCTTGTGAAACATTCTAAAACTAATCTTGTTGTTTCTGATATTTAATAAATACTTATTTGGTTTACCAAAGGCCTGATCCTTAGCTGGGGGATATACATACCAGAAGGGAGGGCAAGGTAATTACCAAGGCTGAACAGAAACAGTATCTAATGGTGGCAGCGGTGAAGGGAGGAATAATAACAATTCAAGTATCCAGAGCAACCCAGAGTTGTATGCGTTCTCTATAAAGATA
Source organism: Rhineura floridana (assembly GCF_030035675.1). Taxonomy (NCBI): domain Eukaryota; kingdom Metazoa; phylum Chordata; class Lepidosauria; order Squamata; family Rhineuridae; genus Rhineura; species Rhineura floridana. The sequence continues at coordinate 3,236,381 of NC_084489.1, read as the reverse complement.
CAAGGGGGTTGGGAACAGCATAAGCACGCAGTCACAAAAGTAACCAGCTAGAGAGAGACTCAGGCAAAGTCTCTGGGAGTATTGGTTATAGGACGTGACTGGTGGTGCTGCCTAGCAGGGGGATCTAGTGAGATCTGTGCTAGAGCGGAATGAGAAACCATATGGGGGACGGTCCAGACTGGTGGTATCCCTGGTTGTGCCTAGTGAAAGGCAGTAGCCACAAGCAGGTGGGAACCTGACAGGGAGAACCAGGGAAGGACGTCACAAATATGTCTTCATTTCACTTCAAATGCAGTAAGGTACCTGTTGCATTTTGGTGCCCTCTACTCATCTTGCAAATGGGGACATGTATGTCTGTTTCAAAGTCCTACCCTGACTGTACATGCCTACTAAGAAGTTTCTCTGAGTTCAACAGGACACTCCCTAGTATGTAGGATCGCAATCTTAATAGTGGCTTTTTGATACCTCACATCTTTTCTTGTTGTCTAAGAGCCTAACTGATCTTTGTATATTAATGAGAGAAAAATATATTTATATATTTGTTGAAATAAAAGCTATACAAAGGAGCAAGATGCTACAGATTAAGATCATGCAAAAAGTATTGAAGCATAATTGAATATAATCACTGTCATTCACGTACTTACAGAAACACATATAGTGTTTTAAACATATTGTTTTAAAAGGATTGGTTGTGACTTTTAGCTCACTGCAGGATATTGAGGATGCAGAATGATTGGATATCAAATATTCCCAGTAGAAGCTATTATGATAGGTAAGCTATCTTAATTGTGATAGTGCATTCCCAGTCCCATTTCCTCAACAGAAATGAAACAGTCAATCAATCACCTGGAAATCAAATTCAATCAGGATTGTCTCTTACATGTGAGATATACTAGAAGATTCTTCAGCTAATTGGACCAGGCAGCAGTGGCGTCACTAGGGTTGGTGTCACCCAGTGCGGTAACTCATGGTGTCACCCCCGCGTCTGTCTGTCTTGTGGGTCTCTGGCCGCCTTGCTTTCTGGGGGGGGGCAAGAGGGAAGCCATCCTTTCCCACCCCGGCGGGGAGGGCTTGGGGTGGCTCCCGAACCAGGCTCCTTCCTCGAAGACCTCGGTCTGGTGGGAGGGGGCTGCACCCTCTCAATCCAGGCCTTTCCTTGAGGAGGCAACCAGACTGGGCCTGGCCTCGACAGGGCGACCGGGAAGAGCCCTTGAGGTCTCCGGGTGCTTGCCAGGGGCGGGCCACCGGCGGGCCTCTGTCCTGCCTGCCCAGGCCGCACGAGCACATGGTGGCCGGGCCTGGCCCAGAGCTGAGCAGCCAATGGGTGCTGCGCCTGATGTGATGTCAGAGCGGTGCTAGAAAAGGCACGGAGCCTTGCGCTGGGCTGGGACTACAGCGGCTCCTGCCCAGATCATGGCTCCTCCCCCTCCTTCTCCTCCCGGTCGCCTGGCCCTCCCCTCCTCCAGGGCTCTCACTCGCTGGCTCGCGCTCCCACCCCCGTTCCTCGGTCCCCGGAGCAGCAGCTGCTGCCGCGCCTACCACCTGGAGAGGAGCACTCTCAGGCCAGCCCTGCTGCACACCCGGTCCGTCCAGCCGGCCCGTCGGTGTCCTGTCCCGCGATGGGGCCGCTGTGGGTGTCACCCCCTTCATGGTGTCACCCGGGTGCGGTGCACACCCCCCACACCCACATAGTGATGCCGCTGCCAGGCAGCCAGTTAATCTGAAAACCCTAGAGGTGACATGGGGGGGGAACGCTTTGAATGTTCATGTGAGTGGACATATCACAATATGGCAATCTGCTGGGCAGTTAGATTAGTCACTACTATCAGTCCTCCATCAGACTCCCAATTTTGGGAAAGGTATGGAATACAGGGGCATTGCTAGATACTTAAAAGGGCATAGCCTCATGACACAAACTTGTGTCTGGACAAATTAAGATGGTAGGTGGTTTTACTGACACTGCACTTTGCAGCATGTCCTTCCACCCTGCAAGCAAAGTAATTAAAAGTTATGATTAAAAAGAGAGCCAGGAGATGCACATCTGTACTGAGCTTCTTAGATATGTGGAGAGAATAAAGGATTTATTTTGTTTTATTGTTTGTGAAATGTATTTCTGTGGTTAGTTATATTTTAAAAAATTCTTTGGAATTTTTATTCTTAAGTATTTTAAGCTCTTGAAGAAGAAGGTCTTTACTCCAAAACACATAGAGCTATGATAAAGAATTTTGCTTCATTGAGCACCAGAACTTGTTCCCTCTATTTTGTCCTGTTCTTTTGAGGTGTTCCTCTGCCCTGTCCTTCCACTCATATAAGGGGCAGGAATGCAAAGGGAAAGGAAAGCAGGAGAATGCAGGAAGAAGGTGGGGCGCATAAACAACATCTGCAGAGCCACTCCTCATCACACCAAGGTAAATGATCAAATTGACTGCGAAGGTCTTACCAGCCTATAGGGCTCACAGCATCCAGGAGCTCGTATCCCAGAAATGCATGATAATAGTTTTGTATACAAGTTGTTATAAAACTATTATAGCAAGTCAGGCTTTGTTGTTGTTACATGCCTTCAAGTCAATTACGACTTATGGAGACCCTATGAATCAGTGACCTCCAATATGTAAATAACTATATTAAATTCCATTGTCGAATATATTATGAAATGTATGTAATATATTTCCTTGGTGTACAGGCAACTTCAATTCCAGTAATTTTTAAATTTTGTTTAAAGCTATTGTTTTTTTAAGATAGTCCATTCCCACCAGTTAGATATATTACCTGTTTCTAATGAAGTTACTTTTCTGTTTAGTTTTCTAAAATAGTTATTAAATTCAATAGACTATTGAAAACTCTGCAAAGTCAATGGCTATCCGTATATAATATTGTTAAATTATTTAATCTCATGGTATTTGACTTGCCTGTCAGAAAGACTATAATTTGTCATTAATATAATTTTGTTAACTGTAATTAGCTGAATGCCATTATGCATTAATAATTGAAATTAAATAATTGTATCCATTAAATAATAACAGCAGAAACGTTTCACAGCTATATTTTATATACAATCAGTGTATGACATTTAATTAATGAATTAATATAATTATTGTCATGGCCATTTCATTAATTGAACTTGGGAAGTTAACTGAATAATTACTTCTTTTAGCATAGCATCCAGAAGGGAAAGCAAGGAAACATTACTATACCCCACTTAAAGTTCATTGATAATGATAATAGAGGTGTCTGTTTTATTTGCTGATTTACTAAGATTTGGAGAGCAATTTCCATGAAAGCCAAAATGTGGGTTGAATGGATCTTCATTGCCACTGGGTGCATGGATGAAATGGTCACCAGTGATGTGACACTAATATCTAGAGAGCTAGATATGGAAGTGGTAGGCCACTTTTAGATCTCTCCTCATCTGGGGCTATTTGACTAAGCTTTATTTCTTCCCTTACCCTACTTTATAGGGTTGTTGTGAGAGAAAGTTCTGACAGAAGGACGAGATACACATTTAATATGGTTCATGAGTTAACAAGCAACAAGCATATCACCAGTGAAATTACTATTCCATCATGTGTTCAGCAAGCTGAGACTGGAACTAGAACTCCAGAAAATCCCAGTGTATGCATCAAAGTGCAGGGTAAACCCATCAGGCTCTATGAATCTTCAAACTAGGCCGGTTAATATAGGACAAGTGGAGATAATGGCTCAAAATCACTCGTTCCATTAGCACAAGGTTTTAAACTTGTGCAACTGAATTGCCCCCCTCTCCCGTGCCCCCCCTAAATCTGTTCTGGGCAGTTTCCCCAACCCTTCAGGGCAGATTTGGGAGGGTGCAGAGCGCACACATGGGGAGGTAAAGTTCCATGTGCAAGCATAATCCTCGCACTAACAGAATTAAGGCACTGGATATGTCCCATTGTTCTTTATTAATGAAATGAAATATAATATTTTATTATCTATGCTTTCTGTTGTTCTTCTTTTACCCCACACAGAAGTTTAAGCGCAGCTTATCTTCTTTTTCCCATAGAGACATGTATAGCTCTCATATCTGTCTCTGGCCTGGTAAAAAGAACAGTTAAGTATGATATGCAGATCACTGCAGTTTACAAAATATATTAACAGGACAACTCAGGGTCTCCAATGTCTCAGCTGAGTATAGTTACAATCTTTCCTTAAATTTTCTCTCTCTGAAAGATGGAGAAAGGACATGTAGTACATATTTTAAAATCTAGTATTTCCATGCAGGTTCAGAGTTCTATTTATTTTGCATAAAATCTTTCATACACTGAGGATGGTGGAAGCTGCTTCTCTGTGGTGAAATCCCATACTACTGAGGAGTGTGTATGAATCAAAGAAGGCCATGGATAAGGCCAGTCACATGGTTCTTTCCTTTCCAACTGGCATAGAAAAACATCCTGTTCCTGGAGCAGCTCTGGGATACAGCCCGACTGCCTGTTCCTTCTCCAACCAAGAATCCAGGATTCTAACCTGGCTTCTATTTGGGGCAGGATCTAGCTCATTCCTAGTACCGTAGATTTCCTTTCATTAGTGGTGGCATTAAGAGCATTTTCTTAATAGAAAATAACATGGGAGAATTCATAGCAACTACTCTTTTTCAAAGAAGTGTCTCTCTGACAGTGCAATCATATACATACTGTTGCGCGCCTCCCCAATCTCCGAGTGGTGAGATTTCAGGGGTCCCTGCGCTCATCCAGGTTTGGTTTCCTTTGGGAAGAAGGTCAGCGGAGACTGTGGTGTCTTTATGAGATATGGTTTGTTTATTTACACACATTCCAACCTGAGCTTAGGATGGAGGGGTTGAAGGCATCAGCAGTCCAATATCCAGCTTTTCCATCAGTGTTACAGGAGGCATCCTAAAGCTATGGTGCAGAGAGCCAGCCTCTCTGCCTGCCTCCAGTTCCCAGCCTTTCTCTAGGCCAGCCTTTCCCAACCAGTGTGCCTCCAGATGTTGTTGGACCACAACTCCCATCAGCCTCAGCCAGCATTGCCAATGGTCAGGAAAGATGGGAGTTGTGGTCCAACAACATCTGGAGGCACACTGGTTGGGAAAGGCTGCTCTAGACACTCTAAAAACACTCAAAGCATAAACCTCTGCTAGCCACCAGGAGGGGGGGAGGCTCTCCTGAAGAATTTCAATGACAAAAGGATCTTCCTGGCCCATTCACCAGTTGCTGGGCACCTAATAGGCCCATTAACAACCTGGCCACTCTATTAGTTTAACAAAAGAAACTCCAGCAGAGCCAGCCCCTCGCCCCAAGTCACAGGATACCAAATCAGAGGCTGGAAGGGGACTCCATTCCGACCCCCAAACTCACAACAATACCTATTCTGAAGTGAGCCTGTTGAGTTCAATTGGTTTTCCTCCCACATAGGTGTGTAGAGTATTATGACCTAAATATTTTTCATTGGTTTTTCACTGGTAATGATTTATCCTATATTTTTAAATTTTTTATTTTTAAAATTACCTGTAATTCATTGCTAAAATCTGTTTATGTATGTTAATCTAAATCAGAGCTTGGAAAAGTTACTTTTTTGAACAACAACTCCCATCAGCCCCAGCCAGCTTGGCCACTGGATTGGGCTGATGGGAGTTGTGGTTCAAAAAAAGTAACTTTTCCAAGCTCTGGTCTAAATTACTCATTCACTAACAGGGATGGAAGAGAAATTCAGTTCAGTTCACATTTAAGGCAAATGTACTTAATCTGCAGTTTCCAAACCAATACAAAAACCAAAACCCAGCCAGCTTTCGAAATTCATATTTCTCTGGATTTGCAGTGCAGGTCTCCATCCAAGCAACAAGCATAAAAATACATATGCTGGTGCAAAGATAACAATGCATATGCTAGTGAAAATAATATACAAAAATGAATTGCAGCTAAAATTTCTTTGCAAAATTGCATACAAACATGTATATTAGCTGAAATTTGAGTTAAAAGACTGATGAATATTCATGAGGACTTTTTTAAAAAAGCAAACCGATGTGGAAAATTGAAATGAAGACTGAAAAAAATTAGACACTGAGAGAAATTGAAATCAACAGATTTGTCCATCCCTACTCACTAACGCAATCAAAGCACTCCAGTTCCATATTTATATGAGTAGATCATAAAATGTTACTCTGGTAGAATGTCTGGTAGAATGTTTATCAATGAATGTAGTGTTAGCAAGTAAATGGGACTTAAATTAGCTGTAAATTAAGCTCCACTCCTTTGCTTTCAGTGTGTCTTCCTTGCAAAGGACTTCTGCTGGATTGTGCCCTTTTAGACCAATGGAATTAGAATATGGAATTAAAATATCTGTTGCAAACTCCTTGCAAAATAAACTAAAAAACTATGGTATGTGCTAAAGTAAAAACTACTTAGTCTCATTTATACATAACAGAGAAGGTGAACTTTACTTTCTTTATGTTGATGTTGTCGGCTGTATGTGCAGCAATAAAGCTGACCTTTCTGGCTGCTTGTTCATCTGCTTGCTCGAGAGTGTTCTTCGTTTTCTGACATTTACTAAACTAAAAAAAAAAAAGTCCTTGGGAGTTTGTGTCCATCTCTTGGGAAAAGTCCTCTGTTGTGATAAATCTTTACCAGCCAACTCAACACTAAGCAAATGTCAAGTGGTTTAAGAACATACCCTGGCCAGACAGGTAAGGCCATACAATGATAGAAAAAATACACGTAACCTCCCCTTAGACCTGAGAGGCTCTTCTGTTGATCTCAATGATTTTACAGCTGTGGATCAAATATATTGTGCAGCCCATGTTGTGTTCAAGTGAAGGAATGCAGAGAGTGAAAAGGTGTCAAAAGGATATCACAGAGAGCGCTAAAGTGACAAGAACTTGCATTGTGTACAAGTTCTTGTCAAGAGCCCTTGGACAATAGTTTTCATCTCAGTTGCCAAATGGGAGGCTCTCAAATCCATATTTAAGCAGCAAGCTTAAAAGGTCATGCCTTTCAAATGTATGTTTCACATTGCTCACCAGGTTTGCTTATCAATGTGCTTACCACTAGGGGTGTGCAGAAACCCTCCAGTCCCCTAAGATATTTTGCTAGCCTGATCAAAACATGTTTGTTTCACTTAAAATTCTTTAGATGTTTAGCCTGGAGAGGAACCCACACACTCTTTTTCAATTTCACTTTAGACAACTCTACTTATAGTGGCATTCTGTGAAATCAGAAAATTTGGCTGATTCACAGGTCTTTCAAGTGCATGAAGTTAAGGAAAAACAGAGGACAACAGTGTCACGCCTCCCCCTTTCACCCAGCGCTACCTTGTCTGTAGTAAATGAGGGGCACATTATTTATTTATTTCTCCCTAATTACACTTTTATATAACAATGACGCTTACTTTCCTTAGGCCTTGCTATATCCACCAGGTTTACAAGCCTCACCCCCCTGTGCCCCTTTATATCCTTTCCTAAGACCACAGCTATGGGTTTGCTTCCTTAACCTGCTACTGTAACGCTAAGGTAATTTTTCTGTCATTGTTTGATACTGTTTCACAACCCTTTTTTCTTTTTACCAATCCTTGTATGTATTATAGTAGCTGACCAAATAACCTGGTGTGTTTTGAACCAAAGTGATTTATTAAATAACAGATCTGAATATGAACAAGAATACTTTGTGTTCAGGTTCTTAAGGGTGTGGTTACAAATAAACATTTTTTACTTCTAAATGAAGTACACTCATTAAATTGGTCAATGAACACCAGTAATAACAACCTGCCTAACTAACCATTACATTACAACCACTCTTCTCACCATCTCTTCAAAAATCAAGCCCTATATACTGTTAAACTGCCAAACACTCAAATACAAACTCTCAACCCCCATTCACTCGGCCAATCACAAACCAACCTACACCAACATTCTGTCTCACTTATTCCCAACGCTCACCAGTTACCTTAATTATTCTAATATACTAACTTACCATACTAACTTACCATACTAACATAATACAAACACAAACAATGTTTTAACCTACAATTGTGGAACATCACAAGCAGCGTTAAGTAAAAGATGGAACAAGAGGAGGAGAGGACTATAGGTGCTAGGCAAGAAAAAACATGTTGAAATGAAAGGCTGAAGCCCAGGACATTTCAAGTATGAAATCCTTTTTTAGGCCTTTATTCAGTTCTGAGTAAGTGTTTTTGAGCTTCCTTCCTGAGAGAGAGAGGCTTTAGAAGTTTATTTCAACCATTTTTTTGAAATTTCTGAGGTCCTCCCTCTTTCGTTGCTCCTTCCCATGAAACTAACTGAAGATCATGTATAGTGTGATGCATACTGTTTCTTTTATATATATAGGCTGCTCCATGCACTTCAAGAGAAGGAAAAGATCCCCTCATGCATAAAAACAGAGGGAGGGAGGAAGAAACTCCAGGTTCCTTTATTTCAAGCTTAATTTCAGATTCCAGGTTTATTTCAGGCCTGATGCATTTCAGAATAATTCTTCTTTGGAGGTACATTCATTGCACTTGATGGAAACAGCTATACAAATTTTCCCCTGAAGAAGGATTATTATGAAATGAAGCTGGCCTGTGGGAAAAAACCACAGCAGGAGTTCCTTCTCCTCCCCCCTCCCAGTGGTGCTTTTCCTGGTTTTGTGCTCATCTTTCATCTGTGAGAATACACATAGAGCTCTCCTTCATCCACTGATATGAATGGCATAGCACGTTAGTCTCTTATGCACTTTGGAGTTTCCAGAAGTGAAAGTAGAGTCAGTCCAAGACATTCTGGTGCCTGAGGCAGAAAAACAAATGACTCCCTCCCCCAGTGGCTCCACCCTTGCCCTGGAGGTACACAATACCCCAGAACATCCAAAGTTGGTTTTTCAGGAATATTTTATTTTACATCAGGTAAACACTGTTTTGCTGTCACCTCTTCCTCTTCCCAAAGAGCCAAAGATATGAATCCCACTCCCCGAACCAAAAGAAGATAATTGTGATGAAGGGTGGGATATAAATTTTGTAAATTTTATAAATAGAGAAGAAAACCAAGGCCACACATAAATATTTGTCATAAGCTACAGAATATCCTTTAGGTTAATGTGGATCCCCTTCCCTTTTTTTGCTGCATTTACCCAAGAGGAATTACTTGAGCAGTACAATCCTATCCATGTTGTTTACTCAGAACGTACACCCTAACCTCCTGCTTTTAGCTTGTAGCACATGTGTTATGAAAACCTTCCATATGTTCAGAGGAACTTTCTGTATTAGTCACTTGTAGTTTCAATTTTGTCCGTGTTCAGAGGCAATTTCTGTATTATTTTATTTGTAGTCTGAACTTTGCACATAATCAGAGGCATCTGTCTTATTTCCCTAGTGCTGGAAACAGATGTTAGGGCTTTCAAATTCTAAACTGGGAGAAAAGGCAGGATATAAATCTGATAAATAAATAATAAATAAATAAACTCCTTAGGAAAAAGTCTATAAAATCAGCTTTCTACAACCACAGTCTATCTATTTACAAAATACATACTCATTTCAGGGTATATCTTTTCATTATTATATTTTTAAGCTAAAAAAAATCTTTATATAATTTCTTCAGATAAAGCTATAATGCAGTATGTCTTTTACTGTGGCTGCTGGTTGAATTATTACAAATAGGGTTGCCAGCTCAGAAGCATCAAAAACCTGAGATTTCAGGCACAGGCCCTAGTGATGTCAGAGGGGTGGGCCCAAGTCATGTCATGGGGCAAGCCCAACTGATGTCATGAGGCGGGTTCTAGCAAAGTCACAGGGCAGGCCCGAGTGAAGTCATTAAGCATGATACATTAAGCATCAATCACAGTTGCTTAGAGATCCTGGCCCTCCGATGTGTAGCAACCTTTCATGTACTTGAAGAGTGCTATCATATCTCCCCTCAGTCTTCTCTTCTCCAGACTAAACATGCCCAGTTCTTTCAGTCTCTCTTCACAGGGCTTGGTTTCCAGTCCCCTGATCATCCTTGTTGCCCTTCTCTGAACCTGTTCCAGTTTGTCTGCATCCTTCTTGAAGTGCGGAGACCAGAACTGGACTCAGTATTCAAGATGAGGCCTAACCAGTGCTGAATAGAAGGGAACTAATAATTTTCGTGATTTAGAAACTATACTTCTGTTAATGCAGCCTAAAATAGCATGTGCCTTTTTTGCAGCCACATCGCACTGTTGACTCATATTCAGCTTGTGATCAACAACAATTCCAAGATCCTTCTCACATGTCATATTGCTGAGTCAAGTATCTCCCATCTTATAACTGTGCATTTGGTTTCTTTTTCCTAAGTGTATCCCTGTTGAATTGCATTCTGTTGTTTTCAGCCCAATGCTCCATCTTATCAAGGTCCCTTTGAATTTTGTTTCTGTCTTCCAAGGTATTAGCTGTGCCCCCCAATTATGTATCTTCTGCAAATTTGATAATCATGCTCTGTACCTCCTCATCCAAGGCATTAATAAAAATGTTGAAGAGCACTGGGCCCAGGACCAAGCCCTGTGGTACCCCACTCATTACTTCTGCCCAGTTTGAGAAGGAACCATTGAGAAGCACTCTTTGAGTATGATTCTGAAGTCAACTGTGGATCCACCTGATAGTTGTTCCATCCAGGCCACATTGAGCTAGCTTGCTATTCAGAATATCATGGGGCACTTTGTCAAAAGCTTTGCTGAAGTCTAGATATATTATGTCTGCAGCATTCCCACAGTCTACAAGGGAGGCTATCCGATCAAAAAATGAGATGAGATTAGTTTGGCAGGATTTGTTCTTCATAATTCCATGTTGGCTTCTAGTAATCACTGCATTGTTTTCAAGCTTACAGACTGACTGCTTTATAATATGCTCCAGAGTTTTTCGAGGGATTGATGTTAGGCTGACTGGTCTGTAGTTCCCTGGTTCCTCCTTTTTGCCCTTTTTGAAGATAGGGACAACATTAGCTCTCCTCCAGTCATCTGGCACTTCACCAGTCCTCCAGGATTTCGCAAAGATAATAGACAGCCATTCCGAGAGTTCTTCAACCAGTTCCTTTAGTACTCTAGGAAGTCATTTATTGGGCCCTGCCAATTTGAAATTGTTCAAGGTGATTAGGTATTCCTTGACCGTTTGTCTAGCAATCTCAAGTTCCTATCCTGCCCCTTCCACTTCATGTTTCCCGGGAGGGTCATAGACCCTTTTTTGGGAGAAGACTGAGCCAAAGTAGGAATTGAGCACTTCTGCCTTTTCTTTGACATCTGTTATCATTTTGCCATCCTCATTGAGTAGCTGTGCCACCATTCCTTTTCTCTGTCTTCTACTGTGGACGTACCTGAAGAAAGCTTTTTTGTTGCTTTTAGCATCCCTCGCTAGCCTCAGCTCATTCTCAGCTTTAGCCTTCCTGACACCATCCTGGCACTTCTGTGATACCTGCCTGTACTCTTCCTTTGTGCCCTGGCCTTCTTTCCACTTCCTGTATGTGTCCCTTTTTGTTTTCAGGTCATGTCTAAGCTTTTTGTGAAGCCACATTGGCTTCTTCTGCTATTTTATCCCTTTTTTTCTTGTTGGAATTGCTTGTCATTGCTCTTTTAGAATTTCCTTTTTTAGAAACTCCCACCCATCTTGGACTTTTTTTTGTCATTAGGGTCACTTGCTATGGAACCGTACTTACAATTGTTCTGAGTTTATTAAAATCAGTTTTCCTGAAGTCCAAGGTGTGCGTATGGCTACTCTCAGCTTTTGCTTCTTTTAAAATCAAGAATTACTGGGAACTCAATAAAATCACCATTCCCAACCAGTGCCCACTTCCTTTGATTGGGGAGATGCTGGAATGCCTGCACTCTGCAAAGAACTGGATTTACATGAAGCTTACAATTTAGTATGAATTAAGGAAGGGAATGAGTGGAAGACGGCCTTCAAGACACGTTATGGGCATTTTGAGTACTTAGCAATGCCATTAGGATTGTCCAATGGTGCTGCTGTCTTCCAGAATTTAATGAATGATTTATTTCAGGACTATTTGGACCATTTCGTGATAGTTTATTTAGATGACCCTCATTTTTTCGGACTCCCACGAGCAGCATGAGGCTCATGTAAAGGCAGTGTTACAGAGACTCCGAGAGCATCATCTGTATGCCAAGTTGGAGAAGTTCAGGTTTGATTTGACCACTTTGGACTTTTTGGGTTACTGCATTCCCTCCGTTGGAGTTGAGATTGATCGAGAAAAGGTGCATTGCATGCTTTTGTGGCACCCCCCTAAAACCAAGAAGGACCTTCAGCATTTTTTGGGCTTTGCCAACTACTATCGACATTTCATCACAGCTGTTTCCCACAAGACAGCCCCCCTTACGGACTGCCTAAAGGGGCCAGGGCCATTTCACTGGTCTGAGGCAGCGCAGTAAGTGTTTGAGGAGTTGAAGCAGTTGTTCACCTCAGAACCAGTACTCCAACATGCAGATCCTCAGCAGCCTTTTGTGGTGGGAGTGTTGCATCAGACATAGCCATTGGAGTGGTGTTGTTGCAACCAGCTCAGGGGGGGGGGTTGCATCCCTGCGCCTACTTTTCTAGAAAACTGTCAAGTGCTGAGCACAATTACACTGTGTGGGAGAAAGAGCTCCTGGCTATTCAGGACTATCCCCTTCGCTGGATGTCTTCAAGCAGAGGCTGGACAGCTATCTGCAGGAGATGCTCTAGCTGTGGATTTCCTGCTGTGAACAGGGGGTTGGACTCGATGGCCTACAAGGCCCCTTCCAACTCTATGATTCTATGATTCTATGACTCTTTCAAGACTTGACAACATGTGTTGGAGAGAGCGCAGCACAAAGTGGAGGTTCGCACAGTCCATCGGAATTTGGAGAGTCTTAAGACGGCCCATAAGTTGAACCAGCATCAGGTGCGTTGGGTGCAGTTCTTTGCCAGGTTCCACTTTTGTATTCACTACATCCCACAGGCACAAAACCATCAAGCATATGTCTTTTCTCGCAAGCTCGAGTTCAGGGAGAATCAACCTGTTGAGTTGCTATGTCACATTATCCTGCTGGAGAAAATGGTGATTACAGGTTGCCCAGATTCTTGGGTGGAGGAGTTGTGCAGCGCTCAGGAAAAAGACTAGTTTGCACAGGATCGTGTGCACAAAATGGAGCAAGCTGCACAGAATTGCCCCCCCCCGGATACTCCAGAAGGGGAGGTCTGCTCTATCACTATGAGGCATTGTGTGTGCGTCCTGGAGAACTGTGATCTAAGGTCCTCCACCAGTGTCATGACATCCCTACTGCTTGTCATTTTGGGGTCTTTAAAAACTTGCAAACTGTTGTACGAGACTCCTCTCTAGTTTGCTCTCGGACCAAGGATCTCAGTTTACAGCCCGATTTCAGCAAGCGTTATGGCATATGTTGGGAAGTGAGTTAAGTCTGTCTTCTGTGCATCATCCACAGACAGATGGTCAGACGGAAAGGATGAATGCTACTGTAGAACAGCATCTCCATTGTTATGTAAACGATCAGCAAGATGACTGGGGAAACTGCTACCTTTGGTAGAGTTTGCATACAACAACTCTGTACATGCCTCAATGCAACACACTCCTTTCTTTGCTAACTTGGGGTACCATCCACACACTTTTGGACATCCCAGGGCCACTGTGATTGTACCGGCGGCAGCTGAGTTTGTGCAGGAGCTGCAGGCTCTGCAACACCTGCTACAAGAACAGCTAACGTGGGTGCAAGCAGATTACAAGCGGCAGGCAGATAGGCACCACCAGCCTGTCCCAGAGATTCAGGTGGGGGACAAGCTATTTGCCCACATGGGTTCCTAGCCAAAACCTGCAATCCCAAAGATTGGGGCCTTTTGAAGTGGAAGCCCAGATTAACCCAGTGGCATTTCATTTATGTCTTCCCCCCTCATTAAGGGTTCATCCTGTCTTTCACTGCTCTTTGCTTACTCCCAAGCAGCAGCCGGATCTTCATTGCACAGTGGAAGCACCACTCCCGCAGGTGTTGGTGGATTATCAGGAAGAGTATGAAGTAGAGCAGATCCTGGACTCCTGACAGCATTGGGGGAAACTACATGACTTAATTCAGTGATTGGGGTATGCTCCAGAGGATCATTCTTGGGAGTCAGCAGCTGATGTGCACGCATCAGATTTGGTGAGAGAGTTTCATGAAAACTACCCAAACAAGCCCAGGCCATCGGGTTGGGGGCAGTCTGGGCATGAAGGGGGGGATGATGTTGTGACTCTGACTTGGAGGACTTGACTGTGGGTTTGAGGGAGGAAGGCTTGCAGCATCCCCAACTTCCCACTCTCCCAATGGAAGCACAGAGAGAACTGTCAGAGGTCGCTGCTGAGAGCACAGCCCTTCCCAGGTGCCCAGCAGATTCCCACGCCTGCCCAGGCTACCAGCCCCCCTCAATCGGAGGGGGAAGTTGAGGTCCAGCCCCTCTCCCCCTGCTCTCATAGAATCCAGAGGCTCAAAGAGCAATGGCTGGTGGTTTGAAGGAGCAAACGTTTGTGTGTGAAAGAGAAACCTACTTAAATGGGTGGTGACAAGGAGGAGGTACTGAGTCAACGTCTGTGCCCGGAGGGAAGCTTAGACAACACCAGGCAGGAGAATAGTTCCTAGAAAGTGTAGTTAGTTGAACGAGTCGTGAGGCTTTTAAGATTGATGTAAAATTAATATAAAGAGAAAATCTTACTGAACTGTGTGCGCCTGTGTTCCTCGTCTCCAAACGGGACACCACCATAAATGAAGCTTGTGCAGTTGATTTTTTTTCAACTATGTGATGTAATTTTGAAAAGAACTCAATTTATATTGAAACCTTCAGCACTGCTCTCTGCTGAGTTTGTTTTAGCCTGTTTGAGGTTAACTAATCAAAAACTGATAATGCTAGATCTACCACCAACATGGCAATGATTACCCTTTTCTTAAAAAAAATACTTTTCTTCCTTCTCCCCCTTGCCCCCTCCCATGCATCACCTGTGTCAGTTTTTCACTTGCACTACTGCTGGCCTGACTGGTTTTTGTCTGCCTGAGGCAACAGACTAGTAAACAAAATAACAAAATCAAAATGCTAATGAGTGAGCCATTTCATTGATTGATATTAAAAGTAAAGGTGTCCCCGCACTTGTAGTGCGAGTCGCTTCCGACTCTTAGGGTGACGTCTTGCAACGTTTACTAGGCAAACCGTATATATGGGGTGGGATTGCCAGTTCCTTCCCCGGCCTTTCTTTACCCCCTAGCATATGCCAGGTACTCATTTTACCGACCACGGATGGATGGAAGGCTGAGTGGACCTCGACCCCTTTTACCGGAGATTTGACTTCCTCCTTTCGTTGGAATCAAACTCTGGCCATGAGCGGAGCTTCAGCTGCGTTACCCCCGCTTACCACTCTGCGCCATGGAGGGATTATTATTGATATATATAAGAGGAGACAGGCTCAGAAACAAACACTGAATGTTAATGGCTACCATCATCACCTAAATGACACAGAAGTTAAAGGGATTTTCATATTTCAGCAGTTTAGATCAAAGATGTCATGAATAACAAGGTCTTTACATTTGACACTGTTTTTTTAAAAAAATTGGTATTGGGGAAAGCTGCAAAAGCTCATAGCAAAGACGACGGATCCATAAAGATGACAAATTAGCAAACTCAGGGGGAAGGATGGGGGGTAGTCTGATGCCCAGGTTGACCTTAGTGAATTTCTGCCCCATCCCCAGCAGCAGCTGGCATGCCTTAACCCCTGTGGGCTCTTCTCAGAGCAGCAGGTTCAAATCAGACTATTCCATGGTCTTTGGGAGAGCCAGGTGAGTGGGTGGTAAATCAACTCATTTACCATTTATGAACTAGGACAGTCACTTTATGAAGAACACAAAGTTCACTGATGATCGACTGCAAAAGGTCTTTGTGATTCTGATGTGCTCAACTGAGCTGATAATATAGACAGAAATAATTCATTTTCCATTAATCATTACTGTTCCTTGTCATGTTTGTCTTAAATTTAATGACACCATGTCTAAAATAAATTGTTATTGTGACTATGCTTCCTAAATGATAAGACAATCCTGACTTGCCAGTTCAGAGCAACATTATTCAGTGCCACTGACGCTAATGAGTCAACTTTTAAAATAATTACTATGGTATTAACATAATGTGCAATGATTTCTTGACGTCTTACTTTTGCAGTGATAAGAATAATTAAATAACTGAGGTTGTGGACATAATAAGATAATCACTACTCTCTGTGGGTTTGTTTTGCTTTGCTTTGTTAAGAACACATTTTTCACCTCTTGTCCTTAGTCCTGTGGGGTATTACCACAACCATCAAGAGTTCGGTTTATAAATCCAGAAGTTATATATTTAAAGGCAGCAGCAAAACTAATGTCAACTGTTAATTCAACTGAGCCACCATGGAAGGAAATAAAACAAAAAGTGTGTTGGGGTTTGATTTTATAATCTGTGCAAGATCATAGTGAAGAATGTAATCTAAGGCTCTCACATGGTTATTTCTCTACTCTCCCCCAAACAGTTACTCATCCATATAATAATGTGACTTTTGATGTCATGCTTCTTGGTTAACAATGAACCCTCTAGGAAAAACATTTAAGTGTTAACCAATAATTATACCCATGACTGTTGCCCACAGCTGATGACTGATTTGAAAGCTAATGGAGCATTATAATGTTGAAAGCCTCTAATACTTCAGCAACCCAGGCATTAACTGCTCCACATGAGAGGTCTAGAGGAGTTATTATTGATATAAACCATATTAAGTGATTTGTGGCTGATTATTTTTCTTTCCTCCATAGAGTAATACATGTGCAGCTGACTCAAAAACTCAGTAATTCATATGTGATCAACAAGCAATTTTCCAATAGCCACTAAACCAGTCATGCTCTATTACAGTAGATGTATCGTTCTTAGTTTTAAAAAATCATTGTGAAAATTGCCCTATTTTTTCTACTGACTTGAATAATTTGGCTATTTTCAGTTTCTCCCTTTTTATTTATTTTTAAGGCCAGTACTATTATCAAGATTGTTTTGCATAAATAGTGTATGTTTACTTTGCAAATGCATATAAATAAAAATATTTCTCATTTAGGCCATCAATTATACCAAAAACAAACAAAAAGAGCTCACCCAGAACATGATTAAAACAAATCTGTACAATGATGCAACAGTAAATGAACATGCACCTTTAAGGTTGAATTATATGTGCCCCTATGAAAAGCTGCATAAAATTGATTAGTGTCTATAAAATGTTCATGTAGTCAAAATGCTTTGGATAAGATTATTACACTGTTGCCTATATGGAGTGCTTATATTATGGTGATAACAGAAGGATTGCATGGCTATATGTGTACCATGATTCTTTAGAGACACATAAAAAGCACAGAATGAGATCAGAATTCACAGTCTGAGAATCTTAGAATTTTAAAAAGCAAGCTTCTAGGCCTTAAGGCTGTGAAAATACACTTCAAAGTATGTCGACAAAACTGGTGAACTTTCAGAAGCCTGGAGATGAAAGAGGCTGAGACACCCAGTGGCTGGGGGTGCAGCTTTAGTGTCTTGCAGAGATCCTTGCCCTTCCCCATGTCTAGCAAAAACAGAATAATTTTGCAAAATAGTAAAAATGCAGAATAAATTATTCAAGAGAGAGAGAGAGAGAGATGAATGGTGACATCTGAAAATTCATGAGGATATCTTCCTGCACAATCCTTTCATGGCTGAGCCCCCACGGTCATTCAAACCATTGTTAGGGAACACTCGGCTTCAGGTGTGCCCAGTCCTCCCTTTCCAATCAGAATCGTGTCAAATGTGAAGGGTAACCCTATATCTGTAGGAAAGCTGAGTTCATTATCATCCTTTAAGAGATTGCACTCAAGTCAGGAAGATCCCCAGGGCTTCCAGTGCATGCCCCATGTCACCTGGGGGCATGTTTCAAAGACTTGAACCCCACTGCACCATGTTAACATTCCTATTTCCTGACAAGAAATTTGTGAATACATTAAAAAGAAAACATACCTCTCTAAAAAAGTATGAAATTAATATACTTTAGAAGGCTATCCAGAACATGTTATATTTCAGAAAAAGTATCTGTGTTGCCAAGGCAGCTTGCAGTACATTTGTAAAGGGAGTGCTCATTATTTCTTCTAAAGCAACAATGAATACAAACGCTGAAGACTGTGATAAGAACGTAAGAAGAGACTGCTGGAACAGGCCAATAGCCTATCTAGCCCAGCATCCTGTTCTCACAGTGGTCAACCAGATGCCCACAAGCAAGACCTCAGCACAAGAGCATTCTCCCAACTTATGATTTCTAGCAAGTGACTTTCCCCCGGGACCATTTAAAAATTGCTTAGTAGACAATGATTTTTTACCTGTTTAGCAATTGGAAAGCACTGTGCTAGAAGCTAAAGTTTTTTTTCTTTTTTTAAGAAAAATGGAATTCAAATATTAATACAATAAAACAGTAAGAAATAAAAGAAGCAATATAAATCCAATTAAAATCAGTATGGGTATTTTAATGCAATAGATGAGCCTCTTGTGTTAAACAAAGTTCTCCGACATTTGGTGTAACTGAGCCATTGTCTTGCTCGTGTATTCTTCCCTAGCTTCGCCCCTTCTTTCTCACTGTATCCTTTCTTCCCATGTATTGTCTCTCCACTCTTTCAACTCTTGTGCCAGCCTTTTCCCGCCCACTCAGGACCTTCCCATCTGGCTGCCAGCCACAGCTTTATTCTTCTGAGGAAGGCAGAGCCCATCACTTTCAATCCATCCAGCTCACCTTCCCGGGGGTCTGCCAGGTTCTAAGAATGACAGAACAGCTGCTGTGTCCATCATTCTTCACATACACAGCTACACCACTCCACACAGTCACCATCACAGGCCTCCTGAATTAAGTTTGTGGACCTCTGGTGGTCTGCAGACCACACTTTGGGAACCCCTGTGGTAAAACATAGCCATTACCACTAGTAGCCAAGTCCCTTCAACAAGTCTGTTCACCTACATCCAGAGCCTGGAAGTAATTAGTTACAAAAAATGAATTACTTGTAATTTACTACTTTTTTGAGGAATGACTGGGTAATTCCTTTACATTTTGATTATAATGGAATGAGGGGTATTTTTATTATTTTTGAAGAGCAATTGTAATGTGTCCAGCATTACTTTGGGCCGTTGCTTGGAGGAGGGAGCAGGGAAAGCCTTCTGCTCCTCTGATTTGTGGATAAAAACCATGTGCCTCAAAATGGGCTTCTGTGCAGCATTGCTCTTCCCTCGTGCTCTGTGGGTGGGTAGGAGGTGACGAAGGAGGAGGTGGAGAGTGAGACAGGGTGGAGTGGAGAAAACAATTGTTTTAAAAAATGGATGGTGGTGGTGAAGAATGGAGTTGAGGGAGAAAGGAGCCAGAGGGCAAGAACATGTATAAAGCAGAAGGAGGCAGCAGCAGAATGGAGATAAAGGACTGTGGAGGTGAAAGATGACAACGTGTGTGTGTGTGTGTGTGTGTGTGTGTGTGTGTGTGTGTGTGAATGAATACTGTGTTTTCAGTTACTTTGCTGCATTTGCATTGTTTTAACTTTTTTGCATCTCGGGAAAATGTTTGCTTGGGTGGGTGTCCCTTAGTTGGTGGCAGGGCAGGGCCGGGAAAATGGTTAAGTAAGAGACATTATGCTTGCTGGGTGAGAGCGTGGGGGGGTTGCACTTGGTTTGACATGCAAAGATCTGCGTAGTGGCCTCTGCCTCCCTCCCTGCATCCCTTACCAGTGAAGAGACCACCACTGCTATCTTATGGATAAAAAGAATTATTCTACTACCTCTGTGCGTGTGTTTATTTTTAATGTTGTTTCAGATGACTTAGTGTGCAGTAGCCAATGCCAGCACCTTGTAGGCACTCTAGTTTTTTTAAAGTAACTTAAGTGTAATTGTAGTGATTACTTTTGAGTAATGGTAAAGTAATCAGTTCCTTTCAGAACAATTGTAATTGTAATTTATTCCTTTTTGGGGCCATGTAACAGTAATTGTAATTTGTTCCTTTTAAAAAGTAATCTTCCAAGCTCTGCCTACATCTCATTTCATTGTCTAAATACAATAGCCTGTTTTCTTTCCCTCTTAATAAAATTTCAAGATGAAATGTTATTAAACTTATATGGTACTTCTTTAAACACTATCATTGACTGATCATCTGTTATTACTAACAAGAATGTCTGGCATATTCCAGAAGCTTTGTGCCCCTACTGTACCAGAGTGTCCATGAAATTGGGTTTGTGACCAGTTAAACTGGTTTTATCTCTGCTTTGTGTTGCAAAGCAGAAAGGATATTCCAGGGATGAATTGGGCTCTAAATGGTTTGTTTATTGGTAGATACGTGTGCAAAACCCTTGTCCTCCCTCTTCTAAGGGGATGCAATGGAGAAGTTCCTCAAAATAATATCCTTGTTTAATGAAAAGGATCTGGACATCAAACAGAATAAAGTACTTAAAGTATTTTGCAGAATTTGTATGTATATTATATTAATATATCTATATAAAATAGATATAGATAGCATTTTTAGGACTATCCCTTGATTAATGAAATTCTAATTATAGTGTGCATGACAAATAACATACATCAGTTCGGGGCAGGGTTTTGTAACTGTTCTTAAAACTTTTATTAGTTTTTGCTCAGTATGTGAAGGGATGGTAGGATGGTACAGAGCTTGGAAAAGTTACTTTTTTGAAGTACAACTCCCATCAGCCCAATCCAGTGGCCATGCTGGTTGGGCTGATGGGAGTTGTAGTTCAAAAAAGTAACCTTTCCAAACTCTGGGATGGTAGCACATATCTTTTTTAAAGGTGCAGTTTCCCTTAGGAGTGAAATTTATTAGACAATAGACTATTTACATGGGAATAAAAGAAAGTGTCTGCATTCTGAAATTAGGAAACAAATCCCATGCCTTAGGTGGCAATACTCTATGTCCTTCTCCTACTTCGTTACATTTGTCATTTATCCTCGACCCCTATGATGATACCCAAATAATCCTTGCTTTCCTTTTCAGGTGCCCTTGGGTTGGGGACCAACATCTTGAAACATGTTAGTCTTGAGCCCCACAATGTGCCCTGACACTCTGAAGCTTTTAAGTTCTAATAGAGAGATGCTAGGATGCCTCTTGGCTACATAGCTTAACAACTTGGATGTTTTATTGCAAGAGTGGGAAATCTTTGGTCCTTCAGATATTGTTGCACTCTAACTCCCATCAGCTTCAGACAGCATAGCCAGTGATCTAGGATGATGGGAGTTGTAGTCCAACAATATCTAGTGGGCCACAGGTTTACCATCTCTGTTCAATCGAATAGTTAAGTTTAAGCAATATACTATCCACTAGCCATCTGTCGGGAATGCTTTGATTTGGATTCCTGCATTGAACAGGGGGTTGGACTTGATGGCCTTAAAGGCCCCTTCCAACTCTACTATTCTATGATTCTATTCTATTCTTTTAAATTAACCCCATGGTAATGCACCATGCTATCTCAGACTCTTGATATGAAAATGGAAGGGTTTTAAAAAAAAAAACTTGTTACAGCATCTTGACTTCAGCTAGGAGCAGTGAAAGCCCAGTAATATTCCAGACTGCAAAGTCTAATTACAAACTGAAGGTCCATAGGCTCAAGTAAAAGGAAAGATATCATTCTCACTACATCTTCTAGACACATTGTCCAACTTACCATCAGTCTTATTTGGTTTGAGCTCCAGACAGCAAGCTGTTCTCCCACAAATCTAATGAATCTAAAATAAATTAGATTTATAAGACTAGAATATCCTTTCAAGGAATCACTTAATACAGTTAAAATTAGACTGGACAAATCAGTTTAGAATGTAATGTATTTAGCAAGCTTGTAGTCAAGTAATTTATTTTAATATGCCTTTACCATTTCTAATTTGTATGAGTCACACGTTCCCAAACGTCTGTGTTAGATGAAGCAGGAAATAGTTGGATGAGATAACAGGAACTTGAGCAACATTGGGGCTGTTTCTGGTTAGGAGGTATAGGCTACCATCCTAAACTCATTTATTCCAGAGTAACGGATTGCAGTCTTAATCCAGAAGTTTAGGACCAATTGATGTAGTAACATAATGAAAATAAGCAATTTGAAAACTACAGAATGAGTTAACAATCAATCCCACCACTATCACTGAAATCAAAGGATTGTTTGAGTATGTGATTGTAGATATCATCTGAGAAGGCAGTAGCCCTAATTTATATGATGTTTTATTTTAAAATTAAATGCATCAAATCTTTCTCATAACAGTAAATTTTAATGCTTAATTTGCTGGTCAGCTTTAACATTGCATTGTATCTTTATTCAAAAGAAGAACCTTGTCCGGTGGGATTTATTTTGAAATAGATGTGTCTAGGATTGCAGTTTTCTTTGATTAGTCATTGGAGCTGAGATTTAAGAGCATATTTGTTCTTTATTGTTTAAGGTTATTTTAATTCTATTTTAATATGGACTGAAATAGAAAATATTAAAAGCGGCCTTTCATGAAATAGCGGTGGTAGTGCTTGCCTTTTAAATTGTAAGCTATCTTACGCTTCTTTAAGTTTCTAAAAAACCCCATAGATATCGAAGTTTAAGTTAAATGAATATGGTTTAAAGGCAAATGATCAATCTACTAAAATAAGGCCGTCAAGTCCAACCCACTGCTCAATGCAGGAATCCAAATTAAAGCATACCCAATAGATGGCTGTCCAGCTGCCTCTTGAATGCTTCCAGGGTTGGAGAGCCCATCACCTCCCTAGCTAATTGGTTCCATTGTTGTACTGCTCTAACAGGAAGTTTTTCCTGATGTTCAGTCGAAATCTGGTTTCCTGCAACTTGAGCCCATTATTCCGTGTTCTGCATTCTGGAACGATCAAGAAGAGATCCTGGCCCTCCTACGTGTAGCAACCTTTCAAGTACTTGAAGAGTGCTATCATTTGTCCCCTCAGACTTCTCTTCTCAATGCTAAACTTGCCCAGTTCTTTCAGTCTCTCCTCATAGGGCTTTCTTTCTAGTCCCTTGACCATCCTTGTTGCCCTCCTCTGGTCACTTTCCCCCAGAGTTCCTGTAACTGCCACTTCATCCACCAAGTCATCTCTATTCTTTAATAGCTTGACAGCCCTAGATGATTGTATTCCTCTTTACAGAGATTCTTGAATTTCTCTTTAGTGAATGCAATCATTTCCACAAATTAAATAATCTCGTGGTTTCTGTGCTGTAGCCCAAGGTTTAGAAGGTGTGCCTGAAGATAGCTTTTAGCTGGGGAGTGACAGCCAAGTCTCCCTTTTCTGTGTAGAAGAACCTCAGATGCCTAGCTATTCGACCCTTTTCCTTGTGTATGCACCAGATTCTTCCCCTTCGCTGAGGCTGTTTATATCCTCCAGTTTCCCCACCTTTCCTTCTGCCAGAGGGCCTACAGCTGTGGTCCTTCCCTCCCAACCAAGGAGATGAGTAGGAGTATCCCACCCTGTTCCTTCTCTCCCAGGTGGAGCCTCCAGGCAATGACCAAATGGGGTCTCCTCAGGAGCCATTGCGTAGTTGCTGCTTGGTGTTGTGTATTCTTAAAGAGCAAGGTGCAAGAAAAGGACCAGTGAGTGCTAGTGGCCCATCACAGTTTCATAAACTCAAGGTCATTGTTAACCATGTATCCTACTCCCTGGGGTCCACATCTGTGGAATCATAGAGTTGGAGGGACCTATAAAGCCATCGAGTCCAACCCCCTACTCAGTGCAGAAATCCAAATTAAATCATACCTGACAGGTGGCTGTCCAGCTGCCTCTTGAAGGCCTCCAGTGTTGGAGAGCCCATCACCTCCCTAGGTAATTGGTCTCATTGTCGTACCACTCTAACAGTTAGGAAGTTTTTTCTGATGTTTTCAGTTTTTCAGTAGAAATCTGGCTTCCTGCAACTTGAGCCCATTATTCCGTGTCCTGCACTCTGGGACAGTCGAGAAGAGATCCCGGCCCTCTTCTATGTGATAACCTTTCATGTACTTGAAGAGTGCTATCATATCTCCCCTCAGTCTTCTCTTCTCCAGGCTAAACTTGCCCAGTTCTTTCAGTCTCTTTTCATAGGGATTTGTTTCCAGTCACCTGATCATCCTTGTTGCCCTCCTCTGAAACTGTTCCAGTTTGTCCGCATCGTTCTTAAAGTGTGGTGTCCAGAACGGGACGCAGTACTCAAGATGAGGCCTAACCAGTGTCGAATAGAGGCGAACCAATACTTCACACAAATTGGAAACTATACTTGTATTTATGCAGCCTCAAATAGCATTTGCCTTTTTTGCAGCAACATCATACTGCTGACTCATATTCAGCTTGTGATCAACAACAATCCCAAGATCCTTCTCACATGTAGTATTGCTAAGCCACATAGTCCCCATTTTATAACTGTGCCTTTGGTTTCTTTTTCCTAGCTGTAGAACATTGAACTATCCCTGTTAAATTTCATTCTGATGTTTTGAGCCCAATGCCCCAGCCTATCAAGACCCTTTTCTTCTGTATTCCAAGGTATTAGCTATCCCTCTCAATTTTGTACCATCTGCAGCTCTGATAAGCATTCTCTGCACCTCCTCATCCAAGTCATTAATAAAAATGTTGAAGAGCACTGGGCCCAGGACCAAGCCCTGCAGTATCCCGCTCGTTACCTCCTCCAAGTTTGAGAAGGAACCATTGATATGCACTCTTTGAGTATGATTCTGTAGCCAACTGTGTATCCACCTCATAGTTGTTCCATGTAGCTCACATTTAGCTACCCTGCTAATCAGAATATCATGGGGCACTTTGTTGAAACCTTTGCTGAAGTTGAGATACATTATGACCACATCATTCCCACAGTCTACCAGGGAGGTTGCCCGATCAAAAGATGAGATAAGATTAGTTTGGCAGGATTCATTCTTGATAAATCCATGTTGGCTTCTAGTAATCACTGCATTGTTTTCAAAGTGCTTACAGATGGACCGCTTTATAATCTGCTCCAGAATTTTCCCAGGGATCGATGTCATGCTGACTGATCTGTAGTTCCCAGGTTCCTCCTTTTTGCAGACACGGACATTAGCCCATTTCCAGCCATCCAGTACTTCACCCATGCTCCACAATTTTGCAAAGATAATAGTGGTTCCGAGAATTCTTCAGCCAGTTCCTTCAATACTCTAGGATGCAGTTCATCGGGTCCTGGAGATTTGAACTCGTTCAAAGTGATTAGGTATTCTTTGACCATTTGTCTGTCAACCTCAAGCTGCAATCCTGCCCCTTCAACTTCACATTTTCCAGGAGGGTCATAAACCCTCTTTTGGGAGAAGACTGAGCCAAAGCAGGAATTGAGCGATTCTGACTTTTCTTCATCATCTGTTATCATTTTGCCATCCTCATTGAGTAGCTGTGCCACCATTTCCTTTTCACTGTCTTTTACTATGGATGTACCTGAAGAAAGCTTTTTTGTTGCTTTTAGCATCTCTTGCTAACCTCAACTCATTCTTAGCTTTAGCCTTCCTGAGACCATCCCTGCAATTCCATGCTATCTGTCTGTACTCTTCCTTTGTGATCTGACCTTCCTTCCACTTCCTATATGTATCCTTTTTGTTTTCAGGTCATCTCTAAGCTTTCTGTGACGCCACATTGGCTTCTTCTGCTGTCTTCCCCCTTTTTTCCTTGATGGAACTGTTTGCCATTGTGCCTTTTGAATTTCCTCTTTTAGAAACTCCCACCCATTTTCTCATAGAACCTTACTTACCATTGTTGCAAGTTTATTAAAATCAGCTTTCCTGAAGGCCTGGGGACATGTATGGCTTGTTCGGTATTATAAAAATACACACAGAAATAGGAACTAATTTGGTTGGTCCTATTTCTTAGCAGAGTTGTAAAAATACAAGCAGCAGAATGAGAATATAAACCAGCCCACCTTCCCTGGGTTTAAATAACAACAGGCACAATCCTTTAGGTAAAAGAAAAGAATGTTTACTCACAACCTCTCCACATGTTCAGAAGAAGATAGGCTCTAGCTTAGAAGAAAGAAAAATATAGAAGTCTCAGTCCATCTTGGTGTTTGTAATGATGCTCTTAGCAGAGAGCATCATGCCATGAGGCCTCTCTCAAAGGTAGGAAGATCAGCAAAGGAGAATATTCAAAAAATCCCCCAGGACAAAGGAGGAGGAAGTCAGGTAAGTAACCCCACACCCATTAGGAAGTTACATCATGGTAAAACAGGTACATGGGATATTCCCCAAATATCCCTTAAAGTGACCATGCAACATTTGCCTATTCCAACATGGCTACTCTCAGCTTTTGCTTCCTCTAATATCAAGAACTCAAGTATAGCATGGTCACTTTCCCCCAGAGTTCCCATAACTGTCACTTCATCCACGAAGTCATCTCTGTTGGTTAGAATCAAGTCAGGGATAGTTGATCCTGTAGTTGCTTCCTCCACTTTCTGTTGGAGAAAGTTATCTCCAACACAAATCAGGTCAAGACTTTCCTCTTCTCCCAGGCATTTTAGCATATGTTTTAATTGGCTTTTAAGTATGTGTTTTTAAATTTGTATATTTGTTTTTATGTTTTAATTGTTGTAAACCACCCAGAGAGCTTTGGCTATGGGGCGGTATACAAATGTAATAAATAATAATAATAATAATAATAATAATTTATGGATTGTATCATTAATTATCGATATATTATTGCCAGCTATATTGAAAATTATACCAGCACATTGAAAAGTCCTCAACAGCAGGACAGAAATGTGGTAGAGGATAACAGCTGTTCATTAAGCAAGCATTGTGCTAATTAGCAGATTCTCATAATTCGCAGGTGTAACACAATTTTGATGTATTTCAAGGGGCAAGTGACATCATACCTGTGAATTACATATACTTTAAGCTATGTTAACCTTGAGTCCTTGGATTTTGCTGCTGCAGATTTACTGACAGTTTTCAATAAAGACATCAACTGGATTTGATAGACAAAACAAAGCTGCTTGGTGCCTGAATCCCATTTTGATGAGGAGACATCACTCCTGACATTGTTTCACAGAGTTAATGAAATTAAGTAAAATCTCTTCACTTTCCAAAACATACAGCACAATTGTTCACTATTGCCCTGAAAAATGAATTGCAAATGACTTTACTCACAGATGGCTGAAAATGAAAAAAATATTTATAATCAAAAGATTTTCAGTGAAGGTCCTGAAAGATAAAGCTATATGGACAGCCCATCAAAAAGAGAACATTGTAGACCCTCCAGCAATGTCAAAGTTTGCCAAAATGTCATTTCTGGAAAATCACCTGTCTCTGCTTGATTTCCACAGTTGGATCCAAAACTGATGAAAGGGATCAGCAATTAATTGTGTTAAGGAAATGAATACCAGCTGGTACACTACTACTACACACAGTTAATACTAATATAAATTACAGCTGATTATCTTCAAAAAGTCACATGTTTACTTTCAATGTTTATGGATACTTTTAAAAGGACGTATGGGAGACAGTGTCCTGGCTCTCACCCAAAATATGACAACAGGGGAACTTTCTTATAAGTAAAGAAGTGAAAGTTTACTACTGCAGCATAACATACCAGCTCAGTATCATGGAAAGAGCAGAATATAGTCCAGGTGCTCTTACAAGGCAAAGAGATAGCAACAAGAAGTCTGGTTCAGAATCAAGGCCAATGTTCAGGTGTCCAAGATCAGTGACAAGGATTTCAAGACAGCATGAGAGATGTCAAGTTGTTCCAACAAATTTCCCTGCCTACCCACCAAGCTTTTAGCAGAAGTGGAGAATGCTCATCTACTTGCAAGAATCCATGTCCCTACAAGAATTCTTGGCCTGAAGGTGGATGTTCCACCTATGGAGATGAGTCTTCTTTTTTCTCTTGGTGTCCCTGGGAGACATTGCTAGACCCACTTCTTTATCCTTCAGATGGAAAACAGCCTTCACATATTCTAACAGCCCGCCTCTCCTTGGGCAAGGGAGAGGCAGCCTCTGGGTCTCTCACCTTATAATTAAATCCAAGAGCATCCAGAGAGGTAGTGGTGTATCAAAAGGGCTCTCCTCTGTTGTCTCATCTGCCCTCCCCTTCAGGGTTCTCTTCCTCAAGTTCCTCCCACTTCTGGTCCAAATCAGAGTATCCATCCTGGTCAGAATCAGAATACTCTGAGGAGATCATGATATCATCTCCCACCCCATGACAGCCCATCTGGGCTTGTTTTAGAAGCATAACACCAGTGAAAGCAGCATACTAACACTGGGGCACAAACATCTGTAGCTGGTTTCCAATATTGTTTCTTTGATCTGTAGCCTTTTTAGTCTGTCAGGCATTGCAAGTGACCCTGGCGGTGATGGGAATCTAAAATCTGAGCCACCTCAAATTCATCCTCCCCATCTACCACAAAGTGGGGGGGGGGAGTCACCGAAGCCTGGTATGGGTGCTCTGGCATGGTGGAGTTAAGAGGGAGCAATGAAATCCTGGGTGAACACCCACAAAGTGGGGAAACCAGAACTGGAAAGTTACGGGATTGATCTGAACCTCAGTTGGAAAAGATGCTGTGAAGTGGGAGCCTAGTTTGTGACTGGGCACTCCTAAGGGAAGGTATCTGGTGGACAGCCACACCAGGTCCCCTATCTTCAGCTCAAGCCCCTATTTGCTGTGCTTTCCTGCATCTTCTCTGTAGGGGCTTTTGTCCACTCCATCTGCTCTTTCAGAAGTTGCTGCATTGCTCAATGTTCGGGAGGAAACTATTAAGATTACTTGAGCCTTGAGAGAACAAACCCTTCTGTATTGTGCACTGAAGGAGTCCAAAAGGTGGAAAGGCATAAAGGAGTTGGGGAGGCCAAACTGTTTCCAATGCATCTGTCATCTAAGCTGAAGGACAAGCCCTGCGGGATATGAAGAGTGGAACCGGAGCATTTTATGGAGACTCAAACAGATACTTCTTGGGACATCCCACTCTCCTTGCCACCTGCACAAAGACTTCAAGATTCAGTTGCCACTCCACCTCCTTCACTGTGGAGTGGCTGAGCCAATCTTCCAGCTTGTTGTCCAGCCTAGCCAGGTGTTCAACCTTGAGTGATGTCAGGTTCCTTTCTGCCCAGTGAAAAAGTTTGTGTGCCTTCCCCATCAAAGCCCAGGAATGAGTTGCCCCCCCTCTTTGCTGATACATGCCTTTGCCAAGGTAGTGTCAGTGTGAATCAATAAATGGGTGACCTGAAGCTGAGTTTTGAATTCCTTCAGAGTCAGCCTGAGATCTCTTAGTTTCAAAAGGTTGATGTTCAGTTGAATTTCTGAGGGAGACCAAGAACCCTGGACACTGCAACCTCCTAAGTGAGCTCCCCAGCCTGAGAGACTTGTGTCTGTTGTGAGAATCAGCTGAAATGGCTCCTTCAAACCTATTCCTGACTCCAGCCTGCGAGGTGCCAACCACCACTGAAGATCCCAACACAGGGTGTCTGGAACCAGCACCAACCTGGACTGTTTCTGAGCACTGTCACCCTGATAGGGCTGGAGCAGCTGGAGAAGATCATGGAAATGGAACCTGGACCAGCAGACGATGCTGAAGACAGAGACAATCAGGCCCTGGAGCTGAGCCAGGACCATCAGATCTACCCTCTTTAGGGAACTTATTGTCAACAGAGCATGTCGAAACTTGGTTACCCTTTCTTGAGTCAGAAACATCCTGAACTGGACACTATCAAGCACCAAACCCAGGTGGCTGATAGACTGTGCTGGGATGAGGGAGCTCTTCTTGAAGTTGTCTACCCATCCCAAACTCTGAAGACAATCCAGAGTATGTTGAGTAGCCAAATCACATGCCCCCTGGGATGGTCCTGTCACCAGGATGTCATTGTGATACTATTGTATACACAAACCTTGAATGCACAGGTACATCACCACTACCACCATCACCTTGGTGAAGACCCTCGGCACCAAAGAGAGGCCAAAGGGCAGTGCCTAGTACTGGAAGTGCTGACTGGTGTAACACAATCTCAGAACACACCGGTGAGCTGGCTGAATCAGGATGTGGAGGTAAGCCTCCAAGAGATTGATTGAGGCCATCCAGTCTCCTCTTCTTAGTGTTGCTACAATGGACCTGAGGGTCTCCATCTTGAAATATTTCTTGGAGACCCACTGGTTAAGCCACTTTAATTCTAAAATGGCCTGAGCTTCATCATTTTTCTTGGGCACTAAGAAAATTTTAAACAAATCCCTGATCACTTTTGCAGTGGCAGAACCTGCTCTATTGCTTGTATCTTGAGTAGATGCTCTATAGCTTCCAGATAATTCAAATGTTTCACTGAGCATCTGGATTGACGAGCAGGGATGAAAACATCCCCAGGAAACTGGTCAAATTTGATTGCATAGCCTGAGGAGACCGTCTCCTTTTCTCACCTGTTGGTGGTGATGTTGCACCACTGGTTGGCAAAGAAGAGGAGCCGAGCACCCATCCTCTTGCTGCTGCTCTGTGTTAGATTGTCAGGTACTACCCTTCCTGGATCCCTTGGAAAAGCAAGTGGATCCAAACTGGAATGTGAGTCTGCGGAACCCACGTCCACTATTGTCCCCACCTGGGTCAAAATGAGAAGAAGCCATGGCCCCTGTAGAAGGAGCAAAAGGAATGAAAGGACTGCTGCTGTTGTGGCTTCTTATGTGTCTTCTTGGGTGGCCGAGGAAGGACCTTTTCTTTTTCCTAGTTTCCACCAAGTAAGCATCCAATTTTTCCCCAAAGAGCGGTTTGCTGGCAAACAGGAGGTTAAGGAGCGTGCTTTGGGCAACAGAATCTACCACCCATTGGCATAGCCATATGTTCCGTTTTGCTACAGCTGTAGCCACCATCGACCTAGCAGCCGCTTGGAAAGCATCCAGGAAAGCATCAGCAGTCAGTGCAGAAGCATTAAAGATTTTCTTAAGGCCATCCTTAACTTCCTTGGGTGTATTGTCTTTGTGTAGCTGCTCCTCTGTCCAAAGATAGGCTGCATGTGAAAAGAACAAGGAGGCAGCAGCTGTTTTGAAACCGATGGCATCTGATTCAAAGCTGCAGCACAAAGCACTCTCCACCCGCTTGTCACACAGTTCCTTCAGGCTAATTTCCGCTTCTGTGGCTGTGACTGATGGGGCACCCAAAGCAGTCACCGGAGGGTCCACCGTTGGGAACAAGCTGCTGCACTACAGGAACAGGGCAAGCAGAGAGGGTTTTACTCAACTTAGAAAAAGCCCTTGCCCTTTAGGTTGAGACCACTCAGCCTTCTACACTTTTTGAAATTCTTCATGTAGAGGAATGATAGCAGGCTTCGCTTCAGCAGAAGGGAAAGCCTTCTTAGTCCCTGAGACCCCTGTCAGGGCAGGCAAAGCATCGGAGCTCACTCCTTCGAGCCTTAATCAAGAGGGGATGGAATAGTTGAGTGGCTAACAATCTCGTCTGCCTATAAACCACCTCAGTCTCTTTCTCTGACAAACCAGCATCATCTTCACCAGTTTTACCCACCTGATGCTCAGAATCAGACAAATCAGGTAGTACAGAAACCACAGTGGTGATCCCTGCCAAGGAGGGGCCACCTGTGACTCTCACAGATGGCTGTGTCTGTCTACGTGGTCTGTGTCACTGAACCCAGAGGAGTCCCTGCTGCAGAGACCATGGGAGGAGAATTGGGGTCCTGTGCAACCGTGGAAATGGGTTCCAGTGTAGCATGAGGAGGTGAGGGGGTATTGGGGAACCTCCCCACCTATTCTAGGCCTTTTCTTTGCAGGAGAGCCATTATGATTTCTGGAGTTGCTACTGCAAGAGACAGGAGAAGATTCCAGGGAGCTGGACATGTTGCAGGATCCCTGGGATCGACCTATGCCATGTTCCCTGGAAGCCCATTTATGCTTCTGTTTGGATTTAGATCTCTGTGACTTTCCCCTCATTTTCTCATCAATATAGCTTGTGATCCAAGACAGGAATTTAGGGAGCTTTCCCTCTGAGGGGAAGAGAAGAGGGACCCCTGGGGATTGAGCACCTCTAGATACTGCCTCACTTAGCTCTGGGGTAGGAGACAACAGGTGCAAAGAATCCCTTGCTGTTCTAGAGGTGACAGAATCAGCATAGTCAGAAGGTTCACCCACCTCTGCAGATGCTGCATACAAAACAGAAGCTGCCCTGATGTCAGATATTGCCTTGCTGTAGTAACCGTTTCCCCCCAAAAAAGATGGTGACCAGCAGGAATGACCACTTTAGAATGGTGGGCTCCTGTGACAGCTTTAAAATGGCAGACTCCTGCTGTGCGAGCACATAGGCATGGGCAAACACTGTTCCACACTCTCAGCCCCTCAGAATGGCCTGAAGCCCAGCCCTGTAGGAAGGTAGGGTCAAGAAATGTGCCCTCAACCCTTTTTTTAAAGAAAATGGGAGAGTGCTTTAGCGATCCCCTTGAGTAAAAAGGTCTCCCCTGTTTTGAAAGCCTTTGCTGAAAAAACGCCCCACAGAAACAGTCAACCAAATCGAGCCAGGGGCGAGCAGGGGAGATTGGGCACCCAATCCTGACATGGAGCAGAGCACAGTGAAGGGACTGGGTATAAGGCTGCCCCGGAAGATGGAATAAAGAAGGCATGCGAGCTTGCAGGTCAGCTGGCATGTGAGATCGCTGCGCTGGCGGCAAGAAGGTGGCCCAGCTCAAAGCAGCAGGCACCACCAGCAACAGGGGAGAGGAGAAAGGGGGTTGTTGGGTTTTTTGGTGGGAGGGTAGGAAGAGGAGGAAAGAGAAGAACTCAAAGAAAACCAATTAATGCTCACAAATTGAAAAAGTGTCAGGAAGAGGAATTCTGAAGAGACAAAAAAAGCCCCAATCTGACTGCCCTAGCCAGAGAAGCGTTCTGCAGAGTAGGATGATTCCTTCCCCTGGAAGAGGAGATGCAAGACTTTGAAGCCCTGCCTATCAAGTCCGGAGGGAGGAGAAATAATGTTCAACAAATGCAAACCAGCATAATCAGGCAAATGACCAATTAGTGGATCATTTTCTGGCCAATGCTTGGCAGTGGCCAAGAGATGGCATTGCTACATACAGTAAGCCCTTAGGTTGTTTATGTGCGGTGTTCCCAGGCCGGCAGCTTCATAGCTTAGCCACCATCAAAGGACTGTACAAAGCATTGATCTTCAAAGACATACTTGCATTACTAATGCTAGGGCAAGCCTCACACATGATGGCTTGCCCAGGAGCATGGAGCAGACCTATATATACACACCCATAAAGGTGTGCTTATAATGAACCTTGCACTTGTCATCTGACTGATGCTGCTAACCTTCTATATGACATTACACACAGTTGCAGTGATAATGGTGGAATAAGTCCTCTTGTGAGGAAAGGGGAGAGACATTGTTTCCCCCCTTCCACGCTACTCCTGCAGCTTTGAGTGCATGAACAGGTCTTGTAGTTGCTTAGAGGCGTATGTCACCTAGAAAATAAAAAGTATTCTCTAAGTGACATCCACAGTATGCATTAGATCCGGCAGTAAAATTATTTCATATGGGCTGAGGCTCTATGCCTTTAAACAGATGCATAGCAGCAGCAATCAGCTGGCAAAGCAAGTTGCCATCACTGCATCTCCATGCTAGTCAAAAGACAATGGTCATTTCTGCCTGTTATGCAGCCGTTGAATGCCTGGAGCCTTTCAGTACAATCCTAGCCATATCTATGAAGAAGAAAGTTCTACTGAATTCAGTGGGGCTTACTGTCAGGTAATCTGTCTAGTAAGGCTCTGTAATTCAAGCAGTATCTGCTTGAGTCTCCCCTGCCCTCACCTCTCTCTACAGTCAACCAGAGGCTAGCTCTCATCTTGGGCCTGGGCTGATCAAACTAAATGGGAAAGACAACAGCTAATGATAATGATTCCTGGGATAGAGGCCAAGGAAAGCAAAGGACTGCAGTAAATGAAGCTTCCTATGTAATACCAGTAATACTCACAGCTCCACACATAATGCAGAATAGACTGTGAAAGGCTGCCAATCTAAATCCTCGCCCATTGAGGATACAGCCAAAAACTGGTCTGAAGTGTGGCATGCAGCTAGGGATGGGATCTGTTGGCTGGTGCCACTTCCAAAGCATTCCATCAACCTGACAGGCAGTATCGATTCAAGTTTGTTCTTTGTCCGCTATCCATTGCTTTTATAGGTCTGATACTTTTTCCTCCCAAAAATATCAATGAAAGGAATTATCAATATTTTGAAAGGAAAGTGGCTTTGTGTCCTCCTCCATTATTATAGGTTTGGTTTGCTTCCTCCTTGCTTGGAGCTTGGATTATTTGAGTGAAGGGGGGATGGCAGAGTGAGTGTGTGTTTTACTGCTGTGCTGTGAGTGAAATCAATAAAGGAACAATATATTTGGGGAGGGAATCTGGTGTTGGTGGAAAGTCGCTGAAGTTTAGAGCACACAGGATTATTCCACAAAGATGGAAAATATATGGACCACTGAAAAATTTGGTGCTAAATCTGAATTCGGCTGAACTCTCACTCATTCCTACATGCAGCTGAACTTGTACCCCCTTAAACAACTCCCAATGCCTTCTAAGGGATACTAGAACTGTCAGCTCAGACCAGGCATAGCTGTTTAAATCTCCACTAAAGCAGAAGACGAGGCCTCCAGTCCTCTTAGTCAGCCCTACTATTGTAAACATTGATGTGTAAACCCTGCTGTGCTTCAGTAATATCTGGGCCACTAATTAGAAGTTTTGTCTTTAAATCATGATAAAAATATAGCAGCACACACACACACAGAGTTTCTAAATTGGCTTGTCATGTTCTGCCACATCAATATTCTCACCATATCACTTGGGACTGTAGAGTGGGGTCAGGCACAAATCACTCAAGCAACGGTGAAATACTCCTGCTAACTGCGCATTATGGGATCTGAACCCATGGCCATTGATTGGCTCCTTGAACATGGAGGAAGAGGCATCAGCAGCTGCACTGGTGTTGGCTGCAGCCTTGTCTGCCAGACAGCAGGTACTTACCACCCTGGAGCAAGGCTCTTCCTGAGTGGTGCACATTCTTGATTCCCCTCTAGTCATCCTTCCTCTGTTGAAGTGGAGTTTTTATGGTGGTAAGTGACAATGAGGGCTTTTGGTAGAAGCAGGAATTACAGGGATTGGAGTTGGAACAATGATTCAAAAATTGGAAGTATGGAGCCACCATGGCCACCCAACAGTGGATATAAAATGCAAAAAGAAAGAAATTTAAGAAACGCTTAAACCCCCTTATCTGGGGTTCAAAGGTTACCACTCTCATAAATATGATCAGCAACGTGTGGGTATGGGGCAGTCTCCCTTCTTCAGGTGCACAGCAGCTATGGGAGTGCCAGGGTCTCTTTTCTTCAGGTGAACAACATCTGGCTGAGGTCACAATGACCAGACTCTTTTTCTCAGGCAAGCAGCATCAGCACGGGGTCACAGTGGCCAGTCTCTCTCCCCCTCCCCACCATTATCTGCCTCCCTCTCTCATACATAAACTGAAGCAGAGGCATGCAAGCAGTCTCTAATGGAGGTGGGCAGTAGACGTGTACAAGCGCAGTGGCCACCAGGTCTCTTATACTGAAATAGGCAGTGCCATGTCGACAAAGAAGCAGCAGGCAAAGCAAGGAGGAGAGTTGTGCAGGCCGGAACAACAGCTGTTGCCCGACGTCTCCATTTAGCAGGTACCATTGGGTGGCCTGGCATAAAATGTGATAGAGATTCAGGTTTGAGATGAAACATCCACTCTCAAATTCAGTGCTTACTGAAGTGATGGCATCCCTTCCCTTTCTTTTTAAAGCCCTTTAAAAGATGCTGCCTATAAGGGCATGGCACCCTAGAATCACAGGCATCTCATTGGCCACTGTGGGAAACAGGATGCTGGAGAAGATGGGCCTTTGATCTAATCCAACAGGCTAACTTGTGAACCATCCAGCTGAACGTAGCCGACCAGTCATGCAGTCTAGCCTGGCAGGTACTATCTTACCCTCAATGCCACACACTGCCAATTTCTCCAAAAACTATAATGAATGTTCTGCATGACTTTTCATTAAATACTAGAAATGTTGTGCCCAAACTGAATGACACATTACACTTCAGTATTATATTTTAACATGCTGCCAGGTTGATCTATTTTAGAGTGTGGGCATAAGATGTAAAGACCTGTGGGTATTATTAGCAGGTATTCACAATACTCTTCCAGGTAGCTAGGATTGTAATGAATTCAAGCGACAACTTGATTTCCCTAGATTCCTCAGACATGATGTCTGAGAAATAATTTCAATCTACATCTTAACACGTTTTCCTTGAGAGAAATTAATTCACTCTCTTGAATGGTTCTCAATAGCAATAGGGCCTTTAGTTGTTTTAGGTAGGCAAATATTTTGCAGGAAATGAGTCTGGAGTGTGTGGAGGGGGAGGGGGATTGTCACACTGACCTCCTATATTTGTTTGGTAGAAATCAGGATGCCACGTTACCCACACCCAGAACATATACATTCAGCCATGTATTGTTGCCAGACAAATGAATGTTCAGCTACTCTTTGTTCACTTCCAGGCAGACTGCAAAGTGAGGCTGATTGAGTCCCTGGTGGACCACCAAAAGTAGCTGCTAGGTTGTGCTTTGCTAGGTGAATTTAGGATGAATGTGTTTATGGTGCATTTACACAATCAAAGATCTATGTCAGTTTGTTTCCCTTGTCCTTCATCTACTTATTGCACATTACATGAGACACAGAAGATCCAGGATGAGTTGCAGCTTCAAGAGATAATTTAAATAAGAAAAACAGCTTTGGAGGAAAATGGTTAACTTCACTCTCTCAGCAACACAGGCTCAGTCCAACCTCCACTCCCATGACTGATTCTATTTGTTTATTTGAAAAAAGTGGGAGTTGCTGATAATGGATTTCCATATCATGTCTCATTTGACTCTTAGAAAACAGGCCCTTCTTAAAGGGGCCCTGCTAAAATTCCTTAAGAGATCCCATGGCAAAACATTGGCCAGGAAAAGTACTTCTGGTAACTCCATTGATATACCTATTGATTCCCTAGTGGCTTCACAGCTTCTTCAGATATCCCAGAGAGGTAACAAGGAAATGCAAATAATTTGTGTTTCCTCTCCCCATTTTTCTGGATTACTTGAGAGTAGGGATGGAAGGATCTGTCAATTTTGGTTCTCTCAGTTTCTCATTTTCCCAATTTTAAATTAAGTTCTTCACATTTTTGCAGCAGTTTGAGGGTTTTTTAAAAAATTCCTCATGAAAATTCTTCAGCATGTTTGTGTGAATTTCTTCTAATAAGCACATTTTTGTATGTAGTTTTGATTAATGTACACATTTTGCAAGTTTTCCTAATAAAGTGTATTATTTTCACTAATATATTCAATTTTTGCACATTTTCCTCCAATTTATGCATTTTTGTAAATATTGGTTGGTTGGAGAAGTGCATTGCAAAATGTGGACAAGTGCAAAGGATGGCTGTGTTTCAGTTTTCATACAGTTTCAGAAAGTGTGACTTTGAAAGATTTGGCTTTAAATGTGAACTGAATCAAATTTCTTCCCCATTCCTACTTAAGAGTCCATAATCCTCTTTACTATGCAACTCTCCAAATCAGAAGTAATATGGTGCTCTTCAAATGTTGCTGGAGTACAACTCTCATCATCTCTGACCACTGTCTGTATTGGCTGGTACCGATGGGAGTGTAATTCAACAATATATGGGATGGCATCACATTCGCTACTTCTGTTCAAACAATTGCATAGTAAATGCTTCACCTCTCTGCATGCTTTCCTGCAAGGACCTTTCACATCAATTAGAGCAGGAAGATGTAGTCAGAAATTCCTAAGGACAACTTTTGTCCATTTATTTATTTTATTATTTATTAATTCAATTTATATACCGCCCCATAGCCGAAGCCCCATAGCCAGCCCTGCCAGTGATGAGTAGCTCACTTTGGCTTTTAAAGGCAGGCTTAAAAGTAGTGTGTTCAGTGTTACCCAAATAAATACTTAAGCCTTAGTTGAAGTAGGAAGGAGACTGTGTCTCTCTCTCTGTTTCTCATGTGCTCCATCCAGAAGAAATCTGAAGGTTGGCAATGAGGGTGAGGCCATTTCAGTGGTGGCCCCCTGTCCATGGAATACCCTCCCCAGGGAGACTCGCCTGGGGTCTACATAAACATAGTTTCAGCACCAGGCTTTCCTTTTCTTCCAGGCTTTCAATTTTGGATACCTCTGATCTTCTGTTGAGGCATTTTTCAGCTGCCTGACATTATGGTGATTACGTTGGTGGGGAGGTTCTGGCCATTGTTGAGTAATAATTGTTTGACTACTTTAAGGGTTCTTGTTTGTTTTTATTTTATTTATTTATTTTATTTAATTTAATTTATATACCGCCCTAAGCCAAAAAGGCTCTCTGGGCGGTGTACATAAAAGATAAAACAAGCAAAATATATAAATACAGTAAATATAACAGAATCAAAAGTCAAAACAACAAACAACAACAACCAAGCAACATCAAAATATAACAATAATAAGATACTGTTTAAAATACACAATAAAACAATTATTAAGATACATTTTAAAATGCCTGGGAGTATAAAAAGGTTTTCACCTGGCGCCAAAAAGATAGCAGCGTCGGCGCCAGGCGTACCTCATCGGGGAGACTATTCCACAATTCGGGGGCCACCACCGAGAAGGCCCTAGTTCTGGTCACCACCCTCCGAGCTTCTCGATGGGATGGCACTCAGAGGAGGGCCTTAGATGTCGAGCGCAGTGTACGGGTAGGTTCATATTGGGAGAGGCGTTCCAGCAGGTATTGCGGTCCCATGCCGTGTAGGGCTTTATAGGTCAAAACCAGCACTTTGAATTTAGCCCGGAAACAAATAGGAAGCCAGTGCAGACGGGCCAGAACGGGTGTTATATGAGCGGACCTTCTGGTCCGCGTCAGTAGT
The DNA here is from genome assembly GCF_030035675.1 of Rhineura floridana. Classification (NCBI taxonomy): domain Eukaryota; kingdom Metazoa; phylum Chordata; class Lepidosauria; order Squamata; family Rhineuridae; genus Rhineura; species Rhineura floridana. The sequence continues at coordinate 3,197,514 of NC_084489.1, read as the reverse complement.
CTGGCCGCTGCATTCTGGACTAACTGTAGTTTCCGAACTATCTTCAAGGGCAGCCCAACGTAGAGCGCATTGCAGTAGTCCAACCTAGAAGTTACCAGAGCGTGAACAACTGAGGCGAGGTCATCACTGTCCAGATAGGGACATAGCTGGGCTACCAGTCGAAGATGGTAAAAAGCGTTCCATGCCACCGAGGCCACCTGGGCCTCGAGAGACAAGGAAGGATCGAAAAGGACTCCCAAGCTACGAACCTGTTCCTTCAAGGGGAGTGTAACCCCATCAAGAACAGGATGAACATCCTCCATCTTTAACTTCTATGTATTTTTATATTGAATTGTATTTTTATAATGTAAGTCACCTTGAGACTTTTTTGGTATAAGGCAATGAATAAATGAAATCAATAATAATAATCACTAATAGGCAAAAAACCTTGCGGTTTAAGAACGTATCTACAGCCAACAGACATTTCTATCAAACTTTAAAAAGCAGGGAAATTGGGCAGCTGTAGTGAATGCACCAGGAGACCTGACCTCCTCTCTGAGATATTGTGCTGCCCTACAAATTTGTGAAAATGCAAACACAATTTGGGTTGGTCTTTCACAGTCCAATCCACTTCCTGTATAGTGGTTGGTGCCTTGCACTCTTAAGAGATCCAGCTGCCCAACTAGTATGAAAAATAGGTATCTTAATTAACTAATAATAATAATCACTAATAGGCAAAAAAAAACCCTTGTGGTTTAACAATGCACCTATAGCAAACAGATATTTCTATCAAACTTGAAAAAGCAGGGAAATTGAGCAGCTATAGTGAGGGGAGCTATAGGAGGGAAAGGCAGGTTTGATTATTTGCATGCTTTTTGAGTTCAGTGGGATTTACTCCTGTACAATCATGCTTAGTATAGGTGAAACTGACCTGTGGAGGGGCAGCGAGGGGAGAGAAGGGGAAAGGGGAACAGAAGGGGAGGAAGGGGGAGGGGAGAAGAGTGAGTGGGTGGGCATTGGGCAGAGGGGAAGCACCTTTCCTTTCCAAAAGGAAAACATTGTGAACAGTAACATTCTTTTTCAGTGTTTCCCCCACCTTTTAATTCTACAGCAGGCACATGTAGTCTCCCACCCAAATTTAAACCAAAGCTATCCCTGGCCACATCCACACCAGACCTTTATTTCACTTTGCACAGTCATGGCTTTCCCCAAAGAAGGCCAGGCCTGGCAACCAAAAGGTCTTCTGTATCTTTAAAAGTTCTGCAGTGGGGAGAATTCCACCTGGTGGTTTTTCCCATTACAATGTTGCAAGAATGCCTGCACTTGGCTGACTTTCTCTTCTCCTAAAGATACAGGATCAGTCTCAGGCCCTGAGCCTGGCAACCCTAGTTCCATGTGATGGAGTTCCTTGTTTGCTTTAGGCTTCATTGTTAGTGGGAGTCTGTGTGGTGCATGAATTACTGGTAGTTTAATAATGATGATGATTGCATCGTCATTAATATTTTTATTAGTTTTAAAGATTGCAAATCCTTTAGTTACAATACTTTTTTTCCAGGGGTGTGTATCACAAAAAAAGTCCAAATGTTGGTATCTGTCTTTATCTGCACTTTTAGCAGGTACTGTGCTATGGATGTCCTCCATAGCCTGCCAAGTGTTCTGCTCCAGGTAATATCGGTGTAATATTGTGGGCTAGATGTTTCCTGTATTCTCTAGTGGGAATGCAATTCACTTGTGCTCCTGTGTCAATTTAAAAAAATTATGTTATTTTTTTCTGTGCCACCTTTGGTCAAAAAGTCCCCCAAGGTGGGTCACAAAGAATACACAGAAATACAAAATACAAGTAAGAAAAGAACATTACAATTTACAAAAAATTAAGACAACAAGATCTTTAACATTTCAAAAAGCAACAAAAACTAAAAGCCAAATACATCCATCTGCCTGATAAAGGGCAATTCCCAGAAAGATGTCAAAGAACAGGGATGAAGAGACCAGGCATGGGGAACAGCTTCCTCCTTGATGGTCCCAACACAGTCTCACCCCTGATGTTATGGGTATGCTCTTTGGACCTACTAGGATGGTCAAATAAGCTTTATCCTTTTCATTTCCTTGTGCCCTGAATAGTAGCCAAGCACACGGTTGAGTTGCCACTGCTGAGTGCTCTTTGTCGCATGTGTTCTGCCATTTTGTGCACTGTGCTTCTTCTGCTTCTTTGTGCACTTACATGGCATGCTCGTGCAAAATGGTTTGTTTTGTGGCAATTCCTGCATATTTGCCCTGTGGCTGGACATAAATTTCCCTCGGCATGTTGGAAAGCAGACCTGTGAAGTTTGCTTTCTTGCTGTGTTTTTTTCCCTTTTGCTACATTATGTGCAATTGCAACCTTATTTCTCTCTTGTATCACATCCACATTTTGGTTATTGTTAAGCACTTTCATTTGTGCTTGGGTTGTCACATTCACTCTGACTATTATTAAGGCTTTTTCTAATGAGAAATTATCCTCTGTGCATAGCTTATCCTGTATGTCTTTTGAACTTGATCCCATTAGGAATTTGTCATCCCCATCTGTAAAAGCACAGTCTTTAAGGATTAACTGCAGCTGGATTACCCACTCATCAATCGCTTCTGTTTCTGGGTTCTCTCATTAAAATTTCCTCTGTATGGAGGTGTTTTTCTCAGTATTCAGTAGGTCTCAAAAAGTTCAAAAGTCTGCTTGGGTCTGTCTTTTCTGTTTCTGTAAACTTGCCACTAGAAATCCAAACTCTACAGATGGCCCTGCCCTGTATGAGAATTGCTGTTCCTTTTTTCTGGCATATAAGCAGAGCAGGGAGTACCCAGACAGGTATGCAGGACATCTTGAAACATCCTGAAATTGGGTTTCTTTTGTCCCCAAAGAGTAAATTCAATCTATATGGAGACTCACTGTATGAGTCACTCACTGTGTTGCAATAGAGAAGTGGAAGGCAAGGGAGAGATTGTGCTAATTGGCAATTACCTGTCTTTGTCAGATGCTTCTTCTATTTCACAAGTGTGGATTAATGTTAGTGCCACCTCTAAATATCTGTGCTTTCCGCAACACAGAAATGCTAATTCAAAACCTGTGTTCATTTTTTGAAGGATGCTTAATTATAACGCTTTCTCTTTATTAAGTTCCATTTTGCAAAGACAGTGTGGGAGGAAGGGCAATTAACAACATGACAAACTCTAAATGAAAGCAAATCTCATTATTCTCCAAGGATCCACCTCATCATAACTGCATTTTCCATATCGGAGGGGGGGGGAAGCAGGGGAGGAGAATTTGTTCTGAAAAGCATCATTTGTCATGCTTTGGTTTGTAATGTGTCATGCAATATACCATTTTGTATCCATATTTATCATTGCAGATTCACTCTGTTGGGACATGTCCCTTTCTGCAAACCAGTTCCATTCACAGCTAACTTAATATCCAGTTCAGCTTTTTACACATAGCAAATGAGGAAGTTATTTGTGTTAAAGCAATCATTTCCAAACCATGTGCCAGAGTAACTACTGTGCCATGAGAAAGCTGCTAAACTGATGTAAGAAATTAATGTATTGTTTTAGTCAAGGCCCTTGTGAGCCTAAATTACCCACCCACAAAAGAGCTGCACATTGCATCTCTGCATGAGTCACTGTTCTGCCATGCTTTCTTGCAATCCAATCAACTTCCACGTGGGACTCACATAATTCTACTGCACTGGGTTTGGTTGCATCAAACAATTACTTCTGATACAGGGATGTAACAAAATGATCTGCCAGCAGAAGAGGTGCACCCCAAACAGTGACTTATACTGAAACACAAGGGTAGGCTCCCTTGAATTTTAGTGTTCTTGCCAGGAGTCCTGTGTAAAGCATAAGCATCTTTGTTTTGCTAATGGCATCCTGAAGTGGAAAGAAGGCTGGTTATTTGCCCATAGACAGTGGTAAAACTATTAACCATCAGAGACTCCATCTTGAATAGAAAAGCTGTGTTAGGCCCAAGACAGCAAATGTTTGTCGTTACTGGCTCACTAAAAGCACTGTTGTTGTTGTTGTTGTTGTCCACCCTTCACCAGTAGATCCCAGGCAGGTCAAACAATAAAAAATACAATATTAAAAGCAGTTTAAAACAAACTACATTCACCACTAGAGCAGATCCTAAAAATGTACATCTTAATTGTCAAAGATCAGGCTGAAGAGGTGCGACTTCAGTATACAATGGAAGCTGTATAACAGGTGTGGGAAACTTTTTCTTGCCAGAGGGCCAGATCTTCACTTCCCCAGCCCCTGGCGGGTCACCCATCTATCAATCACCTGACATCATGTAAATGTAAGTGTACTGCCTTCAAGTCAATTCCGACTTATGGCGACCCTATGAATAGGGTTTTCATGGTAATCAGTATTCAGAGGGGGTTTATCATTGTCTTCCTCAGAGGCCGAGTGGCAGTGACTGGCCCAAGGTCACCCAGTGAGTTTCATGGCCTTGTGGAGATTTGAACCCTGGTCTCCCAGGTCATAATCCAACACCTTAACCACTTTCCTTTGAAGCCTCAAGTTTTGGGACTTCAAAGTGAACCTGAAGGTGCACTCTGATCTGCCCAGGATGGGAGCATGCCTTCAAACACACACCCCAACCTGGAGAAGCATAGAGGGGATTGAAAGTACACTCCAACTGGCCCATCAGCTGAAGGGCAGATGGGAGCATGCCTTCAAACGCCCTCCTCCATGCTTCTCTGTGAGGCCTCTGCACTCTGCAGGTACAGTAATGTTCCCTCATTCATGTTCAGTCAAGTTCAGACAGAGATTTATGCCACCTACCTTCCTGTTTAATCACAAGCAGGTCAGTAGGGTACCAAGGTGACCTATGTGCTCCACAATGAAGGTTAGGGAACTCAGGATAAATTGGGTCCATGGCTCTATGCATCCCACCATTCCTCAGTGTGATGAGATCCTTGACAGGAACCATGATAGGAATTGTGTCGACCAGAAAATTCCCCAGAGCATTCAGGAATCCATTAAATTCTGTCTGTCTCCAAGGGTAGACTGTCAGGTCCTTTCCTGTCAGGATCCCACCTCAGGCCACCACCTGCTAGGATCCTGCCTGTGACTACTGCCTTGTCACTGTCCCACCTCAGGGTCCTGGTTTTTAAATGGTTCTATCACAGGCTCTAGCAAAGATCTCTCAAGATCCCACTGCTAGGCAGCACCACCAGTCACTCCCAGTAATTCAATATTGCCTTGAGACTGTGCCTTAATCTCCTCCAGGCCTATTGATACTTTTTGTCTGGGTGCACTTACAGGCCACAACCCCCCTGTATCTTTGTGCCTATAAAGAATACAGCCCTGGGTTGCTCTGGATACCTGATGATGTTACACTATCTCTTCACCGCTGCCACCATTGATACTGTTTCCCAACCTTGGTATAAGCCCTGCCCACTCTTCTGGTCTGTGTAAACCCAGCCAAGGATCAGACGTTAGGTAAACCAAGAAATATTTATTTATATACACAGGAATAACACGATTAGTTAAAGGTATAGTTTAACAAGCGTATGGTTTCATCAGATGCGTTACTCTTTATGTTACTAGTCATCAGTGACCTGCCTCACTACCAGCCTAATCCAATCCAACCCACAAAACCAATCAACAGCCTCCCTCAGAACTCCCACCAACAGAACTCACTCTCAACTGTCATCCTCTCATTTATACCTTCAGACACTCAAACGCTCAGCCAATCATAATACAACATTCTCCAGCATTCTAGCCCGTGTACTCCCCCCTCTCACTCAGTCCACTTACCATATGCACTCTAATAAACCCGCAATCACCATATTTATAGTCATATATATATACAGGGACATCACATTGCAGACCATCTCAATGAGTTCCCCACCCCTGCAGAGTGGAGCAGCCACATTCAGTCCAAACCTCACCACGGAATGGCCTGTCCTTGACAATGGACTCACAGCGAGTCTTCCAATTAATAAAGTATTACCAATCTGCTCTGTGGCAAAAACCAGGGTTGAGGGCACATCCGGCAAAATGTGTTAGGCCATCGATATACTGAGAGAGCCCTTTGGTTGTCGTGGAGGCCATGAAGTTTCAAGCCAACCAATTTGAGGCAGTCTTGGCATTGATATTGAAGCCCCCCAACACCACCATGAAAGGGTTCTCCAGTACCACATCCAAGTTTACCACAGCCAGCTTGGTTAGGGAGGTCATAGTCCAGCAGGGTGGATGCTATCCTAACAACATCCCCATTCTCTCTGGCCCAGCAACACAAATAAACCCTTTGAACCCAGACACAGTGCTGATTGTCATTCTGGTGAAGGAGATGGATTTTTTTATGGACAATCATGATCCCCTTCCCTCCCTGCCTCTCTGACCTAGAATGGTGCTGCACTGGATACCCAGGCGCACACAACTGGGTTAGCATAGGGCTACCAAGCTCATCTGCCCAGGTCTCAGTTATAAACGCCAAGTCAGCCCCCTCATCCAAAGTCAAATTGCGAATTATATATATTTTATTTTGGACAGACCCGGCATTTAACAACAATACCACAAGGCCAGGGGGTCAGCTAACTGGCATCCACTGATTGTGTGGTAGGAGCATGTTGCGCCCACTTTAGCAATGGGAATAACACAGCTGGACACAGGTTTTTGGGTGAAGCAGGCCACAACTTTATTGATTAGAGCAAGTAAAGTGGGGTTGGCATGGCAGTAGGGCCAGGATCCACTTCATCCTGGCAGCCCTTGCTGGAGGAATGCTGAGTCAACCCAACAGGCAGTTGGGAACTACCCTCAGGTGTTGGTCCACTTTTGACCCAGGTGGGGTGTGAACCCAAGTCACCTGTGGTCCCGCTGACCAACCAGTGGGAGGGGTTGTGAGCTGGATGAGGCAACACCCCTCCTGAGCTAGGGGTGTGGACTTTGTGTATCCCACTGGCCTCCTTATGGGAATCCCTCTTATGATTGATCCTGCCCAATGCCATTTCTGCTACAAGGGAGGGGAGCCATGCTTCCTGACCCGCCGCCAACCCCATTCACTTGCTGAAACCAAGCCCATAATTCTTTGATGAGATCGCCAAGCCAGGCATCATTCCACTTCATGGAAAGATGAATTCCATCTGTGTGATAAAACTCAAGGCATGAGCGCCTGATGAACAGATGACAAACAATGAGGCCCCCTTTTGCTTGGACCAGTTTCGCTATGGCTCTGCTGACACGGCAGCAGGTAGTCTCAATGCTCCTCAACTCTTGCACATTTCTCCACTGGAGCCTCGGAAACCAGGCTGACCGCCCCAATGACATGGATGGGTACCTTACAGCCAGATGGATAAGGTCAGATATTGCAGACCACTTCAAGTCAACACCCATCCATGTGCCAAGGTCATTCTCCCCCAGGTGTATGAGCAGCAAGTCAGGAGGGCCATAGCAAAGGAACTGCTGATTCAAGAAGGGTTGAAACTGTTCCCACCTCATACCACATTTGGATATCCAGCGCACTCTCGCCCAGAAGGACACTCCGAGCTGTTCAGACCAGAGAGTGGATCTAGCATGATGCTCAGCCCAATGAACAATGCTGTGACCAAAGAGCCACACCCTTTTTAGGCCTGAAAAAGATCATAAGTTACTGGCAGCTTTCGGTTTTGCTTGTGGGCAGCCCCACTCTGCTGCTGAGGTGGCAGCCCCAATCCTAAAGGAATGTGTGCCAAACTCCTTCTCTGGGAAACCTGCCTTTGCCAGGCATAGCCTGAGCACCCCTGCAAATGGATGCCTTGTGAGGGGAGATCCATCCTTATGAATAAAGAACTGTTCTGAATTTGGGGTCACAAAGTGGGCAAGAACTCCCTTTTGGAGATGCCTGAGTGAAAAGGAAGAACGCTTTGCCATTTGGTCTGTTTTTGATTTCCAAATGGTCACTGACAGCTTGGACTTGGAAACTACAATGTCATCCCATCATTGAAGGGATACAGATGAGGTATCTCCCTTGGCTGGCACCATGAGCTCCCCAATCCTCAGGGCCCTGAAGAAAGCTAGTGTGAATGCTGCCTTGAACAGCGCAGCTTCATAGCTGGACCAGCATACCACATGTAGTTGTTCTAGTATGCAAGAGAGAATGTCATATGTGATGGGGTGTTGGGAGTCTTTCCTAGGTGGATCCCTCCTCTGCCATCCTTCAGTAGCTCTCTGTACCCTGGCCAAATTGCAGGGGTTTAGATGCTGGCCAAAGTTTAGGAGCCTTGCATTTGGGTGAAATTAACAAATGCTTCCCCTGCTGTTGTGTATAAACGGAAAGTGGAATGTGCAACACAATCTAATACTCCCTGGGTGATGTTATTGTCCCAATCTCCCATAGGGCTTCTGGGAATGGCTCTGGTTCCATGTCGGCCAATGGGGCCAGGGCTCAAAATCTGTCTTCCTGAAAGTGGTAGGTAGATACTTTATTGCAGAGTTAGCCATAGGCCATGTGCAAGATACAAACAAGAATAAAATACAAGGTAAGTACATATATAAAATTTACAAAGCATGACATAACAAATCATATGGAGCTTGGCTGGGCATTTGTCCTTTCGACAAAGGACTCTCTCAGTTTGAAAGCTGCAACTGCAAAATTAGCGGCCGCAATGGTTACAAAGTTGGAATCATCGGATAAAAGCACATATATCATTTCTCTGTCAGAACAAGGTCTTAAGAGATTTAAAATGGGAGAAAGAAATTTCTGTCTGGGGTTTTCAAAGAGTGGACAGTAAAGTAAGTAATGAACGATCCCTTCAATGTCCTTGCAGCCATATATACACTGGCGCTGGATTACTGGAATACCCAGAAACCGTCCCTCAAGATAGGCCGTGGGCATGGTTTGAAAGCAGAGAGCCGTAAAGGCTCTCCTAATGAGGGGTCTATCTATGGCTACTAAATAATTTGACATGTAATGGTTGAGTTTGATGGAAGGATACCATCTGGAAAAGGCGGCCGACTCAATGGATGCTCGATCCTGAGCTGCATCATGGTTAAAGATCCAGTTCCGAAGAGCGGTGTTACTTAGCTCCACTAGCTTAGCAGGGGAGAGGTCGTATTTGGAAAAAATGGACAGCCACTCTGTGGCAGCTCCAACAGACTGCATTTGCTCTTGCCAACACTGCTTGGCCAAAGAGGCGCCGTCCATGACATTAAGACGAAGCCAGAATCTTAATAATGCAAGATCTATGCGTGCTTGTATTGAAGGCAGACCCAGTTTTGCTCTGAGGTGGGCTGCCGGGGTCCCCTGGGGGAGGCCCAGCAATTGTCTCAAAAAAATGTTCTGAATTGATTCAAGATTAGTTCTGGCCATGTTTCCCCAAAGTTCAACTCCATATAGGATTTTGGGGAGTATTTTTGCTTTAAATATTTTAATCAGCAGGGGGATAAGTTGGCCCCCCCGTGTGAAAAAGAACTTTTTAGCTGAACCTAGAGCTCGGGACCCGGCTAGAGCCGCTGCCTTGATTTGTAAAGTCTAGGATAATCTGTTGGATAAGTGTACACCTAGATACTTAAAGGTGTTAACTTGTTCAAGAGTGGCTCCGTTTAAAGGCCATCTATTTTTAACTTTCATAAATTTCCCACAGATCATAACTTTTGATTTAGACTGGTTGATAGTAAGATTTTGGACATCACAATACTCTTTCAATTTGCAAATCATGCATCTGAGCCCAATTTTTGTTTGGGAGCAGAGTACCACGTCATCAGCATACAGGTGTACATTGATCTTTTTGTCACCAATAGAGGAGGGAAAAAAGGCAGGTGAAGTAAGTGTATCTACAAGGTCGTTTATGAAAAAAGTAAAAAGAAAAGGAACCAGTAGACAGCCTTGTTTAACCCCCCTTAGGACTGGGATTTTTGTTGACAAGGAGCCCTTGATATTTTGGCTTGGTGGAGAGCCCTAATCAGCCAATACAGTCTTTTATCTATATTTGAATTGGCCAGTTTTTTCCATAGGAGCCCCCTGTCCACTGAGTCAAAGGCCGCGCTGAAGTCAACAAAGGCTAGATATAAAGAAGGGTTTGCTTTAGATCGTGTTTTCTTCATAAGGTGGTATAGTGTGAAAACCTGATCGATTGTGCCTTTGTTTGATCTAAAGCCTGCCTGTTCTTCACATATTATATGGTTGGACTGGTCCCAGTCTTTAAGCTTATTTAGTAGCAGACGACTATACAGCTTCGATGAAATGTCGAGTAAGGATATAGGGCGGTAGTTTGAAGGTATGGTGGGATCTCCTTTTTTAAAAATAGGAACCACAATGCTAGTTCGCCAACCTTGTGGAATTCTTCCTGTGGTGTTTATGTAAGTAAATAGGGCAGCGAGTAGAGGAGCCCACCAAAATGAATCTTGAATTAAGAAATCTGGAGGTATAATATCCTCCCCTGGGGCTTTCCCTGCTTTCAGGGAGGAGATAAGCTCTCTAACTTCCTCAGAAGTAATTGGTGGCCAAGGCGGAAGGCCGGTCAGCTCTTTTGTTATCTCCACGGGGCTTGAGGGAAGTGGACTACCAAAGATTGAACTGAAATGAGCAACCCAAATCTCTTGGGTAATTGGAGAAAAATGTGTGTGAGGCGTTGGGTCAAAATTACCCTGCAAAAGTTTCCAGAATTCCGGCTCGTTTTTATCACGGGCCGCTTTTTCTAGGGCCAACCAATTTGCCTGATAAAAAGCTTGAAAGTGAGACAAGGCATCCGCGATGTTGTTGTCTACACCTGGAACATGACGTGCTGAGAAGGATATGCTAGCCTCCAGGCACAAAAAGACAAATTCTCAAACCAAGGTCATTACCCTCTCAGAGCGAGATGACAGCTTATTAATGACCCTGACCACTGCCTGACTGTCACACCAAAATCTGACCCTCTTATTCCTGAAATATTCTTTCTACAGGAACACTGCTACCACTATAGGAAAAAGTTCGAGAAACATGAGATCCCTGGTAAATCCTGAAGCCACCCAATTGCTAGGCCAGCACTTGGCGCACCAATGGCCTTTGAAGTATACCCCAAAACTCAAGCTCCCTGAAGCATCAGATTGAACCTGAAGGTCTGTGCCCGCCTCTAGGCTCTCCTGTCAAAAGGACATCCCATTGTATTGCCTGAGGAAGTGGACCCAGACCCACAGGTCCTGCTTTATGGATTTTGTGAGGTATGTATGGTGATGTGGTGAGGGGACCCCGGCTGTGGTGCAGGCAAGCCTTGCACGGAACACCCGCCCCAGCCTAATGACCCTGCATGCAAAATTTAAATGCCCAAGCAGCACCTGCAAATCTCGGAGCTTGCACTTTGGTTTTGTCAGCATCTCCTGCAAGAGGTTTTGCAGGTTAGCTAACTTGTTGGGAGGAGACTAGAGGTGGCTGCAATGGAGTCCAGCTGAATTCCTAAGTATGTGAGCATGGATTTGGGCCCTTCTGTTTTGTCAGGAGCCAGAGGGACCCCAAGGCGATCAGCCAGCCTCTGGAACATACCCAGTAGTTCGCAGCACTCAGTACCAGAAGAGCCTGCAAATAGAAAATCATCCAGGTAGTGGGTGACCTGGCAGCTCCCTGATTCCTGGCAAACAACCCATTCCAGGAAAGTGCTGAAGGGTTCAAATGCTGCATAGGCTATGGAGCAACCCATGGGCATAGCCTTGTCTACATATCAGCATTCACCAAACTTGAACCCAAGGAGGCTAATATCCTAGGGGTGCACTGGAAGGAGACGGAAAGCTGATTGTATATCGCATTAGGCCATGAGTGCCCCTGGCCTCCATTCCCTCACTATCTGCACTGCCCAGTCAAAAGATGCATAGAGTACCAAACATAACTCGGGTGGAATTGACTCATTGACTGAGGCATCCCTTGGGAAAAGACAAATTATGGATGAGTTGGAATTCCCCTGGCATCCTCTTGGGAACCACTCCCAGTGGGGAGACTCGAGGTCCTCTAGAGGGGGTGAAGGGGACCTGCCACTCTACTTGCTGCACATTCCTTTGTGATTTTGTGGTCGCAATTTCTGGGAATTCGAGGACAGATTTTTTTATTGGGAGCCATGGTAGCCCTCTGGCAAACAAAGGATGGAATGTGGAAACCTTGTGTAAACCTCTCCCAGATGTTAACTTGCTGCCTTACTATCTGGGTAACTGTCGAGGTAGGGACGGAGTGCCCGGGGTGAACTGGGGTAGTGGCCAAAGCCAAGGGGCCAATCCTGGGTTTTAGGAATCCATTACTTGGAAGGTGGAGGGTGCAGGAGTGGAGGTGTCCCTCTTATTCCCAACAGCAGGTTGGCGAAAGCTACGAAAGGGGCCCCACCCCACCCTAAGGCTGGGGCATGATATCCTGGGATGTGGCCCTGAGCAGGATTCATAGTCATGAGCATACCTGCATCTGGACCTGTTGCATCTGCCTTGGTTGAATTCCCAACATATTTTATTGGACCATTCCCTTCAGGGAAGTTAGGGACCTTTCCTAGCTTTACTTGAGTCAGGCCTCCTCCCACTCACCCCCTGAATCCATAGTTGATTCCAAATCAAATTCCACCTCATGCTCTTATTGCTTTGCAATAGAATTTCTAATCATAGGTGATTGCTACATGATCACCAGCCTAAGACCTAGCCATATAAACAGAACTCATATGGTTGGATAGGTGCCAGCCTTGCTCAGGGTAGGCTGCCTTTACAAACCCCATGAAAATTAGGTATCCCTGTGCCCAGTTGTCGAAAGTCCTCTCGGCATGTCTCCTACGTCCCCTTTGGTGCTTGGAGTCAGATTGATCCTCCTCCTCAGATCTAAGGAGGGAGAAAAAGTCCACATAGTGGCCATCCAGGATCTTTTTCCTGACTCTGCGGGAAAGATGTTCAGCTGGGGGGTCGTCCCCATCCTTAACTGGTGGACAAAGCATCCCTTGGGATGGGGTATCCACATTACACCCCCAGACCTTTCCTGGGGAGGCTGTGGTTCTGGTCAATTCCTTATGTCTGCACCATGCCCACACCAGGAGCCCTGGGATAGAACCTCTGGATCTCCAGTATGCAAGTCCCTCGTGTGGTGCATCCTTATCCAAGGAAGAAGACTCACCTCATTGTCAGATTCCGACCAGTCCCTGCGGCCTCTCCTACAGCAATGGTGCCTGGATTGGGATGAGGATCTGAGCCATCCTGGCTCCTTCTGAGTTGGCCCCAGTGTTTCTGGGGTGTTGGGGGGCTGGCTGCCACCTGCTGCCCTGCCCAGATCACCCCAGCAGATCCCCCACTCCCCGTGGGGGGTGGTTCATGTTGACGGGTCTCTGCCTGCAACTGCATCACCACCTCCTTCATCTCCTGTATAGTCTGCCAGAGGGCTACGTTGTCTGGCATGTCATCTGGTGTGCTGGGTGCCTGAGAGGCAGTAGTAGCTTGCCTACCTCTCCTGCCCTCTTCTTACATGGAGGTGAGAGGGAAGGCTTGTGGGCTGCAGTGGCACATTTTGGGGGGGGCATGTCGGCTGAAAGAAAACTGCAGGACTAGCATGTTAATTCAGGGCATGAAGTGAGAACCCTGCGCTCACCGGCAGTATGCGGCTTTAGTACTGACATTAGCCCAACTCTCATGATAGTGTGAATGGAAATAGGGTTGGGAGGGGTCTATACAGCCAATGAGTCCAACCCCCTGCTCATTGCAGGAATCCATGTAAATTATGACAATACGTGTAACAGCATCAGCATCAAAGCAGCTGTGTTGCTGTAGCTCAACACAGGGGATCCTACCAGTGCCGCCTCATGTATGCTGGTGACTATTAGATACTGATAAGAATAATGTGGCTCAGCACCTTAGTACCTACAGTTCTTAGTGCTACCACCCTTCTAACAAAATTCAAAATAACCACCACCATAACAATAACATTACCAATACTAGCAATAATAATAATAATAATAATAATATAATAGTGGTACGGGGCGTGGCCAGTGGAGCTGCAAAATGGCTGCGTAACTTCACTGCTCTGTCCCCTCCGGATGGAACAGCCTCCCTAATATTAAATCAGGACATTGTCTTATTCATAAATAAAAGCTATTTCGAGGGGGGAATGCTCCCTGGCATATTTAAAGGAAAAGAAGGCAATTTGGAGGACTACTTTAAATTGCAAGACACAGAAGGCCCAAGCGCAGCAAAGAGACAACTACTAGACAAGATGGCTCCTGGATCTCAGAAAAGCTCTAAAACAGCACCTGCGGACGCAAATTTTGTGGCTGCTTCATAGAAGGAAGAGCTAGCTAAGCAAATTCAGTCTTAAACTGGACATAGCAAGTACCTGGGATGCCTCTTTTCAGCACTTGGAGGTGAAACTGACAGACCTCACTGCACATTTGGGTGATGTAGTGCAATCATCAGAAGCACTGGATCTGAGCTTAACCAGTTCAGAGGAACTATTGCTACTCTGACATGAGAATAAGATTACAAAAAATAAGCTGGAGGACATTGAGAATCGGGTACGTAGATTGCATATTCATTTTTGTGGGATTAAAGAAGGGCCTGAAGAGCATTCTGTGTGAATGGCCGCCTTTTTGGCAGCGTGGTTAAATTCTGTACTCCAGGGCCTAGAAATGTCAACAAATGATTTCAAATGAGCTCACCAGGCACTAGCTGCTAAACCCAATGATAAAGCACCCCCACGGGATATTATTGCTTGCTTCACAAGGTTCACAAAGAAAGAATAATTAATGTGAGCCCTGAGGAAGAGTAAAGATTTGCAGTTTGTTGGCAAGCCTGTTATGGCATTACAAGATTTATGCCCTGATATGCTGCAAAAGCAAAGAAATTTTAAACCGGTCACCACCCTCTTGCAGAAGGCGGGAATCAGTTACCACTGGGGATTCCCATTTCGATTGATTGTCTCTAAGAATGGAGGACTGCTGACAGCAAGCACCATGAAGGAGGCTCTATCCCTCCTGACCGCATGCAACATAGATTTGACAAAAGGGATTTGACAGGAAGACCTAGAAACTGACGAAAATGACACATAACACAACGGGTGCTGGGAAAGCAGCAAGAAAAATCTTCACCCTCACAAACGCACCCCCACAGAATCAACAGTTAATATCCATGTGGAAGCTCAGTCTCTCACACCAAGTCCTTTTAGTGCAAGATGAAGAGACTGCACATCAATACCCACATAGTTCTGACAAATTCTCCAGCGTTTAAACCTCCAAAACGATGTTGTTTGAGGAACAGCACGCAAGTCGTCTGTATATTAATCTTGGTTGCTTCTAATATTAAAGGGAGGGGGGTGCACGTGGGGGAAGGAGGGGGGAATTATAGTTCTTTCTTCTCCCCTCTGTCCTCATTCCTTCCCATGTGTCCCCAAGACTTTTTTCTGATTTTTTACCTCATATTCCATGGGGGGGGGGACCAAACAAAGGAGATGGCGGCTTTTGCAGCAGTCTTTTCATTTCCATATTCTTTTTTACCTTTTGGCCTTTTCCCCCAAAGCAGTTGTGTTTATCACAAGGGCCTAAGCCCTGGATCTATGCACTTTTCCTTAGATGTGGACTCAGTGTTTTCAACCAAGCCCACAAGGTCAGGCCTCTAATGGTGCTGCTTAGGGACTTTAAATTTTTCCCTGTAAGGAAGGTGCTAGTATGTTGTTCAAGTTTAGCATTTATTTCCTCAGGTAGACCCAGTTGGGTAAGGTTTGGGATGGGAAGGGGCCCATGGGGAAGGAAAGGTGGCTTATTTTGGTAGCTATCATAAAGCCCTTGATTGATATATTCCAGGTTAAATTGGTGGTTGTATGTGATGGATGTTAAGGGAGCAGGGGGAGAGAGAAAGAAGGGGGATGGCGAAAAAAACCTCAAAAAACATCATGACTAATGTAAAAGTTCTAACCCTCAATGTGAAGGGGTTAGGTGACAACATAAAGACCCACAGAATAACCCATTATATAAAATGTATGGCCCCTGATATTATTTTCTTTCAAGAAATTCACTCACTCTGTACTTCTGAAACACTCTTGAAACATAGCTATTTTGACAAGCAATATTTAGCAGTTGGCTCTGCTAAGGCCCGTGGTACAGCAATTGTGTTCAAGAGAAATTTCCCTTTTGAAGTGCAAAAAATAGTTAAAGATCCAGAAGGGCACTTAATTTTTTTAGTGGGCCTATTATAGGGTTCCTATCCA
The DNA here is from genome assembly GCF_030035675.1 of Rhineura floridana. NCBI lineage: Eukaryota > Metazoa > Chordata > Lepidosauria > Squamata > Rhineuridae > Rhineura > Rhineura floridana. Next base: position 3,181,397 of record NC_084489.1, on the reverse strand, counting down.
ATAAAAATATGCACATTATATGCTCCAAACTCAGGACGATTAAACTTCTTAACTACGCATTTGGAGCCTAAAGAAAACTGAGAAAGGGGACTTTATTCTTGGGGAGACCTAAATATAAATTTAAAAGGGCTAGATCCAGAATTGCTTGTTAAATCCAAACTGCAAAAATCAATTATTAAAGGCAAACATAAAACATTAAAGAAAAAACTACAAATTCTACAAATGCTGCATAAATTTGGACTAAAAGAAGTTTGGGCGGAACTGCACCCAGGAGACCATAGTTTCACTTTTTCTTCTTTCTTGAGTGCATTATTGGGAATGAAATATTTTTCTGCCATATTATTTATTTATTTATTATTTATTATGAAATCTGTTGTTTATATGTTAAACAATTATGCAAAGAAGCTTGATAAAGACCTTCAATACTAAAAATACAGAACTCTTCATTTTTAAAATTCATTTCCAGGATCTTGTGTCACCAGTCATCAGATCTGCAGAGCTTTTCCCTTGGGGGAAGAATGGGGACTTTCTCTTGCACACGGCTCTCCCCGCCTGCAAACTCATGCATATCCATTTCCCCCTTATTAGCTACCAGAAGGATTATTGCTCTTGATACACAATTTAGTAATTTAGGTTAATCACACTTCAACACTCTAAAAGCAGTTATTCTTTTCTTTTTTTTAGATTTAAGGATGTTCTTTTCAAACAGACATTTCCTTTCGTTCTAAATACTTACTCATTTTCAAAGTTCTGCATTTCCCCCTTTTAAATAAGTACATGCTTGAGAGGCAATATAATTGAAGATGTATCTTTTTCTAGCCTTATTCCCCCATGCACCCTGTTTCTTAAACTTCATGTTTTCCCCATCTGAACAAACTTCAGCCTTGCCTTGTGTGGGAATGACTTCAGATGTCCCAGGAGCATTCAATAAGCTGCTTTCTGTCAAGGGTTATTAAAGCCGATATTGTTAATTACAGAATCTGGTTGAATGTGCTGATTTAGTGGATTAGGATTATGCTCAGCTTCTCCTAAGGACCATTCTTAAAAATTGCTGTGTCTTCTTTCCCAATATACATGGAGATGCATAGGAGAAAAGCTAGCCTTGATGGGTTTTAAACATTAGACAAATACATGTAGGTCTAGCAATTAGGATTAGCCATATTAGTCAAATAGAAACTCTACAGACAGAGTATGTCTCTGAACATCTTGTGCTGGGAACAAGCAACAGGAGGTGTCTATCATTCTCATGCCATATTTGTGTGTTTCCAGAGCCATCTGGCTACGGCCGCTGTTGGAATCAGAATGCTAGACTTCGATGGCCTTGGTAGGATACCTCAAGGCAACTCTGATGAAGTTGTGCTCACCCCATGAGCACTGTAAAGACTTAATCCTCTCCCTCTGAAATCAATGGACTTCAGAATTTTTAACATTGGCTGGATTCTGGTCATAGCTTCTTTAAAAGGTTGGTAACTATAACTGGAGAGCAGAAGAAAGCAGCCTCTAGCTTTTTCAAAGAATGTACCTTCAAACTCCAGTTCTTAAACATTTTACTGCTCAGGTTTGAACGCATGAGACAATTAGAGATATAGCAGACAAAAATAAGAAGAAAATGCTTGAATAGGTCAATCTTGCAGTGCTCACGTTTCCTTGTGAGACTGTTTCCTTTTGGAGGGGGGTCTTCCTTCAGTAAAAAAGAGGACCCCAAATGACAGGAATGTTGTTGCTTTGCAGGTTTCCTTATCTACGTAAAACACGAAATCCCTCTGCTTGTTATCTAGCTATTCTTCATGGCAATGTTTGTATTTAGTACCTCAAGACCATTTAGGAGAAATTCACCATCTCCATGATTGTTAATTGAAGATACTTAATGTAGGGCATGTTCAAGACAGATTACAAAGCTTTCCCCCCTCAAATTGCTGAACGTGGTTTCAAGGAGGAATCTTTTTGCTCATGTGTGCACAGTAATCCTACTTTTGCCTCTGGTGAGCAGGTCTATCAAAGTTTTCTGTAATAAAAACACAAGGCAGCAATGGAACAAAAGAACTGTGTGTGTGTGTACACCATGGAAAATGAAGTATCTCTCCAGTCACTATCAACTCTCTTAAAACTATTGTCCATCTCAGAGCTTGGAAGATTACTTTTAAAAAGTAATAAATTACAGTTACAGTTATATGGCCCAAAAAGTAGCAATTACCATTACAATTGCAATTGCTCTGAAAGTAACCAATTACTTTACTTTTACTCAAAAGTAATCACTACAGTTACATTTCAGTTGCTTTTTTAAAAAACAATTGCCTACAAGGTGTTGGCCTTGGCTGCTGCACATCTAAGTAGCCTAAAACAACATTAAAAATAAGAACACACACACAGAGGGTAGTAGAATGCTGTTTTTATCTGTAAGATTAACAGAATGGCATAACAGAATCTCACATCCCCTCACCTCACCCCAGCAATGATGATAACCCAACACACATATAATTCACTTGAAATCAATTTTTACACTTGAAATGCTGCCTTTACAATACATTTCTGTTATGTCTCAAAAGAACGGGATGCTCAAAGAGCACGTCAGACAAGGAATGTCTTTTTACAGATTACTTTGCCACCAGTACTGAACAGGCGTTCTACTGCAGTGCTTGAAGGCATGCTGTGTTGTGCTGCAAAAAACAATGCAGCACCCCTTTCAGCTAAAACACATTTTGATCAATATGGCAATCCCCTATCATCAAAGAAAAATGCAAAGTTTAGTATTTTACTAGTTGTCTTTGTAATTTTTTTGTCAACAATGTAACTTAGAGGTAACTTCATCCTATACCTACTTACCAGGAAGTAAGTCCTATTGAACTCATTGGGTAGACATGTATGCACAGAACTGTCAGAAGCAGAACTTAAGAGACATAACTTAGGTAAACAGAAAATGCACATATCAAATGTAATCCACCAGCATAAACATTATCCCTTCTCCTGCAATTAGAAATGTGGTCTTGCCAAGCATATAGTGAAACTATGGAATTTAATACCACGAGAAGCAGTGATGGGCACCAACTTGGATGGCTTTAAAAGAGGATTAGACAAATCCATGGAGGATAACGCTATCAGCAGCAGCCAATGATGGCTATGTTCTACTTCCAGTGTCAGAGTCAGTCTGCTTCTGAATATCAGTTGCTGGAAATACGAGTGAAGAGAGTGCTGCTTGCACACTCAGGTCCTGCTTGTGGGCTTCCCTTTAGGACCACTGTGAGAACAGGATGCTAGGCTAGATGGGCCACTGGTTGGATCCAGCAGGCTCTTCTTATGTTCTTGTATGTATTGCAACAAACAACAAAAGTTATGTGTGGGGCCTTACAGATCAGGGATAGCCAACATGGTGCCCTCCAGATGTTGTAGGACTACAATTTCCATCATCCCTGATAATTGGTTATGTTGTCATGACACTGAAGTTGGTTCCTAGTTCCCAGTTCCTTATTTGCTTGAAAGTTCAAAATGCTAAAAACAAGAAAGGTTCACAGCTACAGCAACTCCATAGGAAAGTTAACATGTCTCTGAACCCTAAAATATATATTGGGGTACCCCATATCATATATCACTGTGATCTGGAGACTCTCCCTGTCAAGAATAACAACAAATTTGTTCAATCAAAAGTATCAGTCTTCTGAAATGCTCATAAATGCATAATGATGTCATAAAATCATAAAAATTAAGTATCTGAGGGTGCCCACAACAAAATCTTTTCTGGGCCAAGACAAATAAGACACCCCAGAAAATGATAGAGTGTCCTCTGTGCTAATGCCAGTGCTTACGGCCAGTGCTTATGATCTATGTAGATTTTTAAAACCATTCCTGACAGATGGCTGTCCAGCTGCCTCTTGAATGCCTTCAGTGTCGGAGAGCCCACTACCTCTCTAGATAATTGGTTCCATTGTCGTATGGCTCTAACAGTTAGGAAGTTTTTCCTGATGTTCAGCCGAAATCTGGCTTCCTGCAACTTGAGCCCATTATTCCGTGTCCTGCACTCTGGGACGATCAACGAGATCCTGGCCCTCCTCTGAGTGATAACCTTTCATGTACTTGAAGAGTGCTATCATATCTCTCCTCAGTCTTCTCTTCTCCAGGCTAAACATGCCCAGTTCTTTCAGTCTCTCTTCATAGGGCTTTGTTTCCATTCCCCTGATCATCCTTGTTGCCCTCCTCTGAACCTGTTCCAGTTTGTCTGCATTCTTCTTGAAGTGCGGAGACCAGAACTGGATGCAGTACTCAAGATGAGGCCTAACCAGTGCTGAATACAGGGGAACTAATACTTCACGTGATTTGGAAACTATCCTTCTGTTAATGCAGCCTAATATAGCATTTGCCTTTTTTTGCAGCCACATCACAGTTGGCTCATATTCAGCTTGTGATCAACGACAATTCCAAGATCCTTCTCACATGTCATATTGCTGAGCCAAGTATCCCCCATCTTATAACTGTGCATTTGGTTTCTTTTTCCTAAGTGTAGAACTTTGCATTTATCCCTGTTGAATTTCATTCTGTTGTTTTCAGCCCAATGCTCCAGCCTATCAAGATCCCATTGAATTTTGTTTGAAAAGGGGGCAACCCAGAGGAATGTTTATGATCCACCAATAATTGACATATTATTTCCAATCACCTACTTTAGGTGATATGGCAAAGGAGAAATTTAGCTAAATAACCGCCAGATATAATACGTGCTCAAACTGTATCTGAAAATGTATTTTAACAAATCTTCTTTGCAGATCATGCTGAAATCTTCTAAAAGAGTGTGTGTGTGGGAGGACATTTGAAGGCACATTCCCATCCACCCTTCAGCTGATGGAAGTGCGCCTTCAATCCCCTCCACCCTTCCCCTTTGGACTTCAGAGGTCTAAAGAGAAGCACAGAGGGGGGCAATTTGAAGGTACACTCCCATCCCAGGCCAATCAGATCATGCTTTCAGGTTCGTTTTGAAATCCTGAAAATTGGGGCTTCAAAGGGAAGCATCACCTGATGTCATTATGACATCACAGTGAATGACAAGTAGGAAGCCCCGCCCACTTGTTAACTTTGGCCTGCCAGGGGTTGGAGAGGTGAAGATCTGGACTTCTAGCCAGAAAAGGTTCCCCACCCCTGCGCAAAGATATTTTAATTTCAGTGGCAGATATACACACACTGGCATGTTTGGTGCACTCCGTCTTTCATGTAAGGAACTCAGGGCCAAATAATTATTTTATTTGTGGGCTTAGGAATTACACCTGGATTTCTAAAAAAAAATGGTACTAAGCTGATGGAAGGCAATTTTTATCAGGACCACAGGATATGGTGAGGAAAGATTTAACAAGTCAAAAATCACCCTTCGTAGCAATTAGAATTAGAAAATATGCTACAATTGGTGCTTATTAGGATGCATGCACACACACACACACAAAATATGCAATTCAAACATCAATTCATAAGCTCCTTAGCAAATACAACAAATCACAATAAAGAAAAAAATAGATTGTTGTATTATATGTGAAATCTTGGAATTTATCATTCCAAAATGCAACACACAAAATCATGGATCCATCAGTATAACTTAGTCATAACAGCAATATTTCCCAATAGCTTGCAGTGCAGATTTGGGCTGCAATTAGTACTTCTAAATCAGTTTCTAATTCTTTGTCTTTTAAATACCATAATACAATCCCCTTACGATCAGCTGGTAATTTCATCAGTTCTTTCCAATAATAATTTTGTCCAGAAGATGTGGGTAGAAAAAAATTAACCAGTGATACAGCACATCAGAAGCAGGCAGCATGACCTAAATAATAAATCTGAAAAATCTTATGGGAGGAAGAGCAGGAAATAAGTTCAATAATAAATAAATAAGGTACCACTTATATTGTGTTTTATAAAAAATTAGTTCTGTGGAGATCAATCTAGATGAAATATTCCTTCAAGTCCAACTGTATTCATTCTATATAAAATACCAATTCTTTTATACAAACCCTTCCTTTAAAAAAAAAAATCCTTGCATCCTTTTCTTTATTTAATCTTATTATTTGTGTCAGTTCTGTGTTGTCTATTAAGTAAGTCACTTCCCTTCACCATCCTATTCCCACCCCATTCAGGCTTCACTTGGAGTTGCATTTGATTTTAAGTTCAGTTGTTTTAAGTTCTATGTGTGGATCTGTGCATAAGTACTGTGCAACAATGTATTACACATAGTGTCAGGGCCGGTTCTAAAGGGCGGCCAGGTTGGACACTGGCCTGAGGGCCCCTGGAGCTACAAAGGCCACTGAGGGGCCCCTCCGCTCCCCTTCTGCGATCTGCGGCAGGAGCCATGGATCGCAGGACAGGAGGAGCTTCCGAGCCGCCCGCCATCCCCCAGCTTCATCTACTTTTCACTCTGCTGTTTTTTGCAGTCCACACAGGGTTGCCATCAATCAAGACGGTGGCCAAGGTTTCCATAAGGGGCCAAAGCCTCTGCCACCATCTTGGTTGATGGCAGCAATGCATGTGTGTGTGTGCCATCAATCAAGATGGCAGCAGAGGCTTCAGCATGTGCAGAGCATGCAGCCTCAAAAAACAGCAGAGAAAGGTAGGTGAAGCAGGGGGATGGCGGGCGGCTCGTAATTTCCTGTCCTGTGATCTGTGCTCCTGCCGCGGATCATGGAAGGGGAGCGGAGGGGCCCAGGGCAGGCTGGAGCCAGCCTTGCATAGTGTTATAGTATGCACAAGCACTACATTAGTATAGATGTCCCAATTTTAATAAAGTGTTATCAAGGATGAAGCAGGAGCATGGTAAAGTTCATGATGCCCACAAGGTAGTTTCTGAGAGGAAAGGCAGAGACAGAACTGACAAGCTCAGTGTCCCTCCCTCCTCCCCAGAAAAACTGAACTCTAAAGGCACCTAGCACAAAACTCACCTTTAACCTACATCCTGATTGGGGGGGGGATGACACCAACTTTTGGGGGGAGTATATTTTGATCCCAACGAGATTTCCAATGGCAATGTGAAGCTATTTTTTATCCCTAGAAACTATTTGGGGGAGGGGTCCACTAGAAGTATGCTTGACAATACCCAAACACCCAGGGCCAGAAAACACTTATTTAGAGGAGATAGAATTTTTCTGAGAAATTCCCTTCCCTATGCATATCTGAGTAAACTACAAAATTTCTGGCCCTATTATTTTTATTTTCAATTACAAACCACAAAAGCTATGTTGTAAAGTTTTTAAAAAGTTAAAATGTAATGAAAACACTGTTTAGAAACAACTTTATTACAACAGAAAACTAACATTGATGGTTTTCTGGGGTATTTTCTGACCCCGTTAATAAAGCTGCAAGAAAATTGTTGGCATTGAGTGCTCTCTGGCGATGTCCCTGGCTGTTCTGTGGTGGACTGGTCCTGGAGATGTCCTCCAGGCCCTTCCATTTCTCCCTCTGCTATGCACAGCTAGAATGGTAAACGGGGGAAATACTCAACTTTGAATGCAGCCAGCCAGCCTGCATGCAATCTGCCTGGTACAACCAGCTAGATTGGCATAAAAATGGTGTGTGTGTGTTATGTTTCCCAGAATATTGGGTTAGGAGGAGTTTGGGCAAAGAAAGGGTTTAGAATTCCCACAAACTGTAAAATAAAACTTACTTTGCTTGTAGAAGCCATGTTTTCTTCTTCCAAGAGCCACAAGTGCGTCCTCCTGCAACAATGGGACCTTGGAGATGTGACTGCAAGTTTGTTTACTGCTTTGTCATGTGACATTGTCATGTGAGTTCAAGTTTGTTTGCCCTTGCAAAGGTGGAAGGAGTAATTTCCCCCACAGAGGGAGATTTCTTGCAAATTTCATCCAATTCTGTTTGACACAAATATCTGTGGGCTATAGGTACATTCTTAAACTGAAAGGTTTTTTGCCTATTAGTGAATTTCTCTGCTTTTTAATCCGAGAGGTAAGAAATGGGATCCTGTGCAAGGTTGCTGAGAATGGATTCATCATTTGCATGCTTATTGAGTTTAGTGGGATTTACTCCCCTACAATCATGCTTAGGATGGGTGAAACTGACCACAGGGGATGGAGAGGGGAGGAGGAGGAGGAGGAGGAGGAAAGAGAGGAAGGGCAGAGTGGAGGAGGGGGATGGAAGCAGGCAGGAGGAAGAGGGGAGGAGAAGGGCAGGTTTGATCATTTGCATGCTTATTGAGTTCAATGGGATTTATTCCTGTGCAATCATGGTTAAGCTAGGTAACACTGACCATCGGGAGGAGGAAGAGGAAACGAAGGGGAGGGGGAATGAGAGGATTGGAAGGGGAGGGGGGAGGGTCAAAGGAAGGGGGAGGGAAGGTGCAAGAGGGAGAGGATAGGAGAAAGGAGTGCGGGTTTGATCATTTGCATACTTTTTGAGTTCAATGAGATATATTTCTGTGCAATCATGTTTAGGATAGGTGAAACTGACCTGGGGGAGGGGCAGGAAGGAAGGGGGAGGGGACAAGGGAAGGGGGAAGAGAGGGGGAGGGGAGGAGATTGAATGGGTAGGCACTGGGCAGAGAGGAAGCCAAAAGGAAAACACTGTGAACAGTATCATTGCTTTTCAGCATTTCCCCCTCCTTTTTATTCTACAGCAGGCACATGTAGCCTCCCACCCAAATTTAAACCAAAGCTGTCGCTGGTCACATCCACACCAGGCCTTTATTTCACTTTAGACAGTCATGGTGTCTCTCAAAGAATCCTGGTAATTAGTGAAGGGTGCTGAGAGTTGCTAGGAGACACCCTGTTCCCCTCACAGGATTCTTTGGGCAAAGCCATGACTGTCTGAAGTGAAATAAAGATCTGACATTGGTGTGGCCCCCTGATTAGTCAAGCCCAGCAGCTGTGAGTCTGACTTTTAGAACACTGGCAGTTGGTTCTTACTGAGCATGACCGACATTATCATTGAGTTCAATGTAAAAAAAATTAAATTAATTAAAAATCAGTCAGGCATTTTTTTAAACTTTTAAACTGCAGAAGATGAAGATCAGAGTATGGGGCAAGGTCAGTAATAGGATTACAGGTATCTGAGGAGTGGAAAGTGGCCAATGGACACCAATTTTTAAAAAGGGATCCAGGGGAAATCATGGAAATTACAGGCTGGTTAGCTTAATGTCTATCCTGAGAAAACTGGCAGAAAGCATTGTTAAAATAACTAAGAATATAGAAGAGCACCAAGAACCTTGGTAGAAACAGGACATGGATGGTGTGTCCTGTTGGTTTTCTTGGACCTTATAATGTTTTTTGATACCATCAGCCATGATGTCCTTCTAGAACAACTTGCCAAGATGGGACTTGGTAACACAATATTATGGTGGCTCTGGTGCTTTCTGGTGAGGAAGGTTCCAGAAGGTGTTGCTGGGTGGCTCATGTTGACAGTTTTGTCAATGGCTTATGGGATCCCACAGGTTCCATCTTGTCACCTATGCTGTTTATTATCTATGTGAAACTTCTGGGATAGTTTAACCTGGTGCTTGGAGTTTGATGTCATCAATATGCAAATACACTGGCAGCAGAGACCAATGGTATAAAGCACACAACTGTATATATAATGCATATGCTAGATGTATAAAGGGAAACAAAAGAAAGGAGAAAGGAAGGGTAGATCACAAGAACAATACTAAATACAATGTAGCTGATTCAATAAGGCACATCTTTTGTAACTCACTCTCATTAACTATAAAAACATGAGCACATTCCCCATAGGTTACACACATCCGTATCAACATACATGATGACCATGAACTATAATACATTTGAATAACCAAAGGGAGATACTGACTTTAAAGATGTGCAAACTCATCACCTCAGTAAACCATACCCCATGGGCGTAATGGTTAAGAGCTGGAGACATTGTTTAAATATTTATTGTGTCTCTCCAAGCAAAAACATATTTGAGTTTCCCCAAATGGCAAACAGCTGAGAAAAAAGCTTTTTTTAAAAAGCTTATAATTTCAAACCACAATTCACAGCCCTCACAAATTTGAAGATAAAGGAAAAGCCACACCTCAAGCCAGAAGGCAAAATCACTCCAGTGGTGTCAAGATCTATAGGCAGGAATGCTGGTTGTCAACAGTGTTGGACGGAATATCACTCTCCTTAAAAATACAGGGGTTTGGATCTGGATTTGACCTTAGATGCACAACAGGTCTTTGACTGCTGTGGCCAGCAGTGCCTTCGTTCAGCTTTGGTTGGTGTGCCAATGATGCCATTTCCTGGAGACTGCAGACTTGCCCAGGGTAACACATGCCTCCATTATATCATGCCTGGATTACTGTAATGCACTCCGGATAAGACTGCCTTTGAAAACAGTTTGGAAACTAAAATCAGTCCAAAATGCTGCAATCAGGCTGTTAAGAGAGTCTGCATATAAGAATCATGTTATTTCCTTACTGAAATAGCTACACTGGCTTTCCATTTGTTTCTGGGCCCAGTTCAAGGTGCTGTTGATGACCTTTAAAATTGTTTATAGGGTCCAAGTTAACTGAAAGACTACCTTCTTCTGTATGAACCTGCCTGCCTATTGATATTGTTAGTGGCCATTCTGTGTGTCCCATTGTTGGGACCAGGGAAAGCATCTTTTCAGTGGCCATTCTCAGACTCTAGAACCAGCCCTGTAGTGAGATGGGGCAGCCACATTTCTAGGTGGGGCAGCCACATTTCTAGGTGGGGCAGCCACATTTCTAGGTGGGGCAATTGGGAGGGAGGCACATAGCACCAGCCAATCCCCCCACATACACACACAAACACACACACACTGGTGGAGAGGAAGTAAGGGCCAGGCCAGGGGAAGGGAAAAGCAGTGACCTTTCATCTTCCACCTCCTCCATGTAGAGAGTGTGTTAACTTACATGAATTACGATTAATATGTTGAACTGTCTCACCTTTTTTTGAGAAAACCCCAGAAAAACAGACTCAAAAGCTTGACTTTGCCTATAACTACAGTCCTCTTTCACCTGTGTTCTACTTCTTCACGAACTTTTCTACTTTGGTAATGACAGTGAGTTCCTTATTTTGGCTTTGGTACTAGGTTAGGTATCTCAGTTTTAGCTTCCACCTGAAAAATAAATTTGTCCATACTACAATTTTAGGGAAGGGCAGACAGAAAATTAAATATGTTAGGGTTTGTTTGTTAACTCCTCCTTGAGCGTTCCTCCTTCTAGTCTTGTTCGTGAACTTTAGATTTTCCTTCTTGTTGGACAATCAACAGGAAAAAAATTAACTGGTTTCTATATAAAGGACTAATTCAGTGATTGGAAGCTAATTGTGGAAAGCAGTTGGATTTGTTTTTTTTTTTACTGGTTGCTATTTTTCTGCCCAGCAACCTGAAAAGGCCTCATGCTGAGCTGTACATTTTGGGAACTCAGATGTTAGGCCTGAGTTGCAACCTAGGTGGCCAGCCAGCCAACTACTGTAGTGTACAGGCACCTGGTTGGCCACTGTGAGAACAGGATGCTGGACTAGATGGGCCACTGGCCTGATTCAGCAGGCTCTTCTTATGTCCTTATGTTCTTAGTGTGCACAGCAGTGTTTGTATTATTCTAGGGCTGTTTACATCCTTTGCCATTAAGTACTCAAGAAAAAGGGGAAAAATACCCACTATGACTGGAAATATGATGAGTACTTTAAAAGAGTAAAAGGTAACTTAGGGTAGTTTTTTTTTCAGGTCACTGCAGATCACTTTTAAGTTATCTCTTTATTTCATTCTTTAGGAATAAGCACCCAGTCCTGCGCTACTCATCATAATTACTATAAAATAAGCAAAACCTTACTTCTTTTTGCAGGCAAACAAACATGTCTTTATTGCTGGCTAGGTAAAGAACACAACTGAAACTGAAACAGAAGAGCAGAGCAAAGGAAAGTCCAAGGGGTGGAGTCTAACTCTTGCCCATAATACAAAGTTCTAATATTTAAGGGTCATGTTACTATACAGGCTGTTTTCTTTGCAGGATTACTTAGGTAATTATAGGGTGACGTGATCATGAAAAATCCACCCTCAGTCAGGGAGTCTTGAGTGAGCAAACTTGAGTGAAGCTTTTGTTGTGCACCCACCCTGCTTCATTCATTGAATTTTTCAGAGGATTCTATTTTTCAATGCTCTTGTTCTTAAAACAAGCGCCCATACTTTAAAAAGAGGCTGCCATTGCCTTTTGTGTCACAAATTAAAAAGACAAATTTCAACAAGAAATATTGAAGCAAAGCTCTAGGGTGGCAGTCCACCCATTTGTCTCACCTTGGCTGCAGGGCTATCTAGAACACCCTCCCAGTGGAGGTTTGTCTCACTCCCTGTCTAATGGCCTTCTTTAGAGTGGTCAAAAACATCCTTTTTAGAAGAGCTCTGGGGCCATAAGTGGTTGATCCTTTTTTGAAGCAATTTTCAATGATGTGATTAAACTATGGGCTTATCCACATGGGAGCATAACTTCGTGCTAAAGACGCTGTTTTTACCTCAGTTTTCTGTTTGCACCATCTACAGTAAGGGATCAATGCCAGCTGCAAACACGGTATTTTCTTGTCACACTGGAGGGGAAGCATCAATCATGCAGTTTCCTAAAGACCATGCCCTCTAATTTAACATTTCCACTTCCTCTGTTTACCTGGCAACTAAGCATGCTCAGTTTGTTCTACCAGTAAGTTTTATTTTAAAAAAACAACAATCTGGAAGTGTGATTATTTGTATTTTCACTGATACAATACAGATGAAATACAAATCTTTGTTTGAGCAGTGTTATGCTTTTGTGCACAAGTTGGGGGGGAGGAAATAAAGGCACCATTTGCAGCAACATAAAAAAGCTTGCAGAATGGGAGAGAGAAGTGGAAGTTTCTCTTCAGCCCACAGGAAATGAAATGACAGAAGGGAGGAGGGAGTGGGCGTGGAGAGGGGAACGATTGACACATCCACCTAAAAGCATCGGCGCAAAGTGACTGCAAGCCCTAGAGATACAGAGTGAAGACATTTTTTCCTTCCCTTTTTGGATTATCAGAGGATTGGGTTAGTACGGATTTACAGGGGGAAAACTGTGTGATAGCTTCTGTTTGCCAGTAAGTTCATGTGAACCATGCGAATTAAAAGGGGATGCAAGTAACACCAGACACACCGTAAAACCCTGTGTAGATGAGCCCTATGTTTATTTTTTGTTACATTTTTTGCTTCCCACCTGCTCTTTTAGAGTTATATGGCTGCTTTGTTGTGTTCATTGCTGTCAATTTGTTTTTTATTATAAAATTATTTTATGATGTTAGCAAGGGCTCACTAACTTGAGCTTAGTAAGGTGAGGTATTTTAAATAAACAAACAAGATGCTATACTTGCTAACATTCCCTCTTCTGCAATGACATGTCAGATCATTGTTTAAATGACAGCTGCAGCCCTCCAATGCTATAAGTCAGGGTAGCCAATGTGGTGCCCTCCTATCATCCCAGATCATTGGCCATACTGTCTGGGGCTGATGGGAGTTGTGGGGCAAGACATAGGAAGATCACATGTTAGTCATCTCTGCTTTAGGCAGAGCTCCTTCCTTGCCCTGATAGCCGGGAACCTTTTCAAAAACAGAGCTGCTAGGGATTGAACTTGAGACCTTCTGCATACAAAACACGAGCACTGCCACTGAACAATGGCCCTTTCAGTTCTTAAAGGGGCAATCCTGGCCACCCCATCACTTTTTCTAGAGTAATGGTTTTCAGCAAGTTAATGTGAAAAGGGTCTGGGCCTTCTAGTCACTTAATTCTATTCACTCAGGCCCATCTGAGTGTATGTTTCTGATGTAGTCAGGTGTATTTTCCCTACATTCTGGTTTATTCCAGTTAAGCATATGCCTCATACCTTGCTACCAATTTTTTGTGTGCTCCCCATCAAGATATTTTAGAATATCTATTTATTAGTTAATTGTGTTAGACATTACGTTTTCAGAATAGTCCCAGTGATTTTTTTAAGTCTACTGGGAAAAAAGGGTTAATTAAATTACAGAACCTTAAGGATAAAAGTGCATCCTGATAAGAGAATATGCTTGTGAGGGTTATTCTTCCAAATGTTTTTTTTTCCAGAATCAGATAGTCACTGCTTAACAGATGGCTTGGTCTTGGCTCTCTGACTTTAATCTTTATTGGTCCCGAAGTTACCTTCTGTATGTGCAGCAGATTCCATTACTTCCTGCTGAATTGGCTCTGTGCTCATTCTGATTTCAGTTCAAGTCATCTCTTTCCCCTTTTGAAATCTATTTAGTTTAGTGCCCTTCATTTCAATGTGAAATCATGTGCATTACAAAGAATAACTCTGGCCAACATCTATTCCCCTTTATCAAATATAAATTTAACCTTTGACACTCCACTGTTAAAGCAAATGGATAAAGTCTGTTTCTCTCCCCCCACCTTCTTTTTCCTGCTGTAAATTTTAAGTACATGATGCGTAAGGCAGAGGACATAGGTGTGGATTAAAAGCCCAAAGGCTGTTTTTCCTTGGAAAAAGCTGCTGTGTGTGTGTGTGTGATTTGGAGCAAGGGATTGGGGATGCTTGTCACTTCCCCTATTCAGATTGTACTCCCATGGTGTTAGAAGAAGATAACAAGATCTAAAAAATAAAGGAAAAAGTTGCAAACGTTTAATTTGGTTATATTCGAATTATATACTGAGCTTACTTCCAAACAGACATGCATTGGATTGGGCTTCATGTAGTAAAATAACTCTGTTCCTGAAGATCATATTTGCTGGCTTCTCTATAGGAGTGATGTATGGTCACCATATGTAAAGATTAATTATTCTGATGAGGTATGACTTAGCTGTGATTACTAACACAAACAGCAGAGTGTTGAGCCTTACTTAGGGTAGAAACACACTCATTGTTCTGATGGTTTGAAGGTAAACAACATCCTTTTTGATATAATCCTAAATTACTATTACTTCATAGATACACACATTGAACCGTAGATCTCATTAAAGTATTTAAAAATAGAGATTTAATAATTCACTTTTGATAGAAGGGGTTACCTATAGTAAATTCAAGGCATCTCTCCCTAAAGAGGCATGAGTTGATGGCGGACAAATTATGCTCATCCATTGCTACATAGCTTATAAGCACAAACCACTTAATATGAAAATTATCTTTTTTTATTTGGGTCCTGCCTTGCCAACCTTTGTTGTGTTAACTTTTCCATCAAACTATGCTCCAAACCTGAGAATACCATGAATCCATTAAGCTGCAATCAATCTTTTTCTAACGATGAGCAATTATAGTTTTGCTGCCACAAAACAATTATCAAATCCTTAGATGCAGTGATAAATTATCTTATTGGAAAATAGATAAAAGAACCATACGAGGGTCAGGGGTAATGTTCTGCCCTATAATCAACACAATCACATGAAACATTTTTCACACAATGTCTGAACAGCAGCGTACATCCACCACACGTGAAAATAATTCCCAAGCACTCCACACCCCTTCCAACACATTAGTGTAACATTATTATTAATTCTATGCAGAACTAATGGAGTTAGGTATTACCTATGAATAATCTTATATGAGTTTTCATGCCATTTTTCTGAAACTGAATGAAATGGGAATTTATCCCATAGATTTTCCCATTTTACAAGATTAATCTCCATACAAACATCTTTCTCTCATCATCATTGTAGACTATCTAGCTTCTCAGTATTTATATATAATAATGTTTTATATAAAAAGGATAGAGAACCCTTATCAGTGAACAATGTTTCCATCAAATACTTCTCAAATGAAGTCAGTGATTTTCATCCCTGCTCCTCCACAGAAGGTATTGTTATGAAGTGCTGAACCTGAAGGTACCAATTACATTGATGTGGATGCAGTTTATCCTGAATTTGTTTTAAAGTAAGTGGGGCTCCGTTTATGAATAAGTCACGTAATATATAAACAGAACCACTTTGCCTCCCAACATATAAAGTCTGATAGCTTATTCGGGTAATAGTAGATGATGAAGAAATGGAATAATAGGAGTTGGCTGAGAAATCAAACACTTTCTTCACAATCTCCAAACAAGTCTGCTAATAAGGAGTTATCTAGAAAATGAAGTTTTTTCCCCTATATGCCATAAAAGGTAAAGATCTAATTTTCGATTCCCAGCAAGTTGGCTTTTCCATAAACAACCATGGACGGTCCATATCCTTCTGAAGTACTGGCAAAAACTTTTTCAAGTTAGCAGCATCATGGTACAGTTTCAGATTTGGTATTCCTACACACACACACACACACACACACACACAACACACACACACACACACACCATGCGATATAGTATAGAAAAGTGAAGTCTTGACCTTTCCCCTCGATGAATGAATCTCAGTTTTGCCAACTCCCTAATTTCTGAGTGGTGACGACAACTGGGATTCTCCCTTGCAAACACCCCACCCATTTTTAAACCACTGTCCCTCCCCCCAGCCAAGCTCCAAGATAAGAAATAAGCCCTGCTGATTCTCACCTCCAAATGTTCTCCCAACAGCTCCTGCATTCGTGGTACCTCAGCAAATACCAGTGCAACAGATTATTCTGCCCGAATTGAGAAATTCCTTACAGGCTTCTATGGATCATTATATTAACACTGAAATTAACTTACTTCCAACTAATATATGCAATCTAAAGAAAAGAGTCATAGCTCAGTGGGTAGAGCACATGGTTTCCAAGTAAAACATCCCAGGTTTCATCCCCAACATCTCCACATAGGACTGCAAAAGACCCCTGCCTGGAACCCTACAGAGCCAGTGCCTGTACGTGTAAACAATTTCGAGCTAGATCAGCAATCCATCCATACACCCTGACCTGGTGCCCTCTAGAGGTTTTGGACTGCAACTGACATCATCCCTGCAGGGCATGAGGCTGGGAAAAGCTGAGTTAGATGGATCAATAGTCTGACTTTGTATAAGGCCACTTACAGTATTCATAAAGCAAAGCATATGCACAGGATTTGTTTGGTTTAAATGAAATAGGAACAGTTTGTAGTCCTGTTTCTTAGCAAAGTATATACGCAGCAGCGGAATTGAGAATAGCCAGCCCCATCTTCCTCATATGCACACTAGTTAAATAAAGAACAGAGACAGTCTTCTTAGGTAAAAAGTATGAAGAATGTTTACTCATGACTGTTCATATGTTCAGAGAACATAGGCTCTAGCTTGGATAGAAAAAGTAGAAGTCTTAGTCCATGGTAAGGATCATCTTGGAAGAGAAGCATGTGAAGTGCTTCTCACTCCTGAGCTTAATGGAGAATTATGCTAAAGATATCAATATCCTCTTAATAAAGAAGGAGGAAGAGAAGTAAATAACCCCACCCTTTAGGAAGTTACATCATGGTAAACAAGCATAGAGATGTCCCCCAATTCTAGCTAGAAGGGACATCTCCCTGTCAAAGTGGATGCATGCAAGCTTGTTTATCCCAACAGGATTTCCCTTCCTAGCTATGGAGCTAAGAGATTGTGACATGCTCACATTACGTGCTTGAACCTGATCAACCTTCTCCCAAGTCCAATGTCACATTCACCAGACCACAGCATACAAGGACATCTACTTTTGCCATTGGGGCTATGGACAGCAAGAAAAATATAGCAAGTCAGCCTCCGTTAGTAGTGTTGCAAGGAGAATGTGTCTCAATGAGGAAAGAATCATCCACACTGCAGCAGATTTTCAGATTCAGGGTCCAAAAGTGAATCTTCCAGACAGCCTAATGAAGCTGTCAAGAATCCTTTCTTCCCCTGAAGAGACAGATACCATTCTTGCTGGTTTTTTGCAGCTTGCTAATTTCAGAAGAAGATGGGTCTCTTTCATTGCACTACTTGCCTGAGAGGGGCTGGGGAATACTGAGTACAACTAGACATGGTCCATGTAACAAAAATGAAGCAATCCATCCATGCAATAAGCTTGTACTGCTAGCTAAGAAAAATATTGTTTACCCCCATGGAAAAGGCACTTTAATCAAATGTCTGATAGCCAGGATGATATTTTGCAACTGCTTTTTTTTTACAAATTTTTACAAATATGATAAATGTGTTTTTTCCTTAAATGCACTTTTTGAAAGTGAAAACTAATTAATGTAAAGCGATATCAGCTTCCCACTTCTCTTTTTACCTTGGCACATAGAAATAAGTTTCAAAGCTAAATTGTGCTCTGGCGCATGGAAATAAAGCTCGATACCTCATTAATTCCAGAGAGCCAGTTCAAATTACAACTGCCTATGATCTACAGAATGGTGAAGCAGAGGTATTACATTGGGTCCCCCTGTTTCTTCTATGAGCATGTTTCGTACCAACTCCACAGAGTTCAGATGACACAAGGGGCTAATAGGGCTTCTTCCTCGATGTTTAAAGGGCAAAGCAGTCATTTCCAACTGAGTGCTCTTCAGATGCTTTTGACTTTCAACTCCCATTTTATCCTTGACTATTGGTTATGCTGGCTAGGACTGATGGAGCTGAAATCCAACAACAATATGAAAGGCACCAGGTTGGGAAAGCCTGCTGTAAAGTTGCTAACTGTATCCTGGATCATTAGTCTAAGCTGTTGTCAGGCTGCTTTTCTCTTTGCAACAGCCTGTCTAGCCAGTACCAGTTTGCTTTCATATTGCCACCCTGATGATGTCACCATTCCCCTTCTTCACACAAAGAGAAGATAATAAATGCCTGGCTCTGGTTGCTTTCCCATTTTTCATAATTCTTAAACACATTCAAGAAACCATTTCATTTGTTCTGAGCAATGCCTCAGAAAACCTGGAGCTATCTGCTTTGTTTTTTAATTCTAGCTTCTCCTCCTCCCTTTTGGATGAAGTACAATTGCTGCTTCTCTTATCTGGCCTTGTTTAACTTCCTATGAACCGGCAACATGACATCAAGTTTAGACATACAGATTCCCAACATGCATTTCCACGCCATTCACATATAATTTTCTGTGTCAGGCTGCTGTACGTACAGAACAACGCTGTTAAAGGCAGAAATTGTAGGATGAAGTTTCTGGCTGCTGCTGCTGTAAAAATTGCTACTTTGGATTGCATTGGGTTTTTTTTTTTTTTAAGAACATCTCTAAGCCCCAACATTTAGCCAGGCTCCATAAATCATATCATTACCAAATTAACTGCTCCTACTTAGCGGATCGTCGCCAGAAGGTAGTGCTTGGGGAACATTGCTCGACACCCTGGACTCTCCATTGTGGAGTCCCTCAGGGGTCGGTCTTGTCCCCCATGCTCTTTAACATCTACATGCAGCCTCTGGGTGCGGTCATCAGGAGTTTTGGAGTGCATTGCCATCAGTACGCTGATGACACGCAACTCTACTTCTCCTTTTCACCTTCTTCAGGTGAGGCTGTTGATGTGCTGAACCGTTGCCTAACCGCGATAATGGACTGGATGAGAGCTAATAAACTGAAACTTAATCCAGACAAGACTGAGACACTGTTGGTGAGCTCTTTACCTGCCCAGATGGTGGATGTTCATCCTGTTCTAGATGGAGTTACACTCCCCATGAAGGAACAGGTTCGTAGCTTGGGGGTCCTTTTTGACCCTTCCTTGTCGCTTGAGGCTCAAGTGGCCTCGGTGGCATGGAATGTGTTTTACCATCTTTGCTTAGTAGCCCAACTACGCCCCTATCTGGACAGTGACGATCTCGCCTCAGTTGTTCACGCTCTGGTAACCTCTAGACTGGACTACTGTAATGCGCTCTACGTAGGGCTGCCCTTGAAGACCGTTTGGAAACTTCAGCTAGTGCAAAATGCGGCAGCCAGGTTGTTAACGAGGACCCGCTGGTCTGCGCATATAACACCTGTCCTGGCCCGCCTGCACTGGCTGCCTATTTGTTTCCGAGCCAGATTCAAGGTGCTGGTTTTGACCTATAAAGCCTTACACGGTGTGGGACCACAATACCTTGTGGAACGCCTCTCCCGCTATGAACCTACCCGTTCACTTCGTTCAATATCCAAGGCCCTCCTCCGGGTACCAACTCATCAGGATGCCCGGAGGATTGTTATTAGATCTAGGGCCTTTTCTGTAGTGGCCCCCGAACTGTGGAACAGCCTACCTGTGGAGATACGCCTGGCGCCTTCGGTACTTTCTTTTAGGCGCCAGGTTAAGACCTGGCTATACTCCCAGGCATTTTAATGTTCAATGTGTTTCATTTAATTTTTTTTTTCGTTTAACTTGTTGCTGATTTTATTGTAATTTTATTGTAATATTGTATTTTAATCTTGTTTTGTTCACCGCCCAGAGAGCTATTCGCTATGGGCGGTTTAAAAATGAAATAAATAAATAAATAAATAAATAACTGCCAGCATGACTTGCTCTGTTTGACAGTTGAAATAATCAGTAATATCAGAGGGTAAAGAATTCAGAGTGATAATAGGGAGAAAACAGTAGACAGTCCAGTCAATTAATTTAATTTTGCAATTGTTTATGGAGAATCAAGTAAATATTATAATTAGCAACCAGCTTCATTTGCAAAGTGCCCGCACCCAGCGGCTTTATTCATCAGAGGTGTTAAGACATTGATTTCTGTTGAAATCACAAGGATGAAAGACTTTATAGAGAATTAGGATTCAACCTCTTAATTGCCAGTTAGGTTTTTGACTAGTGCCTGAAGTTCAGCAAGGACCGAGTCTGCTTAATCTCAGTTGGCAGGGAGTTCCACAGGACTGAGCCCACAATACTGAATGCACAGTGTTACATGTGTCTGTCAGAACCTGTGTGTGTGTCCAACACAATAACAACCCCCTAGAACATGTGAGAGTGCTGAGAGCATAACACTGTGATATACAGACTTCCAGTCAGATTGCAGAGAATACCTATGTACCTGATGTACTTTTATTTTATTTTATTTTATTTTAATGTTTATAAACCGCACTTTCATAAGACTATATCAAGGTGGAATGTTGTTGTTATGTGCCTCTAAGTCGACTGCGACTTATGGCGACCCTATGAATCAGCGACCTCCAAGAGCATCTGTCATGAACCACCCTGTTCAGATCTTGTATGTTCAGGTCTGTGGCTTCCTTTATGGAATCAATCCATCTCTTGTTTGGCCTTCCTCTTTGTCTACTCCCTTCTGTTTTTCCCAGCATTATTATATTTTCTAATGAATCATGTCTTCTCATTATGTGTCCAAAGTATGATAACCTCAGTTTCATCATTTTAGCTTCTAGTGATAGTTCTGGTTTGATTTGTTCTAACACCCAATTATTTGTCTTTTTCGCAGTCCATGGTATGTGCAAAGCTCTCCTCCAACACCACATTTCAAATGAGTTGATTTTTCTCTTATCTGCTTTTTTCACTGTCCAACTTTCACATCAATACATAGAGATCGGGAATACCATGGTCTGAATGATCCTGACTTTAGTGTTCAGTGATACATCTTTGCATTTGAGGACCTTTTCTAGTTCTCTCACAGCTGCCCTCCCCGGTCCTAGCCTTCTTCTGATTTCTTGACTATGGTCTGCATTTTGGTTAATGACTGTGCTGAGGTATTGATAATCCATGACAAGTTCAAAGTCCTCATTGTCAACTTTAGAGTTACATAAATCTTCTGTTGTCATCACTTTAGTCTTTTTGACGTTCAGCTGTAGTCCTGCTTTTGTGCTTTCCTCTTTAACTTTCATCAGCATTCATTTCAAATCATTACTGGTTTCTCTTAGTAGTATGGAATCATCTGCATATCTTAAATTATTGGTTTACCATTACCGTCCTCTGAGTTTAGATGCATCTTAGTTTGGTGTTTCAACTTTGACCATTCTGCCTTGGGTGCCCCTGCTAGGAGTCTAGTCTTTTGGTCTAGACTCCTGATGGCATTGCTCTTAGCTTCTTCAACACTCTCAAACCCCCTCACCATGTTAAGGTGTGCATCCTAGAGGGGGTCGAGGTGGAATACAACATAAAAATCAGTAAAAACCACCATAAAACATCAGTAAATACAGATTGGTTAAAAAGAGAAAATTCAAATGGCAAAGGCCTGTCTAAACAATATCGTTTTCAAAGACACCTGAAAAAGAGGGATGGTTTCTGCGTAACTTCTCCTGGTAGGGTGTTCCACAGGGCAGGGCCTGCCACACTAAAGGCTCAGCTCCTGGTGAAGGCCAATCAAACTTCAAGGGTGGGGGGTGGGGGGATGACCAAAAGTGCTCAATCAGAGGATCTCAGTGATCAAGGTGGAGCATAACCAATCAGATTAATCTTAAGGTACTTTGGGCCTAAGTTGTTTAGGACATTGTGAATTAACACAAATGCCTTGAACCTGGCCCAGTAGCAAATTGACAACCAGTGCAGCTCTTTTAGCAGCGGAGTGACATGCTGCCAGCAATTTGCTCCTGTGAGCAGTATGGCTGTTGCACTAGTTGACACTTCTGGACCAGATATAAGGGCAGCTGCACATAAAGTGTGTTACAGTCATGTGAGGTCACCATGCATAGACCACTGTGATCAGGTTGTGGTGGTCCAGCTGGAGCTGGTGAAAAGCACTCCTGGGCATAGCATTTGGGCCTTTAGTGACAGAGATGGATTTGGAGTACCCCCAGACTGCGTACCGATACAGGTCATCTATGAATGCAATCAAGATTCATTCAGTCCCAAATACATGCTTGAATCTAGTCAGCCCCTCCCTTCTCCCGACTGACTTTCACCAGCCAGGCTGGCCAGGAATCAAGAGAGCAAGAAGGTGGTTGCATCATTGCAAGGGACCCATTCACATCATCAGGCCACATAAACTGAAATCAATCCCATAAAACATGGGAAGGTGCTGCATTGGACACTTCAACATGCAATTGTACTGCAGAGGTGCCAGGTAGCCCCAAGCAGTGTGATACATGCAACTACAGAAGGTTCTAAGACCTGGGCTGCTACTATAGCTGTTTATTGGTAAAAAGAACTATGCTGTCCAAAAACTATTTCCAAAACAAACAAGGTAAAAATGGGCATCTTCACATCAAGGAGTTGAAAATAATTCACCAACTTACAAAAAAACTCTAGCTCAGGTACCTGCATATGGCTTTTGTGGCAGATAGATGAGCTGCAAGAAAAGTAAGGGCCGAACTAGGGTTGCTTCCTGACTGTTGCTATTTTCTGGAGGGATTCAATCACAATACCAGCAAATTCAAGTTATTCAATTACAGTTGATTTGGAGGTCTTACACAACAAACCTGCTTCCCCAAAAGGTCAGGCATCTTTTGAGAAAATGCACCAATAATACTCACACTGTCATCTAACCTCCCTGCAAACAAATCAGAATGAATGCTCATTAAATAGCCAATACCGCCTGATCTCCCTGCAAGAAAATCAGGATGAATGTTCAATAAACAGGTCATCTGGAAGCACTTTAGGTGCTACATTAATTATGTGAATGCAGTTAATTGTGCTTTTTGCTTGTTATGTAAGTAGTAGCCAGTGGGAAGTCTGCACAGCCTAGGAATCATGAAAGGCTGGGAGTGAAAGTTTAACTCTTTTTCTCTTTGCAAAAATTGCCCCTCTGAAGCTGCTTATTTGTATATCAAGAGAAAATCCCATTGATGGCAGAGGAAGCTTCCCTTGAAATGCAAATATCCATTTCAGAAAGGAGGTTTTTATCATGAGCGTGTATAACTTCTCATCCCTTCAGGTTTACCTGCAGCTGGTATTTACAGTAAAAAAGGGGGGGAAAGCATGCACAATTAATTTCATTCACATAATTAATGCCATGGCTACTTTGACTCTAAATGTCATAAGGATCACAATTTATGAAATACTAAAGACTATTAGCTGAAATCCTGGTCACAGGCTGTTTACAATCCCATTGACTTCAATGGAATTTAGACAATTAACTCTGAGCAGAAGTGTAACCATTCTAGTACTGAAGATGAGTTAAATCATTGGAACTCGTAAAGGTCACTGAAATCTTTTGAAAATATTGTCATTTCAAGTGCTAAATGAGCTTTTGATTTCCTTGATGGAATCCCACTCAGCACATTGGAAATCTTTGAAAATATCTCCAGAAAGTGATCAAATTAATCGCCTTTCTTCACAAGCAACAGAAATAATAGGTTTTATTAAATGCTCACTAGAATGCAAATGATCCCTTGAAGGCCATACATTCTTCTCTTATGTCAGAAATAAATATGTTATTGACTGTTCTGAATGTAGTTCATACTACATTAACTCTGATAGGAATGTTTTCATATTAAATAAAATGGTTCTCATGGAAACAAGATTTTGTTTTATGATACTGGTGATCTATCAGAATATGAACAGCTTTGTCCATTTTCTTTGCATGTAGCTTTCAACATAGGAAGGAAAAGCTTACAAATAGCTGTTTTAAATCTACAGTTAGTTAAGGGCAGGAATACCATAAATATCTGGCATCCTGAAGATTCCAGTGCAAGCACCACATGTGACTTTTGTGGGAAACTCTTCCTGATATGTACAGTTGGAAGAGGAGGAATTTGAGTGAGGCTGTTTTTTGTTTGTTTAATTTGGATTTGAGTGTACATAGCACCATGTACCCAGTCTCCAAGGCCACTAAAATACAAAGAGACTTCCTCCTGTGCTCCTTGGCCACAGTTTGAATTACATCGAGCCTATGCAGTTTGTGATACCAGAAAACTGAATGTAGCCTGCCAACCATCTTTGATAGCTCAAAAGAGACTGTCTTTCTGTGACTTGTCAAGATTGTCATGTAGCTGGCAGCCCACAATACATGGTGCATGGTCTGTGTTTACCTTGCTGGATCACAAGTTTTATTTATTTATTTAATATATTTGTATCCCATCTTCCATCCATCATGGAATTTGAGATGAACATGGGGTTCTCAAGTAGTCTCTGGCTGCATTCACACTGCCCTTCATTCTGTCATTCTGACGATTTCTTACCTGGTAATTTGCGCATTATATTTGACCTTTCACATGATGCCCCAGAATTCTAGTGGAATGTAGTGGAAGTTTTGTGCTAATTTCCGTGATAAATGACACCGGAAATAATCCATTAGCAAGGCTGGGAACCCAGAAGATTGCAGGGGTTTTTCGCTAGCTGCAGCCACTCATGTGACAGGCATCCCAGCATGCAGTGTGTTCCTGCCCGTTAGTCACATGGCCTTTTTTTTTTTTTTGCCTGACAAATGTTGTACCAGTATTCTGGCATCGGCGCAGATAGCAGCAGCATTTCCCACACACACTAATCTTGATACAACTAAAACAATTTAAAAAGTCAGATCCTAAAGGGAGAGGGCTTGCATGGTGACGGAATGAGATCTTAGACCCCCTACACAGTGGGGAACAGTGTGCATGGGTGAGGGACGAAAACAAGCCATGTGAAAGACAGTTGCATGAAATGCTGGTATATCGGCTGAAAAAGCTGCTGTTCCTTAACGCAACAGGTACTGCAGTGTGAAAGGGATTTTAGAAATCAGGACAGAAGCACTACCTTTTTAACCTGTTAAACTAATGCAATCAGCCCCATATGTGAAAGCAGCCTATGACTGAGCCACTGATCAGACCCAGACCTCCTTAGTTTTAGCAAAGTGGTTGCATCCAGATCATTCTGTAGGACCGCATCGGGAGACCATGGGCTAAATCATGCCATGTATTGCTTCAAAATCAAATAAAAATGTACCCCAAGTTCAGGAGCAGAGGTGAACCCAGGCAGCTGGTTCTGCAGTAGCAGATGAAAAAGTGTTATTGATTCCTACTTTGGAATATGGCGCATAACAGCAGGAGTTAAAGGAGCAGCTGACATCATGATTCTGGAGGAAAGCAAACTTTGTTTTACCAAAGCATATAACACTAAAAAGCATGATATATCCTACATTTAAATCCTTACATTTCTGCAGTTCAGTATGTTTGTAGTTAGATCCTCATACAGCCCATTATCATTATATCTAACTGCTAATTTTACTTTCATATACTTAATCATTTACTTTCATTTTCATTAATCATTTCTTCTTATAATCCCTTTTTGATAAATGTAAGCAATTTTCTTCCCTTCTGGTGTTGTAATTAGCTAAGTTTGCAAGAGAAGCATTGGCAATGATGAGCATTAGACTCTGCAGGAAGTTTGAACAGGGTGATCCCTGGTTCATGAATAGAACAGCTAGAAATGAAACCTGAACAATATGGTACATGTCAAGCTGTACTCAAATTAGGTGACAAAGGTATGATAGAGGCTTCAAATCTACCTTGTAATGCTGCTAGTGTGGTTGAAATATTTAAGCTACATCAGTAGCATTCTAAACCCACTTAAATGGTGCTACTTCTCTCTTCCTTCAAATCTCTCCTCAAAACTGTCCTGTCCAAGAAAGTATTCCTTAACTCCATCCCACAGTTTTTATCCCCAAACATGAAAAACTCTAAATAAGAAACTATGCCTGTTTCACCCTGTCATCCTTATCTCTTCTCTCCTTCTGTTCTCTCTTCACTGTCAAACTTTAGATTGATAGGTCCTTGGAACAGGGAAGCTGCCCACAGACAGACAATGTTCAATAGAATCACAGAATAGCCGAGCTGGATGGGGCCTATAAGGCCATCGAGTCCAACCCCCTGCTCCATGCAGAAATCCAAGTGAAAGCTATATGATTCCTCCCCTTTCTTCTTGGCTGGCCACTGTACACAATTAACACAGGCAGTAGCACTACTTTTTTCCTCATCCCAACAACCTTCGCCTTGGCTCCCTATAAATTGTGGTTGCTACTCTCCTTCTTAGCCTGTCAACATTTTGGTTGTCCACAAGGTTGAGGCAGAGGGAGCCACCCTCTTCTGTGCCTGATTGTGTTCCTTTTGGAAGCACCAAATGCTGTGCAGCTTTTTCCTGTATCCATCTCTTCAGCTATTGTGTCCCGCTCTCTCCCCCCTCAAGCCCACACATCTCTCTCAGCATTCCTGTTTCTCTACACTGAGATGAAGAGGCATGCCCTCCAGCTTGACCTTGGCTGCCAGGGAAATGTCCAGCAAATATTCACAGAGGCGTGAGCCAATAACAGGTGCCTCCTCACTTAGAATAATTCCCTATTCTAAACAAAAGA
Organism: Rhineura floridana; assembly: GCF_030035675.1. Lineage (NCBI taxonomy): Eukaryota > Metazoa > Chordata > Lepidosauria > Squamata > Rhineuridae > Rhineura > Rhineura floridana. The sequence goes on along the minus strand of NC_084489.1, from coordinate 3,154,435 downwards.
CAAAATACCAAATTGGGTTCTAGAATGGAATAGTATTTCTTCCAACAGTGCCTAATTAAGGTTGCATTCCTGTGTACAGTCACCGGGGAATAAACCCATTAAACTCAGACTGACTTCTGATGTACTTTTTACTTCTTACATAGCCTGCAACTTTTTTTTTCATTAATTTTTTTATTCAAAGTTTCAAAAAACAAAACAAAACAAAACAAAAACAAATTAATAACTAATAGAATAAAATAAAATGTTGACTTCCGATTTGTCGCAGATCAGTTATAGGTCTATAATATATAACAAACCTGTCTCTTAATATATTACAAAATCACTTTCCTCCAGTAGTTATCTTAATTAATCATCAAATCTCATTAACATCACTTTATTCTTTCCGCAAAAAGTCGAAGAGAGGTTTCCAGTCCTTGAGAAATATATCCATCGATTTTTCTCCAAATAAACATGTCGATTAATCCATCTCATCAAGTCTGCTAGGTCCAGTAATTTCAATAGCCATTCTTCCATTATCAGTGTTAATTCCATCTTCCATCTTCCATCCTTGCATCCATAATAATCTTGCTGTCATAGTCATAGTCATATAATAAGAGTCTGATGGGAATTTCCTTCCTCACAAATATTTCCTTGCCATCAATTCTGAATGTGTTACTGAAATGTTGTTGTAAAGTCATATCTCTGTTCCTCTTTTTTACAAAATGCACTAGCACATCTCTTGAGAGTTTTTCCATTGTCACATATCTGTAATTAATTCTATAAATTTTCTCTATTTCAAGCTCCATCACATCATTCCAGTCCAGAAATTTTTTCGAAACATTGATAGCTTTATCTCTGATATCTTCATCAATTTCTTCAGGGACAACGCTGAATTCCAAACAGTAATCTTTATCTCTAAGGTCCATAAACTCCAAATCTTTTTCCAGTTCCACATTTGATATATCTGTTCCAATCTCCAGGACTTGCATCTTCCCTTTAATTTTTGTTTCTTCTTCTATTGCTTGTCTAGTTATATGTTTGATCTCATCAACCTCCTCTCTCATAAAATCCCCTATTTCTTTCAGCTCCTGCTTCATTTTGCCAAATTCAATTTTCATCTCTTGTTTGCCATGTCTAAGTTCTTGTTTCGTTATCTCAATCTCATCCATTATTTTCTGAAACATATTTACTTCCAGGGTCTCAGCCACTTTCTTAATTGTCATTTTTAAAACCAAGAAGAAAAAAAACCCCTTCCATTTCCAATATAGCACTATTCCCAAGCAAAGAGCAATTTATTTCTTTTTCCAGCAACAAAGGAGTTAATATTCCAAACCGGATGACATCATAATGTAGACAGCACAAACTGCCTTATCTCTTATGTGTCCAAGAATGCAAAACAAATTTAGTTCACAGCATCCAAATAGTTAGTGGCATAAAGAACAAGCAGATTCGTCAACATGAAGTAGACCAGAAAAAATAGTCCCAGACATATAATACTCAAAAGTTCATATAAATCAAAAATTTTCTCCTCAGATTAGATATCTCTCATCCATTTGTATCTTTATAATTCTCAATTCCAGGCCAGCTTTTTGCAATAAAAACAAAGATAAGCTATTTCGATTTCCTTCCGCCTTAATTCCGTGTATAAAAGAGAAAAGTTATAACTCACCCAGGGATTCTTTACTGCTGATTCTTTTAACAAATCTCTTTTACTGCAACAATTTAAGCCAAATGATAAGGATAGAAAGAAGAATGCTTACCTGATAAAATCTGTTTTTCTTTGAAGAAAAGAAAAACGTCTCGCTTAATCAGTTTGAGCTTGCTTGAAATTCCTTGGCTCCGTCCAACGTTGTTGGCTGGTCCTTCATTCATAGGCAATCCTAATGAATTCAAGTCCCCCAACAAACACAACGAAGCTTGTGGATGATCTCTTCGTTTCTCCCTTGCCTGGGAGAAAGTTTTTACCAGTCAAAAAAAACCTTTTGACTGGTTTTAAAACTGAAAAAGCTTCCTCTGAGATGAGAGCTCGTCTCAGAGGCAGGCACAAGCAAAGCAATCCTTCCCAGAAGTCCCATAGTCTGCAATTTTTATGGAACTCACCACTACTATAGTAATGGCCGCCATCTTAGAACCAAACTTTATAAGTGGCCGTGCATACAATTAGCAATTTTTGTGTGAATGGCTTTCTCTTCTTTCTATAGCAAATTGCAGGTGCGGAGGCTTAATCAAGGCTGGGGCCCTGTTGAGGAGCAGGGTAGTAAAATGGCAAATGTGATTCACCATAAGGAAGTATAAAGTGATGCACACTGGGGCAAAAAAAAAAAGCCAATTTCACAAACGTGCTTGTGGGGTCTGAAGTGGTAGTGACTGACCAAGACGCCTTGCAGTTGTAGCTTGATTAAGCTGTCGATGCAGAGTGCAACAGCTGTGAAAAAATGATCCAGATCAGGGCTCATTCAGAATGGGGTTAAAAATAGAACTGCCAATATTATAATACAGTAGGGCCCCACTCATACGGCAGGTTATTTTCCAGGCCCCCACCAAAAAGCAAAAACTGCTGAAAAGTGGGGCCCTACTCAGCTGTAGCACGGGAGCTTCCCGCCCTAGAGCTGATTGCACAATCAGCTGTAACATGGGGAGCTCCAGCCGCTGTGCTCCAGGTGACAGTGATCAGGTGTAGTGAGCGAGTTCCCCGCGCTACAGCTGAGCGCTGGAGCACGTGATCAGGAGTAGCGAGGGGAGCTCCAGCTGACAGCGATCAGCTGTAGTGGGGGGAGCTCATGTGCTCCAGCGGATCCCTGTCAGCTGTAGCGTGTGATCAGCTGGAGCATGGGGAGCATGGGGGTCCAGGCTATTTGACAGATCGTATCTCCCTACATGAATCTGCCCGGGATTTGAGATCTTCAGGTGAGGCCCTTCTTGTGCTCCCCACACCTTCGCAAGTACATATGACGGGGACACGAGATAGGGCCTTTTCGGTGGCCGCCCCTAGGCTATGGAACTCCGTTCCGAGTGAGGTGCAATTAGCTCCCTTCTTGCCGTCTTTCAGGCGACAAGTAAAGACTGTTTTATTTCAACGGGCATTTGGGATAGAGAACGGCCAGGATTAAGTGTCATAGGATGGGTGACTACATTATGATCTTATTATTTTAAATTATCTGCTGTTCTTAAACGTACGTTTTATAGTTTTTAATTTTTCTCATAGTTTAATTCTATTTTTAATTGTATACATTTCTATGTTTTAATGGTGTGTTATCTTTTAGCTGTAAGCCGCTCTGAGTCCTATTGGAAAAAGGGTGGGGTAGACATAAAGTTTATTATTATTATTTTATTATATATTGCACTGTCATTTTTAACAAGTGCCTGGACAAGTGACTGTTTGAAAGGCTTTGCATTTGCCATGGGGAGGAGGATTTGCACAAAAGGGCTTCCAGGGAATATCTTCCTCACAAGAAAGGAAGGGCAGGAAAGAAAACTGGAAGCAGCAGCTCTTTAGGACCCTGGCTGCTTGCTGCTGCAACCTCTGCCTGCCCCTCACTAACCCTGAAGCCGTGGCTTTTGGCTCACGAGGAGAGAGGAGAGGTGGGGAGGGAGGCAGAAGCCACCACGAGCTTTGTGCAACACACACACGTCAACATCTCTCACCTCCCCAGTCAGTTCTTCAAGTCCATTTTTCTGCTGCCTCCTTGCCCTCCGGCTCTTTTCTCCCTCCCTCCATTTTTAAACAATTGTATTCTCCACCCCATCTTGCTCTTCACCTCCTCCCTCATTGCCTCCTAAGTACCCATAGAGCACGAGGGAAGAGTGACGCTGCACAGAAGCCCGATTTGAAGCACATGATTTTTATTCACAAATCAGAGGAGCAGAAAACTTCCCCTGCTCCCCCCCCCAAGTAACACCCAAAAGTAACTCTGGAAACATTAAAGTAACAGCTCAAAAGTAATGAAGTTACTACTTGTTTTATGACCAGCAAAATGTAATTAAGTTACCCACTCGTTACTAAAAAAAGTAATAAATTACACGTAACTCGTTATTTGTAATGAGTTACTTCCAAGCTCTGCATGAGTGTGACCCAATCAGCACATAATACCTCTGCTCTAAAATCTGCACTTGTTGCCAATTTGCTACCAGGCCAAGTTCAATGTGTGGTTTCCATGTTACAGGTGTCACATAGTACTTGTTTTGCTCTTGTAAGAAATCGATCCTTTCATGTGGCAGCACCTACACTTTGGAACTCCCTGCCTATTGACATTATACAGATGCCTTCATTGTACATTTTGGCACCTGCTAAAAATATTTTTGTTTAGGTAAGCCTACCCAAGCATGTAGAAGCCAACCAAGATGGCAGCAGAGGTTTCCGTCCCTTAGGGAAACCTTGGCTGCCATCTTGATTTGATGGCAAACCTGTGTGCACAGTGCGCACAGCCGCAAGAAAAGCAGGTGAAGCAGGGGGGATGGGATGGGACGGGACGGCGGGCGCCTCAGAATCAGCCTAGGGGCCCTCCTCAGCTTAATACGGCCCTGTGGAGAGGGAGGCCTGGAGTGGGCAGGGCAGGAGGAAGAAGGAAGAGGGGAAGAGAGGAAGAAAGGAGGAGGAAGGGAAAGGAGAGGGGAAGTAGGGGAAAGGAAGGTCTGATCATTTGGATGCTTATTAGGTACACAACACTTTGTGTACGGTGTGGCGTGGATGGCTGTCTGACTAACCCCATCTCTGCCACAAAAGGGGTACGGCAGGGTTGTGTCCTGGCTCCTGCTCTATTCAATCTCTATCTCAATGATTTGAACAGCTATTGTCTTGCGGAAAATTTCCATCCTCCCAAACTGGCCGATATCGAGTGCCCTCTACTGCTTTATGCAGACTATGCGGTACTAATGTCCTTTTCGAAAATCGGCCTTAAACGCCTGTTGCGAGCCTTCATGTCTTATTGTATCAAAAACTCTCTTACCATCAATTTTGATAAGTCAAAAATCATGGTCTTCTCCCAGTGTTCTGTATCACCCCCTTGGATAATAAATGACCATAGGATTAGTCAGGTCAAACAGTACAGGTATTTGGGGATTCTGTTCTGCTCGACACTCTGCACATATACGGGCTGCAATTCAAAATGCCTTTCACACCTCCAAGGCCACTCTTTGATTTTTCTTTACCCAAGGTGGCCAGTACATCCCGGCTGCCCTTCAAATCTTTAAAGTTAAAATCCTCCCACAGCTCTTATATGGTGTCCCATTATGGGCTCCTAGCTTCAACGCAGAAGTGGAATCGATACTATCGAGCTTCTTGCGTTCCATACTTGGAATGCCTCGTTGTGCCTCGGCAGCTGGCCTCCGACTGGAAACCGGACTAAATCCTATCGAATGCTCTGCTTGGCTGCAAGCTTTTAGATTCTGGACTAAAGTAGCCTACGCTAGCCCGTCTCTAGGCTACTTAAATCTAATTTGGAAAGAGCCCTATTCCAGCTTATGGTCCAAAAAATTTAATGAGAAAGTAAAGCTACTTGGCTTATCAATGGACCTACTTTCCTCCATGAATCTTGAATCAGCTAACTTTATCATTGGTCAGCGCATCAAAGATATGGCCCTCCAATATACAATTGCCAGTGCTCGCAAAATCTGCTCCCCTCTCCACTTTGGTCTTAGCTCTCCCTTTCCCTACCGTGCAGCCTACCTTGTTAACCTGACCATTCCGAGTTTCCGTCATCTGTCTACCAGGGCCAGATTTAACTGCCTCCCCTCGGCGTTATTAGAGGGCCGCTTCCAAGGAATTGCATACGAAAAGCGACTTTGTATTTGCAAAAAATGGGAGGTTGAAACAATCACACGTTCTCCTCTCCTGTGATTTATATAAAGATGCTCGTGCTAGATTTATCTCTCCATGTATTGAAGCTTTTCCTGGTAGATCTACAAAGTCGCTCCTGATTCATCTTATGTCTGACACTGATAAACATATCACTGAATCAGTTGCCCAGTTTTTAAATGTAGCTCAGAGTTTACGTAAAAAGGCAATTTTATTTTAGACTGACTATACTAGAACAACTACATCCTGTACTGTCTTGTCTTATTTGTTTTAATTCCTTTTGAATAATCAATTGTATATCGGGTCAATGACCGCATAATAAAATTTGAATTTGAATTTGCTTATTAGGTTCAATGGGATTTATTCCCATGCAATCATGGCGAGGAAAGGTAAAACTGATCATGGGCGGGAGGGGAGAGGAGAGGAGAGGGAAAGAGGAAGGGGAGAGGGGAGCAGAAAGAGGGGGAGGAGAAGGAGGGAATTAGAAGGGGAGGGGAGGGATGAAGGAAGGGGACGGAAGGGGCAAAAGGGAGGTGATGGGAGGGAGGAGGGGAGGAGGGCAGGTTTGATCATTTGCATGCTTTCTGAGTTGAGTGGGATTTACTCCTGTCATTTTTCATTGGCAATCACTCGTGGCCGAGTAAGATTGTCTTCCAAGATAAGGTCTTTGCTTGGAAGATACCTGTGCATGAATTTGTTTTATGTGGGGAGATTGGCGCATGACAATCAACACACAATCATTTGCTTTGATCCAATGGCATGGATACCACGACGATTGGAAGTCTTTTATCTGCTGCAGCCATCATCCGCCTTCACAGTTGTAGTAACATACATATTGTTATCCTCCGCCTGTTCTGCCGTTGAGGACTTTCTTGAATTGTTCTTTGTCTGGTTCCTCTCCCTTGACCTTACCGCCATGGGTGACCCTGCTGGGAGTACATGACTCCCAACGGCATTGCTCACAAGGCTCATTGGAACATGCAAGCCCACTCACCACTACAAGGTGATGATCCAGCGAGGATTGTACTCTTGTACTCCTGTACAATGATGCTAAGGATAGGTAAAACTGACCATGAGGGAGGGGCAGGGGAAGGAGGAGGGCAGGAAGGGGGGGAGGAGGGGAGAGATTGGGTGGGTGGGCACTGGGCAAAGGGGAAGCCCCTTTCCTTTCATAAAGAAAAATATTGTGAACAGCATCATTCTTTTTCAGGGTTTTCCCCACCTTTTTATTCTACAGCAGGCACATGTAGCCTCCCACCCAAATTTAAACCAAACTCTCTCTAGCCACATCCACACCAGACCTTTATTTCCCTTTAGATAGCCATGGCTTCTCCCAAAGAATCCTGGGAAGCATAGTTAGTGAAGGGTGCTAAGATTTGCTAGGAGATGCCCTGTCCCCCTCACAGACCTTCAATCAGAGTGGCTGATTGTTAAACCACTCTGACCACTCGAGGTCTGTCAGGGGAATAGGAGCCTCCTCTCAGCACCCTTCACAAACTACACTTCCCAGGATTCTTTGGGGGAAGCCACAACTGTCTCAAGTGAAATAAAGGTCTGGTGTGGGTGTGGCCCCCTGATTAGCCAAGAAAAGGACCTGTGAGTCTTGCTTTTAGAACACTGACAGTTGGTTCTTACTGAGCATGCCTGACATTATCATTCAGTTCAATGCTAAAGTTCTTAAATTAATTAAAAATCAGCCAGGCATTTTTTAAACCTTTAAACTGAAGAAGAAGAAAGTCAGAGTATGGGGCTAGGTCAGTAAGAGGATTACAGGTACTCTGTGAATATGGCTGATTTTTAATTAATTTCAACAGATTATGAGAACTCTGACAGAAAAACAGTCCAACAGCAGTCTAGTTTTTCTCTCTTTTTACACTTTGAACTCTCAATTCTCTCTGACTGTTTTGTGTATCACCATGAAAATTGAGAGGGTTGTTAAGCAAGCGTTTCTGAGTGCAGGACTATAAGTTTTGTAAGATTTTGTTTTGAAATGAGTTTATGAGAAGTATCAGAATGGCATGGGGGTATTTTCAATTTAACATTGCGGAATGCAAAAAATCCATGCTGGCTATAGTATAGAGCCACTCTTGTGGCTGTATAATGAAAGAGCAGCCAAGCAGCTATGGAAATGCATGTTATCTGAAATGGTATAATCCAACGAGAGCTAAACCACCAGTTCTGTTGATTATGTAGCTTGGCTCGTAGAAATTGAAGAGCCAAGTGATATTTTATTGCTGCTGTCAAGCATTTATTTGGCACCAATGGTGAGCTTTTAAAACACTTCTCAGTCTTTAGTGCTTACATGCTTTATTGAGCCAGGCTTTTATATAATCTACAAAGGAAGTGAAGTTACACTAATCCAAATTAAACTATGTGTGCAAATTTAACACAGGCAGGCCAGTTAATGCCACAACACTTTCATTGCCATTGCCATTGCACATATTTAAAATGTTATATTAAATACATTTAATGCATATATTTTAAATACATTTAAAGAGCCAATACTTACATGGGAATTAACATATTTCCTCTTCCCAGTCTTCACTAGGTCCCTTCTGTACATAAGATTGACTATTTCAGATGGTTGGAATTTTGTGGGGGGGGGGGTTTAAATAATGAACCAGCTTATTGGGTGGACTATGCCCAAACATGCAGCAAATGGGCTGCACTACCTGCAGTAGCCATTTCCATATATTTCATATACAGAAATCACTCAAAGAAAACAACTAAGCCATACACAAGTGTGTGACTGTCCAGAGAAGGGAACTTACATAGCCATGCTACAATACTCCTACATACAAGGTATGCAGTACACAATTGTAGTCATGTTTGCCCAGAAGTCAGTCCCATTGTGTTCAGGGAGGCTTACTCCCAGGAGAGTGTGCATAGGATGGTAGCCTAAGTCAAGCAGATTCCTTGTGCACTAGGAAATACACCCCATGTAGGCCACAATACCACACCGAGACTTAAGCAGCTGTAGGCATGTCAGAAAGTGCTACATAGCCACTCCCTCGGATTCTCAGGCTGACCATCAGGATTTCTCTCTGATGAGAGGGGATGTGCACATAGGCACAAGCTGGAAAATTCAAGTAATATAGATTAGGGATTGGATGCGTCAGCCAATGGTGCCAAGAAAGTATTTCGTCAACTTGACAGGCAGTATTGATTCAAGTTTGTTTTTCTCTGCTATCTGATGCTTTTACCCATTCAATTTTTTCTCCCAAATATTATTGATATCAACATCATTTTTTCAAAATACTGATTTTGAAAGGAAATATGGATAAATGAAGGAAAATATCAATATTTGTAAAAGAAAATTTTTGATATTTTGAAAGAAAATATTGATAAAGTAAAGGAAAATGGCTTTGACGCTGATGCCAACGCCACCTCCTCCGTTGTGACAGGCTGTTCAGTTTTCACATTAGTAGAGACTAGCTGTTTTTCTTTTGGAGAGGAAAGGAGAAAAGCAGCTTTCACTGTCCCCATCCCCACCTCTTCCTTGGGAAGGCCTGGGACCCTAACATGGGTGAGATTTGGCTTGCTTCCTTCTACATGGAGCATGGATTGTTTGAGTGGAGGGGGGTGAAGGAGAGAGAGAGAGAGACTTGTACTACTGTGCTGTGCTTTGCATAAAATCAATAAAAGAACAATATATTTGAGGGAATATCTGAGGGGGGTAAATGCAGTGTCAGGGGAAAGCCACTGAAGTTCAGAGCAAACAGGATCACTCCAAAAAGGAAGAGTACAAGCAGGTATCAAGGAATTGCAGGGATGGTGTCAGGAAGGCTAAAGCTGAGGTTAGCCAGAGATGCTAAAAGCAACAAAAAAGCTTTCAGGTAGGTCCATAGTAAAAGACAGAGAAAAGAAATGGTGGCACAGCTACTCAATGAGGATGGCAATATGATAACAGATGACAAAGAAAAGGCAGAAGTGCTCAATTCCTACTTTGGCTCAGTCTTCTCCCCAGAAAGAGTCTATGACCCTCCTGGGAGACATGAAATAGAAGGGGCAGGATTGGAGCTTGAGACTGATAGACAAACGGTCAAGGAATACATAATCACTTTGAATGAGTTCAAATTGGCAGGGCCCAATAAACTGCATCCGAGAGTATTGAAGAAACTGGCTGAAGAACTCTCGGAATCGCTCTCTATTATCTTTGCAAAATCATGGAGGACTGGTGAAGTGCCAGCTGACTAGAGGAGATCTAATGTTGTCCCTATCTTCAAAAGGGCAAAAAGAAGGAACCAGGGAACTACAGACCAGTCAGCCTAACATCAATCCCTGGAAAAACTCTGGAGCAGATTATAAAGCAAACTATCTGTAAGCACCTTGAAAACAATGCAGTGATTACTAGAAGTCAACATGAATTTATGAAGAAGAAATCCTGCTGCCAAACTAATCTTATGTGGTGTTTTGATTGGGTAACCTCCCTTGTAGACTGTGGGAATGCTGTGGACATTATATCTCGACTTCAGCAAAGCTTTTGACAAAGTGCCCCATGATATTCTGATTAGCAAGGTAGCTAAATGTGGGCTGGATGGAACAACTGTCAGGTGGATCCATAGTTGGCTCCAGAATTGTACTCAGAGAGAGCTTATCAATGGTTCCTTCTCAAACTGGGTGGAAGTAACAAGTGGAGTACCACAGGGTTCGGTCCTGGGCCCAGTGCTCTTCAACATTTTTATTAATGACTTGGATGAGGAGGTACAGGACATGCTTATCAAATTTGCAGATGATACAAAGTTGGGGGGCACAGCTAATACCGCGGAAGACAGAAACAAAATTCAAAGGGATCTTGATAGGCTGGAGCATTGGGCTGAAAACAACAGAATGAAATTCAACAGGGATAAATGCAAAGTTCTACACCTAGGAAAAAGAAACCAAATGCACAGTTATAAGATGGGGAATACTTGGCTCAGCAATACGACATGTGAGAAGGATCTTGGAATTGTCGTTGATTAGAAGCTGAATATGAGCCAACAGTGTGATGTGGCTGCAAAAAAGGCAAATGTTATTTTAGGCTGCATTAACAGAAGTATAGCTTCCAAATCGTGTGAAGTATTAGTTCCCCTCTATTCAGCACTGGTTAGGCCTCATATTGAGTACTGCAACCAGTTCTGGTCTCCGCACTTCAAGAAAAATGCAGACAAAGTGGAACAGGTTCAGAGGAGGGCAACAAGGATGATCAGGGGACTGGAAAGACTGAAAGAACTGGGCATGTTTAGCCTGGAGAAAAGAAGACTGAGGGGAGATAAGGTAGCAGACTTCAAGTACATGAAAGGTTGTCACACAGAGGAGGGCCAGGATCTCTTCTTGATCATCCCAAAGTGTAGGACACGGAATAACGGGCTCAAGTTACAGGAAGCCAGATTTCGACTGAACATCAGGAAAAACTTCGAAACTGTTAGAGCCATATGACAATGGAACCAATTACCTAGAGAGATAGTGGGCTCTCTGACACTGGAAGCATTCAAGAGGCAGCTGGACAGCTGTCTGTGGGGAATGCTTTGATTTTGATTCCTGCATTGAGCAGGGAGTTGGACTTGATGGCCTTATAGGCCCCTTCCAACTCTACTACTCTATGATTCTATAATTCTATGATTCTATGATCTATTCATCTGGGGCAAATTTGCAATAGTTTCTAGAACTCTTGGAGGTAACAACTGATGAAGGCTTATGCACAGTAACAGGAACTGACAGAATAGCTCTAATGGGGCCCAGTAATAATCTTCATAAAAATGTAGGAAGTAAGCCAAACCATAAATCACATGGCCTTTGATATCTATATACTAAAGCCCAGAGTATGGGAAACAAACAGGATGGACTAGAACTCTTAATGCAGGAGGGTAAATACAACTTGATAGGTATAACTGAAACTTTGTGGGATGACTGCCATGACTGGAATACAGCAACGGAAGAATGTAGCTTGTTCAAAAAGAACAGAAGAAATAGAAAGGGAGGCAGAGTCACACTATATGTTAAAATGTATATCCCTGCCCAGAAATACAGGATATACCTAGAGTATAGAGCCCCACCTAGAGTATCTGAATTAAAATTAATGGGGCAAGGAATAAAAGGAGCATGGTGGTTGGAATCTACTGTTGTCCTTATCTTCAAAAAGGCCAAAAAGGAGGAACCTGGGAACTACAGCCCAGTCATTCTGACATCAATTCCTGGGAAAATTCTGGAGCAGATGATAAAGCGCTCAATCTGTAAGCACCTTGAAAGCAATGTGGTGGACCAGTCGTGCCACATTTCTTCATTGGATAACCTCCCTGGCAGACTGGGGGAATGCTGTGGACATAATATATCTTGACTTCAGCAAAGTCTTCGACAAAGTGCCCCGTGATATTCTGATTAGCAAGCTAGCTAACTGTTCTGTCCCAATTGCAAGATCTCCCTTGACTGAAAGGTGCCTCTTCAGTTACAGGAGTCCACCCTACTCCAGCAGTCTTTTACTCCAACAAAGCAGGGGAGACTTAGGTTGTACTGGGGTTCTATGAGGGAGTCCTCTGAGTCAGAAGATGTTTACCCAGGCATTTGATGGCTGAAGGAGACTGATCCTTGCAACCTGGATATCACTAGATTGAAGAATGTTTTCATGTGCAACTGTTTTTTAGAATGTTTTAACAGTAACTGTTTTTAGAACATTTTAAATTGCTTTTAGAATGCTCTTTTTGTTGTTAAATTGTTTTGTTTGCCACTTTGGCAGGGAGGAAGGTGGGATATAAATGTAATAAATAAATAAAACACCCATGGGCCAGAGGGCTGTGGCACCTCAAATTCCCCTTACAGAGGTTCTTCTGGAACTGACCCTGTGTGCAATTCCTCTTCTGACTCTAGGCCCTCAGCCTCATCCCCTGAAAAAGGAGAATCCAATCTCATGGTTTGGAATTCCTTTTGATGTTGCCCAAAAATCTTGGTTTTTTGTTTGTGTTTCCCATCTGAATACAGAACCAGTGACACGTAGTGTCAGGGAATTAGGTCTTACCAATGAACCCAAAGCCATTCTTGGGTGATCAAGCCTGGAGATAGTGGGAAGCAGAAGGAGTGTTGGGACAATATAAAGGCTTTTAAAAGTTTTGTTTAAAGATGTTCAGTTGACACAACCAGATGTGCTCTTGTGAGTTACCCATTGCAGGAATGGTTAAATGCAAAATGAAATATGCCGTATAGTCCCGATCTTTCACACAATCACTTACAAGTAGCCAACCAGTACTGTAGCAAAGAAGAAGAGACTTGGAGAAAGGGAGGAGGTGCACTTACAGAGTCTCAGGTGGTAGGCTGTTCTAGAAAACTTCTCAAATCTTCTCGTGAAGCTGGGGTGCCTTTGTAGTCAGATGTTTTGATGTTATTTTGACATCTTCACTGATCCCCAATGTCTCATCCATCAATCGGTCAGCTGGCACTTGCAGTGATGTCAGTCTCTTGGCACATCTGCATTCTCAGGACTGTATCTCTTCCTTCTCAAACCAGCTTGGAGCCTATCAGGGGTGCTGGTCACTAGATCTCTTTTAGGGTACTCAGAATTACATTAGAATTATAACATTTGCTTATGTTTAATGTATTCCAGACAGCCCCCAGTTGTTGTCATCTTGATAAACTTCAGTGGCTCTAATCCTCCAGTTTCAGCCATAAGCCCTAGAAAGAGAAATTCATCCACACCCACACATCCACTACATGTTATCATAACATAGACCACTCTGTCCTCGGTGGCCTTTAGCAACGTGCTGGTTTCGTAGTGCACACAAGCAATGTAACAGACACTGTGCTTTGTTTTACCAATAAGATTGAGAAGGTTATAGACATCCCTGGTTTTATCTCAAACACTGTATTTCTGTCAGTTTCAATACTGAGAACATTTCTTATATATATTTTCAAGATACAGTTATAAATGTGAATACAATGATAGAATATTTTATAGTAAATGCCTAGCAGTGGAGAAGCATATCAAAATATTCCAATTGCAGTATCAATAATGAATGGCATGAATATATAGACGTGTTCAGGCACTCACACAGATAGGAAGGAGGAAGTATACAGCAAATATACTTTAATTTGTGTCACCGGCTCCTAAAACATTGCTTAAGAACTTGAAACTTTTTTTCCTAGCCACCATAACTGATAATAAAGAATTAAATAGTTCTAAAGATATATAGGAGCATGCATGTCATGACTCTATGCATTCTGGTTGTTACAGGATTTCTAATCTTGTTTGATCAATGTATTTCTTTTCCACATGTGCCTAATTGCTCCTGAGATAAAATGTTATCTACATAAAAGCGTCCATCTTCAGTATCATTGAGTTCTGCTGTATTTAGCATGACTAATTCTTCATCCCTTGTCCTTTACAGAAGGCAATCCATATACCTGGTGGATTGGCCGTGCCAATGAAAAGCACTACTACTGGGGTGGCTCTGGACCAGGCATTCAAAAGTGTGCTTGTGGCATTGAACGCAACTGTACTGATTCCAGATACTACTGCAACTGTGATGCTGATTCTAAGAAAGAGTAAGTATGTTGCTAAATGTGTATTAACAATATATTAACAATTTCCAGCACAATCCCATACATGTTTACTCAAAAGTAAGTTCCATTGAATTAAGTGCAGTTTACTTCCTGGTAAGGGGATGTAGAATTGCAACCTAAATCTCTCATAATACTAAAACTCTAGTTCAAAATAAGTGCAGTGCATAATTAACTTGAGGAATTCAGCTCCACAGAATGTGATTCTGGCCATTAGCCTAGATACCTGTTAAATGATTAGATGGAGAACAGTGCTATCAGCTGCTATTAACCATGATCTGTAAGTAGAACATCTATGTTTAGAGGCATGCTACCTGAGAGTACTGGATGCTAGGAGCAAATAATCTTTCCAGCCTTTTAGTCTATTTATATATCTATTTTCCTGGATGACAAGGTACATTTATTACAATAGTCTATCTGCATACATTTAAACACTTTTATTTCCCAAATATGCCTTCCTTTCCCTGACTCCACTTTGTTTTACACAGTAGGTTACTTTTTTATACTGAACATCAAATAATATTACTTTCAAAGGAACACATTTTTGGAACATGAGAGATTGGGATCTATTATTAACTCTGTGTTACTGCTTTGATCTCTTGTGATTAAATAAATGTGTTACAGCTCTGAAAGTTTAAATGAGACATATTTGTTATTTTTATTAGCATTTGTCTTTGTTGTAATCAGCCTGTTGATATTTGGATCAATAGTGGCATGCAGACTGTTGGAATTTAAACTTTAATTCCTTATTAATGATTGCTGAACTGCAGAAAAGTACACTATTCATCCAGAATAAAATAGGTAATTAAATATATTGATTGATAGAAAGTGAGAGTGAACAAGAGAGGCTGTCTTTCAAATAGCTTGTAAATGATGGGAGAAGAATCAAAAGGATACTGAGGTACAGCCAGCCTAGAAAGTGCTCGGTTGATGAGGTTGAAAGATGCAAAGCTAGGGAACAGACTAGACGAGATACCAAAAAAAGTAAATGCTTGGAAGGTCAATTTGACATGATGTAGATCACAGGAGTTAAAATGTCCAAAATGAAACAAAGTAACAAGTAATGTAGGAGATATTTATTTTGGATCTCAGCTGACTTTGTGGGGCTCCTAATGGTCTCCCATCCAACCACTGATTAGGTGCATGTCTGATGTTCTTCAGCAGTACTATAGTATCCAGCATTTACAAACTATTTACTGGGCTGAATGTTGACTTTGTTGTCATGTTTATTACTGTATACCTTTTATTATATATTAAAAGAGTTGCTATGACAAGTAATGTGTCAAACTTTGCCCATTAGAAAATTATTCTAACATGCCACAAAGACCTTACTGAAAAGGTTTAATTTAACCTGGCTCTGAGAGCTTGCAAGGCTGCCTGTGAACATCAAGCAGAAGGCAAAAGTGCAGAAAACCTGGAACTAGGCCACCTTGTGCTTTGAAGAGAAATAAAATCAGCACTTAGGTCTGGAAACAAATTGGTAACCAAAGCAAATGTTTGAGCATAGATGCAACACAAGTGGGGACTTAACCCCTAATAGGAGAACTTCTTTTCAGGGTCCCTGCCAGCCTAGAACAGGAGTTTGGGGCGGAGGGAATGGAAGAAAAAAACCACACCTTTTCCCCACCACCCTAAAACTGTCCCTCACGGAGCTATCATTTTCTAAATGGTCAGGATTAGGGCTAGCTGCAAGCCCCAATCTGAACAGTTTCTATCGGAAGGGGAGGAGGCTTACTAAGAGTAGGAAAGTGCTAAGTGAAGAGATCTAATGCCAGCTGTAAGAGGCTGAAGCTACACAATTCTTTCTTTGTGCTTCTTTCTCTCCTCCCCCCTCCCATGGGCGCAACCTCAACATTATTGGCTCAAATGCTCTCAGTATTCCAGAGGCCCTGCAAGTAACTGTTTGGCTGTTTGAGTTTTGCTTGTTTAATTTTTTTAACTAACAGACTTATATATTTTTGAATACTTGGGAAGCCCCCCTCTCCCCCACAGTTTACAGAAACCACTTTCTTATTGGGGAGCTTTTCTTTTCAATGCAAGAATAAAAATATGACAACTGGGCATTTAAAGCTTATTAATTAATTTAGTCTTCCTTGCATGTGCTTGAAATTGGTGTGCATTTTTCATTGAAGATAATATTGAAGGAAATGTATTATTATGAGCACGAGAATACATTTCATTAGCATGATTGTGTAATAAATATGCAAATAAATTATTCTCTTTACCTAGGACATGTTAATTCCAAATTGTTTCATTGGGGGTGTTTTAACAAGAGCAGTTGAGTCTGCCAAGTATATCATGGGTGTGAGGACCCTTGTGGCACAATGCATCCATAAGAACATCACAAGAGGCTACTGGATCAGGCCAATGGCCCGTCTAGCTAAGCATCCTGTTCTTCCAGTAGCCAACCAGATGCCCATGGGAAGCCCACAAGCAGGACCTGAGTGCAAGAGCACCTCCTGCAGTTTCCAGCAACTGATTCAGAAGCATACTACCTCCAACAACATCATGATTAATAGCCATTGATAGCTTTATCCTCCATAAATTTGTCTAATCCTATTTTCAAGCCATCCAGGTTGGTGGCCATGACTGCCTCTCATGGCAGCAAATTCCATATTTACTGTGTGCTGTTGCAGAGAAGGACTTTCTTTTCTGTCCTGATTCTACCAGCATTCAGCTTCATTGTGTGGTATTCAGTGCTAGTCTTACTCAGAGAAGACCCATTGAAGTTGATAGATATGACTAACTTAGGTTCCTTATTCAGTGAGTCTGCTGCAGAGATGGGAGAGAAATTTGATTCAGTTTATCGAATTTGCACTTTCCAAAACAATATGAGAGCTGAAACACAGCCATCCTTTGAAATTCAAAGTTATCCAAATTTTGGATGCAGTTCTCCAACCAAGCAATGTTTACAAAAATGCAAATATTATGGGAAAGCATACACAAAATGACTATATTGTTGAAAATAACATAAACGTGCATTAGATATGATACATTGCTTGTGAAAAATGTGTACGTTAGTCAAAACCTGTATACAAAAATGTATTTATTAAGAGAAAATCACAGTAAAATGCTGAAAATTTTACAAAAAATCCACAAATCACTGCACAAATGTGGAGAGTTGAATTTAAGATTAGAAAAATGAGAAGCTGAGAGAACCAAAACTGACACATGGTTCTATCCTTAGTCTGCTCTCAGTAGGACTCAGTTGAATACAACAGAATGAATGTCCCCAAGTTGTAGTATTACAAGCAAGAGGGGAAAAACTTTTCTCTGTCCACTTCCTCCACACCATACATAATTTTATACACCTCTGTCATGTCTCCTTTTCTCTAAACTAAAGAAAAGAAATGTTTTCAGGGTTTTTCCCATAGACAGGAGGGCTAGAGATGGAGTACTAGTTCACACATGGTTCAAGAGCACAGATCAGGTTTGTATTTAACAACTTGCCTGGTAGCCATGGGCAACTAGGAATTCCATGTAGATGAGCCAGCAGAGTGGCAGAGGAGGGTGGGTCCCTCTGTCCCTCTTCCACCTGCATGTTTGGTTTCCATGCTAGCTGCAGGGGAAAGAAAAGTCTGTCCTCCACCACTACCATGTAAGGGGGGCATCAAACACCTGATCCTTCTCCACCAGCCCACTTGGTAGAAGGCAAACTTTTCTTCCTGGCCTCTTAAGAGGCCAGTGGCTTGAGTTTCCATGTTGGCTACAGATGAGAGGGCAGACTAAGAATTTTTCTGTGGAGCTAGCTTCGATTACACATCCCTCACCTCACCAGATCATTTAAATAACCCATAATGAGAACCAGGGCCTACATCTAGCAGCAGGAATGGGGCTTATATGTACAGGCACTGGTTTTCATTCCAGGTTATATTCATGGTATGGCAGTGTGTAGGACACAACACACATTGACGTGTCTGCACTGTTTTTCCCTTCACTTGTGAACATGTGACAGATTTTGCCCTTAAAGCCTTCTCATTTTCTCTCTCATTTCTTTTCCCTTTGAGTCTTTTTCACTCTGCATACACCATAAATAAGTAAAGTGATCCTCAATGCTCTATTGAATCCAGTCCACAGTAGTTAGTTTAGTACTTTTATAGGCTTTGGAAATGAAGCCCTACTTCATTTGTTGCCTAGCTCATATATTTCTACCATCTTGAACATTTCATTGCAAAGATGACTATATAGCATATTGAATATTAAACTTTAAAGTTATTTTTGTTATGAAACAATTCAATGCATCATTACACAGCACAAACCTTTGAAATGAAGCAATGTAACATAAAATTAGACTTTTTCATATGTAGTGTGAAATGTATCATTTGGGTAAGAACTATTCATCACGTCCTGCTAAGTTTAGGAATCCCTTTTTAGTCACAGACATTTGGTTCTATTCAATTTCAGTATTGCACTATTTAGCTGATATGGTTTACATATGTTCACCAGACAGCAAGACATCAAAGAGCACAATTATTTAGCGAACTGCAGAACTGAACACACAGAAGAACGGTCAAATGACTTGAACATCAACTTACATCAAATAGCAACTTGTTAAAGCTGTTTCTAGTGCATTTCTCATTTTTTCCTATATTTGCTGTCAGGGCCGTCACCAGAGGGCAGCCAGGTCAGGCCCTGGCTGAGGGCCCCTGCAGCCCAGAAGGACCCCTTGAAGGTCCCATCCTTGGGAGGGTAGAGTTCCTGTTCCATGATCCACAGCAGCGTCAACTCCCAACCCCACTGCAGATCACAGAGAGAGAGAGCTCCCAGCCCCCCATACAGACTGCAGGCCCACGACACCCGTCCACATGCCTCACCTACCTTTTCTGTCTTGAATGCTGTGCACATTGCGCACGCATACCTGTCATCAACCAAGACGGCGGCAGATATTTGGTTAAATGAAATAGGAACAGTATGCAGTCCTATTTCTTAGCAAAGTATAAATGCAACAGCGGAATTTGAGAATAACCAGTCCCACACCTTTTCTCAGACATACTAGTTAATCAAATAACTTACATAGACAAACTTCTTAGGTAAAAAGAATACAAGAATATTTACTCACAACCTTTCATATGTTCAGGAAAACATAGGCTCTAGTTTAGACAGAAATAATCTGTAGTCTCAGTCCATTTTCAGTCATTGGTGCGGATGCTCCTGAAAGGAGCATCTGGCTGCTCCCTCTGCTCGAGGGCAAGCTCAGTAATGGTGGATATGCAGGAATCTACAATATCCCCAGACAAGGGAGGAGGAAGAAGGTAAATAACCCCACCCTTTAAGGAAGTTATATCATGATAAACAGGTATATAGAGATATTCCTCAAATATTAGTTAGAGGGAACATCTCCCTATCAAAGGGGGAGGCATGCAAGTTTGCTTAAACCCAACAGCAGAGGCTTCCCTAATGGGTTGATGCTCCTGCCGTCATCTTGGTTGATGGCAGGCATGTGCGCATGTAGCCCAGCATTCAAGGCAACAGGAAAGGTAGGTAGGGCATGCGGGCAAGCACCTCAGGTCCGGGGCAGGCTGGTGCCCAAAGCCCCAGTCATGCCTGGTGCCGACCCTGTTTGCTGTTGCATCCAAAGCACAGAAATCTCTTCCTCTAGACATTTATCTCATTTCTTTTCTTCCTTCCTTTAGAGAGCTATTTTTCTCTGTCTTGTATTCTTCCTGTTCCCTCTGCCCTACCTACTCTCTCTTGCCATTCATTCTTTCTTTGATTTGGATTTCTCTTTCACCATGCCCAGTATGTGACAACTTTGCCTCTTCCCCGTCATTCTTTTTTCCATTGCTTGTTTGACTTTGAGCACTGAAGGAGGCCTTCTTCATTAGTGTATAACATCCACAACACAGATGCAATGCTAAGTAAATAAATGGTGATGGTGGCAGCCATGAATGATTGCTGAAGCAATTCACCTACTCCCTTAGCTCTCAAAGGAAATAGTAACAGGTCTTCCCAAGGAGGTGCAATCACTTCTTTGGCCATTTTCATTTCAGCTCAGCAGGCAGGGGCCGGTAAGTAGAGTTCTGTTCTACCTTCTGCCAGCCAGTCATTCCATGCCCCTTGTATGCTGTATGACGTGGGTTGACAATAATGTGGTAGATCAATGAGGCAATGCTTCATTTTTCCTCTCATTTAATCTTTTGGCCCTTAACCTATGATGAGAGTGAGTACACCACTGAGGCCCTTTTACTTTGCGGGATGTGCCTATTCTTAAATCAAATGGCAGAATTAGCTCCTCTCCCCAGCCTTATCTCCTCCCATTCACCTCTAATAGTGAAGTAAACTGGGTTGGGAGAAAAAGCACCTAGGGTGATGAACCAAGGGGCAAAGTAAGGTGGGCAGAGGGTTCGGTTTCTGACCTACATGCCCCTTTTGAAGTTAAAAATCAGATACTCTTACTTACTCTGCTTTATATGTGAAATGGGCAAACATATGATTAAACAAGTTCTGCCATCGTGTCTATTATGCCCCTTAATTAAATTGATGTAATTTATTTAGTTGCTACTGTGAAGGTAGCACGGTATCACAGTCTTGTTACACTGGTGCTATGCTAGCCATTATATTTGGAGTGGTGTTTGGACCCCACAAATAAGCAAATTATAAATACCTGGCTCCTTTCTCTTAATTGCAAGGTGGTAACTTAACAGTTTGATCCATTTATCTTTAGTTTGATCCAGCTGCAAATACTTGAATTATGACAATGCAGTTTATCTTAGCAATGTTTGAGACAAAACTAGTTCTTTGGCTTCTAAATCAGACTTGACATACTACATGCTGATAACAGACTCTGCATTGAAATATCATGATAAACCATGGTTTATCTTGATGGAAAGTAGCCTAGCCTCCCCTGGTTCACCTCTTTTGTTTTCAATTAACGGTGGTTTGTCATATTGTCTATGGTTAATCTTAATGTCTCTAAAATGTGGTTAATCTTAACTATGATTTATTTGAGACAAACCAAGTTCAAACTATGGTTTATGAAGTTGGCTTGTTTCAACAAACCATAATTAAGTGTAACTACAGTTTACCTCTCCTCGCTGTGAAGACATCATATGATGACTTCCATGCTTAAAAGAGGTATTACTAATCAAACTCTGTTGAGAGAAGTTTCATATCTCCAGTGCAATATATTTCACTGCAGCAGTGGAAGCTGGTCCACAAGCGCTACTGGGGCACAGCCCCCCCCATGAGAATATCAAGCAATTTTTAAAAACACCCCTCCAAAAAAATATCAAAGCTAAACACTCTTTCCTGTCTCACACACAATTTTATCATTTCTTGAACTTACAGAGGGTTGTGAAGACATTTCTGTCAGTCTACTGTTTTCTGGCCAATCAGCTCTCTGCACCACTCAGGCAATACTAATCCAAACGTCTAGCTATGACAGAGAGGTCCTCCCTGGACTGTCTGCTTCTCAGCCCTACTTGGAAGGCTCCTACTGTTGTTATGAGGTTTATCCAGCACTCATATAGCAGATTAGGGAGAACTCAGGCATGCATCAGGCCTACTTCAAGAACAGCCCTATGTGGTATCCTTAGCCTGGGTCTGAGCATGCTCAGAGCTGTTTTCCTGAACGCCAGATCTCCTCACTGGTAACCAGAGAAGCGACAAGGAGTATTTCCTAATTTGAGAAACTATTTTAATTTAGCTTTTTTTATGGGTGTGACCTTGCTAGAGAGAGTAGAGCATGGCTATGTGTTTCAACAAATTCTTTATTAACCATTTCCCTGCATTCACTCATCAAAACCTTGGATGGAGCAGGCAGGCTGATGTGAGCCACATGCAATTCCAGAGCATTTTTCAGAGTATTTCCAGAAAAGTTGTGTAGGTGTGCTTCCAACAAGTCCCTCCCCTAGCTTAAGTTGAGAATGGAAGGAAATGCTGGTGCTATTTTGTCTAACTTTTTGGTGAGTTTTGTCAGTGATTTCTAAAATGAAATATTTGGGTTTTATGCCTGTCTGGATATGATTCCACATCCTTCCCCAAACCTGGAAGATATTCTCCTAATCTGAGACATAAGAAGCTGATTATGATCAATCTGGTGTGATGTACTCTGCACACAAGCAGAGAGTATTACTTCACATTTTCAGGACTCAGCCATACATTACCACCACTCACCATATGCTCAGAGCCACGTTTCCAAATTCTTCCAAACTACACAGGAAGTGGATTGGACTGTGAAAGACCAACCCAAATTGTGTTTGCATTTTGACAAATTTGTAGGGCAGTCCAATATCTCAGAGAGGAGGTCAGGTGTCCTGATCCCCTGGTGCATTCACTATAGCTACCCAATTTCCCTGCTTTTAAAAATTTGATAGAAATATCTGTTGGCTATAGCTACATTCTTAAACCGCAAGGTTTTTTGCCTATTAGTGAATTTCCCTGCTTTTTAATCTGAGAGGTAATAAATAGGATCCTGTGCAAGTTTGTTGAGAATGGGTTGATAATTTCCATGCTTATTGAGTTCAATGCAATTTACTCCCCTGCAATCATGCTTAGGATATGTGAGACTGACCACAGGAGATGGGGAGAGGAGGAGGAGAAAGGGCAAGGTTAGGGGAGGAGGAGGGAGGGAAGGAAACACAGAGGGAAGGAGGGGGATGGGAACAGGCAGGAGGGGAGGGGAGGGGGAGAACAGGTTTGATCATTTGCATGTTTATTGAGTTCATTTGGATTCACTCCCATGCAATCATGCTTAGGATAGGTAAAACTAACCATAGGGGAGGGGAGGAGGGCTGAAGTGGTCAGGGGAGAAGGAAGATGGGAGGGAAGGCAGAAAGGAGGAGGGAGGGAGAGGGGAAGGAGGCGAAAGGCAGGTCTGATCATTTGCATTCTTACTGGGTTCAACAGGGTTTACTCCCATGAAATCATGTTTAGGATAGGTAAACCTGATCATGGGGGAGGAGGGGAAGGGGACAGGAGAGGAAAGAAGGAAGGGAGGGGAGAGGGGAGCAGAAGGAGAGGGAGGGAGGAGAGGATTGGAAGGGGAGGGGTGAAGGAAGGGAGAGGGGAGGAAAAAATGGAGGTGATGGGAGGGAGGAGAAGATGAGGGCAAGTCTGATCATTTGCATGCTTATTGAGTTCAGTGGGATTTACCCCTGTACAATCATGCTCAAGATAGGTAAAACTGACTATGGGGGAGAAGGAGGGGGAGGAAATGGGAGGGGAAGGAGGAAGAGGGGAAGGAGAGGATTGGAAAGGGAGGGGGAGGAAGGGGCAAAGGAAGAGGGAAGGAGGAGAGGGCAGCTTTGATCATTGGCATGCTTTGTGAGTTCAGTGGGATTTACTCCTCTGCAATCATGCTTAGGATAGGTGAAACTGATATGGGGAGCAGCAGGGAGGGGAGCAGGAGAACAGGAAGGGGAAGGGAGGGATAAAGGGGGAGGAGGGGGAGGAGATTGGGTGGGTGGGAACTGAACAGAGGGAAAGCCCCTTTCCTTTTCAAAAGGAAAACATTGTGAACAGTATCATTTTTTTTCAGCATTTCCCCCACCTTTTTATTCTACAGCAGGCACATGTAGTTTCCCACCCAAATTTAAACCAAAGCTGTCCTTGGCCACATCCATACTTGACCTTTATTTCACTTTAGATAGTCATGGATTTCCCCACAGAATCCTGGGAAGTGTAGTTTGTGAAGGTTGCTGAGAGTTGCTAGAAGAGGACCTATTCCCCTTACAGAGCTACAATCCACAAAAGAGGGGCTGACTGTTAAAACCACTCTGGCCACTGGAACTCTGTCAGGGGAACAGGAGTCTCCTCTCAGCACCCTTCACAAACTACACTTCCCAGGATTCTTTTGGGGAAGCCAAGACTGTCTAAAGTGAAATAAATTTCTGGTGTGGGTGTGGCCACCTGCTTAACCAAGCCAAGCAGCTGTGGCTCTGGCTTTTAGAACACTGACCGTTGCTGCTTACTGAGCATTCCTCTGCTTATCATTGACTCCAATGCTAAATTTCTTAAATTAATTAAAAATCAGCCAGGCATTTTTTAAACTTTTAAACTGCAGAAGATGAAGGTCAGAGTATGGGGCAAAGTCAGTAATAGGATTACAGGTACTCTGTGAACATGGCTCATTTTTAATTAATTTCAACAGATTAGGAGAACTCTGACAGAAAAAAAGTCCAGCAGCAGTCTAGCCTTTTTCTCTCTGTTTACACTTTCAATTCTTGATTCTTTCTGACATTTTTGTGTATCACCATGAAAATTTAGAGGGTTGTTTAGCAAGCATTTCTGCGTTCAGGACTATAAGTTATGTTTTGAAATGAACTTATGGGAAGCATCAGAATGGCATGAGGGGTGTTTTCAATTTAACATTGTGGAATGCAAAAATCCATGCTAGCTATAGTATACAGCCACTCTTGTGGCTGTATAATACTTATTTAAAAAGTTACAAAGGACCAAAGATAACACAATTGATTTGGAGACTATCAAACAATCATTAATGGACTAATATGAATAGCCAGGTTCAGGAATTTGTCCACTTGCTCCATAATTAACTGTTTAGTACCCTGAAGTAATATAATCATAAGAAGTTCACTAGAACAACCAGGGAAAGACTGGGTAATAAGGTATATTAAGTTATTTCTGGCCCCTCGACAGTAACTGCAGTGAAAGAGAACATGCAGGATGAACTCAACCTCTGCATTGTTGTAGGGACAGCATCTAGAATTCATAGGAGTTTTATTTTATCTACCACTGAGTAATTTAGAGGCAAGAACATTACACTTTGCTAGGGAGTAGGCCTTCCTACATTTTGGGATGGTTAACCATCCCAAATAAGACTTCCCATCTTTACAAGGGTAGCCTAAAAGACCCAGTGACTGAGGGGAACATGGGCCCCATGCAACTCCATGGAGCTCTTGCTGGTCTATATCTAATAATCTCTGCTTGACTATCATTTTAACATTCACCAAATCCATAGATGTCAAATAGGAAGGAGAAAAAACTACTGTAGTAACTTTATGCTTCATAGCCTTCCTCCATGGAGATTCAAAAGCATCTGACAGTACATTAAAGACCAAAGAATTAGAGGTAGGCACGTAACTGCAGCGAAGCCAAAAGTGTACACAATGGATCCTAACCAAGCATTTCAAGGAATTCAACCCTGCTCCCAGATAAAGGGTGGCTCTAGCAACACATTTGGGAACTCTGAAAATTAACCTAAGGAAGTAAGATCGAATTCCTTCAAAAGAACTTTTAGAAAAATGCTAAAAAGAACCTGTGGCACAATTTTAGCTTAAAAGACCTGAATGGCTGCTGGTAAAAATTTCCACCTTTCGTAAAGAAAAATCAGAATATCACACCCACATTCTGTTCAGCATTTGGCCTAGCATATTTTTCCTGTATTCTCCAACTGCCCAGGTATTTGTATGAATCAGCTTGCTCTGTT